>NC_062550.1:19506879-20203152 GCF_016906955.1 Phacochoerus africanus | reverse complement strand
ACCTGGAAAATACAGGAAATACAACTTTTTAATAACATCCTCAAGTAGAAGAACTTTTTGCCAGTTAGAGGCCATATCCAAAGTCCCTCATGTGAGTCCCTTGCGATCCAGGATGATAGCTTGTAAGCCATGTGATTCTAGCTGCATTGACTGGAATCCCAGCACACCTCAATGTATGGAATCACACCTCCATACATTGGTGGGGAGCTGGGGGGAGGGGTGGAGCAGAGTCAGGAGAGGAAATGCTTCAAGAGATGCAGAGAGCAGGCTGCTCGTCTCTGTCCAGCTCCTGCCCCAGGAGACGTGCCTATAGAACTCCTTGATAGCTAACTCTGTTGCACTTGGCCTTAAGCACTGTTAATAACAGCCAAGACATGGAAGCAACATGAAAGTCCATCAACAGATGAATGGATTAAGAAGATGTGGCACATATGTACAATGGAATACTACTCAGCCATAAAAAGGCTAAAAGAACGCCATCTGCAGCAACATGGATGCAACTAGAGATTCTCATACTGAGTGAAGGAAGTCAGAAAGAGAAAGACAAATACTATATAATATCATGTATATGTGGAATCTAAAATTTGGCACAAACGATCCTATCTACAAAACAGAAACATATAATGGACATAGAGAACAGACTTGTGGTTGCTGGAGGGGGCGGGAATGGGTTAGTAGGTGAAAACTGTTGCATTAGGAAAGGACAAGCAGTGGGGTCCTACTGTACAGCACAGGGAACTATGTGCAATCTCTTGGGTTAGAACATGATGGAAGATAGTATGTAGAAAAAAAAGAATGTACATGTATGTGTGACTGGGTCACTTTGCTGTACAACAGAAATTGAAGGAACACTGTAAATTAACTACACTTTAGTAAAAAATTTTTAAAAAAAGAAGAGCTGGTGGCAGACCCGTGGATGGGAAGAAAAGGGGGCTAAGAAGTCCATCTCTGACAGTAGCTGGATACTTTGACTGTGACTTTTGCCAGAGAGTCCCTTCTCAACACTCTCACTTACCGGATGGCAGGAGTGTCCCTTTGGCGCTAGAAACTGAGGGGGTGGGGGCAGGAAAACCATGCTCTTGGAGGTATGTCTATTCAGATGTGCCACCTCTCCCAACACTCCTGCTGTCCCCAATCTCCTTATGCAACTGTAGCAGTCCCTTGTTTAATGCCATCTGTGTCTGTACTACCTCACTTAAGAAACTCTTCTCCATCAGTTGTAACGGCGGAAGACGTTCTTTCCTGCTTCTGTTTGAAACTACCAGGCTACAATTTATCTGGATTCTCATGAAAATTTTCCTCTGTCCCCTTCTTCTAACTCTCTATTCCCCTTGCCTAATTTGATTTTTTTTTCATCGCACCAGGAGAAAGTAGCCACAAAGAAATCAGAAACTGTGTTCAGCAAACCTAGTTTTAATAGTAATATTTGTACTGTTATTTTCATACTATCATAAGTATGCTGGAGGATAAAGCAAATAAGTAATATGTTTAGGTCATTCATAGCCAGGCTTTTCAGAGTGAGTAGAATAAATACAGGTATAAATCATCCCATATTCTTCTCCTTGAATAGTAAATATTAGTATAAGCTTCTGATCTGTTTTTTAAGTATATTTTTACATTTTTGCCAGCTCTGTCCATTGATAAATCTTCAAAGCAAGAAGAATCCAGTAACAATGAGCATCCATGGCATGAAAACTCCAGCTTAGGGTTATCATGCCCCAATAAAAAGAACCAGAGCTACTCAGAGAAACGGCTGATCCCATGTCTGTTTCTAGAAAAGTACAAGGTAGCCTTGACAGCTCATCCCAGAAAAGAAGGAAATTGTCAAATCTGAATAAGGTCCTAACAAAAGGACACAGAAGCCAATCCAAAGAGCTCCCATTGGCCTAAAATGGGACAATTTAAGCACCAAAATTTTCATGACTGCAGAGGACGGAACCATATCAAATATATTTTTAATTTTTTTATTTAAAATTTTTTTCATTAAAGTATAGTTGATTTACAATGTTATAGTCAAATATATTTTTTTACACTATGAATTTATAATTGTACAAAACCCCCAAAACAAAAATAACCAAAGAAAAACTCTCTTTGCTTACATTTGGAAATTGCTGGGGTCCCAACCCACTCTTCTGAAAACTGCAAAATAAAGGGAAAGAATCAAGCACTTATTCTGCCTTTCCTGTGATGAATTAAGCACTTATTAGATTATCTAAAAATAAACAACAAAGAATCCCTCTTTACAAATGACTCTCAGTTGATAAAGGCAGAGGCGGGATGTTAGTAAGTTAGCATTTTGCGACCCCTAATGAAATAGTAAATATGGGAAGGGATCAATGAATATTAAAATATTAGATGACATTTTTACTGTGTTTTTTTTTAGGTGTGTACATAATTTTTTTATTTCCCCAATACGTTATTTTATTTTATCTTTTTACTTTACAGCATGGTGACCCAGTTACACATACATGTATACATTGTTTTTTCTCCCATTACCATGCTCCATCATAAGGGACTAGACATAGTTCCCAGTGCTACACAGCAGGATCTCATTGCTAATCCATTGTGTACTTCTTAACGAAGGGATAAGGCTGAAACTACAGGTATCCCTGGATCAGCCTTAACATCACTAAGATAGGACAATTAGTATTATGTACCTCGTGATGATGCAATAGGTGGTACACAGCAACAGCTGGAACATAATCCTGCCTGAGACAATGGAATTAAACCTAATCAACTCTACCACAACTATTATATAGGAAAAACGGGGGTTAGAAGTTTGGGGGCACCAACAGGAAGCAATGAGCCATCTCCAGAATATAAACACTCTACAGAAAAATCAATTTCTCCATAATTTCTCAAAGGTGTTTAAAAGAAAAGAAAGGAATCTGTCACAGAATGAAAGGACCTTAAGAGACACGACCGTCCAATGCAATATGTGCACCAGCGTGGGATGTTGCTTCCAGCAAACCAGCAAGAAAAGACACCTTTGAGATAACCAGAGAGATCTGAACACAAATGGGCATTATTAGATTTCATTAAGAAATGACTGTTGGGGATTTCCCGTTGTGGCGCAGTGGTTAACGAATCCGACTAAGAACCACGAGGTTGCGGGTTCGATCCCTGGCCTTGCTCAGTGGGTTAAGAATCCAGCGTTGCCGTTGAGTTGCGGTGTAGGTTGCAGACACAGCTCCGATCCCACGTTGCTGTGGCTCTGGCATAGGCCAGTGGCTACAGCTCCGATTCGACCCCTAGCCTGGGAAGCTCCATATGCCACGGAAGCGGCCCAAGAAATGGCAAAAAGACAAAAAAAAAAAATGAAATGACTGTTGGGGTTCCTGTCTTGGCGCATTGGAAACGAATCCAACTAGGAACCATGAGGTTATGGGTTCGATCCCTGGCCTTGCTCAGTGGGTGAAGCATCCGGCATTGCCGTCAGCAGTGGTGTAGGTCACAGGTGCTGCTCAGATCTGGCGTTGCTATGGCTCTGGTGTAGGCTGACAGCAACAGCTCTGATTCGACCCCTGGCCTGGGAACCTCCATGTGCCACGGGTACGGCCCTAAAAAAAAAAAAAAAAAAAAAAAAAAGATAAAAGGCAAAAAGAAAAAAAAAAGAAATGACTGTTGGTTCTGATTTAAAACTGTCACCCAGTAAGATTAGAAAATCATTGTTACTTAAAACGGCAGGCAAATATTTGCAAGTGAAATGACTTGATGTTTCAATTCTTTTAAGGTGTATCAAAAAAAGAAGCAGAGGATTTTGGTATAAAAACTAGGGAAATTTTTTATGAATTCTAGATGAAACAATAATGACAGCTATTGATAACTGTTTAATCTGGGTGATTGGTACATGGTGGTTTATATACTGTTCTCTTAAATAGATTTGATTTTCAATAATACAAATTTTGATCAAACAATAAAGTCGGTTTTCACACTGAGGAGAGCACAAATATATTTTGGGATAAAATTGCTGATGACCATAAATACGATGTCTTGTAGAAAACTCAGGTGCCTCCCAACATGACTCAGGGAAGGGAGGGGGCTGAAGACAATGAAGTCTCATTGGATGAAACAGTTTTCATGAAGTGGGAGAGATGAAAAGTGATATTTCTAATTTAAGCTATTGGCTTGCTGTGTAAAGAGATCTATTTTGAATATTAATAGGTGAGTGGGAGGCTTCTGAACTTAACCTAGTGGAGGAAAGGGAAGCATTTCCTCTTCTCAGAAATTACCTAAAAGCAAGCACGGAGAACCAAAAATATAAAGGTACGCTCCATCCTCAACTACCACAAGAAAAACGTTTTAAAATCCCTCAATCAAAATAAAGAGAAAACGATTTTCACAGGAGAGACACATAAACACAGTGTCAGGAGAAATTAGAGAGAAGCCGCCCTCAGCGCACAGCTCAGAAAACCCAGTAAAGAACACTCTCAAAACCAAATCAAAACCAAACAACGTGGTAACCACAGAGAAACAGCAACACAAAACTAACCCTGAGGTTTTCCTACTGCCGGGCACTGCTGACTCATGCAACTCCTCCTGTGCGGAGGTAAAGGACAGCTCCTCAGGTAGATATCCAAGAACCTTTGGTTTGCAATAGTCAGAAGTGGGTGTGGGGGCTGCAGGCAAGACCCTATTTGCCAAGAAGTTTTAAGACACAGTGAAGGCAGGGCTGAGAAATGAGTAAGAGGCAAGACCCACTGGCACAGGTGTTGGGGAAGCAAAGAAAGCCTGAGACTATGAGCTGTGAGCCACACTGCAGCCATCCTCCTGGGCTTGACAGAATTAAAATTAAAAGAATTATTCACACAGCCTGTGTCATAAAGAGAATTCCTGTTAGTCTGGAGGAAGCCTGGCCCCTCCTCCCAGAATCCTGTCTGCAACGGACCGGTCCAGAAAGAGCTTACCTCATTCAAAGATGGACTCTCCCTAGAAAGGGACCATTCCAGGAGCCACAAGGGATTCTTTCTTTCTTTCTTTCTTTTTCAAACTATTTTTACTTTTTTCCATCGTAGCTGGTTCACAGTGTTCTGTCAATTCTACTGTACAGCAGAGTGATCCAGTCACACAACATATATACATTCTTTTTCTCATATGACCCTCCATCATAAGTGACTAGATATAGTTCCCAGTGCTATCCTTTAAAAAATGCAAAGAAAAGGAAAAACAAGCAAATACAGAAAATCCTCAATAGAAAAAAGTCACAATAAAATATTACCCCAAAGGCAGTAAAATAAATACCATGATAAAATAAGAGAACAAAGAGGCAGTATAATGAGACAATAAAAGAAAAATATTAGCTGGTAGAGCTTAGAAAAGAAGGCGCTCCCGCTGTGGTTTGGCTTAAGAACCCGACATAGTGTCCATGTCCATGAGAGTGTGGGTTCAAACCCCGGCCTCACTGAGTGGGTTAAAGATCTGGCGTTGCCATAGGTTGCAGCGTAGGTCACGGTTGCAGGCCCCCTGTTTCTGTGGCTGTGGCTGTGACCTAGGCTGGCAGCTGTTGGCCAATTTGAACCCTAGCATGGGAATTTTGATATGCTGCAGGTGGTTTTTCTTTCCCTAAAAAGAAAAGAGAAAGAAAGAGAGAGAGAGAGAGAGAGAGAAAGAAGGAAGGAAGGAAGGAAGGAAGGAAGGAAGGAAGGAAGGAAGGAAGGAAAGAAAGAAAGAAAGAAAGAAAGAAAGAAAGAAAGAAAGAAAGAAAGAAAGAAAGAAAGAAAGAAAGAAAGAGAGAGAGAGAGAGAAAGAGAGAGAAAGAAAGAAAAGACAGGAAGGCAATGATAAACAAGTGAATAAATAAATGAATGAATAAATAAAGCCACAATAGAAATGAAGACCAAGCTGAGAGCAGCACAAAGCATTGCCAATGAACAATAATGGATCACAGGTAAAGGCAGATCAATAATTATGAGATAGCAATCATATTACATGAGAACCAAGGGAAAACACAGAGCTAGGAGACAAATACACACACACATACAAAACACATACATGATCACGTGCATCTCATGTGACCCAGGAAGGATACAGAGAAGTAACTAAGGGAAGTTCCTCCAAGGATACACAGGGAAGTGGAACACGGCCTGTCTTCCCACACAGGACTGCCTGGCTAGACAACGGCCTTGAGCATATTTTTTTCCTTTAAATATGTAAACATGCATCATTTACTTAATTTTAAAATATACAAGTACGTAAATAACAATAATCAATATATAAATAGGCATTCTACTACCTCTACATCTGGTATGTTTAAATAGAGAGCTCATTAAGATTTTAGTTTTATCTGTCAGTTTACAGGATACACGAAGCAGAGGAGATCATGTTAAATAAGACAAAGTGACTATGCAATTGGAAAACTCCAAGAATGGACAACTGCACAGGACCAAGAGCCTGGTTCCTTTCACAAATAAATTGCAAGTCAAGAAGAGGAGGGGGGAGTTCTTGTTATGGTGCAGTGGAAACTAATTTGAGTAGGAACTATGAGGTTGTAGGTTCAATCCCTGGCCTTGCTCAGTGGGTTAAGGATCTGGCCTTGCTGTGAGCTGTGGTGCAGGTCGCAGATGTGCCTCGGATCTGGCATTGCTGTGGCTATGGTGTAGGCCAGCAACTGTGGCTCTGATTGGACCCCTAGCCTGGGAACCTCCATATGCCACAAGTGTGGCCCTGAAAAGCGCAAAAAAAAAAAAAAAAAAAAAAAAAAAGGCAGAAGAAGAAGAAGAGAAGGGGGATTTAATGATTTAAATGATTTTAAAGACATATTGTTTAAGGACATATTACCACATGATACGTATGAAACTTATTAGAATCCTGATTTAGACAATGAAAATATAAAATATGAATAACACACAGGTTTTCAATATTGAATAGACACTTCTTGATGTCCAGTGAATATATATAAATATTAAGGATATATAAATGGTATTTGGTTATATATTTTAAAGGGTAACTCATTTACATATAAACATTGAATTATATCCCAAAGAAATGACATGATCTCTGGGATTTTCTTTCAAGTACTTCAGGAATGATAAGGAATTGGGTGGAAGTATAGATGATATGAGGCTGACCGTGAGGTACTTTTTATAAAACCCAGTGATAGGTGGAGAGGCCCATTATATTGTCAATTTACTGATCTACCCATGTGAAGCTATTAAAGAAAGCAAAAACTCTAACTTCTAGAAACAATGAAAGACACTAATAATTATACTCACGGGATAAGCAATGAATTAGTTTGATCTGCAGTGTCTTCACTGTGAGAAACAGCAGGTGGAGAGGAGCCTCAGTACATTTCACACACGTGCATAACATATAAATCTTTCTGTAAGACAGTGACTAACTCCCAGCTCAGAGAGTTGAGAATAGTCTTATTGTACTGAAATCAAGTCAAAGCTGGAAGGCAGGAGAAATTCTCCCTGACTAAAGGAAACCAAAAATGCAATCCTCATATTTCATAACATTTCTAATAACCCAGATGTGATCTCACTGTTTGCAAAGCCCAGCCCTTCCCAAACCTGCAAGCTCACCTTCCAGGACTGAGCCCAGCCCCTCTTCTCCATATATAAGCTGCTGCTGGGAAGCTCCTCTCACAGATCTGCTCCCCTCAGCTCTACCCTCCACCTCTCACGCCTTTCTTCAGCCTTCTCATCCTCAGGAACCATGTCTTGCAAATCCATCGTGAGGAGCCAAAGCAGCGGCCGCCGGGGCTTCAGTGCCAGCTCAGCCAGAGTGCCCGGGGTCTGCCGCTCTGGCTTCAGCACTGTCTCCGTGTCCCGCTCCAGGGGCAGTGGTGGCCTGTCTGGAGTGTGTGGAGGAGCTGGTTTTGGCAGCCGCAGCCTCTATAGCCTGGGGGGCTCCAAGAGGATCTCCATCGGTGGTGGATATGGCGGCGGAGTTGGGGCTGGCTTTGGCTTTGGAGGTGGAGCCAGGAGTGGATTTGGTTTTGGTGCTGGTAGTGGTGGCTTTGGGCTCGGTGGTGGAGCTGGCTTTGTTGGGGGCTATGGGGGCTCTGGCTTCCCTGTGTGCCCCCCCGGAGGCATCCAAGAGGTCACCATCAACCAGAACCTCCTCACCCCTCTGAACCTGCAAATCGACCCCACCATCCAGCGGGTGAGGACCGAGGAGCGGGAGCAGATCAAGACCCTCAACAACAAGTTCGCCTCCTTCATCGACAAGGTGAGCCTGGAGCACCTGCCCTCCACTGGGATTTCAGCCCCCAAACTAAAGAACCAACCCCTGAGTCCTACCAGGGAGAGACTCAGGACAGGGGGAGGAGGGGACTCAGGCCAGCTCTCCACTGGGATGCAGGACAGGCTCTGTGTGGACAGGAGGCAGGAGGGGATGGGAATCGTTCAGAACTGCCGATCCCTTGAAGGTCTCTCATTTCTGCCTGGAAAGAATTCTCAGCTCTTGATAACGCTGAAGCAAAGGAAAGGGAAGGAGGGCAAGGAACGGGTTAGCCTGACCTTCTGAAGGGTCTCACAAATTAAAAACAGAATTACAGTGGAAACTGCTCTAGAGCCCTACAGAGGGGGGAAACAAGAGGAACGAAAATAAAAAAGGACATTCTAGGGGGAAAAAAGACTCAGAACGAAGTACATATCCATAGAAATACGCAATCTGCAGAACCAGAGTTTGACTATTAAGGGAGTTGGTTTCAGAGGAGACTCATGCACTGAATGGGAAAAGAAACTGGAATTCAGTTATTAATAGGATTCAAACTTAATCGTTAGTTTCTACATATTTGGGGACACTTTAATGGAGGTATAATTTCCAAGAAAACTGTGCAATACACCAAAGAAACACTACTGTAAACTAGTCTGTGACTGTGCTTATGAAGAGGAATAAATGAAACTTTGAAAGACAGTGACAGCCTCCATACCTTAGAGGAAGGTACCTTAAAACTTCAAGGAAGAACCTAGCCAGTGATAGCTATGTGCTGTC
The DNA here is from genome assembly GCF_016906955.1 of Phacochoerus africanus. NCBI lineage: Eukaryota > Metazoa > Chordata > Mammalia > Artiodactyla > Suidae > Phacochoerus > Phacochoerus africanus. Next base: position 20,194,212 of record NC_062550.1, on the reverse strand, counting down.
AAGGAAAACACAACTGGCGGCCTGAGTCTCTGTACATGCTCTGGAGTAGCCCAGCCTCATGGAGACCACCCAGGTCTGCTTGGGGACCAGTCAACTCACATCTCTCTCTTCCGTCTTTCGTCTGGCACATAACCATCTGCTCTTCCTCCAGGTCCGATTCCTGGAGCAGCAGAACAAGGTGCTGGACACCAAGTGGACCCTGCTGCAGGAGCAGGGCATCAAGACTGTCAGGCAGAACCTGGAGCCTTTGTTCGAGCAGTACATCAGCGAGCTCAGGAGACAGCTGGACAGCATCCTGGGGGAGAGAGGCCGCCTGGACTCAGAGCTCAGGGGGATGCAGGACCTGGTGGAGGACTTCAAGAGGAAGTGAGTGACAGGAGAGAAGGGGGCTCAGTTTCCTGAAGCCCACACTTCAAGTCTCTTGGATGACCAGGTCCACATGAGGGCATGATTCCCAGGCAAATATGGCCATGGAAATGAAACCAAAATCACTGCCTATACCCAGACCCAAAAGAACAACAGGGCCAGCCAGGTGGGTGGGGAGCGTAAAGAAATAACCAATTTCGGGAACACAGAGCTCATCTCTTAGGCTTGCTGGCAGGAAAGTTCCATCTGGGTATCCCACTCGGGGAGACTGGGGTCCCAGGGTGTCCGTTGTGTATCCGCTTCACCACTGGCTCAAGTACAGTCTCGTCCTTTCTAATTCCAGGTATGAAGACGAGATCAACAAGCGCACAGCAGCCGAGAATGAATTTGTGAATCTGAAGAAGGTGAGCTGAGTAAGGTCGGGGGTTCATGCTTCTTTGCAGAAAGAGAGCACTCTGGGTCCCTGCCCGCAGCCAAGGGAAGAATAAGCAGGGAGACCAAAAGGTGGCTAGACTGGGAAGGAGGGTTCATCTGACTGTCAGTTTTTGTCTTCTTTCTCAGAATGTGGATACTGCCTACATGAATAAGGTTGAACTACAAGCCAAGGTCGACTCGCTCACAGATGAGATCAACTTCCTAAGAGCCTTCTATGACGCAGTAAGCATCTCCCCTCACCTTGCTCGAGTCACTCTGACGAGACTCTGAGAGGGCTGGAAAGCTTGGGCTCGGGTACGTCTGTAAATGTCACAGGCAAAGACAACCTAAGGATGTCGCGTTCTGCAGGAACTGGCTCAGATGCAAACCCACATCTCAGACACGTCTGTGGTCCTCTCCATGGACAACAACCGCAACCTGGACCTGGACAGCATCATCGCTGAAGTCAAAGCCCAATATGAGGACATTGCTCAGAGGAGCCGGGCTGAGGCTGAGTCCTGGTACCAGTCCAAGGTGGGTGGTGCGGGGGCAGCTCATGAAGCCTCCCTGGGCCTCGTCCTTGAAGGCCACCATGGCTACAGACTTCCCTGGGGAAATCTCCTTCTAGGAAGCTGGGGTCCTCTCACAGCGATGTGCCCCCTGCCCTAACAGAGTAGATCTTTGCAGCAGTTAGGTCCAAGTCGAGGAAACCAAAGAACCCAAAGGCAAGACAAAAGCTACTGTAGATAAGATCTTTGCGTCGCCTTCACCCTGATGCTGGTTCTCAGAAACCACGCAGAACACTCTTGACCCTGGAGTGAACTAGGCAGTCAGTGGTCCTAGGCAGGGATGGTCTGCCGTGGGTGTAGAAGAGCAATGATCTTGCGGTGTCCCTTTTCCTAAAACGTCTCGTGGGAAAGCTAGGAGCATTAATTTGTTAAATGCGTGACAGCCACCATTGCCACGTGAAGCCCACGTAAAGCACCCTCTCTCCCTCTGGCTTATAGTATGAGGAGCTGCGGGTCACAGCGGGCAGGCACGGAGATGACCTGCGCAACACCAAGCAGGAGATCTCCGAGATCAACCGCATGATCCAGAGGCTGCGGTCTGAGATCGACCACGTCAAGAAGCAGGTATGGTGGGGACCATGGAGCTTAAACCATTGTTTTTCTTAGACCAGCAGGCATTCATCAGCCACATTTGGGAAATTTCTTGCACTGAGGGGCCAGCAGGGAGAGGAAGGCACACAGTTACCCCCTCAGTGAGTTCCTAAGGACTTCAGCCAAGGGGCATGTAGTAAACTCAGGACGGGCCCAATCCTGACGGGTCCGTGGTACAAAGATATAGTCTAGAGGCACTGAAAAGAGAACCCATGTAAGAAACAAGCCGGTAGAGAAAAGAACCAGCCAGAAAGAGTGAGGAAGACTGCTGAAAAATCACTCCGAATGAACGTGAAAAAGAAAGTCTCGGAAAGACAAGGATCAAAATAAGCACTGTCCAAAAATATGAGTTGGAAGGGAAGCAAGGTCTCCACAGTTTAATGTCAAATCATCACCTCCCAGAGAATGTTTGTGGCATCGCCTAAGAGAATGAGCATCCGCTGTCAACATTCCAAACAATCCAGTGGATCTATTCCGTCCCATGTCCCCTGATCTTGTATCTGCTGTGCTATCTTCCAGCAGTCACCAGCCCATCCTCGCTACGATGCTCCACACAGAAGGGCATAGGTTTTCTCTAGTCTCTCCTAGGCTAGTTAAGGCTTGCAGAACCGACAAAGACTCGACCAAAGGGTCCTCGCTCCAGAACTCTTCCGAAGTGGGAAGGAGGTACCGTGGTTAGTCTGCTCTGGAGATCAGGTTGCTAGTTCCCTCTGCTTATCTTGTCCTCTAGTGCGCCAGCCTGCAGTCTGCCATCGCTGATGCCGAGCAGCGTGGGGAGATGGCCCTCAAGGACGCCAGGAACAAGCTGGCCGAGCTGGAGGATGCCCTGCTTAAGGCCAAGCAGGACATGGCCAGGCTGCTGAAGGAGTACCAGGAGCTCATGAACGCCAAGCTGGCCCTGGACGTGGAGATTGCCACCTACAGGAAGCTGCTGGAAGGCGAGGAGTGCAGGTGGGTAACTCACACAACCCCCTCAAACATCTGGGGCCATCTCCAAGAGGTCCAGTCACAACCTCAAGCCGAAGGCCGTCTAGTCTTGGCCATGATGCTACCCTCAGAAAACCACTTAGGAAGAGCATTCCCCATGGACTCTCCTCACAAAGGGGTCTGCACAGCAGTCTAGCTGTGACTCTCAGGTCCCATGATGGCCCTGTCTCCTCTCTCCTAGGCTGAATGGGGAAGGCGTTGGACAAGTCAACATCTGTAAGTAGCTTTGCGTGCCCCCTCCCTTGTCCTGGTGCTCTTCTGACGGGACTCAGTCTGGCAGAGTGGGTCAGCGTGTCTTGTGCTGATCTTGTCCCTTCCCTCCACAGCTGTGGTGCAGTCCACCGTCTCCAGCGGCTATGGCGGTGCTGGCGGTGTCGGCAGTGGCTTGGGCCTGGGTGGAGGCAGTGGCTATGCCTACAGCAGTGGTCACTGCCTTGGAGGTGGCTTCAGTTCTGGCAGTGGCAGAGCCATAGGCGGTGGCCTCAGCTCCTCTGGGGGCAGCAGTTCCACCATCAAATACACCACCACCTCCTCCTCCTCTTCCAGCAGGAAGGGCTACAGGCACTGAAGTCCTGCCATGTGCTTTTGGTCCCACAATGTCTAGGCCCTCTCTCAGCTGACTGCCATCTCCTCCAGTTTCTTCCTCTCTCCTGCTTCCTTCTTCTCTTACTCTTTGCGTTAGAATGTGAGGTTGCTGCGTGCCCTCCCCTCCTCTCTGCCAACACCTGCTCCACCTGAGCTTTCATTGCTCAACACTGGAAGGTCATTGCCTGGGTTCTGATCCAGATCCGAGCAATTCCCCTTGCTCTCCAGTTGTCCAGGATTCCCCATCTTACAGGTGTTGCGTCTTCTCTTTTGATGTTCATGAAAGCACAAATGACTAGTTCTATGATGTACAGGGTCTGGATCCCTGTGATGCTTCCTCTGCTCTCTGCTCACTTGTAATTGCTAAATAAAGCAGATTTATAATATGAAATATGATTTCCTGTTGCCTTCCTTCCTCACCAATTGTTCTTGAGGTTTTCATCTGAAAAATGCCCTTTCATGAATGAAGGACATTCCCTATCCCCTCGTGTTTCATTCCCCTCCTCTACAGAATTTCATCAAACAGCAGTTCAGCATCCCAATACCCTGATATCCTCTCAGATCAGTTTGGTAAATAGAACCAACATTTTGAAGCCATTTTTTTTTATTGCCATGACCAGGTTCTAGCAGCTTAGTGTCTCTGACTAAGACTCTAAGACTACACCTCCTCCCCTACAATGGCTACCCATTATCCCCAGAGAATCATAATACCATCCAATTACAGCAGAAGAACATGTACTAGGGAGTAAGATATTTAATTTATGCTCACGATTGCCTCATGACAAAGAATATTTCCTAATAGCATGTAACAAAACTAATTACAATGTATACACTCCTAAATTGAAATAATGCTTCTAGAGACTTATCCTGAGGAAATAAAACAAGCATAGGAAGTTTTACTTCATGGATGCGAATCCCAACAATCTTTTCAACAGGGAAAATTTGGAGACAGTGGCCAAATTCTGGATCCAAAGACTCAGATGTTCAGTTTTTGAAGTGTAGAGCCAAAATAAGAGTGGAAGTGCCTTTCTTCTTACTCAGTTAACCTCTCACAGAAATTCTAAGAATCCAAGTCCTGTTGCTCTGAAGAGGTGGCCCTGCATCCTCTCTCAGATGTGCCCTGGTCTGCTTTGACTTCTAGGAAAGGGTAATGCAAATATCTGGATACATTGCAAGGGTGGTCTGTTAGCGTCTTCTTCTTCTTGAGGACCAGTGCCTATTTCCAGTCCCTGTTTTCTCCATTCTGCTAATCCCCAGGCTCTCACATTACAAGAGGAAATTTCTTGGTGAAGCTAATTTATAGAGGGTATTTCTGGATTCTGCGGTATCCTGCCATGTTCACGCTAATCATTCCTCCAGTAACATGGGCAGCTTCTGACTTTGGCAACACTTCACTTTCTGCCAAGAATTTCCCCCAACAGCAGATGTGTGGTGACTGGCTTCTGAGGTCTAAGCCCACCCACCACACATTACTACTGTGTACCTATGAGGAATATTGAAAGTGACTTAACTGTTGGGAGTGCCTGTTGTGGCACAGCGGAAACAAATCCAACTAGGATCCATGAGGATGCGGGTTCACAGGATCACTGTTCTCGCTAAGTGGGTTGGGGATCCGGCGTTGCTATGAGCTGTGCTGTAGGTCACAGATGCAGCTTGGATCCTGCATTGCTGCAGCTGTGGTGTAGGCCGGCAGCTGTAGCCCCAATTCGACCCCTAACCTGGGAAATTCCATATGCCTTGAGTGCAGCCCTAAAAAGTGGGGGGAAAAAAAAGGAAGTTACATAACTGGTAAGGAAAAGTATCTAGGACACAGAAATACAAAAAAGGAGGTTAAATATAGTATATGTATATATGGATTTAAATTAAATTAAAATCTTATAGAGTATGGACTTTAAAACTAAAATAAAGAAAACTAAGAATAACTCTATGCTGACAAATTTGATGACTTAGTTGAAATTGGCCAAATGTTTGAAAGACGCAAAACCACTAGACTTAGATAAGGAGAAATAATTAATAAGAACTATCCTTTATTTATTAACAATATTGAATCAATAATATATAGCATTCAAAAAAAAAGAAAGCGCATGGCCCAGATGTTTAATCATATGAAACTTAAAAAAGAAAAGGTGCCAATTTTTTGAAAATCTCTTCTAGAAATTAGAAGCAGAAGGAATACTTTCTGACTCATTGCATGAGGCCAGCATTATATAATATCAAAACCAGAGAAAGACATTTCAAAAAAGGAAAGCTACAGTCCAATACCTCTCATGAACACAGACATGAAAATGCTCAAGAAATATTATCAAATTCAATTCTCTAACATATAAAAAGAATTATACACCACAGCCAAGTGAGATTATATTCCAAATATGCAAGACTGGTTCAACATTCAAAATCAATCAGTGCAATCCACCATATCAAAAGGAAAATCATGATTATATTAATTAATGCAGGAAAAGTACATGACATAATCCAACAACCATTCATGATTTTTAAAAAAATCTCTTCTCAGATAAGGAATAGATGGCAACTTCCTCATTTTAATAGAGAACATACCCAAAAGAATCCTATAGTCAACATCACATTTACTGGTGTGAGACTGGACTTTTTCTTCTGAGATCAAGAGCAAGATAAGTACAATGCCCTTCTCCACTTTTATTCAACATTGTAGTGGAAGTTCTAATTGGTTCAAGAAAATGGAGATTAAAGTAAAAGTTATATGATTATAAATGAAGAAATAAAACTATCTTTATTCTCAGCTAACATGATAATCTATATAGGAAATCTGAAAGTATCAAAAACTTCTTGGAACTAAAAAGCCAGTATAGCAGAGTTGCAGGATTCAAGGTTACTGTACAAAAGTCAACTGACTGCATATGTATCATTAATAAAGAGATGAAAATTGAGATTTAAAAACAATACCATTTATAATAGCCACCAAAAGATTGAATACATAGGCATAAATCTATCAAAGTATGTAGAGAATCCATTTGTGGAAAATTATAAAATACTGATGAAAAAATCAAAGCTGAATATAAGCTCTTAAACTAAAGCTCTTAATATATGAAGAGATAGTTCATATTTATGCATTGGAATACACATAAAATTAAGATGTAAATTCTTTCCAACACACACAAAATACGGTCTAAAGTGAAATTCCAGCAAGCTCAGTTATAGATATCAGTAAGTGGATTTTAAAGTTTACACAGAAAGGGAAAAGCCTTTGACTGGTTAAATAGATGAAGTCCACGGGGATAATTTCAGAGTGGTGAAACTCTTCTGTATGATGCTGTAATGATAGATTCACAACACTATGCATTTGTCAAAATTCACAGAGTTTTGCAGCATTGAGTAAACTTTAATGTTTGAGTTTTTTAAAATAATAATTTATGAGGTTGAGAGAGCCCAGGATGGAATGCAGAATGTGAAAAAAAGAATATATATGTATTACAAGTGTATGAAACAACCTCACTGAAGGGGTTAGGAAGAAAAAAGGCTGGCCTAAGGAAGTAACTTTGGAGATGACTGGAATCTATTAGACTAAAGGCAAAAGGAACTATGTATAAACAATGTATTCTAGTTAATAAAGTTGTTTCCCAGGGACATGGCTTAATAATTCTGAACCTTCTATAAATGTATACCGGCATTGAAAAATTAGGTAGGTGATTGGGGCCAGGCTTATCAGTGTTGGTGTGTGAGATTAGAGATAAACAAAGAAGAAGGGCAAATTGATCCATATACAAAATACCTAGGCAGAGCTCTCAAAACTTTCAAGGTCATCAAAACAAAGGAAGTCTGGCAAACTGTCTCAACCAAGAGGAGTCTAAGGAGAGAGGCATAATGACTAAGTGACTAAATGCAACGTGGTATTCTGGATGGGATCCCAGAATGGGAAAAAAGAGCACTGGTAAAGCTAAGAGAAGTCCAACCGATGTTCAAACTAGTTAATAATGATATATTTACATTGTTTCCTTCATTGTGGCAAGAGCGTCCAACGTTAGGTATTAATAATAGGGGAAGCTGGGAGTGTAGGGTATACAGGACTTCTCAGTTCTATCTGCAAATCTTCTTGTACATCTAAAATTATTCTAAAATAAACAGTTTACTACAAAAAGCATTACCTTATTACTTCAGGTGTGGGCTCAAAGTGACATCTGTATTTTTAACTAACTCTAATTTTGTAAATCAAATTATAAACAACTAAGCTGAATAAAGATAGAGACAGTGACAAAGAAACAGAGACAGAAAAGTAATTGGAGGACTAATGCTAAAACAATAATATTGGTTATCTCAAATTGATGTTAACTCAAGTAAACTGTGCTCTTTATAGGTTATATACTTAAACTTTTTAAGTTGAACATGTGTTACTTTCATCATTAAAATGTTATTTTAAAAGAGAAGGGATGTCCTCTAATGATGTAATTATAGAACATCTAAAATTAAACAAGGTTGCATATTTTGGTACTAAGGGAGTAAAGATTCAATCTCTAGATTTAAGAGCCATGAGAATAAAACATTTGGATTGCATTCCTTTATCCACTAAGGACTGAATCAGGAGAAATAGATTTATTTTGCAAGAGCATAAGACTTGTTTTGAGGCATGGAAGGACAGTACCAATGGTTGTTAGGTACCAGATTTGACTCCGAAGGAGGCTGGCTAATTGCCTTCTCTAGTACAGAGTCCATATAGGAAATACATCTTTTTAATAACACACTCAAATAGAAGAACATTTTGCCAATTAGAGGCTATATTCAAAATTCACTTACCAGAACCCTCTGTGATCTAGGATGATCCTTTGCGAGCCATACAATATGGATTCCAGCTGCACTGGCTAGAATCCTCAACACAGCCCAATGCATGATGGGGGCAGGGGTGTAGCATAGTCAGGGGAGGGAATACTTCAGTAGGTGCCTAAAATGGGACAGTTTACATAGGAAAAGTATTAATGTGGCAATGGACTGAAATATATCAACCGTATTTTTTAAACTGTGAATTTATAATTATTTAAGAGAGTCTCTTATGACGGAGCATGATGGAGGATAATGTGAGAAAGAGAATGTATGTATGTATGTGTGACTGGGTCACTTTGCTGTACAGTAAAAAATTGACAGAACACTGTAAACCACCTATAATGGAAAAAATAGAAGTCATTTTTAAAAAACCAAAAAAAAAGAAAAAATGCAAAAACAATGTAAATGATCAAACTGAAATTTCCTTGGATTACTTTGGAAATTGTTGGAGTCCCAACTTGCTACGCCAAAAATTGCAAAACAAAGGGAGAGTCTTAGCACCTATTCTATCTTTCCTGTATAAATCAAATGCACATTAGATTACCTAAAAACTAAATGACGAAGAGTCCTTCTTATAGATGTCCCCCAACTGATAAAGGCAGGGGCAGGATGTAGAATCAGAATGTTACCATTTTGAAACCCTTAATGAAATAGTGAACCTGAAAATTGGTGCATGAATATAACAGCTCAGATGAAAATATTGTTGTACATTTTAAAATAGAGGCTGAAACCATAGTTGTCCCCTGATCAGTCTTATCACAAATAGTTGGATAACTAGCGTTATGAACCTCATGATCTGATGCAATAGAGAGTTCACAGCCCCAGCGAGTACATAATCTTACCTGAAACAATGGAACTAAATCTAATCGACTCTAAACAACTTACAGCACACAGGAAAGACTGTGGATGGAGGAATTTATGTGGCACCAACAGGAAAAAAAAAAAGACAAATCTAGAATGTAGAATTCTGCAGAAAAAAAAGCAACTTCACAAATCAAAGGTATATAAAAGAAATAAAGGAATCTGTTACAGAATGAAAGAACCTTAGGAGACACAACAGTCAAATGCAATATGTGAATCTAGTTAGGATGCTGCTTCAAGCAAACCAGCAAGAAAAGACATCTTTGAGATAATCAGAAAAATATGGACATAATTGGCAATTAGGTTTCAATAAGAACTGACTATTGGTTTTGATACATGTTAAGCAGTTAGACTAAAAAGTCATTATTACTCAGAAATGTATGCAGATATTTACAAGTAAAATGACTTGATGTCTTGATTTCCTTTAAGATACATCAACAAAAGAGGATTTAGATATAGAAAAAAAAAGAAATTAGATGAAGAAAAATGAGACGATATTGATAACTGTTTAATCTGGGTAAACCATTCTCTTAAATTTTATTCCCTTGATTTTAAAGATACATTTTGTTTTGTTTCTTTTTTTTTTTTTTTGCTTTGTTTTGCTTTTTAGGACCGCACATGTGGCATATGAAAGTTCCCTTAACCTAGGGGTCGAATCAGAGCTGCAGCTGCCAGCCTACATCACAGCCACAGCAACTCCAAATCCGAGCCACATCTGTGACCTACAGCACAGCTCACGGCAAAGCCAGATCCTTAACCCACTGAGAGAGGCCAGGGATCGAACCTGCATCCTCATAGATGCTAGTCGGGTTCATCACCACTGAGCACAGCAGGAACTCCCTTAAAGATACAAATTTTGATTAAGCAAAAGAAGTAGGCTGTTCCACTGAGGAGAATACAACCATATTTTAGTAGTAAGTCTTTTTGTGGTGGTGCCTTGTAGAAAACTTTCAGATGACTCCCAGTATGGCTCAAGGAAGGGAAAGACCCTGAAGACAATCACATCTCATTGAATAAAATTGTTTCATGAAGTGTGAGAGGAGAAAACTAATATTTCTAATTTAAGTTACCAGCTAATATCTTAAACAATATGATATTTTAAAATATAAATATTTTGAATGGGAGGCTTCTGAATTTGACCTACTGGAGGAAAGGGAGGCATTTCCCCATCTCAGACATTACCTAAAAACAACAGGAACGAGAAACTTAAAAGTAATCCCTACCCTCAATAACCAAAAGAAAAACCCTGCAATCAAAAAAATAGACCATTCTCACAGAAAGAGACAAACACAAAAACATACAAACACAGTTGTTAAGAGAACTCAGAGAGAAGTCGCCCTCAGCACAGATCTCAGAAAAACCCAGTAAAGAACACTCTCAAAAACAAACAAATCAGGGAGTTTCCATCATGGCGCAGCGGGAACGAATCCGACTAGGAACCATAAGGTTTCGGGTTCGATCCCTGGCCTTGCTCAGTGGGTTAAGGATCTGGCTGTGAGCTGTGGTGTAGGTGGCAGACATGGCTCGGATCTGGTGTTGCTGTGGCTCTGGTGTAGGCCAGTGGCTACAGCTCCAATTAGATCCCTAGCCTGGGAACTTCCATGTGCCACGGGTGCTGCCCTAAAAAGACAAAAGACAAAAAAAAAATCAGAACCAAACAATCTGGTAGCCACAGAGGAACACCCCATAGAGGTTTTCTTACTGCCAGTGACGGCTGACTCATGTAACTCCTCCTGTGTGGATGTGAAGCACACGTCCTCAGGTGCAAATTCAAGAACCTCTGGTTTTCAATAGTCAGAAGTGAGCGTGTGGGCTGCAGGCAAGACTCTATTTGCCAGGAGATTTTAAGACAAAATGAAGGCAAGGCTGAGTAAAGAATCAGAAGAAAGGCCGATTGAAAGATTGTAGTTGTGAAGCAAAGAAAGCTAGGACTGAATTGTGAGCCACACTGCAGCCATCTTCCTGGGTCTGGCTGAATTAAAACTAAAAATTTTCCTGTGTCATGATGAGATTTCCTATTAGTTTGGATGCAGCCTGGCCCTTCCTCCCAGAATACTGTCTGCAAAGGGCAGGTCCAGAAGGAGCTCACCTCGTTCAAAGATGAGCTCTTGTTATGAAGGAACCATTCCAGACAAACCTCTGGCCAGGCTCACCAGGAAGAAAAGAGAGAACCCAAATAAACAAAATAAGAAATGAAAAAGGAGACCTGGAAAACACAGAAATACAAAAAAAAAAAGTAAGAGAATATTATGAATGATTATATGCCAACAAATTTGACAACCTGGAAGAAATAGACAAGTTTCTAGAAACAAAGAGCCTGCCCAAATTGAATCAAGAAGAAATAGACAAACTGAACAGACTAAACGCTAGACGTGAAATAGAATCTATAATTTTACAACTCCTTACAAACAAAACTCTAGGACAAAATGACTTCACAGGTGAATTCTACCAAATATAAAGAGAAGAATTTATACCAATCCTTCCCAAACTCTTCCAAAGATTGAGGAGGAGAAAACACTCCCAAAGACATTCTATGAAGCCAACATCACCGGATACCAAAACCAAAGAAAGCACCAAAAAAGAAAATTACAAGCCAATATCTTTGATGAACATAAATGCAAAAATTCTCAACAAAATATTAGCAAACCTAATCCAACAGCACATTAAAAAGGATTCAAAGGATTCATGACCAAGAGGATGCATCCCAAGTTCACAAGGATGACTCAACATAAGCAAATCAATCGATGTGATACACCACACAAACAAAAGACAAAAAAAAACCCATGATCATCTCAATAGATGCATAAAGAGCATTTGACAAAATTCAACATCTATTCATGATAAAAATTCTTACCAAGGCAGGTATAGAAGGAACATATCTCTACATAATAAAAGCTATTTATGACAAGCCCACAGCCAATATAATACTCAGCAGTGAAAAGCTGAAAGCCTTCCTGCTAAAATCTGGAACAATACAAGATACCCACTCTCACCTCTTCTATTCAACATAAACAGCCCAATTGAAAAATGGGCAGAAGACCTAAATAGACATTTCTCTGAAGAAGACATACAGATGGCCAACAGGCACATGAAAAAATGCTCAACATCACTAATTATCAGAGAAATGCAAGTCGAAATCACAATGAGGTACCACCTCACACTGGTCATAAAGGCTATCGTTAATAAATCTACAAATAACCAATGCTGGAGAGGGTGTGGCAAAAAGGGAACCCTCCTACACTGTTGGGGAGGATGTAAATTGGTACAACCACTATGGAAAATAGTATGGAGGTTCCATAGAAAACTAAATGTGGAACTACCACATGATCCAGCAATCTCACTCCTTGGCATATATCCAGACAAAACTACAATTCAAAAAGATACATGCACCCATATATTCATAACAACACTACTCACAATAGCCAAGACATGGAAACAACCTAAATATCCATCAACAGATGAATGGATTAAGAAGATGTGGTACAGGAGTTCCCATCATGGCTCAGTGGTAAACGAATCTGACTAGGAACCATAAGGTTGCTGGTGCGATCCCTGGCCTTGCTCAGTGGGTTAAGGATCCAGCTTTGCCATGAGCTGTGGTATAGGTTGCAGATGTGGCTTGGATCCCGGATTGCTGTGGCTCTGGCATAGGCCGGTGGCTACAGCTCTGATTAGACCCATAGCCTGGGAACCTCCATATGCCGTGGGAATGGCCCAAGAAACGGCAAAAAGACAAAAAAAAAGAAGAAGATATGGTACATATACACAATGGAATACTACTCATCCATAAAAAAGAATGAAATAATGCCATTTACAGCAACATGGATGCAACTAGAAATTCTCATACTAAGTGAAGTAAGTCAGAAAAAGAAAGACAAATACTATATGTTATAACTTATCATGGAATCTAAAATATGACGCAAATGAAACTATCTATGAAACAGAAACAGACTCATGGACATAGAGAACAGACTCACGGTTGCCAAGAGGGAGGAGGTTGAGGGAGGGATGGATTGGGAGATTGAGGTTAACAGATGTAAGCTATTATATACAGAATGGATAAATAATAAAGTCCTACTGTATAACACAGGGAAATATATTCAATATCGTGTAATAAACCATAATGGAAAAGAATATTTTTTTTTGTCTTTTGTCTTTTGTCTTTTTAGGGCTGCACCCACAGCATATGGAGGTTCCCAGGCTAGGGGTCTATTCGGAGCTACAGCTGCCGGCCTACACCACAGCCACAGCAACTCGGGATCTGAGCCATGTCTGCAACCTACACCACAGCTCACAACAATGCTGGATCCTTAACTCACTTAGCAAGGGCAGGGATTAAACCTGCATCCTCATGGATACTAGTTGTGTTCATTAACCGGAACTTCGCAAAGAATATTTTTTAAAAAGAATGTAAAAAAAGACCATGACCGGAACTTCGCAAAGAATATTTTTTAAAAAGAATGTAAAAAAAGAGGAGTTCCTGTTGTGGCTCAGTGGTTAATGAATCGGACTAGGAACCATGAGGTTGCCGGTTCAATCCCTGGCGTCACTCAGTGGGTTAAGGATCCAGCATTGCCATGAGCTGTGGTGTAAGTCGCAGACACAGCTTGGATACCGAGTTGCTGTGGCTGTGGCATAGGCTGGTGGCTACAGCTCTGAATGGGAACCTCCATACGCCATAGGAGCGGCCCTAAAAAAGGCGAAAAGACAAAAAAAAAAGTAATAAAATAAAATAAAAAATAAAAAAGAGAGAAAGGAACCATTTCAGGATCCACAAAGGATATTTTCCTTAAAAAAAAAAATACAGGGAAAAGGGAAAATAAGGGGCACACAGGAAACACTGAACAGAAAAAAGTCACCAAAAATATCACTCAAAAAGTCAATGAAATAAACACCATGATAAAATAGACCCAAGGGGCAATAGAGTGAGACAATAAAAAATTAAAACATTAACCAGTAGAGCTCAGAAAAAGAGAAGAGAGAGAGAGGAAGGAAGGAAGGAAGGAGGGAAGGAAAAGCCAAGATAGAAACGAAGGCCAAACTGAAAGTAGCAGAAGAGGAAAAGACAATGCTATGGGAGTTCCCGTCGTGGCGCAGTGGTTAAAGAATCCGACTAGGAACCATGGGGTTGCGGGTTCGGTCCCTGCCCTTGCTCAGTGGGTTAACGATCCGGCGTTGCCGTGAGCTGTGGTGTAGGTTGCAGACGCGGCTCGGATCCCGCGTTGCTGTGGCTCTGGCGTAGGCCGGTGGCTACAGCTCCAATTCAACCCCTAGCCTGGGAACCTCCATATGCTGCGGGAGGGGCCCAAGAAATAGCAACAACAACAACAACAACAATAACAACAACAACAACAAAAAAAAGACAAAAAAAAAGACAATGCTATGCAAAATAATGGAGAAAACAGCAGTTGTGAAATAGTGATCATAGAGTGTTACATGAAAATTGAGAGAAAACGTAGATATAGAAGACAATGTACATATACCACATAATAATTGCAAAAGAGAATATGTATTTTATATATATACACATATATGAATAAAACATATGGGCTTGCTCTCCACATATATCCTCCCATCTCTCCTGTTCTTTCCCTCTCTCTCTTTCATAAACACACACACACACACACACACACACACACACACACACACACACACGAGCATCACACATACCCCAGGACAAGCACAAAACATCCAAATGAAGTTACTAGAGAGATACACCAGGAACTAGGAACACTGCTTGTCTCCCTATACAAGATGGGGTGTCTGGGGAATGGCTTTGAATATTTATTTGTTCATCCTTAAACATGAATTTTTAAAAAATTTTTAAGCAAATAAATGTGTAAATAACAATACTCAATATATTAATGGGAATTCTAGCACATCTATATCTGGAATGTTTAAATAGCTTTTTTAGCTTCTAGTTTTAACAGTCATCTTACAGGCTACATCATGACCATGCAATGGTAAACTCCAAGAACGGACAACTTCACAGGAAAAATAAGTTGGCGACTTTTGCAAATAAAAAGTGAGGGGAAAATTGAAGAGGGATTAAAGGATTTAATTTATTTTAAAGACATTATTTAAAAGACATATTACCAAAATACAATATGTGGGGTTTACGTGGATCTTGATTAGGACAATCAAAATATAAAATATAATGAACAGAGAAAAGTTTGAGTATTAAACATCATTTCTTGGTGTTAATGAATATACAAAAATTTAAGGTATTTTGGTTAATTTTTGAAAGTCTGTCATTTAGGCTAAATATACTATTATATACTAAAGAAATGATATGATCTCTGAGATTCGCTTTCAAATATTTTAGGACTGACAGGGAATTGTGAGGGAGTATAGAAGAAGTAAGGTTGACAATGAGATAATTATTTTTAAAAGTTTATTGATCAATATATACACCTAATTATGTTGTTATTCAACATACTTACCTGAGTGAAATTTTAAGTGAAAGAAAAAATTCATATTTAAATTTCATATCAATAAAAAGAATTATAATTACAGTTAAGGGATATGCAATGGTTTAGTTTATCTACAGCATCTCCTGTGGTTTAGTTTATCTACAGTATCTCCTGGGAGTATCTCCCGGTGGAGAAGAGCCTCGGTACATTTCTCTCTCTCTCTTTCTCACACACACACACACAAACACACACACACACACACGTATAAAGGTTTATACGCATAACGTATAAATCTTTCTGTAAGACAATGACTAACTCCCAGCTCAGAGAGTTGAGAATAGTCTTATTGTACTGAAATCAAGTCAAAGCTGGAAGGCAGGAGAAATTCTCCCTGACTAAAGGAAACCAAAAATGCAATCCTCATATTTCATAACATTTCTAATAACCCAGATGTGATCTCACTGTTTGCAAAGCCCAGCCCTTCCCAAACCTGCAAGCTCACCTTCCAGGACTGAGCCCAGCCCCTCTTCTCCATATATAAGCTGCTGCTGGGAAGCTCCTCTCACAGATCTGCTCCCCTCAGCTCTACCCTCCACCTCTCACGCCTTTCTTCAGCCTTCTCATCCTCAGGAACCATGTCTTGCAAATCCATCGTGAGGAGCCAAAGCAGCGGCCGCCGGGGCTTCAGCGCCAGCTCAGCCAGAGTGCCCGGGGTCTGCCGCTCTGGCTTCAGCACTGTCTCCGTGTCCCGCTCCAGGGGCAGTGGTGGCCTGTCTGGAGTGTGTGGAGGAGCTGGTTTTGGCAGCCGCAGCCTCTATAGCCTGGGGGGCTCCAAGAGGATCTCCATCGGTGGTGGATATGGCGGCGGAGTTGGGGCTGGCTTCGGCTTTGGAGGTGGAGCCAGGAGTGGATTTGGTTTTGGTGCTGGTAGTGGTGGCTTTGGGCTCGGTGGTGGAGCTGGCTTTGTTGGGGGCTATGGGGGCTCTGGCTTCCCTGTGTGCCCCCCCAGAGGCATCCAAGAGGTCACCATCAACCAGAACCTCCTCACCCCTCTGAACCTGCAAATCGACCCCACCATCCAGCGGGTGAGGACCGAGGAGCGGGAGCAGATCAAGACCCTCAACAACAAGTTCGCCTCCTTCATCGACAAGGTGAGCCTGGAGCACCTGCCCTCCACTGGGATTTCAGCCCCCAAACTAAAGAACCAACCCCTGAGTCCTACCAGGGAGAGACTCAGGACAGGGGGAGGAGGGGACTCAGGCCAGCTCTCCACTGGGATGCAGGACAGGCTCTGTGTGGACAGGAGGCAGGAGGGGATGGGAATCGTTCAGAACCGCCGATCCCTTGAAGGTCTCTCATTTCTGCCTGGAAAGAATTCTCAGCTCTTGATAACCCTGAAGCAAAGGAAAGGGAAGGAGGGCAAGGAACGGGTTAGCCTGACCTTCTGAAGGGTCTCACAAATTAAAAACAGAATTACAGTGGAAACTGCTCTAGAGCCCTACAGAGGGGGGAAACAAGAGGAACGAAAATAAAAGAGAAAAGGACATTCTAGCGGGAAAAAAGACTCAGAACGAAGTACATATCCATAGAAATACGCAATCTGCAGAACCAGAGTTGGACTATTAAGGGAGTTGGTTTCAGAGGAGACTCATGCACTGAATGGGAAAAGAAACTGGAATTCAGTTATTAATAGGATTCAAACTTAATCGTTAGTTTCTACATATTTGGGGACACTTTAATGGAGGTATAATTTCCAAGAAAACTGTGCAATACACCAAAGAAACACTACTGTAAACTAGTCTGTGACTGTGCTTATGAAGAGGAATAAATGAAACTTTGAAAGACAGTGACAGCCTCCATACCTTAGAGGAAGGTACCTTAAAACTTCAAGGAAGAACCTAGCCAGTGATAGCTATGTGCTGTCAAGGAAAACACAACTGGCAGCCTGAGTCTCTGTACATGCTCTGGAGTAGCCCAGCCTCATGGAGACCACCCAGGTCTGCTTGGGGACCAGTCAACTCACATCTCTCTCTTCCGTCTTTTGTCTGGCAAATAACCATCTGCTCTTCCTCCAGGTCCGATTCCTGGAGCAGCAGAACAAGGTGCTGGACACCAAGTGGACCCTGCTGCAGGAGCAGGGCATCAAGACTGTCAGGCAGAACCTGGAGCCTTTGTTCGAGCAGTACATCAGCGAGCTCAGGAGACAGCTGGACAGCATCCTGGGGGAGAGAGGCCGCCTGGACTCAGAGCTCAGGGGGATGCAGGACCTGGTGGAGGACTTCAAGAGGAAGTGAGTGACAGGAGAGAAGGGGGCTCAGTTTCCTGAAGCCCACACTTCAAGTCTCTTGGATGACCAGGTCCACATGAGGGCATGATTCCCAGGCAAATATGGCCATGGAAATGAAACCAAAATCACTGCCTATACCCAGACCCAAAAGAACAACAGGGCCAGCCAGGTGGGTGGGGAGCGTAAAGAAATAACCAATTTCGGGAACACAGAGCTCATCTCTTAGGCTTGCTGGCAGGAAAGTTCCATTTGGGCATCCCAGGGTGTCTGCTGTGTATCAGCTTCACCACTGGCTCAAGTACGTCTCGTCCTCTCTAATTCCAGGTATGAAGAGGAGATCAACAAGCGCACAGCAGCCGAGAATGAATTTGTGAATCTGAAGAAGGTGAGCTGAGTAAGGTCGGGGGTTCATGCTTCTTTGCAGAAAGAGAGCACTCTGGGTCCCTGCCCGCAGCCAAGGGAAGAATAAGCAGGGAGACCAAAAGGTGGCTAGACTGGGAAGGAGGGTTCATCTGACTGTCAGTTTTTGTCTTCTTTCTCAGAATGTGGATACTGCCTACATGAATAAGGTTGAACTACAAGCCAAGGTCGACTCGCTCACAGATGAGATCAACTTCCTAAGAGCCTTCTATGACGCAGTAAGCATCTCCCCTCACCTTGCTCGAGTCACTCTGACGAGACTCTGAGAGGGCTGGAAAGCTTGGGCTCGGGTACGTCTGTAAATGTCACAGGCAAAGACAACCTAAGGATGTCGCGTTCTGCAGGAACTGGCTCAGATGCAAACCCACATCTCAGACACGTCTGTGGTCCTCTCCATGGACAACAACCGCAACCTGGACCTGGACAGCATCATCGCTGAAGTCAAAGCCCAATATGAGGAGATTGCTCAGAGGAGCCGGGCTGAGGCTGAGTCCTGGTACCAGTCCAAGGTGGGTGGTGCGGGGGCAGCTCATGAAGCCTCCCTGGGCCTCCTCCTTGAAGGCCACCATGGCTACAGACTTCCCTGGGGAAATCTCCTTCTAGGAAGCTGGGGTCCTCTCACAGCGATGTGCCCCCTGCCCTAACAGAGTAGATCTTTGCAGCAGTTAGGTCCAAGTCGAGGAAACCAAAGAACCCAAAGGCAAGACAAAAGCTACTGTAGATAAGATCTTTGCGTCGCCTTCACCCTGATGCTGGTTCTCAGAAACCACGCAGAACACTCTTGACCCTGGAGTGAACTAGGCAGTCAGTGGTCCTAGCAGGGATGGTCTGCCGTGGGTGTAGAAGAGCAATGATCTTGCGGTGTCCCTTTTCCTAAAACGTCTCGTGGGAAAGCTAGGAGCATTAATTTGTTAAATGCGTGACAGCCACCATTGCCACGTGAAGCCCACGTAAAGCACCCTCTCTCCCTCTGGCTTATAGTATGAGGAGCTGCGGGTCACAGCGGGCAGGCACGGAGATGACCTGCGCAACACCAAGCAGGAGATCTCCGAGATCAACCGCATGATCCAGAGGCTGCGGTCTGAGATCGACCACGTCAAGAAGCAGGTATGGTGGGGACCATGGAGCTTAAACCATTGTTTTTCTTAGACCAGCAGGCATTCATCAGCCACATTTGGGAAATTTCTTGCACTGAGGGCCCAGCAGGGAGAGGAAGGCACACAGTTACCCCCTCAGTGAGTTCCTAAGGACTTCAGCCAAGGGGCATGTAGTAAACTCATGACGGGCCCAATCCTGACGGGCCCGTGGTACAAAGATACAGTCTAGAGGCACTGAAAAGAGAACCCATGTAAGAAACAAGCCGGTAGAGAAAAGAACCAGCCAGAAAGAGTGAGGGAGACTGCTGAAAAATCACTCCGAATGAACGTGAAAAAGAAAGTCTCGGAAAGACAAGGATCAAAATAAGCACTGTCCAAAAATATGAGTTGGAAGGGAAGCAAGGTCTCCACAGTTTAATGTCAAATCATCACCTCCCAGAGAATGTTTGTGGCATCGCCTAAGAGAATGAGCATCCGCTGTCAGCATTCCAAACAATCCAGTGGATCTATTCCGTCCCATGTCCCCTGATCTTGTATCTGCTGTGCTATCTTCCAGCAGTCACCAGCCCATCCTCGCTACGATGCTCCACACAGAAGGGCATAGGTTTTCTCTAGTCTCTCCTAGGCTAGTTAAGGCTTGCAGAACCGACAAAGACTCGACCAAAGGGTCCTCGCTCCAGAACTCTTCCGAAGTGGGAAGGAGGTACCATGGTTAGTCTGCTCTGGAGATCAGGTTGCTAGTTCCCTCTGCTTATCTTGTCCTCTAGTGCGCCAGCCTGCAGTCTGCCATCGCTGATGCCGAGCAGCGTGGGGAGATGGCCCTCAAGGATGCCAGGAACAAGCTGGCCGAGCTGGAGGATGCCCTGCTTAAGGCCAAGCAGGACATGGCCAGGCTGCTGAAGGAGTACCAGGAGCTCATGAACGCCAAGCTGGCCCTGGACGTGGAGATTGCCACCTACAGGAAGCTGCTGGAAGGCGAGGAGTGCAGGTGGGTAACTCACACAACCCCCTCAAACATCTGGGGCCATCTCCAAGAGGTCCAGTCACAACCTCAAGCCGAAGGCCGTCTAGTCTTGGCCATGATGCTACCCTCAGAAAACCACTTAGGAAGAGCATTCCCCACGGACTCTCCTCACGAAGGGGTCTGCACAGCAGTCCAGCTGTGACTCTCAGGTCCCATGATGGCCCTGTCTCCTCTCTCCTAGGCTGAATGGGGAAGGCGTTGGACAAGTCAACATCTGTAAGTAGCTTTGCGTGCCCCCTCCCTTGTCCTTGTGCTCTTCTGACGGGACTCAGTCTGGCAGAATGGGTCAGCGTGTCTTGTGCTGATCTTGTCCCTTCCCTCCACAGCTGTGGTGCAGTCCACCGTCTCCAGCGGCTATGGCGGTGCCGGCGGTGTCGGCAGTGGCTTGGGCCTGGGTGGAGGCAGTGGCTATGCCTACAGCAGTGGTCACTGCCTTGGAGGTGGCTTCAGTTCTGGCAGTGGCAGAGCCATAGGCGGTGGCCTCAGCTCCTCTGGGGGCAGCAGTTCCACCATCAAATACACCACCACCTCCTCCTCCTCTTCCAGCAGGAAGGGCTACAGGCACTGAAGTCCTGCCATGTGCTTTTGGTCCCACAATGTCTCTGGCCCCCTCTCCAGCTGGACTGCCCTCTCCTCCCGGTGCTTCCTCTCTCCTGCTTCCTTCTTCTCTTACTCTTTGCGTTAGAATGTGAGGTTGCTGCGTGCCCTCCCCTCCTCTCTGCCAACACCTACTCCACCTGAGCTTTCATTGTTCAACACTGGAAGGTCATTGCCTGGGTTCTGATCCAGATCCGAGCAATTCCCCTTGCTCTCCAGTTGTCCAGGATTCCCCATCTTACAGGTGTTGCGTCTTCTCTTTTGATGTTCATGAAAGCACAAATGACTAGTTCTATGATGTACAGGGTCTGGATCCCTGTGATGCTTCCTCTGCTCTCTGCTCACTTGTAATTGCTAAATAAAGCAGATTCATAATACAATGCATTATTTCATTGCCTTGATTTGTTATCAGTGGTTTCAATCATTTAATCCAACAAATGCACGTTCATGTAGTAAAGATATTTCCAGTCCCTTTGTATTTCACTCTCTTCCTTAATTGAATCACAACTGCCAACATTTTGGCACCCTAATTCTCAGGTGGCCTTCCCAGGTAGGATTTCATCTAAATGTTTGGCTAGTGCAGTTGGAGGAATCTGGTCCATCATCATGTATATATTTCTTTGTATTGCTTGTAATAGTTAGTAATGGCTTAGTTCTCTCTTTTGTCTCTAAGACCACTGCACCTCAGCCCCCAGGGATCAACCCTAAAGGCTCATTTGGAGAAGATATGTCTGGCCAATCAGAGCAAAAGAACATTTTATGAGACAGTAAGGTATTTGATTTTTTCCTTAGAATTAACTTCATGACCAAAAAACTTGCCTGACAAGGGGTATCAAGGGAAATGAAAGTGCATACTTCTCAAGTGCAATTCTACTTCTAGAAATATATCTTGAGGAAATGGTACAAATGCAGGAAGGTGTGTCTGTGAATGTGACTTTCAACTATCCTCACAGCCGGAAAAATTTAATCACTATTACTGTCAAATTCAGCATCCAAAGACTTATGAACAAAATTCAGATGCTGGATTCTTTTATTGATTGATTGACTGATTGATTGATTGATTGATTGTCTTTTTGTCTTTTTAGGGCCACACTCTTGGCATATGGGTGTTCCCAGGCTAGGGGTCTAATCGGAGCTGTAGCCACTGGCCCATGCCACAGCCACAGCAACTTGGGATCCGAACTGTGTCTGCGACCTACCACAGCTCATGGCAATGCCGGATCCTCAACCCACTGAGCAGGGCCAGGGATTGAACTCACAACCTCACAGTTCCTAGTCGGATTTATTTCCACTGCGCCACAACAGGAACTCCCAGATGCTGGATTCTTAAATTGTCACAGCAAAACAAGAATGGAAATTCTCACCTTCTCATACACTAAGACTCTCACGAAGGTGGTGAAGCTGATCCTTCATCTCCCCTCTGGCGTGCCCTGTCCTGGTGTGACTTCTCTGACTGTGTCATGAAGTCTCAAGATGTGGTGCATGGCTCATCATTCATTTGTGCTGCCTTTTGGCCACACTGGTCCCAGTTTCCTCATGAGAAATTATTACCTCCCTCGCCCCCAGGCTCTTACATCACGAAGGAAAGTGTCTTGGGTTTAATAATATAGAGGAAATACTTCTGCATCCTGTTGTATCAGTATCCTTCTGTGCTCACCTCATGACCAAAAAATTTGCCTCTTAAGTGAGTACCTCCTCACTCTCTGCCCAGAATTTCCCCAACAGCAAGTGTGGTGACCAGGTTCTGAAATCTAAGGCCACTTAATATTCCTATTTTTATGTACCAATGAGGTATAATAGAAAGGAAATGACTGACCAGGAAAAATGTATAGAATACAGCAATGAAAAAATGTATAGAATACAGCAATGAAAAAATAAGAAGATTGCAAAATAATCTGTATATACAGATTTATCTAATTAAAATCTCACAGTGCGGGTGTGGTTAGGATAATGTCAGACTGGAGAACTTCAAACTTTCCTTCTGCCAAGAAAATATGGAAGAAGCAACCAGAAGCTGTCTGACCTTTGTGGGAGCTCTGGAAAACAAAGTTTACAATAACCAACCAAATGCCCAATCAAAAATATACATCTTCAAATTTATAACAAAGCTTGGTGACAATTTCCCTAGCATGTGCCCTCCCCTCTACCTGGTGAGCAGCCTGCAGCCTTATTCCCAAACTTTCCTCCAGCCTCCCTCCCACTTTCAAGGCCCCACTCAAACCTCTTTGCTCCCCTCCCCCACATGCCACCGAAAAGAGCAGGTACAGACTATTTGCAAATTACTGTGAAAGTCTCTTCAAACATGCCTGAGGGATTCCTGAAGAAATGATGCAAGGTTCTTACCCTTGTGTCACATAAATCCAAATGCAAGAAAAGCAGCAGGTACAGCTAGTATAAACCACAGGGCAGACACAAACTCACAGAGGCCTGGGGCAAGAGGCCACAGTAGAAGGTACACAATAGATCCTCTGACCATCTAATGTCTAGAAGCTAATCTGGAGTGAGAATCTTTGGGAAATGAAGACCTTCAAAAGCAGTTGTGTATATAGGAGAATTTAGATAACCATGCCTATATCCAGGCAAGACACATGCTCAGAAAATTCTTGAGAAGATTTTGAGCATTTACCTTGGGCGGATCTCTAGGTTCAGAGCAAGCCATGCTCAGTGGTCAAGGAGCGGCCTGTCTCAGGGACAATATGCAAATACCAGGAGAGGTGATTTTTCTCAGTTTGTTATTTTGGCTTTGTTGTTGTTGTTGTTACTGTTGCTGTTTCAACTCCTGGTATAGAAGAAAATCACCATCCACAAGAGTAGCTGAAGGAGTTCCCATTGTGGCTCAGAAAGTTAAGAATCCAACATAGTAACCATGAAGATGTGTGTTTGATCCCTGGCCTTGCTCAGTGGGTTAAGGACCCAGTGTTGCTAAGACGTGGCATAGGTCTCAGATGCGGCTCAGATCCCATATTGCCATGGCTGTGGCATAGGCCAGCAGCTGCAGCTGTAATTTGACCCTTAGCCTAGGAACTTCCAAACGTGGCAGGTGGGGCCATAAAGAAAGAGAGAGAGAGAAAGAGAGAAAGAAAGAAAGAGAGAGAGAAAGAAAGAGAGAAAGCAAGCAAGCAGGAAGGAAAGAAAAACAGGGAGAGAGAAAGGAGAGAGAAAAAAAGAAAGAATGAAAAAGAAAGTTAGTTAGTTAGTTTGCCTTCTTTATTGACTAAGTGAGCCTGGAGCACCACTTGGATTTCAGTCCCCAGATTAGAGATCTAACTAATGTCCTAACAGGCAGGGATGTGGGGGGCGGCAGGGGTAGGGGGGGAGGAGGATGGGACTCAGGCCGGCTTTCCACTGGGATGCAGGACATCCATGTGGACGAGAGGCGGAAGGTGACAGAAATCACTTAGAACTGCTGATCCCTTGAAGGTCTCTCCTGCCTAGAAAGAATTCTCAACTCTTGATACCACTGAAGCAAAGATAAAGGAAACAGAGATGGAATGGGTTGATGTTGACCACTAAAGAGTCTCAGATGGGATACCAAAAAAGAGCCACTCACAACCTGCTCTTATGCTCTGGCTATCTTTTCAATAGGAAGTAAATTAAAAACAAAGAGAAGAAAAGAAAAATAAAATTAATTTCTGACCACATGAGAAAAAGAAACATTTGAGGTGTGCAAATATTTATAAAAGAGATTGTTCTAGAATCAGAACATGACCATCAAAGAGTGTTTTAGAAGAGATACATGCACTAAATGGGAGTTTTGATTAGAATCTAATCATTACATAACTTTTAGCATTCCTTTTACTGAGATATATGGAAAATAAAAGCCCCAAACACTATATCAAGTAAAAGCTATTTTAAATTGCATTTTTTTATTCTACTTGTCAAGAGAAAGAGAGGAAGTAATGAAAAATCACTGACAGGCACAATAATGTATAGGGCAGGAATAGCTCAAAGATCTGTGGGAGAGTTTTGTCAGCAAGATCTGCCAGATCTTGAGAAGGAAAATCAGGGGAGTTTAACTCCCAGTCTGAGCCTCTGTGCATTTTCTTCGTAGCCCAGCACCATGGACACCACTCCATTCTGCTTGGACACCTACTAATACCGGTACTTCTTATTTTCTTTCTATGTCTTGCAAATGACTATCTTTCTTTCCTCCAGATGTGGTTCCTGGAGCAGCAGAACGAGACCCCGGACACCAAGTGGACCTTCTTTCAGGAGCAGAGATCCAAGCCTGTGAGACTGAACCTGGTCCTTATGTTCGAGCAGCACATCAACAACTTCAGGAGGTAAAAGGAACTTCTTCTTGTTTTGGGTGGCTGCCTGGACTTGGAGCTCAGACACAAGCAGGGCCTGGTGGAGGACTTCAAGAACAAGTGAACTATAGGAGAGAAATGAACTCAGTTTCCTAAAGCCCACATTTCAAGTCTATTGAGTGACCACGTCCAGTTGCGGGCATGATTGTTTAGGAAAAATATCCAGTGGAAGTGAAAATTATAAATTGTTGCCTAAGAAAAATCTGAATGAATAAAATGTGCATTGGACTTCCAAATATACACTAGGGGAGAAGATGAGAGAGTATTCACTTCATAGACTCCTTGGATTGATAGTTCAATTTAAGAATTACCCATTTAGAGTCCCCGTCGTGGCGCAGTAGAAATGAATCTGACTAGGAACCATGAGGTTGCGGGTTTGATCCCTGGCCTTGCTCAGTGGGTTAAGGATCCGGCATTGCTGTGAGCTGTGGAATAGGTCGCAGACGCGGCTTGGATCCAGCGTTGCTGTGGCTGTGGTGTAGGCTGGCAGCTACAGCTCCAATTAGACCCCTAGCCTGGGAATCTCCATATGCTGCGGGTACGGCCCTAAAAGGACAAAAGACCAAAAAAAAAATTACTCATTTAATGAAAAATGTTGGGTCAAGGCAGGCTTTTTCAAATCCTTTACTCACTGGCTCAAACATCTCTCTTCCTTCTCTTCTTCTAGATATAAATGAGAAATCAACAAGCCCATAGTCTGTAATCTTGAAGAAGGTGGATTTGGCAAGATTCGGTGTCAATGTCCCTTTGTTGAAGGCTGGAAGAGCTCACACCTGGGAGAAGATATTGGATGAACTGGAAGATATTGGATGAGCTGGGATCAGCTCTGTTCCTCTTTTCCCAGGATATGGATGCTGCACGGATAAGGTTGAATTTCAACCAAGATAAATATCCATAGCAATCAGATTGATCTCTTATGTTCCAACTTTGAGATGGTATGCACCTCACCCTGTTTATTGGTTTGTTTATTTTTCCGCTTAAGAGTCTAGGTGGATAGAATAGTTGAGAGTTTGAGCTCATAGGTGCATCACTGGAAGCAGAGGTATTAACAATCCATATCTTGTAGGAGTGTTCTCAGACTCAAGCCACACCTCAGCTATTTCTGTGGTCCTTTCCATGGACAACAGCCCTAACTGGACCTGGATAGCATCATCTCTGTAGTCAATACCCTTTATGAGAGAATAATTCAAAGAAGGCAAACTGAGATCAAATCCTTACACTAGACCAAGGTGAGCAGTCACCAGCAATAGGGGAGCCACCTGCCCCTCCCAGATGGTTACACTCAGGGACACCTGACTACTGTGGCGTTTTGAATGGACTCTGGAGTACAAAGACACTAGATGATTTCATAAGAGGTCCATCATTGCTCAGTTCATGTAGCCAAAGAATTTATAATGAAGCCTATTGAGTAAAGAAGAAAAAAGGAGTTAATGGCATTGTGCTACTGAGTTTTGCCTTCAATACCTTCCTGATTGTGAATCATGAAGAACATCACCAGGTTATTGTAAAACCAAGTGTTCAGTGATTGAACAGAACTATTCAATTGTGAAGCAGCAAATAATCTTGGGCTGTCTACTTTTTCTGAAGGAGATGTCACATCATTTGGAATTAGTTTATTAAATGAATTGAAAGCCATTGTTTTCATGTGAAAGCTCATACACACTGCCCCTCCCTTCATGCACACTGCTTCTCTAATCTTCTAGACTACAGTATAAGGAGATGCAGGTCAAGGTAGACAGACAAAGGGATGACCTGTACAACATCAAGCAGGAGACTAATGAGTTCATACATATATTCAGAGACCAATCTGAGATAGACAGCGGCCATGTGAGGTTTACCATCTCGAGTGATATAGCAATGGCAGCAGTAGCGGCAGTGGCTTAGGCCTGGGTGGAGGCAGTGGCTACTCCTACAGCAGTGGTCACAGCCTTGGAGGTGGCTTCAGTTCTGGCAGTGATAGAGCCCTGAGAAGTGGTCTCAGCTCCACTCAGGGCAGCAGTTCCACCATCAGATACACCACCTCCTCCTCCTCCAGCAGGAAGAGCCAAAGGCATTGAAGTCCTCCCATTGGTTCTTGGTCCCACGTTGTCCCAGGTCCCCTGTCCAAATGCATCACCCTTTCCTCAGGTTGTTGCTTCTCTCCAGCCTCTGACATCTCTTGACTTATGAGTTAGAGCTCAAGGTGCTAAGTCCTCATTTCCTCTGTCTAGACCTACTTCACTCAGGTTTCCATTATTCACCATCGGAAGGTCAACAATCAGTGTCATAAAGATAGGTCAACATCCTATTGATGTTCTCATCTTATTTTCAGTTTTATTGGTCCACTACGATTCTGGGAAGAAAATGACCTCTGTCCCTCTTGAAAACGAAACCCAAACCAGATCATGCCAACAGAGTAGGGAATCTTTCCTATAATTTTAATGGCCCTACCTGTTCTAGCTGGACTCGGGAGTTCCCCACAGAATGTGTAAGTTATCTTCCCTTGTAGTGTTCCTAAATGGCATCGACAGCATCCTCTCAGGTGCAGTTATAGCCTTACAATATTGTCCTCTGCTCTCTTTGCTTTCTTTTGTCACATTGAATAAAACAGATTTCTTTCATTTATTTATTTATTTATTTATTTTTGCTTTTCAAGGCTGCATCTGCGGTATATGGAAGTTCCCAGGCTAAGGGTCGAATCGGAGCTACAGCTGCTGCCCTACACCACAGCCACAGCAACACCAGATCTGAGCTGCATCTGTGACCCACACAACAGCTATGGCAATGCCAGATCCTTAACCCACTGAGCAAGGCCAGCAATCGAACCCTCATCCTCATAGATACTAGTCGGGTTGATTACCACTGAGCCATGACAGGAACTCCCCAAAACAGATTTCTAATACAATGATTCTTCACTAGATTGTGTTGATGGTCATGTACTGAGACTATCTCATCTCACACACTGGTCCTCATCTTCAGAGAACCAGCTCTGTCAGCCCCACTGACAGCTAACCTTGCTTCATACCCAACTCTGTCGGTCAACATCGTGTGCTATTCAGTTATCCTGTGGATGGGTGACTACCAACTGCTATTCAGCCCTCTGCCACTCGAGGCTTTTTCTCAAAATGGAGTTGTTCAAAAAGCATTAGGAAAGAACGGGAAGCCAGGGTTTTGGAAGCTATACAAGCAGATCTGATAACTGAGGGTGTTGTTTTTCTACCTCTGTCATCTGGTGGCTTGGTAGGTCCCCAGCCTGATCTCCCTCAGACACATCCCCCACCGCGCCCACTCGCCACCAGGAAAACATCGCACTGACCCAACAGAGGCCAGTTGGGAGGCAGGTGAAACGCCAGATCCCTCTCTGTGATAGTACAGACTTTTGCCACAAAGCTATTGCTTCCACATAATACCTGAGCTGTATCAGTCAGTAAAGAAAGTAGCAGTAAAGAAAAGGCACATCCCCAAATCTTGGTGGATGGATTTACAGTCACCTAGTGCAGAATGAGTTGCCATGGATTTCCTTTTACCCAGAGATACTTGGTTTCCACTGAGAAACTCCTCTTGACACATGCTGGTTAAAATTCATAAAGCTGTACACCTAAAAACAGTGGATTTGACTGTCTATAAATTATCTCTTCATAACATTGAAACAAAATGAAGCTGTCAAAAAAGTCAATGAAATAAATTTTAAAAACCTCCAAATAGTGTCATTTAGAGACTTTTCTTTGAAGTACTGTTGGCAAAAATGAGATAGAAAAATGGTTCCTGTTGTCACACGGCACTCAGATTAGCAGGGAGGTGGTTCTGACTGGGAACATACTCTTTCTGTGATAGGCTGTCCAAAAGCCATTTTCAGTGTAAATTCTATACAAACTTCAACAAGCAAAATAGATGTTAGAGGTTTATTCAAATCTTCCCAGCTATCAGTGTCCAATTGGACCCCTAGCCTGGGAACTCTACATGCTGCGGGTGTGGCCCTAAAAAGACGAAAGGAAGGAAGGAAGGAAGGAAGGAAGGAAGGAAGGAAGGAAGGAAGGAAGGAAGGAAGGAAGGAAGGAAGGAAGGAAGGAAGAAATAGACTCTCAATTTTTTAAGCCATGTTTACTCAAGCTCATTCTAGAATCAGGCTTTCTCTACCAGGTCCTATCTGATTTGGACGGGGGTTTTTGTTTTTTCGTTTGGGTTTTGGTTTGTGAGCTTTTTTTCAGGTTTTTTGGCGGGGGAGCACAGGTGCAGCATATGAGAGTTCTCAGGCTAGGAGTCAAATCAGAGCTTCAGATGACATCCTATGTCACAGCCGAAGCAACTCGGGATCTGAGCCTCATCTGCGACCTACTTCACAGCTCATAGCAACGCCAGATTCTGAGCGAGGCCAGGGATCAAACCCACATCCTCATGGATAATAGTCGAGTTTGTTACTGCTGAGCCATGACAGAAACTCCTACCAGGTCCTATCTGTGTCCAGGAGAATAAAAAGCAAGAAAAATTTCCATGAGAACAAATAATCAGTACAGTGATAATACCTTTTGCTAATTCGAAGCCACAGCAGAGACCCTCAGTCTTGGTCGCATATCAAGTTGCAATCTAGCCTTATTCCATGGTTGTCCACAGGTCGGCAAGGGTCTTGCTGTTGACCAGGTCACTAGGCAGAAGCCTAGTGGGGGAGACTTCTTGGGACTGGTGATCTCCCTATATGGCTATTATGTAGCTATAGGGTTTGAATCAAGGGCATGATTGAAGCAGAGCTTAGGAACAGCCAAGCTGTACAAAATCCCAAAAGCTGGGATGAAACCTCCCAATGAACCAGGCTCAGGCTCTGGTTCTCCCTCCCCAAGTGAGAAGCTCCATACCAAAAAAGTCACATATGGGTCTCCCTGGCCACCCTGGAGTCAGGATCTGATGAGTCACCAGGTCTGTGGAGGCCACTACTTGTCAGCAGCTTGACACTCAGGCCAGGCATTACTACTCCAGCCATATATGAATAGGGTCACCTGAAAAAATGGAGGATGCCTTGTTAAACTTGAATTTCACGTAAACAACAAAAATATTTTAGCAGAACTGTGCCTCAAGTACTGTATGGAACCTACCTATGTTAAAAAAAAATCTGTTGTCAATCTGAATTTAAAATTGAACAGCATATCTTATATTTTTATTTGCTAAATATGACAACCATTCCTATGAACTACAGACATATTGAACTACAGACAAGGGTGCTGGTGGTTGGGTTGCCGCTCCAAATGTCTATTGTGAAGGGGCAGACGATAGGCAAGGACACACCTAAGATCTTTCCCTCCAAACCGCCCCCTCCCTGCTACCTCAGGGACATCTCCAGGCTACAGCCACCCACCTGCCCCCACACAAATCAGCTCAAACAGCCTTGAGCACCCCTGGGGTTTCTCACAGGAGTGAGTCATCTTTGGTGTTTCCTGGCACCCGTGGCTTTTATGTGTCTCTCTAATTACTCAGTCTTGATCCTGGGAGAGAGAGCGAGCAGTACAGCTAGTTGGCCATTTTAGCCAGAACTTGAGCCATGGATTGTTCTAAATGACAAATTGTGTTTATTTATTATGTATGTGATTTATTAAACAACGTTAACATGGAGAAAAGAGTGAAAACAAATACGTAAGTCAAAATATGAATAGTGATTGATTCTGAGGAGTAGGAATTTGGGTAAATGTTCTTTTCCCTTTGTACATTTTAATTACATAAAAATATATCCTCCTCCCCTCCCCCCATTGAAATAAACTTTTATTCCATGCTAAATTCACATATTTTCTCTTCTATTCCATTCATCTCTTTGTGCAGCCATACCATTGTCATTACTGAAGGTTTCTTTTTCATGGTGGTTTCTTTTTTATTTTTTATTGTTATTTCCCCCAGAACACTTTTTTTTTCCTCTGTGCAGCATGGGGACCCAGTTACACATACATGTACACATAATTTTTTCTCCCATTGTCATGTCATGCTCCAGTTGTATCTAGACATAGTTCTCAGTGCTACACAGCAGGATCTCATTGTAAATCCATTCCAAGAGCAGTAGTTTGCATCTGTTAACCCCAAGCTCCCAAGCCCTCCCACTCCCTCCCAACCTCAAGTCTATTCTCCAAGTCCATGATTTTCTTTTCTGTGGAAAGGTTCATTTGTGCCGTACATGAGATTCCAGATATGAATGATATCATATGATATTTGTCTTTCTCTTTCTGACTTACTTCACTCAGTATGAGAGTCTCTAGTTCCATCCATGTTGCTGCAAATGGCATTATTTCATTCTTTTTTATGGCTGAGTAGTATTCCATTGTGTATATACCGCATCTTCCTAATCCAATCATCTGTCAATGAACATTTGGGTTGTTTCCATGTCTTGGCTATTGTGAACAGAGCTGCATGAACATTGGGATGCATGTGTCTTTTTTAAGGAAAGTTTTGTCTGGATATATGCCCAAGAGTGGGATTGCTGGGTCATATGGTAGTTCTACATATAGATTTCTAAGGTACCTCCACACTGTTCTCCCTAGTGGTCCTACCAGCTTACATTCCCACCAACAGTGCAGGAGGGTTCCCTTTTCTCCACATTCCCTCCAGTACTTGTGGACTTATTAATGATGGCCATTCTGACATTCTGATGGTGTGAGGTGGTATCTCATGGTAGTTTTGATTTGCATTTCTTTAATAGTCAGGGATGTTGAGCACTTTTTCATGTGCTTGTTGGCCATCTGTATATCTTCCTTGGAGAAATGTCTATTTAGGTCTTTTGCCCATTTTTCCATTGGGTTGTTGGCTTTTTTGTTGTTGAGTTGTATAAGTTGCTTCTATATTCTAGAGATTAAGCCCTTGTAAGTTGCATCATTTGAAACTATTTTCTCCCATTCTGTAATTGTCTTTTTGGTTTCCTTTGCTATGCAAAATCTTGTCAGTTTGGTTAGGTCCCATTGGTTTATTTTTGCTTTTATTTCTTTTTTTTTTCCCACTGTACAGCAAGGGGGTCAGGTTATCCTTACATGTATACATTACAATTACATTTTTCCCCCAGCCTTTCTTCTGTTGCAACATGAGTATCTAGACAAAGTTCTCAATGCTATTCAGCAGGATCTCCTTGTAAATCTATTCTAAGTTGTGTCTGATAAGCCCAAGCTCCCGATCCCTCCCACTCCCTCCCCCTCCCATCAGGCAGCCACAAGTCTCTTCTCCAAGTCCATGATTTTCTTTTCTAAGGAGATGTTCATTGCTTTTATTTCTGTTGCTTTGGGAGACAGACCTGAGAAAATATTCATAAGGTTGATGTCAGAGAATGTTTTGCCTATGTTCTCTTCCAGGAGTTTGATGGTGTCTTTTCTTATATTTAAGTCTTTAAGCAATTTTGAGTTTATTTTTGTGCATGGTGTGAGGGTGTATTCTAGTTTCATTGATTTGCATGTAGCTGTCCTGGTTTCCCAGCGATTCTTGCTGAATAGACTGTCTTTTTCCCATTTTATGTTCTTGCATCCTTTGTCAAAGATTAAGTGACCATAAGTGTCTGGATTTATTTTTGGATTTTCTGTTCTGTTCCATTGGTCTGTATGTCTGTTTTGGTACCAGTACCACACTGTCTTGATGACTGTGGCTTTGTAATATCGCCTGAAGTCTGAGAGAGTTATGCCTCTTACTTGGTTTTTGTTCTTCAGAATTGCTTTGGCAATTCTGGTTTTTTTGTGGTTCCATATAAACTATTGCATTGTTTGTTCTAGTTCTGTGAAAAAATATCATGGGTAATTTGATAAGGATTTCATTGAATCTGTAGATTGCTTTGGGTAATATGGCCATTTTTACAGTATTAATTTTTCCAATCCAGAAACATGGACTATCTTTCCATTTCTTTACATCTTCTTTAATTCCCTTGATTAATGTTTTATAGTTACCATGGTGGTTTCTGATACAGCAATTTCTTCTCATTTTTTTCAATGTTTTCTGGTTATTTCTTGTGCATTTTGTTTTGTCACTGCTATTGCTATTAGGTTTCCCTAGGGATGTTACATTTTTGTGTTGTGAATTAGAACACCTTCTTCTCTGTCATGTTTTCTAATTACTGAAAGGTAGTGCATGAGTTACTGATTCCTGTACCCAAACATTTGCTAAACTTTATCTCACTTCTAATGATTAAGAAGGAGGCAGAGCCAGGATCCGAGGACCAACCTGCCTCCTTTCATAATCTGTACTCTTGCCCAGTGCTAGGGAGGTGTGGTCTCACCCACAGACTGGCTCCATCCATTCTCGCTCTGGTTATGGGCAGAGGTGCAAGTGTGGACCCAGAAGGACTGGCCTGGCCTCCTCCACCACCCCAGCCCTTCCTGGCTTTGCTCGCCCTCTGGTGGAGACGCTCTTGTGCTGGGGTGCTAGGGGCAGACACGGGAGTGGGCTCCTTATCTCAATGGGGGATCTGCTGGTTCATGACATCAGCTGGTGACATACCCCACACTGAGGGCAAATGCCAAGCAATGTTGCCCTTGAGCCTGAGAATCCCAACCCACACTGGAAGATGAATGACGGTCTGCACAAGTTGGCCCAGAGTCCCTCTCCCTCCTCCCCCAGGTCTGGAATCTATCCAAGCTTTATTTTGTCTTTCCTCCTCCTGAGAGCCCTTACCAGTCTCTGCAACCTTATTTTCCCTACTTTGCCTTCTCATTTATTCCTTGGTGATGAGGAAACAATGAGCGGAAGGTGGTTATCTTTGGCCTGTATTACTCTTGTCTCAAAAAAAAATGTTTTCCAAACTTCATTATTTGCTCATATACACCCTGTGTCACTCAGCAACCCACCAAAGTCACTCAGCAATTCATTGTAGAGTTACCTGTGACAGAGCTAGCTTCTGGACACCACAGATCATGTAAAGGAAGGTAGGTGCATTATTAAGTGCAGGTTGGATTCAACTGAATCATGTGCCTACCCTTGAAAAAATTCCTCTCACCTGGCAGAGCCAGAACTACACCCATACACACACACACACACACACACACACACACACACACACACACACACACACCGCATAAGTTAAGAGGCAAGTCTGATGCATGCAAAGTATGAAGGTATATGAGCAAATGGCAGGCCCAATTTCAGAGAGGCTGAGCAAGTGTCGGTTCTTTCAAGTGAAGAGAAGTTTTAAAAAGATGTAGGGAAACCATATTCTAGAACAAAACCTATAAAATACCATGATACCTAAACAACCTTATCCAGATAGAATACCTAGGTATTTATCTCACAGAGACATTAAATGCTCCAGAAAAACAAAACAAACAAAAAGAACTCCATTTATTGTGGAATCACACCCTCTATATCATTCCAGAAAGATCCCTGGAGAGAGAATTTCCCTGTTTGCCATTAGAGGAGCCTTTTGATATTGAGTTGAATTCTTCTTGCTGAGGTTGAAGGGTATTCCCCAGTGGATACAACAATGATGAAGACACAGATTGGCCTCCTAGCGTAATACCTTTCTCCTCTCCTCACTCCTCCTATTTCCCAATTCCTTCGTCATTTTCATGAGTCTCTGGGCTCACTCCAGGTTGGCCAACACTTACTTAACAAGCCGGCGCTCAGGGCAAATGGCAAGCACTTTGAAGCATTTCTTTAAAAGGAATTAGTGTCTCTCATTGGCCTGAGGGGAACGTATCCAGAATATCCATGGGAAAGAATCACACAGAGGGCACTGAGGTGTCTGGCTGTGGGGTCATACACCATTTGAGCCCTTTTCCAGGAAGGAAGTTGAGAGCGGACTCCTGGCTGCTCAGTGTAACCTGCGTCACAGATGTGGCACTGGTCTGTTCCATGGGAACAATTTCATCCCACCGCATTTCAGCAATACACCTGGTTTTACAGAGGGCTTCTCCCCAGAAGCCCTCCTGGGAAGTTGTGTCTCAATCAACTGTATTCTGAGTGGACATAAGGAGAGCTGGCCACTTGGAAGGGTCCTCTCCTAAGTCCTTCTTCAAAGAGATGAACTCTTTTGCAATAATGAGTACTGATTTTTCATCCCTCTGTGTCTGGACTTTTGAATCAGAGCATGGAGAACTATTGGTTCTCCAGTTACCTGGAGTCAATTGCTCCCAGCTTAATGGCTCTCGGCTTTCCAACAGTTGTCATTGTCACCATCCTCATCATCAGCAGGTGCTTGCTTGGTGGCCACAGGTCAACTGGGTGTCAGACAGTCCAGAATGGGGCAGGGACTCTGAGGCCAAGGCTGGATGCCCCATGGGCCTGACCCTCTGGGGGATGGTGGAAAATATAGCCCCACATGCAGAAGCTCCTGCCTATGGAAATACCCATGTAAATGATGCATCTCCAAGAGGTCTCAGACAGGAAGGTGGCTTTACAGACAAGGTATGTGGGTGTGTGTTCAGCAGATCAACAATCTCATCTCAAAGGTCTATGGATGGATTCATGCTGTGATTTATCCATAAGAAATATTAAACCCAGCTGGCTCCCCCCACCTCTCCTCCTGCACTCAGGAGGCCATATCCTCTGTGTACCCCAAAACTGTGGCCTTGGGAGCCAACAGGGGGAGCAAATCTTGTCTGCAATCCTCAGCACCCATCCTGCGATTGGTCATGCTGCTCACTGTCTAAATTTCGTATTTTTTAGTTCTGTCATGTGCCACTTTATATGACTCGTATGGTTTCACCTAGGTCAGTTTTATCCTCCTCATAGTCCAGCAAGCCCCTGGGGGTGGGAACATATGGAATAGGTACCTTTAATACAGCAGGGACCAAGGTGGAGTGGGTACAAGCCCTGTGCTAGGGGACAGGGGACAAGAGCCCTAACTTCAAATTTATTCTCAACTTCTTGTGGGGTTCTGGGCCTCACTCCCCTCATCCACAAAATAGGCAAGGCAGAACTGAGGTTAGCAAGCAAGGGCCTAGGGTTCAGACCCCAGAGTCATGGCCCGGCCTCCTGGACACCTGGAAGGTGTGTCAGAGCTCCCTGCACAATCCTATGCCTACTCCTATCCATATGGTGACACCACATCACTCTATGATCTGTTCCCCGGAAGCAATGACGGTGATGGGACCCCCTTCACTCTCATATCCTTGCACCAAGCACATTGGTAATCCCACAAATATTTGTTGAAAGATTAAATGAGCAAATGAGTCTTGTCAGAAGGCTCATGTCAGAATATCTGCAGCTGAGAGCATGAGAACAGAAAGAAGGCAGGAGAAAAGTGTTTCTTTGATGTCCAAGTTCATGAGACATGAAGCAGTGCCAAGCCTAGCACAGGGGTGAGGTTGATGCTTATGGCTGTTACTTCCCAGTTGGTGACATGCACACCCAGCCTCAACAGCAGCCAAAGAGCCAGTGGGATGGTGTAAAGAGCCTCCCTCGGTGCTTGAGTATCACCCAGCCCACTAGGCTGTGGCTACATGCCATGTTTACCTTGCCAGAGTTTCTAGGTATTGTGTACCTCTGTTCACAGACAGCTCAGGAAGAGCCTCAGGGCATCCCATTCCTCCCCCACTTTCCTCTCCCTGTTTGGCAGCTCTCCCTCAGCACCAACCAGAGAAACTGGGACAAGGGCCCCCGCTCCTGAGGTCAGGGGAGGCTGTTAAAGTGGTCGGAGGTAGATGGCCAAGACACATTGGAATCCCCCCAGGTGATTTTTATGGGGATGCACTGCAAGGGCCCTTGAGACACTGGCATTCTACCACCCTCTCCCTCCAGGAAGAACACCAACTGTGCTTCCTGGGCAATAGGGGGCTCTTCTCCCCCCTGGCTCTAGGATGTGAAGGAGGCTTCCACCAAAGGCAGCATCAGATGGGACTGGGAGCTCTGGCTGGTCTACCAGATGGCTGTGTGGCCTTCAGTGGTTCCTGCCCTTGGTTTTCTCTTCTCTAAGGCTCCTTCAGCTCTAAAGACTGACTCTGCTCCTTCACTACACCCCTCCACTTTGACATTCCCAGTCAACACCCCATTCATATGTCAACCATCAATTTGTAAACGTTCTTAAGACACGTGTCCATGTGTCTGTCTGCACATGGTCTATGCATATTTGTCAAGTGTGTCTGAAGCTCTAGATGGTGGAGGGCAGGGGCCGCTTCATCTTGTTTCTCTTAAGCACAAGTTTGGATGGAAAGAGCACCCCATTCTGCTGCTGAAATTGGCTGAAGAGGACTTGAGGGCCACTTGCCCACATATATCAGGCACCATACCTGCCCATCGAATCTGGGCCCCAGTGAAAGATGCAAGTCCATGTCCCCAGTCCTGAACCTCAGTGGTTCCTTGAGGTTGCATGGCATATTTAATCCCTTTTGAGAGGAATTTGTTGCCACTGAATGTAGGAGCCAAGGAGGCTCTGAGGTGGAGGTTCTGACCCCTGAGGGGGCAGGCTGGGCTGTACCTGTTAGAGATACCTTGCGTTGAGGAAGTCAGCAGCCCAGCATGACCAGTCGAGGTTGAGGAATGTTTCTGATGGGTCATCTCAGGTACCACCACCACGGAATGGTCTTCTGTATATTCAGTTCCTGAGAGTTGTAAGACCCAGGTTATGACTGCACCTCCAAACAGCCTCAGTCCCCTTTCTCTTTCAGTGTAATATCCAGGAAGAAAGGAGTTTGTCTGCTCTGTTCACTGCTGTATCTCCTGTGCCAAGACCAAGAAACATCTGGGATCTAGCAGATGCTAGTAAATAGTTAGTAGCTAGAGGCAGGACTCCCTGAGACAGTAAGAAAAGGCCATTTGAGAGGGATCTAGCATATGGAGGGGCTGGAGGTAGGTGGCTGGGGCCTGAGTCTTTGGACACTGGGCCAAGGGATTCTGACTGAGCATCAGGCCAGCCTGTTCTAGAGGATGACTCAATCACCTTTGTGCCCTCTAGCCTGCCCTCTTCTGGCCCTGACCTTGTTGGAAGCCCAAGCTCCTTGGTGCACCCCCCCAACTCCCTCAGCCTTGGGAGGCATTCCTCCAACCCTTCTTCCCCTCTCCCCCCAACCTCAAGCCCTGGTTGCCCCCCCACAGGCCCAGTATCCTTGAAATCCACCACAGCCAAGGGCCTCAGCAAACCTCTGAGGATGGGAGAGACACCCTGAGCAGGAGGTGGTGGGAACAGGGAAGTAGAGGGGTTTGGCACTCCCAACCTTGGGCACCAGATCACATACCATAGCTTTTAAACTCACCACTCCCCAAACCTCAAGAAAACTCCTCCCAGATAGACCCATCCACAAAGGACTGGAGAGACTCAGGAGATTTGGAGAGTAGAAAGGAATACATTCATAACGTTCTTCTTCATTTTTTAATTTAATTTTTTAGGGCTGCACCCATAGCATATGGAAGTTCCCAGGCTAGGGGTTAAATGAGAGCTTCAGCTGCCAGCCTACACCACAGGCACAGCAACTCGGAATCCAAGCAGCACCTTCAAGCTACAGAACAGCTCATGGCAATACCGTATCCTTAACCCACTGAGCAAGGCCAGAGATCGAACTTGCATCCTCACAGACCCTAGTCGGGTTCTTAACCTGCTGAGCCACAGTGGGAACTCCATAAAGCTCTTTAAACTAGACAACCTATGAACTGTTTTATGTAGGGTGCCAGGAGGCAGGGCAGGGGGTGGGGAGGGGCATGCCCAACCCAGAGATGAACCCAGAAGCCAATTCAGGTGAAAAAGCACACCCTGTGAGCAAGCCAAGCACAGGCCTGCTCAGGGAACAAGTGTGAAGGGGCTGGTCCTTGGGCACAGTTTATCTGAGAGGGCTTCTTGGGGGAGAGTGCAAAGCAAAATTATTAAGGAGGTTAAAATCGAAATAAAATATCTTGTTGGCAAGAAGGAAAACAGGGGTGTTCACAGTCTCTAAGTTTCGAGGTTTCAAAGTGGGTGGGCACACAGGCTGTCGGGGAGACCAGGATGTCCTAGGCATTCATGTATACAGGGTCCACCAGGGTGAAGTTCACAGTGAAGATCCAAGATCACAGAAGGTGACGTGAAGAAGGACAAGGGGCTAAGAGGGTAAGACATAGCTATTTCCATTTTTTTTTCACAAAGTCAGAAAGTAAGACAATCTAGCTTTGGAAACAATAGTCCAGGTAGAAGAATTAGAGAGAGGAGGGAGGGAAGGAAGAATGTGGGCAACCACAAACAAGAGGTGATGGTCGGGGGCAATGAGAATGGACATAGGATGACATGGCAATGGAATTGGCTCCCAGGAAAGGATTTGGGAAAGAAAGCCCTGACCCAGGAGGAAAAGCAGCCTGGAGCAGCTTCCACGCAGAAAGCTTGATGGCCAAGAGCTGCCGTGGCCCCGTTCCCATGGACATGCTCGCTAAGGTACTCCCAGCCTTGATCCTACACCAACTTTTATTCCACGGAAAGCTCTGAAAAGTTTGCTCAACATGACTCAGGAAACAAGATTCCCTTCTTCTGGGAGAAAGATAATCTTACAATGAGTACAGAAAACACAGACAATTATTCTTTCCACCCCAGACACAGGCGCCACCCCAGCTAGGACATGGGCACATCAGCAACTGGGTGGGAGAACTGCTGTGCTCCTCCTGGCCTGTGTCAACAAAAGCTATGATTCATGGGTTCCCTGTGGAAACTGAGATTCACAAACAATCTCTCAAGGGAGGAGAGGCCCAGCCCCCTGGCCTCAGCCCCAAGGAGGAAGTAGCGCAGAGAACAGAGAACCGCCAGTTCAAGTGCCAAGCCATTCCAGGCTGATGAGCATCTGCCAACCCATCAGCTGCACCTCTGAAAGGGCACCTGTGTGGAGAGACCAGGGACCTGGCTCTCTCTCGCTGGGCAGTGTCGGTCTCCTCTGTTTACCATTGAGGGACTAGATTTCTTCATCCACAAAACAGACTGAATCCATTTCAGCTCCTCTCTCACTCTCTCATCCTTCTCACAAGAAGAAAGAAGTCTGCAAGACAAAAGATGTGACCATTTTTCTGTCTGATTCCCCCTGTGGTAAGGACGGGGAGGTGATGCAGAAGAAAGGGGACGAGGAGCCCTGGAGACTCCTTATCAGTTTAGACTGATGGGGGCTGAGGACTTCATCAACAAGACTAACAGGGAAGAAGAGAACAAGTCCTCTACTCAGTGCAGCCACTGGGGCTTTGTGTATGTGTGTGTATGTGTGTGTGTGTGTGTTCACATATGGCACACAAAAGATCTAGGGCCAGGGATCGAACCTACGCCACAGCAGTGACGTGAGCCACAGCAACAATGCTGGATCCTCAACCCAATGAGCCATCAGGGAAGTCCCCTGGCCTTTTGAGGAAGGATTCAAGAGTTGGAATCCCTGGCCATCAGCAGGAGGAGTATACAGTCAGGGAGGCTTCGGGAATAAGGGAGCCTCAAGCAGAGTCGGGAGATAGTGCTTTGCTGCCAACAACCTTTTCATAAGTTCCTCAGTGGGCTTCCATTTTATCTTCCCAACAGACTGCAAGCCTGTCATTAAAGAACGACTACTGTGCTTCTCTCGAATCCCCACAGGATTTGCCTCAGGACGGACAGCCCGCTGGCACTTCCTTCACTACACCTGATCACATCAGGAGCGAAGACTCAACAAACACTGGCTAAGCATTTGCATGTCCTCAGTATTGCAAAAGCTGTTTTCCCACATGGACAGTCATCACAAACCCCCCTTCACAGACACCCAAGTTGAGGCCCAGGGAAGTTTCACGGCTGGTCCCATGTGCCCCCTGTGTCAACCACAGTGCCTGCAATTCACAGTTTCCTTCCCCTTCCTCCCCATTAGGTGCTCCTCTTCCTCTGAGTCCCATGTCTCACCACTAGGAAGCAATGGGGCTGGGATTCCAACTCATCGTCTCACCCTCATACAGGCTGAGGGCTCAGCCCTGAGGGTCATATTCCACAGGAGTAGACAGGACCATACGTACTTGTACAAAGGCACACGTTCACACCCCAGAACGTCGTGTGTGACCCACACAATAGAGATGGCAGCTTCAGAGAAAAATAAAGGGGCCATCAAGACGGCGGTGGATTCCTGAGAAAGAGGAATGTGGAGCGGGATTTTCAAGATCTGGAGGGAAGACTTGGGCTGCAGCTGGCGGGGGTGGGAGGGGGACCCTGGGGGAATTAACTGCTGAGAAAGTGTTCCAGAGGAAGAGGAGCACCAAAGGGGAGGAAGGGACAGGAAACAGTGAATCGCAGGCACAGGGGTTGACACAAGATGTTTGGACAGGAGGGAGTTGGTCCCAGGCCTAAGAGAGCGGTTTAGAAATGAGGCAGTGTTTTCTGAGTCCATTATGAGATGCAAGATTAGGACATGACTGAAGGCAATTAAGGCGCTTCTCATTCAACTGCTGATCAAGTTGCGGCTGGAAAGAAGCTTCCATGTGGGGGAGGGCAGCCAGGCAGCCAACCAGCAGCTTTTCCACCATTTGCAGAGGGGGGCTGAGTGTGGGCTCAAGGCTGGCGGATGCAGATGCCGAGAGGATGCCATCAGAGGCTGGCATGAGCACGCCCCGCCCCCTTGGAGGAACATAAAAGCCCCGGGGGGTTCGAGGCTCCCCACATGCCTGGTCTTCTCCATCCCCCTCCTCACGCACCCAGGTCAGGAGCTTTCCTAGCCAGCCTCTCCCAGCCACCATGTCCAGGCAGTCCACCATCACCTTCCAGACCGGCAGCCGCAGGGGCTTCAGCACCTCCTCCGCCACCACCCCAACCACCAGCCGCTCCCGCTTCAGCTCGGTCTCAGTGACCCGCTCTCCTGGGGGCAGCGGAGGGCTGGGAAAGATCAGTGGCGCTGGGGCTGGCTTTGGAAGCCGCAGCCTCTACAACCTCGGGGGGACCAAGCGGGTCTCCATCGGTGGGTGTGGCAGCAACTTCCGAAGCGGCTTTGGTGGCAGGGCAAGTGGCGGGTTTGGGGTCAGCGGTGGATTTGGCTATGGGGGTGGGATTGGAGGGAGTTATGTGGGCTCCGGGTTCTCCGTCTGCCCCTCCGGAGGCATCCAAGAGGTCACGGTCAACCAGAGTCTCCTGACTCCCCTCAACCTGCAAATCGACCCCACCATCCAGCGGGTGCGGAAAGAGGAGCGGGAACAGATCAAGACCCTCAACAACAAGTTCGCCTCCTTCATCGACAAGGTAAGGCAGGGGCTCATCTGATTCATGGGGTTGGGGAGCACTCACTCAATAGCCTCCCTGGGAAAGCGCACCTGCTCAACAAGCATCTCCCAGGGGCAGAGGGATCAGTGGGTGGCACCAGCCTGCTCTGCAGGACCCATTGGAATTTCCCCTCTTATGCCTGGGGAGTCCTGCCAGCTGGTTCTGTCAACACAGAGGGAAGAACGAAGTTCTAACTAACCTAACCCAGAGTACTCAGCCTGGGAATGAGTGGGGAATGGAGGCTCCCCATCCAGAGCTCCAAGCCCTGCTGCTGCTGCTGCTTCTGTGGAGCCTCTGAGAACATCAGGGAAGCTTCAAGAGCTTTCCCATCTTGAGTTGGAGTTGTCAATTATATCATTGGCAGATAGGCATCAGGTGGAAATTGTACTTTCTTCCTCTCTCCCTTATCAATTGGGGTGTCTGGCTCTGCTTCCCCACTTTCTCCAGACTTCATCCTCTTCTTCTCCCACCCAGGTGCGGTTCCTGGAGCAGCAGAACAAGGTCCTGGAGACCAAGTGGAGCCTCCTGCAGGAGCAGGGCACCAGGACTGTCAGGCAGAACCTGGAGCCCCTCTTTGACGCCTATGTCAATGACCTCCGGCGGCAGCTGGACAATGTCACCACTGAGAGGGGCAGGCTGGACGCTGAGCTGAGGAATATGCAAGATGTCGTGGAAGATTTCAAAGTCAGGTGAGAGTGGGAGACCCTTCTGGTCACATTTAATCATCCCAGGACCCTTTATGAGGACGAGAGGGGTGCCAAAGAGCAAAAACTCACATTGGGGAGGTTAGGATTTGCAGTCATTTTCCCATGAGATGTGGGGTAACAAAGGGACCTTCATCTCATGTATAACTATTAACAAGAAGCCCATTCTCATCTATCTCCATAACCACAAAGGGATAGCTTTGCCATCTCACAAAACATCCTGCCTCTGGAAAGCAATCTATTGTTTTACAGTCAGCTTATTATTTAACTCCATTGGACGTCGGCTCTGATGTTGAGATGCTTGCATTTCTAAGATGCACACTAGAGCAAAAACATTCGGACCCTCCTTTGCGGAGGCAAGTTTGACTGGCCATCCTCTGGGCTGCAGTAGGTGAGGTATTCAACAGAAAGGATGGTCCTTGCCAACCCCTTAGCTGGTTCACCCTTCGTTTCTGAGTTAGAGCAACCCCTACACACCAAAAGCTCAATTTAAGTGGATACCCTGAGGTTCAGTGAAAATATGTCAAAATTGACCAGAACAGGGTCCTGAACAAAGTCCAGCCCACACTTCCAGCAGGTATTGGAGGCAGCGAAAGAAAAAAATTTTTTTAGGGATTGGCATTGCACACCGCTAAGATGATGGAGTTGCATCAGTACATGTTTTTATTCTCATCAGCTCCTTGCTCACCTTCTAGTCTTACAAAAGAAAAAAAAAAATCCCTGGCAGAAGAAATTATTTCCCTTTTTATAGGGGGAGAAGTGAAGGTTAAGTGAATCACTCAAAGTCACACACAGGTCAGCGGAAGAGCTTGGGAGGACTTAAGGTCTCTTAACTGTTGTTACACCAGTACAGTCCTCCTCAGCCTGGGAAGAGTTCAATCAAGCCCTTGCTCAACAGCCCGCCCCCCTCCTCTGTGCTTACAGATATGAGGATGAAATTAACAAGCGCACGGCTGCCGAGAATGAATTTGTAGCTCTGAAGAAGGTTCGTGGACATGTCTCTCAAAGAAGAAGA
Organism: Phacochoerus africanus; assembly: GCF_016906955.1. Taxonomy (NCBI): domain Eukaryota; kingdom Metazoa; phylum Chordata; class Mammalia; order Artiodactyla; family Suidae; genus Phacochoerus; species Phacochoerus africanus. The sequence continues at coordinate 20,150,119 of NC_062550.1, read as the reverse complement.
TTCAAAACTGAATTTGGGGGGAGTTCCCATTGTGGCACAGTGGAAACAAATCTGACTAGGAACCATGAGGTTTCAGGTTCGATCCCTGGCCTCACTCAGTGGGTTAAGGACCCGGCATTGCCGTGAGCTGTGGTGTAGGTCACAGATGTGGCTCGGATCTGGTGTTGCTGTGGCTGTGGCATAGACCAGCAGCTGTAGCTCAGATTAGACCCCTATCCTGGGAACTTCCATATGCTGTGGCTGCAGCCCTAAAAAAAAGACAAAAAAAAAAAAAGCCCGAATCTGGGAGTGTGGGATGACTGACTCTTGGGCCACCCAAGAAAAGTGACATCATGGTAACTTAAGGAGATCTGGAGAGCTCAAATCTGCCATAAACTGCCCACCCCATTTATGGCCCCAGTGACCCCACTCGGGTTTCTGTTAGCCCAGGAAACACCCAGCAATCACCCACTCCCACCCCCAAGCCCCCAGTGCAGAGTTTGCTAAAATCCAACCTAGAAAGTTCAGGAAGGAGACTTCCCATATTCTTTTGGGCTTGCTTTCTCGGGCCAAGGTCTCAGTGGAGCATCCTGTGCTGTCTTTCCAGGATGTGGATGCTGCCTACATGAACAAGATGGAGCTGGAGGCCAAGGTCAACTCTCTGACTGATGAGATCAACTTCTTGCGGATGCTCTTTGAAGCAGTAAGAGCCTGCAAATGTCTTTTTTTCCTGCCTATGTCTGGAGCCTGAAAAGAAAAGGACGTTGCAGAGTGTCATCCATAGAGTGCCCCTAGCTGGCATGGTGCCCCAGATACTCCAAGTCAGGGCTTGGGTATTGAGAAGAACTGCTTGAAATCCTGCCATATTCAACCCCACCCAGCTCCAAGGCTTCTTCCCTCAACCCCATGGCCTAGCAAGGAGAAAATATTGATTCCTAAAATCTCAGGTCATTGGGTAACATTCCCAAAGAATCAAGACCCACCTCTCCCTTCCCTTTCCCAGAAAAGTTCAATGGGCAAGCTGCCCCTCAGCCTATTGGTTGGGGTGCTTCTTAGCCTCTGAAGATGTCTCATTCTGGACACTTCCACTCTGATGGCAGAGACCTGGGTCTGAGAAAGGGGAGGAAGGGGGTAGAGAGTGATGAAGTCACACTGGGGGGCAGGCAATTCTAAAACCCGCCCAATCTTGTAGAAACTTTAATGCTGGCATATGAATCACATGTTGTATTCAACTTGTTATAATCTGAATTCATAGAACGCTTACCCATCCTTCAACCTCAGGGCAAAAGCACAGAGGAGAACCTTGAGAAAGGATGCTGTGGCACCCATCACCCTGATCTATGACCCAGAAACTCCTTGGGGATTGGCATGGGACCCCTTAAAAGCCTGGCACGAGAAGAGCTAGAAAATTCCTGCCAGGGAGGTCGAAGAAGAGATTTCTGACCTAGGTGGTCAACCGCGTGATTTCAAGACCCCTTCTTTTTTATGCTGCAATGACACTGAGTTTGCTGGCCCTGCAGGAGCTGTCCCAAATGCAGACACATGTCAGCGACACATCGGTGGTCCTGTCCATGGACAACAACCGCAGCCTGGACCTGGACAGCATCATCGCCGAGGTCAAAGCGCAGTATGAGGACATCGCCAACCGCAGCCGGGCCGAGGCTGAGTCCTGGTACCAGACCAAGGTGAGTGTGAGCAGCTCCACAGTAGGTTCCAGGGCTAGAGTTTCTCTGAAGCCTTGGGAAACGTGTGACCATGTTTCCTCCAACCTGGCAGAAGTGTCTTTGATGCTATGAAAACTTAACTTGAAGTGCATGTGAAAACGTTACTACACTTACACACTGATATGTGATCAGGCAATGTTGAATGCTCAAAAGGACAGTCACAGTTCCCACATCCCTTACCAAGTAGTTGGGGAATGGGTAAGATTCTGAAACAGACAAGAAACAGTCATAACATTGTTTCTAAAAGGTTTATTGGGGAGTTCTCCTTGCCGTTCAGTGGTAACAAACCTGACTAGTACCCAGGAGGACTCAGCCCTGCTCAGTGGGTTAAGGATCTGGCATTGCTCTGAGCTGTGGTTTCGGTTGCAGACACAGCTAGGATCTGGCATTGCTGTGGCTGTGGTATAGGCCGGCAGCTACAGCTCCAATTGGACCCCTCACCTGGGAAATTCCGTATGCTGCAGGTTCAGCCCTAAAAAGACAAAATAAAAAATAAAAATAAAGGGTTTATTGATTGATGACAGAATTACAGAGCTCCCACTGCCAAGCGGGACTGCAGAGTTGTAAATAAGTAAACTGTAAAAGGAACCCAAAGTCTGGGAGGCCATGAAGTGAATGAAGAATCACAGAAGAGGAAAAGACAGCATTAATAAAACACTTCCAAGAAGAAGAGGGTTTTCAGTCTGTTTTGGAAGCAGAGAAGGAAAAAAGATTGCCAAGGAGCGAGGAGGTGTTTAAGGCCGAATGCGTGGTCCTGTGGGGCTGGAAGGCAGAAATGAGTGCTTTGCTGAGCAAGAGAATTTGTACTAGAAATAAGGACGTTGGGGTGACCAAAATAAGCTGCTGCCTGAAGCTGTATATGGCTAGAAGTTTGGCTTTAAGGGTTGTAGTAGCCCGGATGATCCAATCCATGAGATCGGTTCTCTGCCAAATGCTTTTCATGGGCAGCTGCTCACCTGCAAGCTGGCTCCCATCCTTGCCCTGCTCTGGGCCTGCCTGAGTCCCTACCTATCCCTGCAACGGGATAGAAAGGAAGCAGAGTGTCAAGTGCTGGGATGCAAGGGCAGAAGCAGTCCTTTGGTGGTTAGTGAAGGTGGGATGCACTTAACCCTAGGAGGAGTGGTTGAAATATATAGTGAAAGATTCCTTTTGTTGGCAATGTGGTTGTTCCTTTTAACCATGTGTGTGTCTAGAAACTAAGGGGCTGAGCTATTCAGCACCTTCAAAACTGGACAGATCTTCACACAGGCAGGGGCTTTTCTTCCTTTGGGAAAGGTAGAGGTTTTCTCTGTTATGCTGGAGGACACAGAGTGTATTTATTGCTCCCAAATGGGTGTGTCCTGGATGTGCACCATTAAATGGAGAGCCGCCCAAGACAGAGGGTTCTGTTACAAAGTCAAGGCCTTCTGCAGCCTGGGCTCCATTCAGCATTGGTTCCTTCCATCTCCTCCCTATTTCCCCAGCACTGTTGTCCGGAGGGTCACCAAAATTCATGGTCATACTTGATCAGGATGAATGCCCCATGACCAAGAATGCCCCAAGGACAGTGTCTTACTCTCAGAGCTCTCTTGCTCTTTCCTGTCCCAGGGTCTTCACACACAGGCTGTTTCCCTCATCTAGAATATTCTCCCCCAACCCCATCACTTAGGTCACTCCTTCCCATGCTTGGAGCCTCTCCATCTCTGGAAAGACTTCCCTGCCTGTCCTACCCCCACTGCCATGTCTAGATCAGATTCCTTTATTGTGCCTTCATAGGCCTCTGTTCACTTCCTAAGGGATACTTATCTCAGTGTGAAACTATACATTTGCTAATATGCCAATACGATTATTATTTATCTTTCCCAATAAACTGTAGGCAGGAGTCCGATTATGCTCTTCATGATAGTCCCAGAGCCTGGGACATGCCTGGCAGGTAGATGTGTTCAAGAAGGGAGCAAGGGGAAGTTCCGGTCATGGCTCAGCGTGGTAACGAACCTGACTAGCATCCATGAGGATGCAGGTTCGATCCCTGGCCTTGCTCAGTGGGTTAGGGATCCGGCATTGCCATGAGCTGTGGTGTAGGTTGCAGATGTGGCTCAGATTCAGCCACTTGCCTGGGAACTTCCATAGGCCAGAGGTGTGGTCCTAAAAAGACAAAACATAAAAATAAAATGATAACAATTTTTAAAAAAGAAGAAGTAGGGAGCGAGGGAATTGTGAATGATCAGCGGGCGGGTGGGCCCGCTCAGGGCCCCGAGGGACAGCACTCCATGGGGAGTGCCCAGGCCGGCGTTTGAGGGGGTGACTGACTCGGCTCTGGTTCTGTCAGTATGAAGAGCTGCAGGTCACAGCCGGGCGGCACGGCGACGATCTCCGAAACACCAAACAAGAGATCTCTGAGACAAACCGGATGATCCAGAGGCTGAGAGCCGAGATCGACAGCGTCAAGAAGCAGGTACATTTTGGGAGGGCCCAGAGCTCCCCACACACTCACTCCTGGGTCATTCGGCCACACTTATGGGGCTCCTACCTAAGAAGGATCCAGACTCTTGTAAGGCTAATGGCTTCCCCCTTTCCTTACAGTGCGCCAGCCTGCAAACAGCCATCGCCGACGCAGAACAGCGTGGAGAACTGGCCCTCAAGGATGCACGGGCCAAGCTGGTGGACCTGGAGGATGCCCTGCAGAAGGCCAAGCAGGACATGGCACGGCTGCTGCGCGAGTACCAGGAGCTCATGAACATCAAGCTGGCTCTGGACGTGGAGATCGCCACCTACAGGAAGCTGCTGGAGGGCGAGGAGTGCAGGTGAGGGCAGATGCACCAACCCCACCCCAGCTGCCTGGGCATTCCTGGGGGCTCAGGTTTATGCAAGCCCCTTCTTGCCCGGGAAAGGAGCACAAGGCAGGTGGATTTGGGCTCTGACAAAGAATGCAGATGCAATTTCTTTCCAGGTAAATCATCATTAGATTCCCATATTTAAGATGGAACTACTTCGAGCATCCCATAGAAATCTAGGACCTGATTGGATCTAGGTAATCAAATTCTATCAAAGGAAAAATTTGGTTATACTATGGGGCTCATTTGTGGTAAGAAAGGCTCTGGGCTGCAGATAAAATATCCTAGGATTTGGGCTTACAGGTCCACCACTAACTATCTATGTAAGCCTGGGAAAGTGAGTATCCCCTCTCTGAACTTCAATTTCTTTAGTGACAGAATAAAGAGGCCAGGTCATGTGATCCCCAAAGCTTAGTGGGAGCTTTGTGCTCTGCCAATTACCAGTTGTATGACGGAAGGCAAGTTTTGTTTTGTTTTGTTTTGTTTGTTTTTTGGTTTTTTTGTCTTTATGCTATTTCTTTGGGCCGCTCCCATGGCATATGGAGGTTCCCAGGCTAGGGGTCCAATCGGAGCTGTAGCCACTGGCCTACACCAGAGCCACAGCAACGCAGGATCCGAGCAGCGTCTGCAACCTACACCACAGCTCACGGCAACGCCGGATCGTTAACCCACTGAGCAAGGGCAGGGACCGAACCCGAAACCTCATGGTTCCTAGTCGGATTCGTTAACCACTGCGCCAAGACGGGAACTCCGGAAGGCAAGTTATTGATCTTCCATTCCTCACCTGTAAAATGGAGATAACCAGAGTTTCTATTTTACATGTTATCAAGAGGATTAAAGTAAAGGACTACACATTAACTCTCAGGACAATGTGTGGGACCCAGCAAGTGGTCAATAAATGTTAGCTATCTTTTACTTTAGTGGCCGAAGATATGGGCTTTGGTGTCAAATCCAGCTTTGTGATCATGAAGTAACCTCTCTGGTCTTCAATTGCCCCATCCATAAAAATGAGATAATAATATCTACTTAATAGGGTTGTTATTAAGAGAATTCAGTGGCATAATGTAGGTAACAGGTAGGTAGCAGTCTTCAATGTTCTAAGCCTGTGTTTATGAATGAATGCCACTTCTGTCTTCAGGATGCAAAATTACTCCAGTTGGTAGAACAATGATAGACTGATGATTGGCCTTGTTACATTTGTGACTCGGACTCATCTCCACACCTATAATAACTTCAGTGAATGACAATAGTGCATTGTTGAAAGAGAGATCTTCTTGTTCTATGACAGCCCTGCCTTTCCAACTGACACTAACATGTGATTAGCTTTAATTTTTTTTTTCTTTTTATGGCCACACCCGAAGCATATGGAAATTCCCAGGCTAGGGGTCGAATCAGAGCTACAGCTGCCAGCCTACACCAGAGCCACAGCAACACCAGATCCGAGCTGCGTCTGCAGCCTTACACCACCGCTCATGGCAACACCAGATCCTTAGCTCGCTGAGTGAGGCCAGGGATCAAAACTGCAACCTCATGGTTCCTAGTCAGTTTCGTTTCCACTGCGCGCCATGACAGGAACTCCAGCTTTAACTTTTTTTTAAGATGTCTCCCTAGTTTATGCCAAAAATGTGTTTCTGAGATTGCAGGTTTTACTCCCATGAACCTCAAACTCTGCATTATTTCATTGATTAGATTACTATTTTTATAACAGTAAAAATATATTACTCATATTTAAATAATTTAAGTAATTCAACCTCCATTACTTCTGCAGTAAAAATAATTAAGCGTTTTTTTTTTTAAATGCATTTAAAACAATGTTCAAGATGTTGTTTCGAATGCCCACAAGCTGTCGGACACCATGGTAACCTTCCTTCTCCCCCCTTCTCCCAAACCAGGCTGAGTGGAGAGGGGGTTTCTCCAGTTAACATCTGTGAGTATGACCCTCCTCTTGTGTCATTTGGAGTGTATGCTTGTGTCAGAGCCTGGGTGGTGGGGGGACACACGGGGCATTGGAGGGGATCCCATTGATGAGGTTCATTTTGAGAGGGTTTGAGCCTCTGAATGCATTAAAAAGAGCTGTGTTAGGAAAGTCTTTAATGTCACCATTCTTACCTCTTTGCAAGTGAGAGGACTCCCCAGAAGGGAGCCATGAGAGGTTTGCTGTAATCCTTCTGCTTGGGTTGGAAAGACCCACTCACTGCCCCTCCCACCTCCCAGAATTCCACACCTTTCTAGCTGGGGCAGTCAGTCTAGCTCAGAGTTGAGTGCTCAGTGCAGACAGGATTTTTGAAAACTCCTGTCTGCCCACAGCCTTTGAAGGGAGACTTTACCCTGGGCACTAGGACTTCAGAACTAGGCGCTAGGTAGCCCCTTCCCAGAGAAGCCCCACCGCTCTTCTCAGCTTGCAGAGTATAAATGCAGAAAGCCCACCAAGGCTGTCAAGCAGCGGGAGCTCAAGACCCAGCAGTTGGGTGCAGCTGCTCAGAAACAGGAGGGGCATTTGTTAGCGAGCTGGCACAGCCACAGACAGCTAAGCACAGAAGTTGTCACTAGTGGAGCTCAGTGCTGGCCTCGTGAGGCCAAGAGATGACTCTTACAACTTATGGTCTACAAGTCAGCTCAGTTTCCTTGATGCAGGATTCACCAAAGCAATTGATGACATTAACCAATGGTTCCAGAAGATGGATCCTTCTGAACCACCCAGGGGACCTCCTTCCCAGAAGTCCTTGTCCAGTGGCTCCAGAGACACTCAAAGCTAATTTTGGGAATGCATGGTATAACTTCTAAATTTTCCTTTCTCTTGAAAGCACCTAAAAGACTGTATTCATTTCCTAAGTTTGTCCCAACACAGTACCACAAACTGGGTGGCTTAAAACAGAAATGGATCATCTCACAGTTCTGAAATCCAAAACCAGAATGTTGGCAGCACTATACTCCCTCTGAAACCTCTAGGGAGAATCCTTCCATGCCTCTCCACAGCTTCTGGCAGCAGCTGTCAATCCTTGGTGCGCCTCACATTACGCCCCTCTCTGTCTCTGTGCTCATGTGGCCATCTCCCTGGGTGTCTGTCTTCCCATGGACCTCTTCCCTCTTCTAATAAGGACACTAGTCAGAATGGATTAGAGTCCACCCTAATGATGTTATCTTAACCTGATTATATCCCCAAGATCCTATTTCCAAGTAAGATTTCATTACAGGTATTAAGGATCAGGACTAAGATGATGGGTGGTTATAAAACTAGAAAAAGAGAAGGTTAGGGAAGAAAAAGGGCAGAATTGCCCGGCCACTGGTTCATTTGTCACTCGGTCTGTCAAGAATATTCCTGGCCACTGGTTCATTTGTCACTTGGTCTGTCAAGAATATTCCAGCCCTGGAGTTTCCGGTAGCCTACCAGGTCAAGGATCTGGCATTGTCAGATGCTGTGGCTCAGGTTACTGCTGTGGCACGGGTTCGATCCTGGCTTGGGAACTTCCACAGGCTTCAGAAGAGGCAAAAAAAAAAAAAAGAAAGAAAGGAAGAAAAAGAAAAAGAATATTCCAGCCCTGCCCTAGGATTCAGAGAATTTATAGTGGGGACACAAAAGGAAATGCATACATGCCTTCCTACAAGCTCCCAGAAGGAAGGGAAACACCAGAGCCGGGGCCACAGAGGGAGATGGGGACAGAGCAGCAGGGGAGTATGGAAGAATCCAAAGGGAAAGCGTGTGGACCGGAACAGCTTCCTGGAGGAGAGAATTCTCCAGGAAGCTCTGGAAGGAAAAGGGAAACACCAAATAGGAGCAGAAGGGCGGCAGCAAGCATTTGGGACCTGATGGATGCCTGACACTGGGGTGCAGAGAAAACCAGGCTGAGATGAAGGACAGTGACCTCACGAAGTGGGCAAGAGAATTGGAAGGAGGCAAACCACCATCCCCATTCTGTAAACTCTGGGGCACCAGCCCCGACGCCCCAAGGGTCTCCTCTCCTGCCCTTGGTCTGATCACGTCTCCTCTCTTCCGGCAGCTGTGGTCACCTCCACCGTCTCCAGTGGCTACGGAGCTGGCAGCGGCATTGGTGGCAGCAGCCTCGGCGTCAGTGGGGGCAGCAGCTACTCCTTCACCACCAGTGGTGGGCACAGTCTGGGGACGAGCCTGGGGGGCTCTGGCTTCAGTGCCAGTAGCAGCCGGGGCCTCAGGGGCAGTGGCTCCAGCGTCAAGTTTGTCTCCACCATGTCCTCCAGCCGGAAGAGCTATAAGCACTAAGGGCAGCCGCCCCTTACCTTCGGCCCTGCCCTGAAGCCAGCTCCTCCCACTCACCTGGCCTGTCTGCACTTGCTCCTGCTCACCTGGGGGCTTCTCCTACATCTTCCTTCTGAGAGGCCCACCTGTGCTGCTGGGAAGCCTGGCATTCCAGCTAAACCCCGTTCCCCAGCCCAAGCTAGCCTCTGCCCTCCCAACAGTCCCCAGAGGGCTCCTGGTACCGCTCAGTGCCAAAGCCTTCTCTCTTTCAAAATTCACAGTAGGCTTGTCTTTTGGAGATTCCCCATCAGCTCCGCCCCTCTCCCTCCCTTCCGATGCAGTGATGAGCAGTCTGTGTCTCCTGTGCCATCTCAATGTCAACCCACCTGGCTCACAGTGCTTATGAGCTGCGTGGGAGTACAGTCTCCCTCTCTTTCCTCCCTGGACTGTGTCTATTAAATGCATTTGTAATGCGTTTGGTGTCCAGCCCTCTGTTTGGAATGTGATAGAACACAGAGCAATCCTCCTTCTCCTGCCAGCCTCCACCCTGCATGGGGCCCCACATAGGGAGGGCTCAGAACGCACCAGACCTTCCCCTTTCCCTCAGAGTGCCAAGAAGTCTGGCTTGGGAAGATGGGAGGGGCAGGAGGGCAGAGCACCCCTTCCCAAGCTTCTGCCCACTTCCTCCTGTCTCTTGTTAAGATGCCTTCTTTGAGAAGCCCAAGCTGCTGGGCAGAAGCTCTGCCCAGCCTCCCCACTCTGTATGTCATGCAGGCCGATGCTGTTCCCTCCCAAGCCCAGACTGGGTTCCGAGGACACTGACGTAGGGTGGGCGGCCCAGCCCTCTGCCAGCAAAGGGCCGATTGTTCCCTGACAGCTTCCAACTTGCAGACCTGAGCTGGGAAATAACAGGCCAGGAGAGGAGTTAAAAGGCAGCCCTGGGGGTGATGCTTCCACCCAGCAGAGGGGCCATTTTGGCCCATAATTGCAGGCAGCTCCCACATTTTTACAGTTTACAGTAAAAATGTGGGAGTTTACAGTCTCTGGACCTCTCCCATCAGGCCTGAGCCCCCGGCATTGCCCAGAGTGGAGGCAGCTGGTGTGGGCTTGGAGGGTGCGGAATGGGCTCGGAGCTTGGTACCATGCTCGGAACTGGTGGGTGCTAAGAACCAGGGATCTGAGGCAGAGCCAGGATGAAGGAGCAGGACACTAAGCAGCAGGGAAGGGAGAGACCATGAGGGATGTGGGAAGATGAGTGTAAAACCAGGGGCTGAAGTTTAGAAGGGTTGGGAAGGAGAGGATGGCACAAAGGAGAGAAATGACACTGAGAGTGTGTCCCTGATCCCCAGGGGTGACCAGGGGATGAAACCTCGGGGAAGAGGGGGAGAAGGACGGGAATTTGGAGTGAAATCCTGAATATGCTCCTTGCCTTGGGCAAGCCACCTCTCCTCCTTCAATGTGAGGAATGGTGATTCAGAGCCGGTAACCTGCAGTCCTGAGTTTCTTATCTACTCTGCACCTCAATGGCTTCCTGTGCAAAACAAGCATAATAGCTACTCCATGGCACTGTGTGAAGTTTATGAGAAGACAGGTGTTAAGGAGTTACTTATCGTAGCTCTCATGCAACCTCACAATGTTATTATAAGAATCAAAGAGGAGTTGTGGCTCCACAGGTTAAGAACCCAACTAGTATCCATGAGGATGCGGGCATGATCCCTGGCCTCACTCGGTGGGTTAAGGATCTGGTGTTGCCATGAGCTGTGGTGTAGGTCACAGATGCAGCTTGGATCCCACACTGCTGTGGCTGTGGTGTAGGCCGGCAGCTGCAGCTCCAATTCCACCCCCAACCCAGGAACTTCCATATGCCGCAGGCGCAGCCCTGAAAAGAAAAAGAAAAAAGAATCAAATAATTTAATGCTTATGACTGACCTGAACATGATCTGGCACAGAGTAAGTCCTCAATAAATGGGGTTTTTCCTTTATAAGTGATCGTGATGGGAAAGGCATAGTCAACTGCTTGGGTTCAGAGTCTAAGACCTGGAAATCGAGAAGAGATACATGGGAAGCAGTGGGAGTGTCTGCAGCGTGTGGCTGAGAACCTGGATGGGGAGGGGGGCTACGGGTGGAGGGGAGTTCAGGACCCAGGCCTGGTCCTGCCCTGGGTGGGGTGTTCCCCCGCGATGATGAGCGGGGCAGGAAGATGGGCCGTGGCCAGACATGCCTTTGAGATGAACTCAACAGCGTGGTCTTTGATCTTCTCTGGCCAAGCCCAGTTCTTGAAAGGGATAAAAGTCAAGGAGAGCTGGGGAGAGCTAGACTTGAACGGCTCCTCATCTCTTTGACATTTTCATTCCTCTCACCCTCTGGCGCTGGCTCCCACCATGACCCAACGCTCCTCTGTCACCATCAAGTCAGGGGGCTCTCGGAACTTCAGTGCTTCCTCTGCCAGCCTCCTCCCAGGCTGCCGGCCCAGTTTCAGCTCCATCTCTGTGTCCCAGGGCGGGAAGAGCTTTGGGGGTGGTTTCGGGGGCGGATTTGGGACCAGGAGCCTCCACAGCTTTGGGGGTAGCAAAAGAATCTCCATCAGTGGCGGCTATCGGTCGGGCCGGGCCAACTTCGGAGGTGCTGGCTATGGGCTGGGTCTAGGGGGCATAGGGTACAGGGTTGGGGGAGCCTGCAGCGGCTATGGATTTGGAGGTGGGATGACGACTGGAGCTGGGGGCATCCAGGAGGTCACTGTCAACCAGAGCCTCCTGACCCCCCTCCACCTGGAGATCGATCCATCCCTCCAGCGGGTGCGGAAGGAGGAGCGGGAGCAGATCAAGACCCTCAACAACAAGTTCGCCTCCTTCATCGACAAGGTGAGAGGCTGGTGGGGTCTCCATCAGGAAAGCAGTTGGTGCCCAGGGGGATCTCTGCTTTTTGTGCTCTTCCAAGGTCCTAGGGGCTGGCTGGCACCCCCGCTAATAGGGTGGAGGGGGAGGTGATTTCCCACCTTGATGAGATGAGCAAAATGTCCATCTGCAGACTCCAGAGCTGTCTGATCCACTGCAAGGCCATTGCTCTTTTGATGAATAGTGATCCTGCACTTGGCTTAGAAGTAGATAACAAAAAGGAATTCGTTTGGAGGGCAGGGGATAAAGGAATGGAATTTACAAGTTCAGCTCCCAAAAGTGGGCTGGAGTCACTTTTGCCTGCCAGTTAATAGGGGCAAGTCCTATGGCGACCTCTCTAGTGATGTGGGCGTGGTTGGCGAGTGGGTGTACTCAGTGTTTCAGATTTTCTTTTTGGTCTGAGGGAAGCTATGACTTCAGCCCTGAGTCCCTCCTGCTGTCAACCTGAGGGATTTCCCCAGTTCTGGAGAAAGAAACAGGTGTACAAATGTCAGTTCATCCCTGAGCTGGGTTTTTTTTTATGCCTTGGAAAAACCAATTCAAAGATCTGGACTGTTTAGCTCCATACCTGGAGTCTGGAATAAAGAGGGCCAAACTAAGAGGCAACCAGCCCAGGCTCCATCCTCAGCTCTCCTGCTAGGAGCATCCCTAACTTCTCCGGCCTCCGTTAGGTTGGACAGATAGACCCTAAAGTCCCCGTGCAGGTCTAACAAGCTAAGAATTGCCTTGTGCTATAGACCCAGGACTTTGAAACTATAAATAGAATCAAAAGCCCAGCTGAGGCCTTTATGACTCCTGTCCTCTGTGGCCTGGCATTTGCAGCAACAGATGTGAGATTTCCAGAAGCCTGGCTCTGAGGGGAAAGTTGTGGGTCCTGCTTTCCTGGGTTTATTTGAAGCGGTCATGGGGTCATGGGATGTGGCTGCAGAGGACTGGGATCCAGGACAATGGAAGAGAAGGTGGGTGGTGGGGTGTGTTTGTTAAAGACCCTCTGTAGACACGCTGCCCATCCCAAAGTCTTGAAGCCTTTGTTCCTTTGTTCTCTGGGACTCCGTGGTCCCCCAGCCACTCCCAACAGAAGGATTTCTTTAGGGAGAATGATTTTTGCCTCTTCCCAATTCTACCTCCCAGACAGGGGAGCAGATGAGGGCAATTCAATTCAAACAAACCAAAGTAGTAGCACAAGATCACAGGGTCCCAAGAGGGCAGAGAGAAGAAGGGGTTTGTCCAGGGCCACACAGCTGGTAAGGGACATGGCTGGGACTGTGCCCAGGTCCCCTCAGGGTGACTAGAGTGACCCATTCCAGCATTCCTGGAGTGTGCAGGCCACTGAGTCCAGATTCTAGATCTAGAGAAACCAGGTCAGAACGAAAACGGATTGAATTTTCTACCAAGAACCTCCTGCCAATTTAAAAGGAATCGAAATCCCACTCAGAAACATGGCAGCGTGTTCTCTTCTTCAGCAGCCACGCATCAGCATGGTTTGGTGTATTCAGAGGGTTTCCAGCCCCTCTGGCCCTCCTCACTTGTCCCACCTCCAAACCAAGCCAGCACCTGTCTCCAGACTCACTGCATCAACACTGGCTTGGCTCCTTCCATGCTGAGGAGGAGGGGCCTGCCACCTGGACCCCTGAGGTCTTGCAGTCCCCCACCCCCTGCATTGTTGGGAGTCCAGTATCCCAGAGCCCTCTTCCGGGAGGCTGCTCTGCAGGGAAGCACTCACCATCTCTTACCTCTGGTGGGAGCAGGTGCGGTTCCTGGAGCAGCAGAATAAGGTCCTGGAGACAAAGTGGAGCCTCTTGCAGGAGCATAAAACCACCAGGGCCAACATCGAGCCTATGTTTGAAGCCTACATCAGCAACCTGAGGCGGCAGCTGGACAGCCTGGGGGGAGAGCGCTCCAGGCTGGAGGTGGAGCTGAAGAGCATGCAGGACGTGGTGGAGGACTTCAAGAACAAGTGAGTAGGGGCTCAGCCCCTGAGGCTCCAGGGGAGGCCCCACGCTCCAGAAGTGCCCAGCGGGAAAGAGGATACACACTTAGGGCAAGGAGGTGGACTCAGAAAAAGAACTGGGACCCTGCAGTCAAGAATGCTGAGGCTTTGGGGAAAGGCTGGGCTCAGAGATGATAACTAACATGGGCACGCAGAGCGAGGTATGTGTGATTCTGCAAACCCTGCAGATGAGGAAAGTAAGGCTCTGAGATAGTAACTGACTCATCCAAGCTTATATAAGTGCAACCCATGAGTTATGAACCAAGCCCCCAGAATCCCATGCTCACCTTTGTTCAACGTAACCCCATTGCTGACTTATGCAATGTACATGTATCTAACCCAACCCAGGACAAGGCTGGAGAATGAAGAAAAAAGAGGCATAGCTGCTGCCTTCTCCCTGGAACTTCACACACACACACAGACACACACACACACCATGAAACATAATAGCATGTTAGTGCCTATAGATATGAACAATTCCTTATTTTTATTGTTTTAATTTATTTCTAGTGTTCTTGGTCCAAACAAAATAAATTTTGGTTCCTATTTGCATAATGTAGCGAGTGTCCAGCTTTTAGAATTGCACTAACATGGTAGCCACATGGGGCTATTTAAGTTTAAATTAAGGAAAATTAAATTAAATATAAAAGTCAGCCCTTCAGTGACACTAGCCACTTTCAAGTGCCCAGTCATCCCATGTGACTAATGGGTCCCATAATGGCTGTAGACATAGAGTATTTCCATCACCACTGAACGTTCTCCTGAGCAGCACTGCAGAATCTAGTCAGATATTATAATCTTGGCTCAACCACTTACTGGATCAATGACCCAAAGAAGACTAACTTCTCAAAGCCCCAGTTTACTTCGTCTGTTAAAAAGGATATTAACAGTACTCACTTCATGGGAGAGGGAGAATATTAAACCAAAACTCACATCTAAAGTACTCACTTGATAGACTGCCTTTTTGGTGCCTGGCACAAAAGCAAGCCCGTAATACATGCTAGCTATTTTTACTGTATTGATGGTTAGGTATATTGTGTAGCGATGCAAACATAGACAAGAGAAGCAAGTGCAGATGGGCAATTTACAATATCATGCAAATGTGGGAAAATAGTGTTTCAATCCAAGAAGGCTTCCTGGGGGAGGAGACACAAGCTTAAGATTGAGAAGGAAAGAGGCACAGAGGAGGGATACGGGGTGGGGGGATCTGTTGAGAATGTGCTCCTGGTTAAAGGACTGTGATGTTCCTGTGGCAGGTGTCTGAGAGGTCCGTGCAGGGCCTCGTGATGCTTGCCCTCTGGCAGAGGCCCTGTGAACTGGGAATGCAGAAGGACAATTGCACGGAGTTAGGTGCAGTGGTCAGATTTAATGAAAAGACACCACGAAGACCTAATAAGGAAACCCAAATCGGTTGTCCCAGAGAACCTAGGAGAGAGCACAGTTCTGAAAATGGTGTCGCAGGAAAGAGTTTTCTCAGATCCTACTGGACAATAGAAGAAAGATAAAAGCAGGGGAGATTATGGCTATGCATGCCATGTGGGATAGTACTTTGTGGTTTTAAAAATAATAATAAGATGACCCATAGATGGCAAAGAACCTCTGAGAGGTCAAGTGACCCTTCCCAGGTTATTCAGCTGGTAGGTGGAAGGGATAAAGCCCGAACCACAGCCCAGCCATCCAGAGCCTCCAAGAGGGTGGGATTGGCAGATCCCAATAGGAGGTGGGATGGGAAATGGGTTATTCAGAGTAGACGTAAAACATCCTTCCCAGAGACCAGTTGGCGGGGGGTGGGGGATGGATAGAAGGGGGAACCCAAGGGGGCGGGAGCTTATTGCCTAAGGGAAAACTGAAGATGAGAAAACTTGATGGAGGGACAAGAGGGAGGTATCTTATGAGCCTGAAGACTCTGCTCCCCAGGCCACGGGTCCGTGGCTGAGAGCAGAAGAGTGAGGTAATGTGAGGGAGCCACGGGGTGCAGGTGCCCACCCAGGCCTAGGCTGCCTGCCTCTTCTGTCCTCTGTTCCTCCCCTCATGACCACCCTGGCTGGGTTGGGGTGAGACCACAGGGGAAAAAAGGAAGCACGTGCACCCGTTCTGAGGAGCAGAGCTGTGAGAAAGCCACCTCAGGAGGCATGAGGGATGGTTCTGTGTTGCTCCTGTTCTGAGTTTGGGATTCGGGTGGACGGGGTGGTTGTTTGATGGAATTGGGATTGGGGAGAGCAATGCCACAGCCGCCCATTTTCCAAGTCTGCTCTGGAATCCCACCTGCCATCTCACTACGGGATCTCACCCCACCCCCAGCACCCATCCGCTTCATCCTTCCCACAGGTACGAAGAAGAAATCAACAGGCGCACGGTGGCAGAGAATGAGTTCGTGGTGCTCAAGAAGGTGAGTCAGAAGGTGCTCCCTCCTGACTCTGGGCCCAGGCGGCCCCTTCTGGGAGTGACAGTTGTCACCTAAGCCAGCAGCCCTGCAGGCGAGGCTTTATTTAATTGGCACAGGCAATCTTGGAAGCAGGTTTTACTTTAGGAGGGAGAAGACTCAGGGTCAGGGAAGTTAAATAAATGTCCCCCAGGTTACCCAGATAACTAGAAGCCAGTCAGGACACCAGAGTCCCAGATGTAAATCATGACCCCTGCCCCCTCCCCAGGTGGAGTCAGGTACAGGAAGAGGGGAAGCAAACGGGGTCTTGCATTGAGATGAGTCTGTAGGACCTCAAGTCAGGCTTGAGATGGACACAGGATGGGGACCAGTTCCAGGAGAGGAGATCCAGGAGCCATGGACCTTTCTGCTTAGCAGAGATGGGCAGAGGGAGGGGGAGGACCGGCCTCAGGAGTTCGTCTGGAGGAGGAAGAACAGAGCATCTGTGTCTGAAGGGGAGGGAGGGGCAGATTTTGAGGAGGAGGGCAAGCCTCTCAGACACAGGGGAGACCCGGGATGGGTGGTCCTCACCACGTGAAGACTTGGGAGGGCTTTCCACGCGGCACCCACTGATGAGCAGGCGGGCATTTCCCTGAGTGTCCTGGTCCTCACACAGCTTGCAGCCCCTGTAAATTCCACTCCAGCCATGGCCTGGGAGAGTGAAACATGCTCACCTGGGGAGCTGAAGTTCTCTGACCTCATTCACAGATGGAGGGGCTGGCTGACCCAGGAAGTG
The DNA here is from genome assembly GCF_016906955.1 of Phacochoerus africanus. Taxonomy (NCBI): domain Eukaryota; kingdom Metazoa; phylum Chordata; class Mammalia; order Artiodactyla; family Suidae; genus Phacochoerus; species Phacochoerus africanus. Next base: position 20,133,348 of record NC_062550.1, on the reverse strand, counting down.
GGGGTACTCATAGTGACAGCATCTTCTGTGCCTAGGACGTGGATGCTGCCTACATGAGCAAGGTGGAGTTGGAGGCCAAGGTGGAAGCCTTAATGGACGAAATCAACTTTCTAAGGGCTTTCTACGATGCGGTAAGTGGTGCCAGGTACACCCTTCCCCACCCCACCCCCAGTCAGTAGTGGGTGATAACCTGAAGGAATTGAGGACCCAGGAACACAAGGAGGAGGCCCAGGTGGCCAGAGTGGAGTAAGCGAGTGGGGAGTAGTAGAGATGGGATCAGAGATGTTATGGTGGGAATGCAGGTGCACTGAGTCTTGCAGGTGGGCCTGGTGAGGACAGGTGACAGGCCCATGAGGTTACACATGTTTGATGCCCAACAGAAGTTGGCCATGTTTTGGGAGAAGGAACATGGATCTATGTCTTCAAATGGCTTCCAAGACCATCTGACCCACTTGGGGCAAAAAAAAGGCATCACTTTCTCTGCTTATTCACCAGGGTGGTGTTGGCTCCCAATTCCGAATAGCAAACCTTTGGGCTAACCCAGCTAGGTCTGCTACAAGGAAAAACTATTTGGAAAAAAACAAATTGCATCACAACAACAAAAACAGGAAATGCAGGAACCAAAAAAGAAAGAAAGGGGGTATTTTTACATAGATTTTAGCTCAAATTTTACAGCTCATCAGAATCTTCTAGAGATCTTGTTAGAACACCAGTCTTGACTCAGGAAGACTAGGGTGGGGCCCAAATTGTTTCATTTTAATCAAGCTCCCAGGTGATACTGATGCTGCTGGTCCAAGGGTCACATTTTGGGAACCCCTGCCTTAGATGATTTTGAAAAATAATCCCTAACAAATTAATTATGCATTTTCTGTTTCAAAACCCATCTTATGCGGACATGAATGCATTTCGTTCTCACAGAAATCCTGGGAAGCAGCAGGATGACTAGTCCCTCTGACACAGAGATGCTATCTAACCTGCTTGGCAGATCCAAGACTTGAATTTTTCAGGTCTTTCTGCTGTTTCGAGCTGGTTTTCACTTCCCATGCCCGAGGAGCAGGGCGGAGCAAAGCTGGGAAATGGGGCTTGGACGCAGCACATCTCTCTGGCTCTTTCTGACTCAGTTTTCTTTCCCACAATAATGTCTTTATTTGGGGCGAAAGGCTGCATTTTCTTGGAGTATGAGACATCACAGCACTGACAGGTCACAGCAAGATGCATGCCCTTGACACTGGGAGTGACTTCTGGAGAATTACCTGAGATGCTGCTCCCTCTGTGCAGATGAGGTAGTGACAGAGAATGGGCATAAATTCAGTGACCTCCCTTTCAGACCTAAGCTGGCTGTTCCATCCTAAGAGTGCTAGTGAGGTCCTCGATGCCAAGTCTATTCTGCGGGCCTGGTCAGTCTCCCAATACACATGCATAGATGCACATGTGCATGCACGCACGTGCGCGTGTGCGCGCACACGCACACACACACACACACCCTGCTTCAGCTCTCCCTTCTGGGCCCTCTCACAGGAGCTGGCTCAGCTTCAGGCCCAGATCTCCGAGACCTCTGTGATCCTGTCCATGGACAACAACCGTAAGCTGGACCTAGACAGCATCATCTCCGAGGTCAAGGCCCAGTATGAGGACATTGCCAACCGTAGTCGGGCCGAGGCTGAGTCTTGGTACCAGATCAAGGTGAGGTGTCAAGGTCAAGTTCAGGAAACAATGGTAGAGAACTGGGGCCTCAAAGGTGGATTAGATAAGAGCCTTGCCTTCCCAGTCAGATGGGGTCAAAGGGATCTGAGTTCAGCTTGGGGCTCCCCCTCTGTTCTGAGCACTCCTCAGATGGCACCATCAGGACCTGGGGGAAGGGCCAGACAAAGGCAAGAGGTGGTCTGTCCTTCTGCCATGGGGGCGGGTGGGGGGAGGGATGGACACACCTCCAATGCCCTACAGAAGAGAGGAGAGGGATGGCCACCAATGCCAGCAGGGGTGAGAGAGGGAGGGTGGGCTAGGGAGTCCCTTGGGATATAACACCTAGTGCCAAGGAAAAGAGGTATGAAAAAGCTTTAAAATCAAAGAGTGATAGGCAACTCTGCAGGATGCCGAGTTTGTGGGAGTGAGAAGCCTGGTGCTGGAGAAGAGGCCTGTAAGGCGGGATAGAGGAAGGGGCCAGCTGTGAGGTGGAGCCTGCAGACATGGAGAATGAAGGGCAGAGCCAAGAGGTGATAAAGAGATGGAGTGATGGAGAGGGCTGGGGGCAAAAGGAAGTGCCCCCAGGCAGCACCTTGGAAGCCTGTTGGGCCCTGGGAATTCACCGCCTTCTCTCCTCTGGCCTGACCATCCCTGCCTCCTGCTTCTCCTGCTCCCAGTACGAGGAGCTGCAGCGGTCGGCCGGCCGGCATGGGGACGACCTCCGCTCCACCAAGATGGAGATCTCTGAGCTGAACCGGGTGATACAGAGGCTGCGCTCTGAGATTGACAACCTGAAGAAGCAGGTAGGGCTGAGCCCCCAGGGGCCATCCCATCCATGCCCCTGCCTCTGGGCAGACCTGGCCTGTCTTCATTCAGCCCACGAAGCCTCCCCAGATGGCTGACCGTCCAGGAATGTAAATGGACAGCCTCCCACTCCCCTGGGGACATCAGGGCCTTCTTTCGGAGATCTGCCCGACACCAATTCCTCTAGGAAAGATACAAAACTTAGGAGTTGCTGTTGTGGCGCAGCAGAAATGAATCCAACTAGTATCCATGAACATGCAGGTTTGATCCCTGGCCTTTCTCAGTGGGTTGGGGATCTGGTATTGCCGTGAGCTGTGGTGTAGGTCACAGATGAGGCTTGGATCTGGCGTTGCTGTGGCTGTGACCTAGGCCGGTAGCTGTAGCTCTGATTCGACCCTTAGCCTGGGAACCTCCATGTGCCGCAAGTATGGCCCTAAAGAGCAAAAAAAAGAAAAGAAAAGAAAGCCCAAATCTTTGACTCACTTTACCTACCCACAATCCAGAGAAGTTCAGCCTTGAAAAGGACACCCCCTTCAAAATCATTTCTCCATTCCAGGTTAAGTCACAGATTATCCAAAGGGAACAGAGATTAATCTTCTTTTTAAAGAGGATGAAGTACCATCCTCCTTTTCATGAAATCTGTTTCCCTATTTGTTAAACTAAAGCCCACACCTTGCTACGTTCCCCGTGGACGATTGCACAAATGCCTGTGTCCTCTGCAGTGTGCCACACTCCAGTCTGCCATCGCTGACGCAGAGCAGCGTGGGGAGCTGGCCCTCAAGGACGCCAAGCACAAGCTGGCCGAGCTGGAGGACGCCCTGCAGAAGGCCAAGCAGGACATGGCGCGGCAGCTGCGCGAGTACCAGGAGCTGATGAACGTCAAGCTGGCCCTGGACATCGAGATCGCCACCTACCGCAAGCTGCTGGAGGGCGAGGAGTGCAGGTGGGCGACCCTCTCCTCCTACCATGGTTCAAATGGATGTTACCAGAACACAGAGGCCAAGAGCCCCACAGTGTCAGGCCCCAGATAGATACGCCCAGGGCAGAAATGGGATTCAAATGTAGCTGTTCTCTGGAGGCGTCCTGCAGCTGCTCCCTCCCATTGCCCCTGTGGGACCCAGAGCAGGAGCCAGGGTGAAGGTGTCAGGAAGAGGTGGCCCATGACTACCTGGAGAGTCACTGGCAGGGCCATTTCTGCCCAGGCTCCATAACAAATGAGGTCGCACTTGAGACGAGGCTCCAGGGCTCCGTGTCTGCCCAGAAATGCCTGCTGACTGCCCCTCCCTGTCCCCATTTCTCTATAATGTCTTGACTTGATCTCTGTGCTGGATGTGCCCTCCCAGATCCATACTAGCTTCCTACAACTGATGAGATGAATGAAACACATGGGGTTTTGTTTGCTTGCTTTTTGCTTTTTTAGGGCCACACTCAAGGCATATGGAAGTTCCCAGGCTAGAGGTCGAATCAGAGCTGTAGCCACCAGCCCATGCCACAGACACAGCAACACCAGACTCGAGCCACGTCTGCCACCTTCACCACAGCTCATGGCAACACCAGATCCTCAACGCACTGAGCGAGGCCAGGAATCAAACCTGCATCTTCATGGATACTAGTCAGATTTGTTTCTGCTGAGCCACAACAGGAACTCCTGAAATGCTTGTTAAGCACAGTACCTGGCACACAGCAAACCCTCTGTGCTTATGGCTTTGAATATGAAGAACCCAGGGCTCTCCAACTTCTCAGCAAATGAAATGTGTCTTTCTCTCTCCTTCTGCAACAGACTCACAGGAGAAGGTGTCGGACCCGTGAACATCTGTGAGTAAATGTCCTGGGACGATAGAAAAGTGGGAGGTAAAACGGAAGCTAATAACATCCCTAACAAGGACTTGGTGAACCGAGAGTGAGCAAGCTGGGGCGGGGGACACCATTAAGATCCTCCTAGGGGTCTCTCTCTTCTTTGGTCCTTGACCTCAGGGGGATGAAGAGAGGCTCATGGTGACTCCCCCTAGGATGTCCCAGTGGCATCTCATGTCCACAGAAATGCTCCACCCAGGTCCAAGGACACCAGCTACAGGACAGAGCAACAGGCTCCCAGTCTGAATGCCTGATTTCATTTCTCAACTTGTTCTGGCAGGAATTCAAACTCGCACTACTAACAAGAGGCTATCCAACAGCCGATGTCTAAAGACTTGCGTTTAGAATTGAAGCAAATTAATTAGACAAGTAGAGCAGGAGGGCTTGGCCTCAGGTGCCAGGAGGGAAGTCGGGGGGCGGGGGGGAGCCATCCCGCAGAAGGACCAACAGGCTCCTGTGGCACCTGTGGAGCATGGTGGTGTCCCCAGCAGGGGGAGGTGGAGTTCCCTTGGCCCTACTTGAGTCAGACCATGCAAGGGAGGCTGGAAAGCCAGGATAGGGCTGTAAATGAATGAATAAAAAGAACAAGGATGCTCCACCTGGAGAAAGGGACACTGAGAGGGGAGGGCGAAAGGTGTCTTCAAGTGTCTGGCAGGCTGGGAGAGCTGTACCCCAAGGCAGTGAGCTCCCCATCACTGAGGGGATTGGAGCAGAAGCTGAAGAATTGCCTCAGGGTGACACAGCGGAGGGGATTCCAGTCCAGGGGTGTTCACCTGGATGGCCTCCGGGCCCCTCCCGGCTGGGAGCCAAGGATCCCCACACATGATATGGAGCCTCATGCCCTACCAGCTTGCGAGGCCCAGGTAGAGAAGAGGGATGAGCACAGGGCCCCAAAGCCTGTGTTTCTGGCAGATGTGACCTTGGCAGCCCACTGGCACCTGTTTTCCACTCTATTAATGGGAGTGATTTTTTTTTTGTCTTTTGTCTTTTTTTTTAGGGCCGCACCCATGGCATATGGAGTTCCCAGGCTAGGGGTCTAATTGGAGCCACAGCTCACAGCAACGCCAGACCCTTCACCTACTGAGCAAGGCCAGGGATCGAAACCGCATCCTCATGGTTCCTGGTCGGATTCATTTCCGCCCTGCAACGACAGGAACTCTGGGAGTGATGGTAGTAAAGGCATCCACTCAGGTCCAATGAGGAGACCAGTGTGGTCACAGCTGGGAAAGCTTTGACGCTTGCCACGTCCTGTGTACGTGGAGGCAGCGTGTGATGCGGTCGCGAGGTCCCCTGGGAGCCCCTGGGCAAGACACCCGGGAGGAGCCTGCCAGTGGGCTCTGTGCCTTCTCTCCACAGCCGTGGTCTCCTCCTCGGGGGGCTCAGGCTACAGCAGCGGCGGTGGCCTCTGCATGACCGGGGGCGGCCTCAGCTACGGCAGCAGCGGAGGCAGCTTCAGCTCCACCAGCGGCCGCAACATGAGCGGCAGCACCTCCAGCATGCGCATCATTTCCAAGACCTCGTCCACCAGGAGCTACAGGAGCTAAAGGGCCCTCCTGCGCCCCCCACTCCCACCCGGCTGCCTCCCCTCTACGCCCCACCCCCACCCCAGCCCTAAGACCCGCCGCTTTGCTGACCCCCATGCACAGAATCAATGGAAGGCACAGGGAGCAGGGAAGTGGCTTGCAAGTCCTCGTCCATCCCTCCACCTCCAGACAGGTCCTCGCAAAAGTTCCCCACTTGTTGGTCATCCCAGAGCCCTCCAGGGTCCACGGGCATCCATTGCAACTGTTCTAAATGCCATATGCCAAGACTTGGGCTGGAACATTCCCTGCGGTGGCTTCTTCCTGTCTGACCCAGATCGTCTGCAACCACAGTCCTCTTGGGGGCTGCTTAGAACTGACCCTAGTGCCCCCGGAGACGTTGAGTGCAGTTCAGGCCTCTGCTTTCCCACCACCGACAGAACACCTCTCCTGCAGGTGCCCTCGCCTGAGACAATGTGGCAAACCCTTCCCCACAGAGTCGCTCCTCACTGCCCTCCCTCTCCTCCCTGCAGGACCTCCAGCCACTTCCCCAGCCCCCTCCCGACGTCCAAATATTTGAACGAGAAATCAATGCCCTTCAAAATATGACCAATTCGATTACTCAAACTAGAATGGATAACGTTATCCACAACCCAACACTTCCCCGTGGCGTGGGGCTACGTTCCCTAAGAGCCCAGAGCTACACCCTTCCACATCCGCCTCGTTCAAGACCATATTGAAATTGCCATCCCAATCAGAAAGGTCCTGAGGATGAGCCGGCAGGAAGCCAGGCTCACATGACAGTGAGGGAAAGACAGCCCCAGACCATCAAGGAACAGACACAACAAGGGAAAGGAACCCCATCAGCCTGTATTAGAACTGCCTTGGGAAGCAGTCCTTCCAAAAAATCCTCCAGGCACCAGAGTTTCCGCTTGCCTTTGATCCAGCCATGGTTTTCCTTCCTTTTTACCCTGTGCCTTCCACCTCCTTCTTCACCCTCACTCCCTTTTTCTTTTTCTTTTTCTTTTACTTTTTTTTTTTTGGTCTTTTGTCTCTTTTTTTAGGGCCACACCCAAGGCATGTGGAGGTTCCCTGGCTAGGGGTCAAATTGGAGCTGCAGCTGCCAGCCTACACCAGAGCCACAGCAATGCCAGATCATTAACCCACTGAGCGAGCCCAGGGATCGAACCTGCAACCTCGTGGTTCCTCGTCAGATTTGTTTCCTCTGCACCATGATGGGAACTCCCTGCTCTCTTTTTCTGTTCCTCCTCTTCTAACCCTGTGTGTCTCCTTTCTCCATCCTCTCCCCTCCTCGCCTTTATTTCTCTTTTCTTCCTCTCCCAGTCGTCCATTTGGCAGTATATTTCCTGTTCTCAATCTCCCAACATTTCCTTTTCTATCTCTCTGTCTCTGAAATGTCTACAGTGCGGATTTGCCTATCCCCAGCCCTGGCCAGAACCAAACTCTTTTAAGGCAGTTCACCAGATTCTCTGCCCACACAGAAAGCCCAAGACAGCAGACCCGGAAGAGAGAGGGGGTTTGTTTTTCCTCCCCCTGAACGGGTTTGTGGCTCAGCCCCTTGAAGGAAGCAGAGGTGGGGTGGTGGTGGAGTAAGGAAGTGGGGGAGACACAGAGATCTTTTCGAGTGGCCTTCACGGGGTGGTTTCCCCATGGAGTCCAAAGAGCTGTAAGCCCTCAAGACACCTGCCATGTAGTCAAGACCCAAATGTACTCCAAAGGCAAGAGAGCCTGGCTGCCGTGCCGCTCCTATCAGGACAAGGAGAGGTCACAATTTCAGGAAAAAATGTCACTCCCCTTCCGACAGCTCAAACCCTTCTGAACTGCCTGCTCCCTGCGCCTGCCTAATTCCCTGAAATCGCTGCAATAAAAGGTCACCGAGCTCTCTAGGTCTTGACTGAGTCTATGTCCTATCCCACGATCAGAGGATGACCTTGGAAATGGAGTTGTCTGTGAGCACGTGCCATTCACCCACAATGCTTACTCTAGGGCAGAGTGAAAATCCCCTGACACCATGCCACAGGACCCCCACCTGACTCTGCCTCTCATCATCAGCTATGGTCTCTTGTTCTACCCCTTAGCTCTCCAAGCCCCGGTCTTCCCCTCCCAAGCATTCTAGGACCCAAAGTCAAGGCAATGCATAAGGGGACAGTATGCAATGTCACACTTAGACTGAGAATTGCCAGGCACAAGAAATGTCTGTGTTCCAGTCTCCTAATCCAGAGGTGGGGAAGCTGAGAAAGAAGGTAACAGTCATGGTGACATCAAAAAGGATGGGGTTGGATCCCAGTCTGTCTCAGATAAGTGGTGTGGCTTGGGGAGTTACCTAACCACTCTGGTCCCCATTTTCCTTATCTGTAAAATAGAAACTACATCATGGTGTTGCCAGAAGAATTAAATGAGATAGCAGGTGTAGAGCACAGGGTGCTCCCAACACAGAAGAAGCACTTAATAAATGCTACTATTAAAATTGTTGACTTGATTTTGACCTGGGAAAAGGTCGCAGGGCAGAAGGGAAAGACCAGTTGGTCACAGCAGTGGTTTCACTGGTGGGACTGATGGAAAGAGGGAGAGATGACAATGGAAAGAGGGCTTCAAGCATCTCCAGAGAGTTGTGACTTGGGTTCTGGAGAGAAAGACTGTATCCTGCATCCACCTGAACAACTCCTAAAAGCAACGACCATCCCCAGAGATTTTCTTGGGCCAGAGCAAGTTCTGTCCACCTCAGGGAGACTCAGGTAGGGAGATAGGGAAAGGAACCCTGACCTAATACCTGACATCCGTGCGTGTCTGGGGTGGGGGCGCTGTTGGAGGATGGAGGGAATGAAAAGTACCTATTGAACTGAAACAGTATCTTAAGACAAAAAAATGAAGCAGGCAGCTCCATATAATCAAGAGATCAATTTACAACCGTGTAACTTACTTCTGGGGTGGGATCAAGTGAACAATCTAGAAGCATTCGAAGCTGCACTCTGTACCCCTGAAGGACCCTTGGGACAATTGTATAGTTAACTTGGGGTATGGGGTGGGGGTCAGTGCTTGGAAAGAGGACATGCATTTCCAAGTCATAATTTATGAATGGGTAAGTCACGGGCTCCGGGAATGCGTCAGGGAAGGTTTTCATGGTTGCATAGGGCTAACAGAGCAGAGGGGCTATCTGGACCCAATGATTAGAAAACAGTATCTATGAACCACAAAGCCCTTGATGACAGGGAAGTACTTTCCCACACAGTACAGTCCTGAGTTGGGGGGAGGGGGGCAGAAGGACAGGAGGAATTGTACAGGCCAAGATGGTGTCAGTTATGCTCACAGTCATGCAGGGCCCAAAGAGTCATGGGGAGAGTGTCCACCCCTCCCCTCCTCTAGCGCAAGGCACCTCTACTTGAGTCCCTTCCAGCCAGGACTAACCAGGCTCTGTCTGGAGGACTTCTAGCTCAGCAGCCCTAGAAGGAAAGGGGGTGGCTTAACCAGAGCCAGGACCCCGGCTGGCCTGAGGAGGGCCAGGGCCCAGCCTGTTTAGGGAGGCTTCTCTCATGCCCAAAGCCTCCATTGCTGGGCGCTTTCAGGACCACCTAGGAGCTGGTGGAGGGCGCTTAGACCTGGAGCATCCACAGAAAAACATAGAAACAGCCTTGGGGGAATAGAGCCTCCTCAAGCACATCTAATTTGGCCTCTAATCTCAGAGCAGCAGGGTGTATAATTCATCTCCACCTCCCACCATGAAAGGGCATGTAGTCCCAACTCTCCCTTTCCTTGAGGCTGAGCCACTGAATGGGCCAAACACATCTGTCTGGTTGGCCCCTTTCATCACCCCCATAAACAAGGAAAGAGGACAAATAGGATTTTTATGGGACCCACCAGCCTTGACCACTGGCTCCCACTGTGCTCTTTGCTACCCTAATTATCCACTGCGATACTTAGCAGCTACCCATATGCCAAGCTCATTAACCTGATTTCATGGTGATTGGGGGTTTGGCCCAGCTCAGCGCTCCATCCCTTACCAGATAAAAGGGTGAGGCTGAGCTGACCTGATCATTCCCACCTCCGTCCTTCTGCCAGGGCCCCGTCTCTCTGCCTCTTGCTCCTACCATGTCGTGCCGCTCCTTCCAACAGGGCTCCAGATGTGGCAGCCGGAGCTTCAGCTCCTGCTCAGCCGTCCTCCCTCGAATGGTCACCCACTATGCAGTGAGCAAGGGGCTGTGCCGGCCCGGGGGCAGCGGGGGCCTCCGTGCCCTGGGCTGCCTCGGCTCCCGGAGCCTGTGCAATGTGGGCTTCGGGAGGCCCCGGGTCGCCTCCAGATGTGGCCTGCCTAGCTTTGGGTACCGAGTGGGCACCGCCTGCGGGCCTTCTGCCTGCATCACCCCCGTCACCATCAATGAGAGCCTGCTCGTCCCACTCGAGCTGGAGATCGACCCGTCGGTGCAGAGGGTGAAGAGGGATGAAAAGGAGCAGATCAAATGCCTCAATAACCGCTTTGCCTCCTTCATCAACAAGGTAAGAGGGCTCGCCCAAGGGTCCTGAGAGGCAGTTAGTGCCTTGTAGCTGCCCCAGGGGAGCAGGGAGAGACTGACAATAGTGAGGAGGTCCCATCCTGGCTCAGTAGAGACAAATCTGACTAGTTTCCATGAGAACGCAGGTTCAATCCCTGGCCTCACTCAGTGGGTTAAGAATCCAGCATTGCCGTGAGCTGTGGTGTATCACAGACGCAGCTTGGATCTGGCATTGCTGTGGCTGTATCATAGGTGATCAATGGCTGTAGCTCCAATTAGACCCCTAGCCTGAATCTCCATATGCCGCAAGCTTGACCCTAAAAAGACACACACACACACACAAAAAAGACGTCATGGTGGATCCATTAGCCTCTCACCCCTAATCACTGAAACCTCCTTAGATCATGCTTTGTTTTTGTTTTTGTTTTTGTTTTTGTTTTTGTTTTGGTTTGCTTTATAGGGCCTCCTGCAGCATTTGGAAGTTCCCAGGCTAGGGATCGACTTGGAGCTGCAGCTACTGGCACAGCCACGAGGGAGTCAAGCCATGTCTGCAACCTACACCAGAGCTCACGACAATGCTATATCCTTAACCCACTGAGCGGGGCCAGGGATCGAACCCACATCCTCATGGATACTAGTCAGGTTGGTTACCCCTGAGCCACAACAGGAACTCCTTGCTAGTCCTTTTTTTAATATGTCCTCTCTCTCTGGATATCATCTGATAAAATCACCAAGGGGGCCTGAGGTTAGACTACAGGAGGAACTTCCAAAGCAATGTTATATACTGAAAGGAGCAACCAAAGAGACAGAGACCTGCCTTTCTTGATGAGCCTTTAAAAAAGGAACCAGCTTCTGAGACCCTTGGGGCTGAAGTGACCCTTTGGCACTGTGATCCTGGAATATGCCATCAGCTCAGGCTGGGATGAGGAGAAGGTGGAACAGCCAGAGCTGGGGACACAAAGTGGCCATGACCAAAATCTTACATCTGTCAACCCTGGAGCCACAGCTCTGAAGGGCTTCAGTAAAGGGTGATGCTGCCTTTGGAAGGCACTGAACTGGCCTGTCACCTCAGCTGCTCCTGGCCTGTCCCTAGACCCCAGGGAGGCTCCTGGGGTGAGGACACATGCCAAGTGCTGAGCTAGTGTTTCTGGTGACCCCAAGTTCAGGGCTGGCAGTCAAGAGACCTGGACCCTGGAACTGGCTCCATTCCTGACTGTCACCCTGAGGTCCTCTGCAAACCACTTACCCCCCAGCCTTGGGGACCCTGCTGCCCAGGGTGGGGAGGGGACAGTGATGGTGGAAGAATGACAGGAAGTAATCTATGCAAAAGTGCTCCTTAAAGGAACTAGTTTGAGGACGTGGGAACTGTTAAACGCCTTTGAAAACTCATTAAGTTGTGGTTGTAAACTCATTCCAACCACATGGGCCCGACAGCAGGTACATCACAGCACCTTCTGGGAGGCTGAGAGCCTCCTAGTGATGTGGTCATTGACACACACGGGGCAACGTTAGTCTCTCCAACATTTTCTTGAGAGACGGTGAGCAAGCTGCAAAATCCGAGGGTGAGGACTGGAGCCCGCATGTCCCCTGCCAGTGACTATGGCCCAGCTATCGCTCAGCTTCTCCTAACCCCAGTTTCCAAGCCAAGAAAATGAAGGAGGTGGGCCAGCTGCCTGCCACATCATTGTGACAGGGACATGTTTTGACTCAGCCATGCAGGATGGGACAGAGTTGCTCAGGGCGCTAGGACCAAGGCTTTGAGCTTTCTCCCCTGAGCACCCCTGGGCTCTCATCGAAGAAACCCCAATTCCCGGCATACACGCTAGCTTACACTAGTAGGAAGGTGTACCAAGGTCTCCCCATAGGACTGAGAGTGGGACATTTAGGCAGCAAAGTGAGGCTTGAAGGGCTGGGATGCCTCTGCCCAGTTACAGGGCTCGGGGGAGGCAGGCAGGGCTGGTAGGAGGACACAGCCAGGCCTCTTGGGGAAGCGCTCTTTCCACTGCAATGTGCCACCCTGGGTGGGAGGTGGGGTCCTATGAGGTGCCCCAGGCAGGGGAGACACAGAGACACAGCCTCAGAGGCCCATCCACACACAGTCACTGGCAGCAGGAAGCAGAAGTGTGTCGGGAGTAGGAGTCCAGACGGACTCCGCTGCCCCCACCACCAGCACTTAGCCTCGCCAGCTGCAGTCCCCGTGGTCCCCACCACTCTGTGACATCCTATTCTTGACGGCAGGTCCGGTTCCTGGAGCAGAAGAACAAGCTCCTGGAGACCAAATGGAACTTCATGCAGCAGCAGAGGTGCTGCCAGAACAACATCGAGCCCATCTTCGAGGCCTACATCTGTGCTCTTAGGAGGCAGCTGGACTGCGTGGCCGGGGACCGGGCCCGGCTGGAGTCGGAGCTCTGCAGTGTCCAGGAAACGCTGGAGGCCTACAAGAAAAAGTGAGTCTGCTCTGCTGCCACCTCATGGGGGGTGCCTAGGGCAAGTGACAAACAATCTGGGCGCCCATGTCCCATCTATTAAGTGGGAAGCCGAAAACTTAGTTCACCGTGTGGGAGCACAATTATGTGGGATAATGTAGGCAGAACATCGAGGACGATGCCCACCTGGCACATGGTAGGAGGGCTGAGATTGGGGGCTTGTGTCTTTTTTTTTAGGTAATTGTTTTACTGGGAGGTTTTTGTTGGTTTTTTTTTTTGTTTTTTGTTTTTTGTTTTTTGTTTTTTGCATCCAACTAGAAAATTTTAAACTTACAAAATGGACAGATTTTCTGCAGTCTAGAATCATAAATAAAATCTAGGAGTTTTATTTCACTCTCAAATATGACATAGAAAAAAATGAAATAAAATGCCACACAGCTAATTTTAAAAACTACAAACAGCAAAACAAGCAGGCAAATAAAAATGAAAATAGAGAGTTCTCAGCAAGAGAGCTGAGAGCCAGGCTGATTTTAAGTCTAGTATGTCCAAGGAAGTCTCAATTTAGACTTTGTGTCAAGATTAAATGTTCTATATTGGATTACCGCTGACTTACAATGTTGCATTAGTTTCAAGGGTACAGCAAAGTGAATCAGTTTTATATACACATACATCCGTTCTTTCTCAGTGTCGTTTCCCATCTAAATTATTAGAGAATAGAGAATTTGTCTTCATCTCCCTCCCACCACCTCCTTCCTCTCTTCATGGAAAACAAGTTTTCTTCTGCCGTTCCTGGAATTCCAGGGCTCTGCCCTACCACCAGTTCTCCCTCAGCTTCCATCAATTGCTCTGCAGATCCTGAGCACTTCTCATTCCCCAAAGAGATCCCCAAACCCTCCTCCGTCCCCGCTTGGGCTTCCACAGTTCCTTCTTCCTGATAAGCCCCTTTGTCTTTCTGCCTCCTCCCATCACAGCAGCCGGAAGTCATCACCACCAGCCCCCACCCACTCTTACCATCACTTCCTCTGTCTCCCTATCTCCCTTTCAGTTCTTTGTGGTTAAGGTTATGTAGCTGCCTAGACTTGCCCTCCGGAAGGGCAGCTCCAGACCCGACTCACACAGCAGAAGTTCGATGATAAGCATACATTAAAGGAGAGCTCACAGGCCAGTAGATTCAGTGCTTCTTGCAAGAAGCTAAGGCCCAGATCAGTGGCCTCGTGGTCCTGGGTGGCCTGGATGGATCTCCTGTGTTGCAGGGGAAGGGTTAGAAGAGCCGCATCTCCATTGACAAGAGACAGTGTGAATATGCTGTGAGCGAGGTTCAGTGGAATGAAGTCACGAAGCAGGGCAGGAGACACACGCTGCAGGTGTCAGCCACATGCCTGCTGGGGGCCAGACGCTGTGCTGGGCAGTGTGGCTGTGATAAAGTTGGGAAAGTCTGGTTCCTTCCCTCAAGATGCCCCGGTCCAGTCAGCACAGACCTCCACGCATGCACACCAACAGGTACAAGATGTTACAAGGCACAAAGAGAGAGGAATTCCAAGGGAGTGAGAGAGCAGAAGGAGCCCAGGAAGGCTTCCCGGGGGAGGTGCCATTTTGCTTAGGGCCTTGAAGGTTATGTTTCATTCCAGTGGTTTCGTATCAAGGAGGAGTCCAGAATAGACCTCAGAAAAGGATATGGAAAAGGAGCAGGTGACAAGGAAGGATCAGACCATGTCAAACAAGAGGAGACTACCTAAACAGACTGTGATGGGCAAGATGTGGCAAGGTCGAGGATAGGGTGAGGCCAGCCCTCTAAGCAGGGGTGATGCTTTTCCTGATGAGTAGGACACAAGATGGGCAGGAGTTGTTTTGCAGCTCAAGATGACGACTTTGGATTTTTAAGGTGGGGCAACAGGAGAAGGCTGAGAGTAGATGATATTTTAGCAATAAGAGCAAACACACATTCTCCAGCACCAGGCACTGGCCTGGTGCTTTGCGGACGTTAACTTGGGTGATGGCCAAGTCATTTGCCCACAGTTACATGATGAGCATGGGACAGAGCTGGGATTGAAACCCAGACAGCAGGCTCGGTGTCCAGCGCCTGCACCAAGCCAGAGTTCTGGTGAACGGGCATCAGGAAGCACAGGGAGCTTTTGAATGGTTCGAAACTGAACCATTCAAACTGAACTGCTCATCAAACTGAGTCATTCCAGGCAGACGGAACCCTCTGACCCCGATTCCACTGCCTTGGGGGGCAGTGTGTGGGCGAGGAGCTCCTGTGGAGCCTAGAGGAAGTAGCCGGGCTGTCTCTGAGGATCTGGTAAAGCGGGTAATTGCTACCTCTGTAAGTGAGCTCCAGGCACAGCCCAGGCTCAGAACTCTCTTGGCCAGAAGGGGCCCAGGGTTGGCTGGGATTTTAGTGACTGCAGCCAATTCTCAGAACCACTCAGGAAAGACAGCTCTGCCAGCAGCAGGCAGCCCCCTCTTCACTACCTCCCCAGGGGAAATCACTGGATGAAGTAAGCTTCCTCAGCAGCAAGAGAGAATAAAGGTAGCTTTAAGAAGGACTTCCCAGGAGTTCCTATTGTGGCTCAGCCGGTTACGAACCCGACTGGTATCCATGAGGTTGAGGGTTTGATCTCTGGCCTTGCTCAGTGGGTTAAGGATCTGGCGTTGCCATGAGCTGTGGTGTAAGTCACAGACTCGATTCAGATCCCATGTTGCTGTGGCTGTGGTGTAGGAGGGCAGTTGTCTCTCTGATTTGACCCCTATCCTGGGAACTTCCATATGCTGTGGGTGTGGCCCTAAAAAGACCAAAAAAAAAAAAAAAGAAGAAGGACTTCCCAGAGAATGTGGCCTGGAGCCTCCTTGGGGCCATCAGTCAGTGAGAGACACATTTACCCACAGAGCCTCCTACCCTCAACTGATGCCAATACCTTTCCAAGCGCAGCTAAAACATTTCTTTCCTGTCCATGCCACCAGATATGAAGAGGAGCTCTCCCTGCGGCCCTGTGCTGAGAATGAGTTCATTGCCTTGAAGAAGGTGAGAAAACATGGCCCAGAGAGGGAGAAGGCCCCCCTGAGCTGGCCCAGCAGGCCTGGGGCCACTCAGCCCTGAACTGGGTCCAAAGGTGCCTGCAGTCCCCGGTGCCAACCCCTCAACCCTGGGAGAGGGGGGGCCAGGCTCCACCCCTTGCAGAAGGGCAGTGAGTGGCCTGGCCTCCTTCTCCCGGCTCGTGCGAAGGGTTGTCTTTGCACCTGCCCAGGAAGCTGGAGAAGCAGCAATTGCCAAATCAAAAACAAAACTCTGATGCACATCCCCAAAGAGGAAAACCACTGTGATGCTCCCTCCAATAGCTTGGTGTTTCCTGGTCCCGGGTCCACACGGGGAGCTCTCAGGAGCTGCCCTCAAGGCTCCTTGAACCCCACTCCCTCAGGCTTTCCCCATCGGGAGGCCAGGCCCAGGCGTGGGGTCCTGGGGCTGGGGACCCCTCTCTGCATCCTTGGCTTTGTCACCCCTTCACTTCCATGGGGGCCTGAGGATGGTGGAACTTGTACCTGCCACCTGCCTGCCCCCAGCTTGTCTGGGAGGTGGCCCCTAGGTTATGGCTGTCACTGCTCTGGCCGCAGGATGTGGACACGGCCTTCCTGAAAAAGGCTGACCTGGAGACCAACACGGAGGCTCTGATCCAGGAGCTCGACTTCCTGAGAAGCCTGTATGATGAGGTACCTACAGCCACAGGTGTCAGCCAGGGGACAGTGCTGTGGGGAGGACAGGGTGGGAAAGCTCCTGTCCAGTAGGTACGTTTCGGGGCAGGCTGACTTAAAAGTGAGCACGTTAGAGTTCCCCCTGAGGCTCAGTGGTAATGAACCTGACTGTTATCCATGAGGATGTGGGTTTGATCCCTGGCTCTGCCCAGTGGGTTAAGAATCCAGTGTTGGAGTTCCCGTCCTGGCACAGTGGTTAATGAATCCAACGAGGAACCATGAGGTTGCGGGTTCAATCCCTGGCCTCGCTCAGTGGGTTAAGGATCTGGTGTTGTTGTCATCTGTGGTGTAGATCGCAGACACGGCTTGGATCCAGCATTGCTGTTGCTCTGGTATAGGCTAATGTCAACAGTTCAGATTAGATCCCTAGCCTGAGAACCTCCATATGCCATGGGTGCGTGAAAAGACAAAAAAAAAAAAAGAAAGAAAGAAAGAAAGAAAGAATCCAGCATTGCCACGAGCTTCAGTGTAGGTCACAGATACAGCTCGGATCAGGTGTTGCTGTGGCTGTGGTACCTCTCCAATTCAACCCCTAGCCTGGAAACTTCCATATGCTGCATGTTTGGCCCTTAAAAAAGAGCAAACAAATAAATAAAAAAGGGAGCACCTGAAGAAGTGCGAGACAGCTGCTTCTCAGGCAGTGAGCCTCCCAGAAGTCCGGACCTTGCATCCTGGGTCTCTGTGTACGTGGAGCGTGGGGATGAGGAGCAGGTTGGGGATCGAAGGCCAGGACAGCTAAGCAAAGCCCAGGCAAATCTACTGTGGGAAGGTCAGAGCCAGACCTCCGCCTGTCCTCCTCCCTCCCTCCCCCACTTTATCCTCAAAAGAGCCCGTCTATTCTCCCCGCCTCACCCCCGGTCCCCCTCCCCCAGGAGATCTGCCTGCTCCAGTCTCAGATCTCAGAGACCTCGGTCATTGTGAAGATGGACAATAGCCGGGAGCTAGATGTGGATGGCATCATTGCCGAGATCAAGGCCCAGTACGACGAAATCGCCAGCCGCAGCAAAGCGGAAGCAGAGGCCTGGTACCAGGGCCGGGTAAGGCCCAGGAAGGGCGTGGTGGCGGGAGGCAGGCGGTGCGGGGCATGGGGTGGGGGGGGAACCTCAGACCCACCCTCCCCCAGGAAGTGGGTGAGGAGCGAATAGTGACAGGCAGCCCCATAAACCCCAGCCCCTGTTGTTCTGCCCGGCCCCAGGCCAGGTCCCCACAGGGTGAGTGAGAAACCCCCCAGGCCTGTCATCCGAGCTCCCCAGCTTTGTTCACCCACAGACTCTCAGGAAGCACTTCTCTAAGGAGCCTTCAAGGAGTGCTAATTGGCAATGATGGCAAAGAGGGCTCCAGGCTTCAAGGCGTGGGAGGAGGCTAATGGCATGGAGTGGCTGCTAATGGTAGAGCCAAAACAGTGATTAAGGTAACCCCAGATTTAGGTAATTAGGGGCTTGCCGGGAGGGCAGTCGGTGCCCCTGAGGGCAATTTGATTTAACAAATATGATCATCTCAGTCTCAGCTGCCCCGTCTGTGAAAAACACCATTCATTCATTCACTCATGCACTCATTAATAACTGTTTACTGAGCATCTATCCTGCTAAGCACCTTCCTAGATGCCAGAGATCCAGCAGGATAGACAGCCATCCCTGCCTTCATGTCACTTTTATTCTAGAGGAACGGGTGGGACGGATAAACAAAATAGAAGTACCGTGGATGTCAGTTAGACACGTGCTACAGAGAAAATAAGTCAGAATGAAGCGTAGGGAGTGTGGTGGCAACGGCTTCTAATAGGGTGCCAGGGAAGGGTGGCCTTCCTGGGGGTGTGTGACACCACGAGGATACTAAGTCAGACCATCCCTGTCCTCAAGGAGATCACAGCCCACAGGAAAGAAACCTGTTGCCAACCAAACAGAAATACGAGGCAGCTGAAGTCAAGCAGCAGGCTGAGGGAGTGTGACCAGGATGGAAGCAATAAATTGCAACTGGAAAGGCAGAGGCTCTGGCATTTGATCGGATCTTGGAGGCCAAGTGGGATTGAAATACACAGAGCAGGGGGGCAGCCTACGTCTGGCTGAGGGCCATCGGGAGCCAGCAGGAGCCAGGCCAAAGAAGGATGAAAGGGAAGTGCCCCAGGGCAGGAAGCACCATGAAGGCGATGAGGCTGGAGACAGGGGGGCAGAGCTGCCGAGCTGGGCTAAAGTGCTTTGGACTATTTACTGAGGGCAATGCCTCCCACCCCTCCCTCTCCGGGAGTGCCCCCAGCAATGCTCTGACCTTTGTCTGGAAATTCTTGGTGATCAAGGTATCAGACACTGGCCTAAAGTCAGTGCCCTGTGACTCAGTCTCTGGCCCATCCACAGCCAGGGCTCACTCCGGCTGGCCCCTCCTCTGGTTGCTCTCCTGAGCCACCCATCACTGTGGTGGCCTCAAGGAAAACAACACAGTTTCCCATCCTCCTAAGTCAGAACTAGAAAGATAACTCTATTATTTTAAAATTGCATTTGGGAGGTCCCTGTTGGCTCAGCCAGTTAAGGATATGGTGTTGTCAATTCTGTGGCTTCAGTCACTGCTATTGCATGGGTTTGATCCCTGGCCCCAGAACTTCCACATGCCATGGGTGTGACAAAAAAAAAAAAAAAAACCTGTATTTAGCTGTGAGGATCAGAAATCAACAATAATAATAATAATAGTAGTTAAAACAAATGTTTTTGGTCTTTTTTAGGGCCACACCTGCAGCATATGGAAGTTCCCAGGAGAGGGGTCGGATGGGAGCTGCAGCTGCCAGTCTATGCCGTAGCCACAGCAACTTAGGATCTGATCCACATCTGCGACCTACCACAGCTCATGGCAATGCCTGATCCTTAACCCTCTGAGTGAGGCCAGGGATTGAACCTGCATCCTCAGTGATACTAGTTGGGTTCATTTCTGCTGAAACAACAGGAACTCCCAGTTAAAACAAATTTGATTTTTACTTTTTTCTCAAATATCTTGAAGTACAGAAATAGACTGTCCAGAGGTAACACCAGCATTCCAAGTCACCATCAGGAGCACAGCTTCCTTCTAGCTTTCTATTCTGCCATTCTTAACACACTGCTTTTATCCTCATGGTGTCTTCATGTACCAAGATGGCTGCAATACCACCAATATCACATGATCATTCCAGACAGAAGGAAGAACAGAGGGTAATAGGAACATGCCAGTTGAGTCATCCCTGACTTTAAACGGCTTTCCTGGAAGCCCTACCAAGCAATGGCCATAAACCTCATTGATAAGAAATATCTCTTATTTGGGCTTCTGTTTGAAGAAGAGGAAAATGGATATTGATTAGGCAACTACAGGCTTTCCCACAATAACCAAAGAGAGTGATTTGTGTTTATCCCTTGCTTTGCATTTTCTATGCAAAACACTCCCATCCATTATATGCAGGAAATGTAAAGCTGGCTGATATTTTTAAATCCATTAATGTAATCCATAACATACTATTCAGAAATTAGATCCAAAGTGCAAAGGTCAAAAAAAAAGTGTTAAGCCAAGATAGGGAGGAATGTTTCATTGTGTTTTCAATTGTTTTGAATGAGAATGTGCAAACATATTCACCCTGGGGGGCAGACTGCTGCTTCCTTGGTCCTTGGTCTGTTAGGTGCCCCAGGCTGAGCACAGAAACCCCCCCTCCAAGGTCCAGAGCAGGGATGGAGCAAAAGGGAGGGAAGTTCTGGGGCAGAGAGAAAAGGATGCGACACAGAACTCCTAAACAGAGGAGAGGAGCTTGGAGCTTAGAGAATTTAATAAGCCCGAAGGTTAAAGGTAAGAAGGGAATAAAGAGCAACCTGGAAAAGGACCCCAAAATGGCCCGGCAATGGAACAGGAAGGGCAACAGAATAAGCCTAAGAATCCAGAGAGCACCTGAGCCAGGAAATCAGGCGAGAAGAGACTCAAGACAGTGGGGAAAGGGGGCTGGGAGGGGCCACAGCGCAGCGCCCAGGTTCTGACCTCCCAGTCTGTCTGGCAGTATGAGGAGTTGCGACTAACAGCTGGGAACCACTGTGACAACCTCCGCACCCGCAAGAACGAGATCCTGGAAATGAACAAGCTGATCCAGCGGCTGCAGCAAGACATTGAAAATGTGAAAGCCCAGGTGAGGCCATCACAGGCTGACTCCCATCACAGGCTGACCCCCATCACAGGCTGGTCCTGGTTGTGAGGGGCGTGCCCATCCCGTCCCCCAACCCCTGCCACCGGGAACCCTGCTATAGAGGGAATACACTTTTGCTACCTCCCATAAGAAGGAGACAGCCCTTTCTACAAAAGAGCTGACCCCCGGCAGAGGCAAGGTAACCTACTTTCATCATGATGAGACAGCAAGTGTGCTTCAGTAAATGGGAGTATAGAAAAGATGCTTTCCGGGAGTTCCCATTGTGGCTCAGCAGTAACGAAGCCGAAGTATCCATGAGGATTCGGGTTCAATCCCTGGGCTCACTCAGTGGGTTAAGGATCTGGTGTTGCCATGAATTGTGGTTTAGGTTGCAGATGCAGCTCGGATCCTGTGTTGCTGCGGCTGTAGCATACGCTTGCACCTGTAACTCTGATGCAACCCCTATGAACTTCCATATGCTGCATGTGCAGCCCTAAAAAGGGGGGAAAAAATAAGAAAAGATGCTTTCCTGGCCCCTTCCAACCAAGATTCTGTAATTCTACGATCCTGAAATTCAAGGTGACTCTGCAGAGTTCATAAAATCAGACGGCTCCGTTCTCCTAGGCTAGTGGAAACCAAGCAGGAGCTTAAAATCTACTAGCCACAAAGAAATTTCTTGGCATATCTAAGGTGAAACTCTCTTATCTCCTCGAGGTATTATAGCCAGGAGAACTGGGCCCAAGCCCCCAGAGGAACCAAATGTCACAATCCTAGAGTGAAACCCACAGCACAGTTGAATCCGGCAGGTAACCATGACTATAGGAAAAACTCACTCTTCCTCCTGTGTCCCTCCATTCCTCTCCCACAACCCCATTCACACTTTTTTTTTTCACTTTTTGCGTTTTAGGGCCACAGCTGTGACAAACAGAAGTTCCCAGGCTAGGGGTTGAATCGGAGCTGTAGCCACCGTTCTACACCATGGCCACAGCAACACCATATCCGAGCCACACCTGCAAGCTACACCACAGCTCTCAGCAATGCCAGATCCTTAACCCACTGAGCAAGGCCAGGGATCGAACCCACATCCTCATGGATGCTAGTTGGGTTCGTTTCCACTGCGCCACAATGGGAAAGCCCCACATTCCCACTTCTGACACCAGTGGTGTGGAGGATTTTCCCACGCCAACCAGCTCTGCGACACCAGCTGAGTATTCTACAATTTAACTCATTTATGTCACTCCCTGGAAATAGCAACGGATCCCACAGCTTAGGGCCTGGCCCCCAAGTTTCACATGATGCCCCCACTTCAGATGCCTATCCCAAGTCCAGGTTGTGACTAATTGGTTATATAGCGGAGGTTTCCATGACGCTCCTCTTTCCCCTGCCTTGGGTTCCATTAATTTGTTGGAGTAGCTCACATAACTTACCATTTTATTATAAAAGGATATGATAAGGGATAAAGATGAACACCCAGGTGGAAGAGATGGTTAAGGCAAGATATGTGGGAAGGGGATGGAGCTTCATGTCCAGGCCTATACCTTTTCACCAACACAGAAGCTCTCCAAATCATCTACTACTGGGATTTTTATGGAGTCTTCCTCGCATGATCAATTATTAACTCCATTTCCAGCCCCTCTCCCGTCTCCAGAGAATGGCAGGGTGGGCTGAAAAATTCCAAGCTTCTAATCATGGCTTGGCCTTATTGGTGACCAGCCCCCGTCCAGAAGCCCACCTAGCGTCATCCTATTAAAACAAAGACATTGCCAATACCCAGAAAATTTTAAGGGATTTAGGGACTCTGTGTCAGAAATTAGAGTCAAAGTCCAAATGTTAAGACAAAGGATGCTCCTAGTGTGCTTATCACTTAGGAAATTACAGGGTATGGGGGGATCTCTGTGCCAGGAACCAGGGCAGAGACCAATATATATTGTTTCCCATTATCTCACAATGACCATGTTCTCAATGTTCTTCTGAGAGTCAGCCCAGGACTCCGGGGCCCCCAGTAATGCCTTTCTGTTCCCTCTCTCCCCAGCGCTGCAAACTGGAGGGTACCATAGCTGAGGCTGAGCAGCAGGGCGAGGCGGCCCTCAACGATGCCAAGTGCAAGCTGGCGGGGCTGGAGGAGGCCTTGCAGAAGGCCAAGCAGGACATGGCCTGCCTGCTCAAGGAGTACCAGGAGGTGCTGAACTCCAAGCTGGGCCTGGACATCGAGATCGCCACCTACCGGCGCCTGCTGGAGGGCGAGGAGCACAGGTAAGTCAAGAATGGGCTCCAGGTGTGTCTATTCTCCTGCCCTCTGGTTGCTGCTGCTGCCGCTGCCCATCACAGCGGTGGAGAATCCACAGCGGCATGCAGTCTGCAGACCCTCCTCATTGACAGGATCCGTGGGGCGGGCAGGAGGAGGGGCGTGCCGCGCAGTCCTTGGCCTGTTCCCTGATGCAGTTCTCTTGTGTTTCCTTTTTTTTTAATAATGATTTTTATTTTTTTTTTCCATGATAGCTGGTTTACACTGTTCTGTCAATTTTCTACTGTACAGCATGGTGACCCAGTGATAATGTGAGTTCCCTTGTGTTTCTTTTTTCCTCTCATCCCCAGGCTGTGTGAAGGCATCGGGCCCGTGAATATCTGTAAGTAGATGAGCTGTCATGGGGTGGCGTTGGGCGGAGCGGGGCTGGGGTCTTGGATGCTGATCGACCCAGTACAGACAGACCACACCGAACCTTAGCGTGCCTCTCCCACCCCAAAGGAAGAGTTCTGTCTGCCTGGAAGCTCCTGGCAGATGGAGAGGCTCTCTCTCAGGGCCACCTGAGTCTATGGGAGTCAGAACCAGGAGCAGACACGCAGCACGGTCCCGGTGCTTCAGGTCCCAGAAGCTACCAGGAACCGTAGAGACAGAGAGATGCTTTTCTGGAGAAAGAGGACTTGAAGCAGCCTGAGACAAATAGAAACAGAGAGGGTGATGCAGAAGATAGAGCTCTAGGGAAAAGAGGAGAAACACGTGGGGAACGTTCCAGCAGTTAATGTGGCTAGCGTGGGAGACGTGGCTTTGGTAGCTGGGACGGGGGTGTCCTTAGGGGTGAGTGGCAGCAGGTAGGCACAGGGCCTGGTTGAGATGTTTCAGGGCAGGGTCCTTAGAGCCCACGGTGCAGGGCCCTGAGCCTCCCTTCCTGTTCCTGCAGCTGTGAGCAGCTCCAAAGGCGCAGTCCTCTACGAGCCGTGCGTGGTCAGCACACCCGTGTACTGTCCAGGGGGCCCCAGTGTCCTCAAGAGCAGCGGAGGCTGTAGCATGGTGGGCACCGGTGAACTCTACATCCCCTGCGAGCCCCAGGGGCTGCTCAGCTGTGGGAGTGGGCGGAACTCCAGCGTGAAGCTCGGGACTGGGGGCAGCCCTTCCTGCCACAAGTGTTAGGACAGCCCCAGAAGGTGGAAGCCCAGGGGACAGGGCACCAGCCCCCCAGCCAGGGGTGTTGCCCTCCCACCAGGGTTGAAGACAAGGCTCTTCCAAAATCCCCCCATCCTGTACTGACTGAAGGTTTCTATTGGGTTTTCATGGGAGCTGCCGCTCAGGTATTTCCAAGGGTCACTTTTCACTTAGCTGTGTGCAGACCCCGAGCTAGGCCCTGGGGTAGGGGTGGGATGCACAGAAAGAAAAGGCACCCCCACCCTGAATCCCTGACATGCTCACAGTCAGGCTTTAGGGGGACCAAGAGAAGGGCAGTGGCCCCCAAGCCCTTCTCTTCCCCGTGAGAAAGCCAAAGAAAGGGACACATCACATCACAGTCCGCTTTGTGGATGATCTCATGGAACATTCCTTACACATCCAGCCTCCCACACCCCTGACCTCCGCTGTCTCTTACCTCCGCTGTCAGGCACCTAAGAAACGTGAACTCCTTTTAACGCCCACCTAATACATGCATGATTGCAAGTATCAAAAGGAGATACCTCAAAATCCCATTCCGAATCCCAACGCCAAGTGCCAGGATTTCAGGATCACTTGGGACCTGCCAATGGTTAGCACACAGAATCAAGACGTGGTCTTGGGCAGTAAAT
Organism: Phacochoerus africanus; assembly: GCF_016906955.1. Classification (NCBI taxonomy): domain Eukaryota; kingdom Metazoa; phylum Chordata; class Mammalia; order Artiodactyla; family Suidae; genus Phacochoerus; species Phacochoerus africanus. The sequence continues at coordinate 20,108,636 of NC_062550.1, read as the reverse complement.
TTACCTGCTCAGGTGTGTGGCACTTGCCCTTTTGAAAATATGTATTTTTCCTGAGCTCACACTGGCACCTGATGGCTGAGAAATGCCCAGCACAAAGGCAAAGGACATGGAGTATTTACTGAACAAAGGGACAATCAAGAGCTGACATTATTTGTTCAATGGGATCAAGCCCCACCCCCACCCTCTGTACCTGGCTACCCTGTCCTGCTCCTTCTCCCTGGAGTTCCTCTCGCTTTGGGTCTGATATAAACAGGTCTTCCTGGCTCCAGTGATGCAGGGCTCCCTCAGCAGACGTGGGGGCTCTGGCTCATGAGCCATGGGGGAAGAGGAGGTGCTGGGCTGACCCCACCTCCCCAGAGTCCCCCTTCATCCCCTCACCCTTGCACAGCACTGTACCTGCAGAAGCTTCACCCACCCAGGGATCCATGTCTCTGCCATGAGCCTCTGGGCTTGTCTATTCCCAATAAATTGACTGTTCACAGGCTACCAGAATCAGGATTCTTCACCCCGCTCTGTGAAGGGCAATGAGGGGAGACTGATGAACAGCCTTTGGGGGCTGGAGGATCGGGGAGTTGGCAGCGGAAATGGAGGTTATTACACAAAGTGGAAAACTCCATAGGAGTGATGGGCAAGTAGCCTGTGGAATAAATGCGGATCCATACAGATCACGCTTAAAACCTGTACATGGCACCCCAAGAGCATGCAAGTCACTTGCACATTGAAAACCACGGGTCTCTTCCCCATAGGCATCCCCACCACATGGTCCCTGGCACGTGTCCTAGAGAAAGTCCATGGGACCCCCTATCACATCTGTACTTAGCAGCCTCCAAGCCCGGGCTCTGCCTTCCCTTCCTCTGGACTGTGTGTACCATGTACAGGCCTGGGGAAAGCAGGGAAGATGGGCAGCAGCCCAGCTAAGGAGAGGGACCGAGAGATGAGACTTGGTGGCATCAGTTCCACCCTCTGTGGGGTCCTGATACCTTCCCTTGCTGCCTCACTGATCCCCTATAACGACCCTCCCACCACCACAAACTCCCCCCTGTGGTTCCTGTCCCCTAAGCATTGGGGCAAAGCCATACCCACTCAGGGTATGGCTCCTGTGCCAAGCCCTGCATTAGAAGCTGGTTATACAGAAGTGACTATGCATCCTGTGAACCCTGGAGGGACTCTGCCCCACAGAGGAGTCATAGTAATGAAAGCCAGAGAAGATGGGAGCGACAAGAAAAAGCAACTCATGATAATGCCCAGCAAGGGGTCAGAGGGAGGTTCCCAGAGAAGATTGCAAGGTCAGGGTCTGAACGGACAAGGATTACAGATCTGCAGGCAACAGAGTCCAAAGGGCCCACCCGCTCGTGTTCTTACTCACTCAATATATTTATCAAACACCTGCTATGGGTCAGGCCACCCAGGGGCTGGTGCCACAGTGGTAAACAAGGCAGCCCCAGTCAGGGCATATCTACCAGGAGGGACAGCAGACACAGGATCTCGAGCCCATGGTGGGGGCAGTAACCTGGTGCAGCCACTTTGCAAGACAATCTTGCTTTTCCTCAAAATGGTAGACAGAGTTACCAGGTGGCCCAGCCATTCCACTCATAGGTTTGTACTCAAGAGAAAGAAAAACATACATTCATGCAAAAACTTGTACGTGAAGTTTCATTGCAGCACAGTTCACAGTCGCTAAGAAATGGAAATAACCCAAATGTCCATCAATGGATGGATGGATCATCAAATTTTGGTCTTTCCACACAGTGAAATATTATTCACCCATAAAAAGGAGTGAAGTCCCAATACAGGTTACAACGTGAATGAACTTTGAAAACATACGGTAGATAAAAGAAGCCAGACAGGAGTTCCCATTGTGGTTCAGCAGGCTAAGAACCCGATGTAATGTCCATGAGGATGTGGGTTTGATCCCTGGCCTCCCTCAGTGGGTTAAGGATCCAGTGCTGTGGCAAGCTGCTGCATAGGTCACAGATGTGGCTCGAATCCAGCATTGCTGTGGCTGGTGTGGGCCGGCAGCTGCAGCTTCATTTCAACCCCTTTGGGAACTTCCATATGCCGCAGGTGCAGGCCTAGAAAGAAAAATATGGAGAATCCAGACAGAGGGACCACATGTTCTATGATTCCATTCGTATGAAATTCCAGATTAGGAAAATCCACAGAGACAGAAAGTAGATCCGTGCTTGCCTAGGGCTGCAGGAAGGAGAAGATGGCATGGGGGGCGGGGGACAGCTAAAAGTTTCTTTATGAGGTGATAAGAATTTTTAAAATCAATTTTGCTGATGGTTGTACATATCTGGGAATATACCAAAATCACTAAACTGCACAATTAAAAGTGAGTGAATTATATGATATGGGAGTTACATCTTAATAAAGCTGTTTCTAAAAAATGGGGCCTTGGGCCCAGTGCATGCCTTTGGGGCTTGCAGCCTGGCCAGTGATGCAGACCTGGAACAAGAACCTATAGATGCGGAGTTCCCATCATGGTGCAGTGGTTAACGAACTCGACTAGGAACTATGAGGTTGCGGGTTCGATCCCTGGCCTTGCTCAATGGGTTAAGGATCCGGCGTTGCCGTGAGCTGTGGTGTAGGTCACAGATGTGGCTCAGATCCCGCATTGCTGTGCCTGTAGCGTAGGCTGGCAGCTACAGTTCTAATTAGACCCCCAGCCTGGGAACCTCTATATGCTGCAGGAGCGGCCCTAGAAAAGGCAAAAAAAGACAAAAAAAAGAAAAGATAAAAAGAAACTATAGATGCAAGGTTTGTTGTGAAGGAGGACATGACTAAGGGTCCTGCCCTAGTCACAGGCCTTGGGAGAGTCCCCAGAGTAGGGGCAGGCAAGCTGGAGCCCGAAGGCCAGCAGGACTGAGAGGAAGCAAGGAAACACAGAGGGGGCTACAGGCTAGGGATCAGCAACTGTGAGCCTGAGTGCACAGAGTCAGGCAGGTGAGGCTGGCCATGTAAGGGACACACATCCACACCCAGGGAAGGAGGGGACGGAACAGTGGGGACCTCACAGCCTTGGTTCCCACTTGAAGCCCTGTCACTCTGGACCTAGGCCTAGAGCCACCCAAGCTCCTCACTGATTAAAATTAAAGCTCTGGAAACTACAGGGACACTCTGGCCAGGAGTCAGCAAAAGCCCAGATTCCAAGAGCCCGCCCACCCTCTACCCGTAGACGACAACCCACTCCAGGCCCAGGAACACCTCAGGGGAGCAAAGGAGGAGAGGGAGGAAAGACTCCCCCATCCTCATGCAAGGTGGGCTTGCTCACCATCAATTTGGGAATTCCTATTCCACAGTGGTCCAGCCCCCTCCTGCCCCCCACCTCCCGCTGCGCCTGGGGGAGGGAGGCATGTCTGGAACCACCCACAAGGCAGACACAGTCCAATAGTGAGGCACCCCAGCTCAGACCTGGACGTGAGCTAGAGGTCCTGGGGCACCCCTCCAGGGCCTCCACCAGGGGATCCCCCTGAATGCTGTGCAGCCCTGCCCCCAACGTCCCTGTCTCCCCAGGGAGACAGGCAGGACGAAAGTGCCTCCTGGTGGTGGCCTGGCTGTTCATCACTCACGCAGGGAAGCATCTCCTGTGCTTCTCCAGGGACCCGCCCTGCACTGGGTGCTGGGATTACAGGGAGGCTCAGGCCCCAGCCCTGCCCTGGGGAGGAAGGGAGAACCGTCTGCGTGAGGCCTCATTGCATCCACAGGGCCTCCAGAATCCAGATCCCAGCCCTTTCCAGAGCGCCCCCGTGAGGACAGATGGAGTACAGCCCAAGAAGGCCTGGGGAGTGGGGGAGGACCCAGAAGGGAGCCCCCTGTTTCTGCATCTGTCTCCCCAGAATATCTACCATTTCCTGGTCCCTCTTCTCACCAGGAGGCCCTTCCTCACCCCACTGCCCCCTCCCTCAGGTGCCCTCTGCTTCTCCCCCAGGCTCCCCAGGACCCTTTCTTAGTCCCAGTCCCATCAGCGGCCCCAAGAGGACCCACTAATGCCACTCTCGACTTGGGACTGAGGGACATGGCAGCAGAGATGGAACTGTGGGAGTTCCCGCTGTGGTGCAGTGGGTTAAGAATCCAACTGCAGGAGTTCCTGTTGTGGCTCAGTGGAAATGAATCTGACTAGCATCTGTGAGGGCGCAGGTTCAATCCCTGGCCTCACTCAGTGGGTTAAGGACCCAGCATTGCCATGAGCTGTGGTGCAGGTCGCAGACACGACTCAGATTCCACATTGCTGTGGCTGTGGCTGTGGCTGGCAGGTAAAACTCCAATTTAACCCCTAGCCTGGGAACCTCCATATGCCACAGGTGCGGCCCTAAAAAGATAAAAGACAAAAAGAAAAGAAGAAGAAGAAGAATCCGACTGCAGTGGCTCCAGTCACTGTGGAGCTGTGGGTTTGATCCCTAGCCCTGCACAGTAGGTTAAAATATCCAGGGTTGTGGAAGCTGTGGCATAGGTTGCAACTACAACTTGGATGCAATCCCCCGCCAGGGAATTTCCATATGCCTTGGGTGTGGCCATAAAAAAAAGAAGAAAAAAAAAGAAAGAAATGGAACTGTGAGCAGAGGAGGAGAATTTAGGGTTACCATGTCTGATAGAAGGTCCCAACACCTAACCTAGATGCCGGGCTCACATCAGCAAGGTTTGTTGAAGCAAAGTGACCTGCACGCCTACAAGCAGCATCATTTCACCCTGACGGGTGACAAGTGTGTAGGCAGGTGAGGCATTTGGGCTGAACCTGAAAAAAATCATTCTGCCTGAAAGGGTGGGATGTGCCCAAGCAGGGGGTGGTTTGTCTGTCCTGGGAGGTGTTCAGATTCTGTCCAAGCATCATTAGTCTGACAGGGTTGGAAGGTTTCAGCCTCTCCCCATCATCCCCTTCCTGCTGCTGCGGGACTCCTGAGCTTCTCTTGTCACCGGGGCAGGTCTCAGCTTGAACACCTCCCAGTGCCTCTCTCCAGCCCAAACTTGTCCCCTGGCCAAACGGAAACACTCTTAAGAAGGCGGCTTTTTGCAGAGGCTTTTCATCACCTGGGATTTCCCTGTCCACCTCCTTCCCTCCCACATGCTCACACATACACAGACACAGATAGACAGACAGACAGACAGACACACACACACACACACACACACGTGCACACACACACACTCACGCATAGTCGCAGCATGCCCAGGGTTCCCAGGCTCTGCTCAGCCAACCAGGACAGCCCCCTCCCCTCCCAACCCCTCCTCCCCACCTTCCCCAACCTCAGCAGCCCTCCCCCACCCCCCATGCCGATAGCATCTCCATGAGCCAGCAATGGGTCTACATTAGCTCAGTGAGGAGCCGCGGCTGGGCTCAGCCAGCAGATCTCAGGATTACATCCAGCCTGACTCCCAACAGGAAGAAGAAACTGTCAGAGCAGCAAAAGCCCCAGCTCAGAGTTTCCAGGGCAGCTCCTCCCATCTCCCCACCTGCCACCCCCTAACAAACGGCTGAGTTTGTGTTATGCATCATCTGGCGAAATAATGCCTCAGAACTATAAACGGCTGATGGCGACAGCTCATCCCAGGACAGGGGTTATGCTTGACTGGGCTCAATTACCCCCACCCCACCCAGCCCAGCCTGAGACGTGGGGCAGCCCCAGAAATGGCTGGTGAGGAAATGAGGCCACAGCCACCAGAGCGGGAGGGAGGTGGGATGCTGGACGGGAACAGAGATGACAGCTTAGAAGTGAAAAGGAGATTTGGGCAAAAAAGAGACGGGAAGGGGCAGAGGGAAGAAAAGATGGATGGAGGGAGGAAAGAGAGCAAAGGAAAGACATAAAGGACAATAACCATGCCACGCACCACACAGCATCCACTCCAGACACTTTCATGTGTAACCCTGACATCCTGCGCAGTTGTTATAATTCCATTTTACAGATGAGGAAACTGAGGCTTGGAGAGGTTAAACAATTTCCTTGGGTCACTGGTATACCATGGAGAGCACGCATTTGCACAGTGATAATAAAAGGCGACAGACTTTTAGTTGGATGTATCATTGTTTTTAAGTTCTCTACAGACAAGCACCCCTTATTGCCTCCCCCCAAAGACAGCCACTGCTGAACCCTTGCGGCACCACCAGCCAAGGTCACACTGTGGACTGGTGACAAAACTGGGATTGAGGAGTTTCTGTTGTGGCTCAGCAGTTACGAATCCGACTAGTATCCATAAGGATGCGGTTCAATCCCTGGTGTCGCTCAGTGGCTTAAGGATCCGGCATTGCTGTGAGCTGTAGTGTAGGTCATAAGTGCAGCTCGGATCCCATGTGGCTGTGGCTGTGGTGTAGGTTGGCAGTTGCCGCTCTGATTCGACCCCTAGCCTGGGAACTTCCATATGTCATGGGTGTGGCCCTAAAAAGCAAAAACAGAACAACAAAACAACAAAACAAAACACTGGGATTGAACCCAGGTCCATCTGACTCCAAGGGCTGGGTCAAGTCTTCTGTCCCCAGCCCAGCATACTTGTGGTGTCCTCCATGCCATCCCTCCTGCTCCCCTCCCTTTTTCCCCTCCACAGGTGTCCTCAGTCCCCTTCCTAGTCTCCTGGACCCACTTGCCTGACCTCAGGGGAGGGGGACGCCCTTTCCTCCAAGCAGCCAGACTCACACCCCAAGAGGCTGGAGCTGCAGGGCAAACTGGGTGGGGCCCCACTGAGCTCTTGAGTTTCTGCACCATCATCACCTTCAGGGACATTCTTGTCCATGTTGGAAACTGGAATCTCCTCTTCCTGAAATACCTATGAAGCCAAATGCCCAAATTCCTCTTCTTTTTGGCCCCCTGCTTCTTTCCCCCTTTCCTCCTGCTTTTAATCTTTGCAGGGTCTTCATTCATTCCACAAAACTATGTAACATGCTTACCACGTGCCCCACTCTCCCAAGCAGGGGACACAGAGGAGAATAAAAAAAAAATGTAGAGCAAGAGTTCCCATTGTGGCACAGTGGGTTAAGGACCTGGTGTAGCCTCTGCAGTGGCACGGGTTCAATCCCCGGCCTGGGAACTTCTATATACCACGGGTATAGCCAAAAAAAACAAAAAACAAAAAAAAATAGACAGCAGTGCCTGGACCTTATATTATATGGGAAAGCCGACAATAAATAAGTAAATCCATGTAGGAGGGGATCTCGGATGGTAAGAAGTGCTAAGAAGGCGGTGGGAGGGCTTTAAATAGAAGGTGACCTATGAGCAAAGAACTGGAAGAGGTGAGGGACTCAGCCATGTAGCTATTTGAGGGAAAAGAGCTCCCAACAGGGAAAAAAAAAATAAAAGCAAATGGGAAAGTGAGCAGTTTTCCTACCTGTTTGATGGACACACAGGAGGCCAGGGTGGCTGGAGCAGGGTGAGCAGTAGGCTGGACAAAAGGACATGAGGTTCATGAAAAGGGAGGGCAGACTGTGTAGAATCCTGTGTGGCATTTACTCTGAGCGGGATGGGAAACCACTGGAAGGGGTTCACTTAGAAATGGCATAACCTGCCATGTTTTTTAAAGGACCGCTCTGACTGTGGTGTCAAGAAAAGACAGAAGGGGCAATGGAGGAAGCAGAGTGACTAGCTGGGAGAACACTTCAAGAGATCCTGTGAGGAGTGATGGGCTTGGGCCAACATGGTAGCAGCGGGGTGGTGAGAAGCAGTAGGAGTCCAGATATATTTTGATGGATTCAATGTGGGATATGGAAAAAGCTGAGGAATAAAAGATGACTCCCAGATTTTTGGCCTGAACTATGGCAGGGATAGTGAATCTGGCAAGTGGAATGTATTTCATAGGAACAATCGATCCGGAGAACGGTTTTGGACAGATTAAAGTTGAGGTGCCTCATTGATATCCAGATAGAGATGTTGACCGAAATATATATGTGGGCCCAGAATGGATGTCCAGGGTAGAGATACACCTCGGCAGTCATCAGTGGATAGATGGCATTTAAAGTCATGAGGCTCTATGATGTCACCAAGGGAACAAGTGTAGATAAAGACATGAGCAGATACAAAGGCTGAGCCCAAGAACACTATGGTGTGTAGAGGCTGGAGATATGAGGCGAAGCCTGCTGAGAAGACTGAAAAGAAGCAGTCAATAATACGGAAAGAAAATCAGGTGAACGTGGTGTCTAGAAACTAAAAGAAGAAATCGTTTTGAGGGAAGGGAATGAGCAACTATGTCAAATCTTGCTAAGTTAACTGAAGGCTGAGAACAGAGCACTGAATTTAGCAACATGGAAGCCTCTCCGCAATCTTCATGAGAGGTATTCTTTTTTTTCTTTTTTTTTTAGGGCCACACCCGCTGCATATGAAGGTTCCCAGGCTAGGGGCCGAATCAGAGCTACAGCTGCCAGCCTACACCCCAGCCACAGCGACACCAGATTGGAGCTGAATCTGCACCCTACACTGCAGCTCACAGCAACTCAGGATCCTTAACCCACTGAGCAAGGCCAGGATGGAACCTGCATCCTCATGGATACTAAGATTCATTTCCACTGAGCCACGACATGAACTCCCAAGAAGCATTCTCTTATAACTATGTTTCTGCTTCTTCTCTCTTTGGAAATACACCTGATAGCTGAATCTATGGAAAATAGTAGTAAAACTAGGGCAGAGGAAAACTTCCTCAACTTGATTAAAAAAAAAAAAAACTACAACTAGCATCATACTTATTGCCGAGAAACTTGAAGCTTTCTCACTAAAAATCAGGAATAAGGCAAAGATGCTCCCTTTTCAACACCAAACTGAAAATCTTAGCTAATGCAGTAAGACAAGGAAAAGAAAGAGGTATAGAGATTGGAGAGGAAGAGAAGAGTGAAGACCCGAGCTGGATAGCTCCAGTCAAAAGCACATATCCTTCCGAGTAGAATCCCAAGTAAGCATCCAATCAAACACAAGTTTTCCCCAGGCACAGACAAACAGGATACATCATATCATTCGCTAGACTACAAAAAGGCAAACACCTGTCTCTGGGTCCTGAAATATCTGGAATATTGATAACAATGATATCAATACACAGTGGCTTAGAACTTTTCATTTTCCACCCAGCTGCTTATTGGTTTGTGTCTCTCCATCCTAACCAAAGATTCATCAAGAAGGCAAGGAACCTGTACAGACAGGATTGTAGATCAGCCTTAATGTGTATTTGGGGGAGGGGGGAGCTCAAAATCGTGTGGTTAGCTTTCCACACAGATATAAGGCCACATCATTGCATGTTCCAGCCTCAAATTATGCCACAAAAGTATTGACTGGTGGAAGTCCTCAAGATTAATCTCCCTCTGCCACCATCTTTTTTATCTCTGTACATTTGGCACCAAGTACATTACCTGGAATAGAGTGGGCACCTGGTAGTTGTTGAATGAATTAATGATTGAGTGAATGAATGAATCTACTTGGAGTGTCTCAAAGCAGACATGAATCTACACTAACCCAAATGAGCTTTACTAACTATTCAGTTCTTATGCAAAAAGTGAAACCAGATCATAGAGGATAGATGAAACACGGCAAATGGCTTCTGGATTGTTTAATCCATCTACAGGGATGCAATAAGCTATAGGCTCATCATTTCTTTCTTGGAGCTATGCAGACCCTGCCTCCCTTCCGCACACCCCTCACCTATGTAGGGGATTGAATCTATATAGATGCCTCCCTTACAAGCCTCTAGCTGGAGCTGCTGCCATCCTAACTTTCTGGTGGTTAGCCACACTTAAAGTGGAAAGTCTATTGGATTAATGACCAAAGCAAATTAATGTCCCCATAATGGCAATTACTGAGGACTTGCAGGGAAAATAGGACCATAATGTTTATGCATTTATACGTTTTTAATGTTTATAGGTTGGATGTTATGGCCCTGATCCTGAGGAGAATAGGTGTGTCTGAGATTAGCTCATTGCGAAGTAGGTTACAGGCATGAAGAGTTTCTGCTAACTACCCAAGCTCATAAATGCTTCCAAATGGCTTTTTCTTCCTTTTTATGGGGCCAACCCTCAGATCCCCACACACATAAAAGGGGCGAGAGGGATCGACTAGCCTCAGAGGGACTCCCAGCTTCAGCTTACCCCACTCTGCAGCTCCGCTTTGCTCTCAAGCAGGAGGCCATCATGTCTTGCCGCTCCTACAGAGTCAGCTCTGGTCGCCGTGTGGGCAACTTCAGCTCTTGCTCAGCAATGACCCACCAGAACCTGAACCGCTTCCGGACCAGCTCTGTCTCCTGCAGGAGTGGGCCCAGCTTCCGGGGTCTTAGTGGCTTTGGCAGTCGGAGTGTCATCAGCTTTGGATCATGCTCACCCCGGATAGCAGCCGTGGGCCCTCGTCCCATCCGCTGTGGAGTTGGCTTTGGTGTTGGCAATGGGATGGCCTTTGGCTATGGTGATGGGAGCGGCGCTGGTCTGGGGTTTGGGTCTGGCAGTTGTGTTGGTCTGGGATTTGGAGCTGGCAGTGGCCTTGGCTATGGTTTTGGCGGCCCTGGCTTTGGCTACCGAGTTGGAGGAATTGGAGTGCCAGCAGCCCCATCTATCACAGCAGTGACTGTTAACCAGAGCCTGTTGACCCCCCTCAACCTGGAGATTGACCCCAATGCCCAGAGGGTGAAGAGGGATGAGAAGGAGCAAATCAAGACCCTCAACAACAAATTTGCTTCCTTTATCGACAAGGTACGTGGGACAGCCCAGCCTCTGGGTCTGGGATGGTGAGAGCTAAATGCATTGGGGTGTTCTTTCCCTTAAGACCTGGTCCATGCCTGGGGCATAGACCTTGACCTCAGATCCTTCAGACATCAACTAAAGACATGGCAGTATGATTTCTGGGTTGTTCTGTGGCAAAGCGAGGATGAGTTTGAGGAAGCACTGCGTGGAGGAATAGACTAAAACAGTGGCAGTGTCTTCTGGAGGAGGGAGGACCATCCAGCTAAATCTAAAGACATCTGGACAAACTAAGGCCTTCCACCTAGTCACTTAGAAATATCTTTCACCAGGTATTGGCTGGTCCAGGTTTAAGAGGTTTTATCCTTTGAGCTCCTCATGCTCTCTTGGAAGTTTTCATGGTTCCTGAGGCTGGGTAGCCATTCCAGCTTAAGGAAATGGAGAATGGAGTTGAGTCATTTTCATATAAAACAAAGGATTCATACCCCTCTCCCATGTGGGGTATCCAGATTCAGCAGAGTCAATTAGATGGAGGGAAAGAGCTTGGAACAACCACTGGTGGTCAGTGATCTTCAGGTTGATGTGAGGAACATAGAGGTGGAACTGACATCCCGGATGCCATGTCTCCACGGAGATGGATGCTCTGATTGTGTCTGAGTCTAGGAACTCAACACTGTGAGCTTCAGTTTCCTCACCTCTGAAATGAGGGCTTGGAGCAAATGTTCTCTACATTCTCCTCCAGCTCTATCAGCCTCAGTGGATAGGGTATCTGGGGTGATGGGTGTGACCAATGATGTGAAATTTTCACTTAATGCACATCCCACCTCAAATGTACTTTACTCTGCTCCTCATTCCCTGCCAGGGATGGCTGACATCCGTTTTCAGATAAAGGCAAACCTCAGCTCAGGCAGACTCAATCTCCAACTTCCCAGTCAACCATCCCTCACCTTTCTCAGAAGGTTGCGGGGAAAACGGTACTGAAGAGCTTGGGTTCAAAAGCTTCTGTCTGTAGCTAAGCCTAGCTGAGCGCGAGGAGGGGTCATAGCCCTGCTCTGCCGGGTCCTACTGAGTTAGAGGAGGAATGCAAGTCAACAGAGGAAGGAACGATGTCACCACGTGTTAAGTCACCTCTGGCCATTTGAGCAACTAGCCGACACGGAGGTGACTCTATGGAGTGCTTCCATTGCCATGTCTTTGCCCCTGTGGATTTAGGTGCGCTTCCTGGAGCAGCAGAATAAACTCCTAGAGACCAAGTGGAGCTTCCTGCAAGAGCAGAAAGGTACCAGGAGCAACCTGGAGCCCCTCTTTGAGAACTACATCACCAACCTGCGGCACCAGCTGGATGTAGTGAGCAGCGATCGAGCCCGGTTAGAAGCTGAGAGGAACAACATGCAGGATGTCCTTGAGGGTTTCAAGAAGAAGTGAGTGGCTTCTGCACAGCACTGACCAAGGATGGGCATGGGCTGGTCCCCAAAGCAGGGGCCAAACTCAGATGAGAGCCACTGAAAGGATTAGGGTTGAATGCTGGTTTCAATCCCCAGCCTGAAGACAGGGGTGGGGCTCTGATATGTATGGGAGAAGGATTCCTTCTGTGGGTCCTGAGGAAAAAGGAGAACTGGAATTGATCATGATTTGTCCCTAATCCCCCCTGTGGAAATGAGTGAATCGACCCCAGAAAAAGGAGCCCCTGGTTTTGAGAACAGTGCCCAGGTCCAGCCATAGTTGGGTCCCACTTCCTCTGAGGTCAGGTGCAAAGACCCTAAGGATTTTCCAGCAAAGGAACACAGCAAAAGTTCAGATTTTCAAACCCCACATCCACTTTGAGAAAGTAAAAGTGATTTAGAGAAACTGAGGGCCACTGACTCATAAAAGGCTGTAAAGATGGGACACGGTGGATGAGAACATGCAGGTGGCAACAGGGAGCCAGGCTCGATGGAGCAGAGAGGTCGCAAGAGGTCATGAACTGGCTCTCAGTTCAGAGTGAGAATTTACTCTCTTATTCCTTATCATCCAGGTATGAAGAGGAGGTGGTGCTCCGGGCCAATGCTGAGAATGAGTTCGTGGCTCTGAAGAAGGTAAGAGAGAGCCACAGGCCCAGGCAAACTTCTCCCCCAGCCAGGAAAATGTTCTCAAGACCCCAGGATGCTGCCCAGGCAGCCCTGTGACTACTCACACACAGCGGACACCCTAAGGTCACAAGAGGTTCCCTTCAAAGTTCTGACTTGGCCCCTAATTACTTAGGATTAGGTCTTCATGAAAGCAGAGGTCTGAAAAGATGACTTTTTAAGAGTCTTGGATGATCCAGATTTCTTGCCTCTAAATAAGCATCAGGAAATGTCCAACATCCCTGGTGGGTTCAGGTTGTGTGAAGGAGAAGGAGAAGCGTTATTAAGCTGGATTTCCACCCAAGGACCTTCCCAGCCATCCCACCTGGCCTGGCCCTGTGCGGATCCCTGATCTTCCTACCCATCTCCTCTAGGTGAAGAGGTTAAACAGTGCACAAGTCATGAGCATTTTATCCTTCTCTCTTTGATGCAGGATGTGGATTCAGCTTTCTTAAATAAGTCTGATATGGAGGCCAATGTGGATAGCCTGACTCAGGAAATTGACTTCCTGAAAACCCTATACATGGCGGTAAGGGTTCATTCCTTCTGAGCCATTCAAGGAGATCCGTATATGGCGTGGACTCCCTGGGGGCTTTGCTGGACTAGTGTATTTTCTAACATTTGGTATCATACATCTTTCCTCCCATCAAATCTATACCCTCTACATATTGATCTACAAAGGGAGAAGGTAAGGAGAGCAGGCTTCTTTGTATCCTGACTTAGGTCTATGAATAAGCTCCTTGGATCTATGAGCCAATTCTCTATTGGCCAATCTAAAGACTGGAGTCTGGAGTTCTCTTGTTAAGGGTTAAGGATCCTGCATTGTCACTGCCACAGCTTGGATCACTGCTGTGGCACGGGTTCAATCCCTGGCCCAGGGGAACGTCCACATGCTACAGGTGTGGCCAAAAATAAATAAGTAAAGACTGGGTTCTAGGAAGGTCTCTTCCTGTCTACCAATGAGAAGAATCTGGGAAACTGATTTGCTAGGAGATGGAAGAAAAATGGTTACCTGATTTGTCAAATGAACTAGCTAGCTTCTGCTTCTTTCTAAGGACGGTTTGGTCTGGGTTAGAGCCAATCAGATCTGAATGTCTGGCTCTGAGCTGAAAGGCTGAAGTAAGCTCCCTCTGGGACCCTCACCCTGCAGGCCAGTTCCCAGCCCTCCCCACCCCCCACCCCCAGTTCTATTAAGGACTTGGGATATAGGAATGCCTAGACTACCATATTGTATTGTCGGTTCTCAATGATCTGTGAGTGGCACAGCCACTGTGTGGGTTATCCAAAGGAAAATTTATCCTTTAGCAGGGCTCTCTCTCCCCTCCACGAACCCCCTAGGCCCTCATGGTTTTAACCGTCCCCTAAGCAAATTAGGGTATTAAAAGGGATGTCTCTGAGTGTATAAGAAGGGTTTAAAGTCCAACAGAAAGGGTCTGGGCCACATCTTTTTCTTTGCCTTTGGCTTGGACGATCTGCTCTATTGCTTTGCCCTGAACGAACAAACGATGCTCTCTCTCCTGACTTCACTTCCCTGGGGACCCTGTTGGTAGAGCCTCAGCCAATGATGGGACTCTGAGCCCATTTGTCTCGCTGATTCCCCAACACAGGAAATCCAGTTGCTGCAGTCACACATCTCAGAGACATCCGTCATCGTGAAGATGGACAACAGCCGGGACCTGAATGTTGACGGGATCATCGCCGACATCAAGGCTCAGTATGAAGAGATTGCCAGGCGCAGTCGGGCTGATGCTGAGTCCTGGTACCAGACCAAGGTGGGCAGGAAGGTGCCGGGGAAGGGGTGTGGGCAGCCCCGGGGTAAGACTCATGGATGACAGTGGGCTGTGGACTTGACCCAACCTTCGAACCCTTCTCCCCCCACCCCCACCCCCAGTATGAGGAGATGCGGGTGACAGCTGGCCAACACTGTGACAACCTGCGCAGCACTCGTGATGAGATCAATGAGCTGAACCGCCTGATCCAGAGGCTGAAGGCAGAGATCGAGCATGCCAAGGCTCAGGTGGGCAAAGGAAAAGACAGAAAGGCCCAGAGGGTCCCAAGCTCTGGGGAGGCAGGGCCTGAAGCTCTGGGGAGCCCGAGTCATGTGACGTGGGGGAGCCCACCAGGACCCAGAAAGAGAAATGGAGGAATTAGTCCAGGAAGACTTCCTGGAGGAGGAAAACGTGGAAGGGAAAGAGAGTCTCCCATACAGAAGGAAAGACCTGGGGCTGACTGAGAGGGGCAGGTGAGGCAGAAAGAATGGCTTTATACGCTGGATCCCCTGCATCCTAGAGCAGCAGAAATCAGTAAGTGCAAAAATCAGTGAGGATGGAAACTGAAGAAAAGAATATTCCACCTCCTGGCGACCTCAAACTACAGGATGAGGAAAGCAGTCTACATGGGTTCCATCTCTGGCTTGGCACCAAGCTGTGACCCCACCCACAGGGGGGCAGTGTTTCTAGCCCCACCTGGGGATCCCCTTTGGTGGTGCCAAAGCCCACCTGCCAACTGCCTTCCCTGCAGCGGGCCAAGCTGGAAGCCGCGGTGGCCCAGGCGGAGCAGCAGGGCGAGGCGGCCCTCAATGATGCCAAGAGCAAGCTGGCAGATCTAGAGGGCGCCCTTCAGCAGGCCAAGCAGGACATGGCGCGCCAGCTGCGTGAGTACCAGGAGCTGATGAACGTCAAGTTGGCCCTGGACATCGAGATCGCCACCTACAGGCGCCTGCTAGAAGGCGAGGAGATCCGGTAAGTGCTCTCAGGGCTGCAGACATCCAGCTTTAGAAAGACTGAGCGGAGATGGGGACCAGGTGAGGAGTTGCTGACATGGGCACTCTCTAGAGGTAGCAGTACCTTTTCCGAAAACCCTAGTCAGTTGCCCATAGCAGGGGATTAGAAGATGGCTCTAACGTGCCTCTAAGTGCAAGTTTGTAGACAGCCTGAACCAGAATCTCAGGGAGTTCTACTTGACTGGTTAGCGTGTTAAAAATAAATTGAAGTAAAAGAAGGGAGTTCTCGTCGTGGCTCAGCAGTTACGAACACAACTAGTATCCATGAGGATGCGAGTTCGATCCCTGACCTTGCTCAGGGGGTTAAAGGATTCAATGTTGTTGTGAGCTGTGGTGTAGGTCACAGACGTGGCTCTGATCCCATGTTGCTGTGGCTGTGACGTAGGCCGGCAGTTGCCACTCCACTTTGACCCCTAGCCTGAGAATTTCCATAATGCCAAGGGTGCGGCCCTAAAAAGACAAAAGGAATAAAATAAAATAAAATAAAATAAAATAAAATAAAATAAAATAAAATAAAATAAAATAAAATAAAATAAAATAAAATAAAATAAAGTAAAATAAAATAGTAAAAGAAGACATTCGTCAAATATTTTGATTCAATAGTTTGAGGGCAGGGTCTAGGAACATGTAGTTTTTCAAAACTTCCCAGATGCTCTTGTAGCTAAGGAAGAGAATCACTGATCCATGGGTCCCCTCAGCCAAGTAGACCCTCTGATAGTACACAGGTTTTCAGTACCTGATAGTACACAGGTTTCACTGCTTGTCAACTGACTTGCTTCTTTTTCTCTCCAGGATCTGTGAAGGTGTTGGACCAGTAGACATATGTAAGAACCTTCAGTCTTTTCCTCTTCACACATTTCTCTCCTAGGGCCCTTCAACTTTCCTATAAACTCAAGCCCACACGGGGTTCAGAAGCCCATGGCTGCACTGGTCATGGCAGCCAGGGGAGCAGGGACCCTCTGGCCCCTGGACAGTGAGCATGAAGTCTGAGCCTGCCTCCCCAGAGCTAAGCAATCACAAAGGTTGGCAGGGCCTGGTGGGCGTGAGGGTTCTGGAAGAGAGTCAGCTGTTTTGCTTTGAGTGGCCTTGTCCTTTGAGGGCAAAGACCAGGGAAATAATAGAAAGGCCTGTGCCAAGGAGTTCCCTCCCTTCCAGATGGCAGGGGATGGGACAAGGCTGAACGCAAGTCCCCTTGCTGCTGCTACTGCCGCTACCACCAAAGTATCAGTTGAGCCCATAGCACGCAGAGCCTGTCCTGAGCTCTGCAGGGTAGAGACGCAGTGAAGGCGAGCCCCAGCCCCTGCTCTCAGAATTAGCTTCTTCTAGAGAGGAATCCTATCCACTGTCAACCTAACCCTCAAATTCCCGGGGGGAGGGGGGCGGGGAACAAGCGAGGACTAGACAAGGGCATCCTCCTTTTACTCGATCAGAGAAAACGCATGACTTGCCAGGAGTCACAAAGCTAGTTAGTGGCACAGCCAGAATTCAAATCCAGATTTCTGATCCAAAAGTGCAAATATACACAGCTGTGGTGGGGAGCTGAGTGCTAAGCTGGCTGGGTCACAGAGGGCAGGAAGGACTCTGGTAAGTGGAGACAGGAGAAAGGGAGGGCTCTCCACCAATGGAGGGCTGGTCTAAGCAAAGTTGAGTCGGACTAGGTTCTGGGTCATGGAGGGGCAAGGAAACCAGCGGGGGGCTGCAGAGCAGAGCCATCAGTGGATCAGGAGGAACTGACAAGGGGCTCCGGGGGTGGGGGGCAATGTGGGGACCATTAAGGGGCATGATAGAATTGGAAGAGAAGCCCCTGGCTTGATGGAGGCTGTGCTCCAGCTGCTGCATAATCCAGCTCACTTCTTGCCCACATAACCCTAATTCGGCCCCATATAACTGACAGTTGGCTGCCAGCTCTACGCCAACAACCTGGGGAATAGGCTGAATTCTCCCACTTTAGTCTGAATGTTTGACTTTAGGGGAGTCTCAGTCTTTGAGTCCCCGGACAAGAGAAGAGAGAAATGGGTATTGACTGTGCAGAGAGTAGGAACCACTTGGACCCAGGTCACGCCCCCTGAAGCCACCGGCCCACCCCGCCTGCCTCCCCCCAGCCGATGAGACAGACTCTCTGATGGTTTTTCCCTCCCGCAGCCGTAAGCAGCTCCCGGGGCGGCGTGGTGTGCGGGCCTGATGCCCTGGTCACCAGCTCCGGCCTCTCCCGTGGCGGCGTCACTTTCTCCGGCGGCAGCAGCATCCGGACCAGCGGCTTCTGCAGCTCTAGCGTGGGCGGGTCCCGGGTGAGCGCGGGCTGCGGAGGGGGCTCCGTGCTGGTGGGCGAGGCCTGCGCCCCCAGCGTCCCCTGCCCGCTGCCCACCGAGGGCGGCTTCAGTAGCTGCAGCGGCGGCCGCAGCAGCCGCGGTGCCAGCGTCCGCTTCGTGTCCACCACCACCTCCCACCGGACCAAGTACTGAGAGCCGAGTGCAGCCAGCCGCCGCCCCAGAGGAACCGTCTCCGTACCTCCCGCTTCTGTCCCCCGCGTACCCCGACTCTGGCCAGAGGCCACTCTTACCTACTCTTCCTGCCAAGAAGCCAAGGGCTGCTCTGCCTGGCCCGTGTCCTGCGGTCTGACTTCTTCCTTTGGGTTACTGCTCGCCACCCAGTCCCACAGCCTCAAGAAAAGCAGATTCAATACAATTTCAAATATCAGAGCGTTGGGGGAGAAAGGAACACTGCATCGCCAAAATGAACGCGTCTGGCACCACCGCATCCCAGCTTTCAATGAACATGGAGAATGGAGAGTGGACTTTCCACACAGCCGATGTCTTCGGCCCATTGTCCTCTGCCTCCCTCCCTTTCCTTTCTTTCCCTGGCAGGAGAAGGTTCTTTCCCTCTCTTCCTGACCCAGAAGGATCCCCCGTCTTTGCTGGCCCCAGGGATCCCTGCATCCCCAGAGATGGGTCTTCTCCGAGTGGCACATGTGCTGGCTGCCTCTCTTCCTGGGTTGGTGGTTTAACCCTGGCCTGTGAGTCCATGCGGTGGGTGGGTGCTGATGGAGAGGTGGGCCCTACCACACCCCCACACCCCTGCTGGAGGTGTGAGGGAGGCCCAGCCCTTTCCCCTGCAGGAGGGTTTGTGTCTGTAAGCTCCAGGGAGGCCTGGGCTGGGGCGGGTCCCTCTTCGTACTGCTCTTTGTGTTGATGGGATTTCAATAAACTTGCCATGCTGACATCACTAGGACTCTGGCCTCTCCTTCTTGATCACGCTGAGGATGGGGGACATGGTCGCCTAGATGCCACTAGCTCCCCCCCCCCCCCAGGGACTTGCAGAGGGCAGAGGTGGTGTCTGGGACAGAGGAGGTACCCAAGGAAAGAGGGCTCAGGCCTGTCCCTGGAGGGGCTCAGAGCTCAGCGAGGAAGAGGAGACACAGCAAAAGCTCTGAAAACAAGTGCCAAGCCGCCTGCTTCTCGCCACACATTGCCCTCCAGCCCCTAGGCCAACACTTCCACTGGCTCCCCAGGGCCCACGCCTCCCCCAGTTCCTCTGGGATCACTGCAGGGGCCTCCTAGTCTTTCTGTCCACTTTCTTGATCCCGTCCAACATATTTCTGTGTTACTGCTATAGAGATCTCTCTGACACAGAAAACGGATCATGGCTCTCCCCTGCTTACAGCCCTCCAGTGGCTCCCCCTTGCCTTCTAGAAATAGCCTAAACTTCTTAACATGGTGTATGACCCCTGAGTACACCCTTACCATCCCCTCCCCATGTACGCCACTTTCAGCCTCTCATCGTTTATTCATTCAGCAAACAGCCGCTACATGCCAGGTCTGCCGGGAAAAATAACAGTAAACGAGATTTGGCCTTGGACCTCAAAGACTGTACAGGGCAGCCTGATAAATAGACAAGCAAACAAGCGGTCTCGACTCAATATGCTAAGTGCTGAGTTAAGAGTCGAGTCAGCGCTACTGCGCACAGAGGAGAGCCCAGCTCAGACTTGGGGCATCATTAAAAGCCTCCTGGAGGATGTGATGTCCCAGCAGAGAGGTAAGGATGATGAATTAGCCGTACTAAGGAGGAAGTGTCCCAAGCAGAGGCAACGGCACATGCAAAAATCAAGTGGATGGAGAGAGTGTGCCCAATTTGGGGATGGGCCCGGAGTTGAGTCCGACGACAGGACAGAGGGTAGAAATACACTGCACTGGCTGGGCATAGCCTCATTCTGGCGCATACCTCAGAGCAGTGACTGTTTGCTGCTCTGCCTGCCTCCCCGCCTTCTTAGACAGCAGGAAGCACGTCTTCCATCTTTCTGGAGTCCACCTTGCCCAGACCTCAGCCAGCAACCTGAGAACCTACTGGGCGCTCTCTGCTCACAGTCCAAGGCTTGCCTGACCCTGGACTCACCAACCACCTGCCTTCCTACTTTCAGTGGCTTCTGACTTCCCACCCCATCTACCTCGTGCAGTCATACACAATCCTCAGGCGGCAACAACCATATGACCCCATCTGTAGCTCTCCTCCAATAGACCCACGTCTGCCCTGTGCCAGTTATCTCTTTATTGACTCAGCTCCAAACTCACCCTTGTTGCCTACTCTGTGAAAATGGACCTGGTCCCTTTAAGGACTTTTTTTTGCCAGCTGGAACGATGTTAAGTCTTGTCAGTAGGTACTTCAACAGACATGGGAGAGACATTGCCGGAGGAGGGGACTTTCCTTCCAATGTGCTCTCTGGGCAGTTTCCCTGGCTCCAGGTTCCTGCGGTGCAGGTGGCTGCTATAGCATCAGGCTGGGCCGTTTCATGCAGGGTGTCTTCAGCAAGACACTTCTTCATGCAAAGCTTTCCACAGCACCCCAGAGGGTGGATTTCTGGTAAGTTCTGGTAAGTGGGTTTCCAGCAAGCTCCACTGGTGTGACACCAAGTGACATTCCTGGAATCCCGTAAGCAGTGGCTGTACCCTCTTGAACAAGGTCTGCTTCTCAGCCACGGCTTTTCCTTGGGATCTCTAGCGCAAGGCTGATCCTTACACCTGTCATTTCTATGCTCTTTAGAGGTCTCTTGATTTCTCACTAGCCAACCCCTCATGACTCCAACTCCCAACATTATCTATATTAAATTTCCCCTGTTCAAGTGACTGTGGGGCACTATGACACAGACGTTGGAGTAGTCACACAAAGATTTTAAAGCACGATTATAACTATGTTCCATGAGATAAAGATAAACATATTTGAAGTGAATGAAAGGGAGATGTTCTTGGCAGAAATTAAAAACTGAAAAAACAGAAACGGGAGTTTCTTGATGGCTCAGCAAGTTGAAGATCTGGCAATGTCACTGTGGTGGCTCAGTTCACCGCTGTGGCGAAAGTTTGATCCCTGGCCTGGGACCTTCTACATGCTTCAGGCATGACCAAAAGATAAAATAAAATAATACAAAAAATTTTAAACCCAGAAACCAAAAACTACCTCTTTCAGAAGAAAAATAAAATTGGAAAAACTCTAGCCAAATTGATCAAGGTGGGGAAAAAAAGAGGATGAGAAATATCAATTTAAGAGGGAAAGAGGGGAGTTTCTGCTATGGGGCAGAAGGTTAAGGATCCAGCATTGTCGCTGCAGTGGCTTGGACTGCTGCTGTAGTATGGGTTCAATCCCTGACCCAGGAACTTCCGCATGTTGTGAGTGTGGCCAAAAAAAAAAAAAAAGAGGGGACATCTCCACAGGCGCTACAAAATCAAAAAGGATAATAAAAACAAAAACGTTATAAACAACTGAAAACCTATACATTTAGGAACTTAGATGAAATGGAGCAATTCCTTGAGAGATACAAATTGTCAAAGCTCCTTCAAGAAAAAAACAAATAACCCAGACAGGGATGCTTCCTGGGCATGAGTGATGTGGATTTAGAATAAGAAATACATATTTGTTTTGTGTCCCCTCCCTAGCACAGAGCTCCCTTGGAATTTCCTAAGTGATGAGTGACAATGTTGCATTTTGTGATATCAATAAAGCCCTTTTTAGACACTTAAGGATGGGAGCTGGTTGCCAAGGGAACCAACCATGTGTTTGGAGGATTGGAACTTTCAGTCTCACTATCCACCCCCAACCCCAGACCTCCAGGGAGGGGAGAGGCGCTGGAGGTTGAATCAGTCAATCATGACTATGTAATGAAGCCTCCATTTAAAGCAAAAAAAAAAGAAGGACTGGGTCCAGAGAGTTTCCAGGTTGGTGAACACATGGAGAAGTGGGGAAGTTGTGGGAGAAGCTGTGCATCTGGAATGAGCATGGAAGCTCTGCCCTCTTTCCCCATTTCTTGCCCTATGCTCTCTCCCATCTGGCTGTTCCTGAGTTATTTCTTTTCATCATAAACTGGTCCTCGAGTAAGTAGAATATTTCTTTGGGTCCTGTTAACTGCGCAAGCAAATTCATCAAACCCAAGTTGGAGGTCTTTGAAAGTTCTAATCTAGAGCCAGTGGGTCAGAAGTCTACCTGATACCCTGGGCTTGCAGCTGGTATCTAAAACGGGGTTGGGGAGTTCCCGTCGTGGCGCAGTGGTTAACGAATCCGACTAGGAACCATGAGGTGGCGGGTTCGGTCCCTGCCCTTGCTCAGTGGGTTAATGATCCGGCGTTGCTGTGAGCTGTGGTGTAGGTTGCAGACGCGGCTCGGATCTCGTGTTGCTGTGGCTCTGGCGTAGGCCGGTGGCTACAGCTCCGATTCGACCCCTAGCCTGGGACCCTCCATATGCCGCGGGAGCGGCCCAAGAAATAGCAACAACAACAACAACAAAAGACAAAAGACAAAGAAAAATAAAAATTAAAAAAAATAAATAAAACGGGGTTGGGGGGCAGTCTTGTAGGACGGAATCCTTTACCTGTAGAATTTGCTGCTGTCTCCAGGTAGGAGAGTGTTAGAAGTGAGTTGAATTGTGGGATGCCCAGCTAGGGTCCAAGAATTGCTTGTTGGTAAGGGAATCCCCCCACTGCACCCACACACACACACACACACACACACACACATCAGAACTGTGGCCAGAACTCTTAGTGTGTGTCCTGTGCAACCGCAAAGGGTCCCAAACTGTAGAAAGAAACCGGAAACCTCATGGTCATTAGTCGGATTCGCTTCCACTGCGCCACGACAGCAACTCCTCATTCCAGATTCCTTAAGAAAATGTAAAAGGAGGGAAAACTTCCAGCTCCTCTTATGAGACCAGCATCACCCTGATACCAAAACCAGAAAAGGCATAATAAGAAAAGAAAAAACTACAAATCAATATCTGTCATGAATGTAAATATAAAAACCATCAACAAAAATATTAGGAAACTGAAAACAGCAACAAATAAAAGGAAAACACATCAGGACAAGGAGAGTTTGTCCTAGGCACTCAAGACTGGTTCAGCTTTCAAAAATCTATTAATGTAAGTTCATGACATCAACAGACTGAAAAGAAAAAATCATATGATTATCTCAATAGATGCACAAAAGGATCCTACCAAACTCAAAATCTATTCGTGATTAAAAAAAAAAAAAAACTAACTAGGAATAAATGGGAACTTCCTCAACCTAAATGGTATCTACTAAATAAATAAATACCAAAAAAAGAAAAAAAAGAAGAAAAAGCAAGACAAATATAAACACCCTAGGAGTTCCCATCATGGCTCAGTGGTTAACCAATCCGACAAGGAACCATGAGGTTGCGGGTTCGGTCCCTGCCCTTGCTCAGTGGGTTAACGATCCGGCGTTGCCGTGATCCGTGGTGTAGGTCGCAGACGCAGCTCGGATCCCGAGTTGCTGTGGCTCTGGCGTAGGCCGGTGGCTACAGCTCCGGTTCGACCCCTAGCCTGGAAACCTCCATGTGCTGCGGGAGCGGCCCAAGAAATGGCACAAAAATAAATAAATAAATAAACACCCTACAGCTGGCAACATACTTAATGATGAAAGACTGAATGCTTTCTGCCCTAAGACTAGGAAAAGATAAAGAGGATCAGCTCACACCACTCTTGGAGTTACAGAAGCTGGCCTACCCAGTGAAATAAGGCAAGAACAAACAAAAGCCAAGTCTGTTGTAAAGGAAAAAATAAGACTATTTCTATTTTCAGAAGACCTAATTTTCTATACAGAAAATCCCAAAGAAGAATGTAAACTGGTACAGCCACTATGGAGAACAGTTTGGAGATACCTTAGAAATCTATACATAGAACTTCCATATGACCCCGCAACCCCACTCTTGGGCATCTATCCGGACAAAACTCTCCTTAAAAGAGACACATGCACCCGCATGTTCATTGCAGCACTATTCACAATAGCCAGGACATGGAAACAACCCAAATGTCCATCGACAGAGGATTGGATTTGGAAGATGTGGTATATATACACAATGGAATACTACTCAGCCATAAAAAAGAATGACATAATGCCATTTGCAGCAACATGGATGGAGCTAGAGAATCTCATACTGAGTGAAATGAGCCAGAAAGACAAAGACAAATCCCATATGATATCACTTATAACTGGAATCTAATATCCAGCACAAATGAACATCTCCTCAGAAAAGAAAATCATGGACTTGGAGAAGAGACTTGTGGCTGCCTGATGGAAGGGGGAGAGAGTGGGAGGGATCGGGAGCTTGGGCTTATCAGACACAACTTAGAATAGATTGACAAGGAGATCCTGCTGAATAGCATTGAGAACTTTGTCTAGATACTCATGTTGCAACAGAAGAAAGGGTGGGGGAAAAATATAATTGTAATGTATACATGTAAGGATAACCTGACCCCCTTGCTGTACAGTGGGAAAATAAAAATAAAAAATAAAAATAAATAAAATAAAATAAAAATAAAAAATAAAAAATAAAATCCCAAAGAAGCTTAAAAAAAAAAAAACCTACTAGAACTAATAAGAGAATTTAGTAAGGTAATGGATACAAGGTCAATATATGAAAATTAATCACATTTCTCTATACTAGCAAAGAATAGTTGGAAATTAAACATTTTTAAGTATCATACACAAAAGGACCCCTGAAATGAAATGCTTAGGAATAAGCCTCTAAAAAGGATCTGTGTGCCGAAAACTCCAAAACAATGATGAAAGACCTCAAGGAAGACTTAAAAAAATGGAAATGTGTACAATGTTTACGGATGGGGAGACGCAGTGGTGTTAGGACATCTCTTCTCCCCCAAAGATAACATCAGGTTCAAACCTGTGGACTCGGGTGTGGCCAGACCCCCATTCAAATCCCAGGTTCTCTACTTCACAGGTATGGGACCAAAGGCAATAGCAGGCGAGACTAATAGTCAACATGGATTGAACTGAGCAGTGTTCCAAGTGCATTTCATGTTTTAATGTAGTGATTCTTTCAACAATCTTTTGCAGCACTTTATTTCTCTTTGGACAGATGACAAAATCAAGGTCAAAGCAGAGGCACTCTGACTCCAGAACCCACGCTCATCTCCACCATGCTGTTTTGTCTGTCACTTCATCTTAAGCCTCTTGCCTCATCTGTAAAATGGGAAAACAGTTCCTGTTTCAAAGAGTTGTGGAGATTACAGACAGGCAGCTTCCCTAGCCTTTCTGCTCCTGCAACCTGGCAGGACCGAGCCTCTATGGGGCTACCTGTGGGGTTTTGCTGCCCTCTGCTGGCTGCCAACTTCCTCAGCTTCCCTGGAAGAGAAGGGATGTTCAATTCCCCTGATAAGATACTGGCAGCTCCGGGGGAGCTAAGAGTCTTTTAAAAACTTTTTTTTTTCCCCTCCAAAATTGCGTTTAGGACAAAATATTGCAACACTGGCTAGCAACTTTAAGAAAAGAAATCCACCCCTCACTGATCAGCCCACCATCACAGTTTTCACCATTCTGTTTCTATTGGTCTTTGTTCCCACAGATGCTCAGAAAATCACAGGCCTGAAGCAGGAAGCCATGCTCTGAGCCCCATGGTTTTCAAACTAAATGTGCTCCACAGGGTTCAAGGGCCAGGCTGTCCCACGGGTGGCATTTTCTGCCAAACATAATATATCCAAAGTCTCCAAGATATCCATTCATTTACATATTCAACCAGTCAACAAATATTTACCGGGCATTATTGATAGACTAATGTAAATCAGCTACAGTAAAAAAAAAAAATGTTTAGTATTTACCGGGCACTTATATTTCCAACACTGTCCTGAGTGTTTGGGAACCATCAGTGAACAACGCAGACAAAATCCCTACTTCCATGGAGTTTATTTGGGGTGAGAGGAGAGACTGATGATAATCCAGAAATAGAATAAACAAGTCAATCATAGACTGTTAGAAAGTAAGTGTGGCTCAGTGGGTTACAAACCCGACTGGTATCCACGAGGATGTGGGTTCGATCCCTGGCTCAGTGGGTTAAGGAGCCGGCGTTGCCTTGAGCTATGGTGTAGGTTGCAGATGTGGCTTGGATCCTGTGATGCTGTGGCGGTGGTGTAAAAAAAGAAAGAAAGTGTTAAGTGCTATGGGAAAAAAGTAGATTAGAGCAAAATAAGGTGGGTGGAGCACACTCTGGGAGGGAGAAGAGAGGTTGCCATTTTTGGAAGAAATGAGAGGGAATCCCCTTTGAGAGGCCAAATTTGAGCAAAGACCCACAGGTGGCAACAGAGCGAGCCACATGGCAAAGGGGAGCACATTCAGGGCACAAGGGCCAGCCAGTGCAAAGGCCCTGAGTCAGGAGCGGCCAGGTGCGTCTTAGGAGCCATGGGAGACCAGTGTGGGTGCTGAGAGCAAGGGGATGAGGTGAGAGAGGTGACGACAAGGACAGGCAGTGCAGGGCCCCAGACGGGTTGGGGAGGGGCTGGTGTTCCTCCAGCGCCTCCCTGTGGCTCCAACCTCATTCCTCTCAAATAGGCTCCTGAGTCACACCCAAGTCTTGCAAAGGCCAGAGAAAGTGTCACTGGGCTAAAAGACCCCTCAAGGGCTGTGTCCCAGCACCAGGAGGTGGCATAGATCTGAGCACATAATAAAAGTGTGGAGAAGACCAGCAAAGGTGATGGGCGATGCCCAACTTGAGGAAACTGCAGGGGTAGCAACCAAGGACCTGCTCAAGACAGGCCTTGCCCATGGGGAGTGGTCAGGGTCAATCCCAGAGAACCAGTCAGCCTGGAATGAGAGTGAGAAGGTTCCTGAGAACCCAGGCAGACGTGTATTCAAAATTGCAAGGGTTGCCATTCCCGTCGTGGCTCAGCAGTAATGAACCTGATTAGTATCCTTGAGGACATGGATTCGATCCCTGGCCTCGCTCAGTGGGAGAAGGATCCAGCATTGCTGTGAGCTGTGGTGTAGGTTGCAGACGCGGCTCGGATCCCGCGTTGCTGTGGCTCTGGCGTAGGCCGGCAGCTGCAGCTCCGATTCAACCCCTAGCCTGGGAACCTCCATATGCCATGGATGCGGCCCTTTAAAAATAAAAATAAAATTTTAAAAAAGCAAAACTGCAAAGGTTAACAGGCGGCAGCTCTAAGGGCAGACAGGGCGAGACAGGACGGTATCAGAACTCCCCTGTCTTTGGGCTAATCCAGGAAGCCCCGCTAGCAGCAGGGGGATTCTAAGCACTCAGTAGAGAGGACAGAAGGAAAGGGAGGGGGTGAGCCCCTGGGGTGGGATGAGCACGTGCCCCCAGCAAGCATCCCAACTTAGGCCACACAAGGGAGGAGGAGAGACCCTCTCGGGTGGATGTGAGTGTGAGTGACGAGGCCTCTGGGGAACCCAAGAGCTGGATCCCAGGAACGGAGAAATACAGAGGGAGTCGTGGAAGCTGCCTGAGATTCCCGGGTGGAGTAGAAAAACCTCGCTCGCCCAATTAGCTCTTGAAGACTTCCTGGAAGAAGTGGCCTCCCGGGAGCTTTTTAAATTATGGGAGGACCATGGGTTCATTCCCAGAGGTTGGGTGTGGGGGCGGGAGAGGACAGGACCAAGCAAAGGAGGTGATGAATGCCAGAGCCCCGGAGGAGAGGGTGTGGGAGGGGCTAACTGGAGTAACCTGGGAAGAGCATTTAATGAGCTATGTGCTGAGACAGCGGAGGAGAAATCATAGCCTCCCTCTGACTAGTCCACGAAGCCTTCCTGGAAGAGGTGGCCAGCTGCTCTGGGACATTCCAGGCCAAGGCGTGACCGGGGAGAAGACTTGGGCATAGGGAAAGGGGTGCGGGGAATGCATAGGGCACATGGGGGCAGTTAAGGAGGAGGAGGCCAGTAAGGGGAGGTCCAGCTCCCTCCCCAGTACCCAGACAAAGCTCTAGTCTCGCTAAGCAGCATGCTGGGTGCTGGGGAGAGATGGGCTGGAGCTCTGGGCTCTCTGATCCTCCCGTGGGTAGAAGCAGGTGGCACAGACCCAGGTCCTGTGGGTCAACACAGAGCCGGGGGGCATCATGCCAGACTGGCCTGGTCCGTGAGCTTCTTACTTGCCCCATGTGACCTGGGAACAGTCCCGTAAGGCTCAGCTTCCTTCTCCAGCCTAGCCCTTTCAATCCGAAGCACCACGTGGACAGTCTCCCCAAGCAGCCGCCACCTGCGGTGATGCCAGCTTCACCCAGCACATCCCTGCACCGGGCGGGGCCGGCCCTCACTCCTGCTACACCCACCCAGGGGCTCACACCTTCCATCTAAGTAGTCCTCCTGCTCCTGAATGGGCAGCTTATTTCTGAAAGCAGTGCGGTTTCCCCAGATCTCCCACCTGCCCTGCTCCCCCTCCTCCCCACATTTTCAGTGCCCAGGCCCAAGCTGAGTAGAGGCTTC
This sequence comes from Phacochoerus africanus, assembly GCF_016906955.1. Lineage (NCBI taxonomy): Eukaryota > Metazoa > Chordata > Mammalia > Artiodactyla > Suidae > Phacochoerus > Phacochoerus africanus. The sequence continues at coordinate 20,080,399 of NC_062550.1, read as the reverse complement.
AGTGTGTGTGCCAGTGTGTGTGTGTGTGTGTGTGCAGGTGCACATGCATGTGCGTGTGCATTGAGGACATGGAGGGGGTGGGCAGCTGATACAGGAGCGTCCCTCTGGGACAAAGCCTCCACTCCCTTCTGCTACCAAGAGGCAGAAATGGGTCCTCTGTTCTTCTCAACCATTGAAGGAGAGTAGAGGCTTCCAGGAGTTGAGAAAGGGGCTCTCCAGGCTGGCAGAGCAGAGGGGGGGCCCACCCATCCACCTCCCATGCTCGCTGCCCCCCCCCCCATTTCCAAGGGCTTGGATCTCTCCTGACCCCACCATACACTCTAGGTCTACACCACTGCCACTGAGCTCACTATCCAAGACACAAGAACATATCCCTGGGCCCAGGCCAGCAGGGCCCCACTGAAGGGTGGTGGCTGGGAAACCATCTCCTGCGCTCCCCAGATTCCACCCCCAAATTTTTATACTAGTGAAATAAGGTTAGAGAAAATATTAAAAGCAGCCTTGAAAGGATAAAGAAATCATAAATGTGCAGAGGAGGTGGGCGGGGCAAGGAGCAGGCCCACCCTCTGCTGGGTGAGGGGTGCAGGGGGTGGGAAGGGTGTTTCTAACAGAAAGCAAGGGTCCCTTTCCTTTACACAGAAGGTTTTGGTCCTCTAAGCACATTCTTGTGTGCCGTCCACTTAAACCTCCCAACAACACTGGAAGATGAGAATGAATCCCACAGAGTTCCCACTGTGGCCCAGTAGGTTAGGAACCCAACATAGTGTCCATGAGGATGTGGGTTGGATCCCTGGCCTCTCAGTGGGTTAAGGATCCAGCGTTGCCACAAATTGTGATATAGGTCACAGATGTAGCACAAATCTGGTGTGGCTGTGGCTGTGGTGTAGGCCGGCAGCTGCAGCTCCTATCTGACACCTAGCCTGGAAACTTCCATATGCCCTAAATGCAGCCCTAAAAAGCAAAAAAAAAAACACACACACACACACACAAAAAAAAACATTACAGCCAATGTAACAGAAGCTCAGAGAAGTTAGGAACTTCCCCAAAGCCACACAGCTAGGCAGTGTCCAAGCTGAACTTAAACCAGGTTTCCTCTTGGATGCCATCATCCAGGTTGCTAAACTAGCTGCTTCAGCATGAGTGACTATGATCTGAAGATTATTTGGGGCCAGCTGGTGAGGCCACCTGCCCCTGCCCTCCCCAAGTCTCTGCCCTGCTCAGAAGGACAGATGTGGGCTGCGAAGAGAGAAGACAGTCAGCCTGCTGCTGGGCAATGACCTCCGTGGGTCTGGCCATGGGCACAAGGGCAGAGCCAGGACAGAACATGGAGCATCTGAGGCAGGATTCATAGAATGGTGACACCACGACAGCATTTGGTTCTGGGAGGCTCCCTGGAGGGGTTGTGACCCTCAGAGGAAGTTCCTCTGCTCTTCCTTCTGAAGTTCCTAACCCTTCAGGTGCCTGGCTGGCCTCCCTGGGGGGAAAGATCACATCTCTTTGTGTTCAATGAATATTAAAGAATAGCCATCATTATCCTGATAAGCAGCCCCAGGACACACAGAGTAGCAGGAGGTTAGAAGGAACCAGGATTCCAGAGCCCCTCTCCTCCAGGGCAAAAAATCAGAGTCCTTGGACAAGAAAAGCCACCTTCCTCCCACCCCTGTCTCTGAATGTTCTTCTAGGGGTGACAATTCTGGGGGTGACAAACAGGATGAGTTCCTCCCCTTCCAGGCTAGTGGTCTTGGGGCTGAGACTCAAAGGACCCGTTTCTTCTCAAACAGCCAACGGATGGTGTCCAGAGCAAGCACATAGCAGCTGGGTTGTCCCAGGACAGGGTTCTCCCAGCCTCTCAGCCAAGTGGGAGAAAGTGGCTAAAGGGAGGCTCCTCATTATCCACAAGGGGCCATTGTTGTGGCCACAGAGAGGTGAGTGGTTTGCAGTTTTGTGGGTGAGAAATGAAGGCTCCGGGATAGAAACGTCTAGGCTGGAATCCAGAAGATTCTAAGAGACCATGTGCCCCAGCCCTCTGGGAATGTGGTCAAAATGACCCCTCTGGACGGGAACCACCTCCAACCAGTGCTGCCTGAGTAGGTTTGGGCTCGCCTGATCCATCAGCCCCTGAAACACATTTCCTTGAGAAGGTATCCCGTTTGGAGCCAGGAGGACAGAGATAATGACCCCTGGTGGTCGCACCAGCCTGGGACCTCCCCCCACCCCGCCCCCGCCCAAACTTCTCCCTGGGGACCGCGGCCCCAGCCTCTATCCCACACCCAGCCAGACTGCCGGGGATTTCAAGTCCGTCTCCGGGTGTGGGTTGAGGCCATCTCACAAGGAGACTGAGAGAAAATTAATTACCTAATGTATGTAAAAGAGCTTTGAAGATGAAAAGTGCAAACGCATAGTATACCTAATAACATCTTCAATACGTTTACGGAGGCCCGGAGTCGCCACTGAGCTCACCTTTAAGATGAGTCCCTGGGGAGTTGCTTGGCAAACTCCCCAAGCCAATAAACAACATAAAATGGCTTTTCACTCCTTTCATGCAGCCAACCCCAGCTCTCCCCACCAATAAAAGGACCGACGAGGATCAGAGGGGCCAGAAGCTTCCTAAGCAGCGCATCTGCCACTCTCGAAATCCCCGCTCACTCAGCCTCCATCCGCTCAGACCAACACCATGTCGTGCCGCTCCTACAAGATCAGCCAGGGATGTGGGGTCACCAGGACCTTCAGCTCGTGCTCGGCTGTGGCCCCCAAAACTGGCAGCCGCTGCTGCATCAGCGCTGCCCCCTACCGAGGGGTGTCCTGCTACCGGGGACTGACGGGCTTTGGCAGCCGCAGCGTCTCCGCCGCCCTGGGCTCCTGTGGGCCCCGCATAGCAGTGGGCGGCTTCCGCGCTGGCTCCGGTGGCCGCAGCTTCGGGTACCGCTCCGGGGGCGTGTGCGGCCCCAGCCCGCCCTGTATCACCACCGTGTCGGTCAATGAGAGCCTCCTCACGCCCCTCAACTTGGAGATCGACCCCAATGCGCAGTGCGTGAAGCATGAGGAGAAGGAGCAGATCAAGAACCTCAACAGCAGGTTTGCTGCCTTCATCGACAAGGTCAGTCAGGCCTGGGATGGTCCAGAGATGGCCCCAGCGCTGCCCTCCCCTCGTGAAGGTCCCAATCGGTAGGGGAGCCAGCATCGCAGACGGGAGAGGGAGAGAGGTACCGATCAAACAGGCGGAAGGATCCGTTTTCTCATCTGAATCCAGCAAAGAATACAGGGGGCCCAGAGTGGTCCTGAAACGGCGTCTGTGGTCTAAAGCGTGTGTGCTTCCCGAGGCAGGACAACGTGGGCTTGTCAGAGCGGCCGCTGAAACACGGAGCACTGGGTGCTGGCAGAGTGGGGGACGGTGGGGAGCATAAGAGGCAGGTGGTGGGACCCCCGGGGAAGTGGCTGAGGCGCTACGTACAGCCACGCTGCAGCCCCATCCTGGCTCCGCCCCTCCTCCGCGTGTTGCTTGTCTATATAACAGAAGCCGCTTGGTAAGCTTGGTGTGAGGATTAATGCGCTTATGCCTGAAACGTGCTGGCACATAGTAAGTGCTTGATAAATGTTAGCCGTTAGCATTCTTTCCCGAGGACAGCGGTAAGCGGGGAAGGGTGACAATGAACCAGCCAGGCTTGGCAGGCTCCTTCGTGGATGCAGAGCTGGGATTGGGGAAGGAGGCCCAGCAGGGCAGAATTTGGGAAACCTCCTACTGCCATGGATGCCTCCCAAAGAGGCCACCTCTGCCCCTCCCTTCATGTTGCCCACCCCCCACTTCCCCACAAGGTCTCACTCTGGCAGAGGAGACAGGATCCAACTCTGAGGTCTGGGATGAGGGGCAAGGGGGCAACAGAAGACACCTTCCTGTTATCACTTACTCTTTAGTGATCTCAGTTAATCCTCAAAATGACCCAATGGGGTAGGTATTATCATCTCCATTTTTTGAATAGCAAATTGAGGCTGAGGGAGTTTCGTGGGCTGCTCAGACCAACTGTGCTGGGTAGGTAAAGGGGACTCAGGGGACATCAGATCCTGACTCCATCTCTTACTAATTATGAGACGATGAGCTAGTCATTTCACACCTTGGGGTCTCTGTTTCCCCTTCTGCACTCTGGGAGAAATAATACCTTAACGTGGTGAAGAATTGAATGAAATCGATACATACAAAGACAAAGATGTGTGTATGTGTGGTGTGTGTGTGTGCACACATTTTAGTAATCCCTGGCACCACAGAGTAAATATTCAATAAGTGTTTTTGCATAAATGAATAAGTGAAGTAAAACTGGTAATTAGGGTCATAGTTAAATTGCTTGAACACTTACTGTGGGTCAGAAACTGTTCTAAGCACTTTACATGTAGTAACTTGTAAAATCTCCACAACATTAAGGAAGGTACTGTTATCACCTCTGTTTTGGAAATGAGAAAAGCAAACACCCAGAGTTTAAACAACTGCTCCTTTACAGTGGCAGACCGGGAACCTGAATCAGACCTTTGACCTCAAGTCCAAGGGCAGGCACTCCCTCGGTGCCTTCCTAGGGGGCTGGGAGCAGGGCCCCCTGAGTGGCAGGCACTCCAGGGCTCAGCTCTCCAGCCCTCTGACGGCCCTGGCTATTCTGAGAGCATCAAGGCAAAGAGAGTTCTCGGGGACCGCAGCTCCTCGCAGGGCTCAGTCTCTCTCTCCCACCCTGGGCTGCAGGTGCGCTTCCTGGAGCAGCAGAACAAGCTGCTGGAGACCAAGTGGCAGTTTTACCAGAACCAGCGCTGCTGTGAGAGCAACCTGGAGCCTCTGTTCAATGGCTATATCGAGACGCTGAGGCGGGAGGCCGAGCACGTGGAGGCCGACAGCGGGAGGCTGGCCTCCGAGCTCAACCACGTGCAGGAGGTGCTGGAGGGCTACAAGAAGAAGTGAGTGGGACATCCCCCCCCGGTGGGGGGGGGGGTGATAACAGGTGGGGGCGGGGTTTGGAAGGCTCCGCCCACAACCCTCTTGAAGCACCTTCCTTAAGATTCCTGCTGGTCTGTCCACCCGGGGCTGCCCGGTTCCCAAGAGGGTGGCCGGTAGGGGGCGTAGGTTTCTCAACTGCTTAGAGGCCGGTGGATCTTAGAGCTGCTTTGGGGGAGCAAGGAAACCCAGTGGGGTTCCACAGCTCTCTTGTTCCTCCCTGTCTGAGACACCAGCTCTCTTTGGATCCCGGATGCACAGCTGATTTTTGTCCCTGGATGACAGAGTGTGCATTGCCTGATCTCATGGCAGAGGCAGCAGCGCTGGGGTGGAATAAGCCAGGTTGGGACAGGGCTAGCAAACGAACATCACACACGATAGACCAAAGAGAGGACAGGAAAACGTTTACAGAGTTAATCCCTTTGGACCCCCCGGAAGAGCTTGCCCCGGAGCTGGGATGCTTGCCAAGCCCTGATCTCTCAGCTCCCGCCCGTCTTCCCCACGCCCAGGTACGAAGAGGAAGTGGCTCTACGGGCTACGGCTGAGAACGAGTTCGTGGTTCTAAAGAAGGTGAGGGGGCTGGTCATGGGGCCAGGAGGGAGGGGCACCCTCAAGTGGGTGGGGGAGGTCACCACACCCCCCACAGGAACGTTCCCCAGGCCTCCCCCCCCAAACACATGTGCCCCCCCCCCAGGATGTGGACTGCGCCTACCTGCGGAAGTCAGACCTGGAGGCCAACGTGGAGACCCTGGTAGAGGAGTCTAACTTCCTGAAGCGCCTCTATGATGAGGTGAGGGGGCCCTGCCAACCAGCCAGGAAGCGGGGAGGGGAGGCGTGGAGACCCCGGGAGGAGGAAGAGGGTGGTCGTGTGCATGTTTGCCCCTCGAGTGATGGAAGCATGTAAGGAACATGCATGTACACACATGTAATGGGGTGTCTTGCATGCCTGTCACAGACACATGCACACAAGTTCCAAGGGCTGTGGTGTGCACGAGCATTTGGGCCTCTCTGCACCTGTGAGCCTGTGTGTTGCAGTGTGTGTGCCTGTATGTTGGTCTCTACATGGATATGAAAGCGTATGTGTGGAGGGGTGGGAGGCGGGGGGGACAGGAGGGGTTTCCAGTTAGAGAAGGGTCTTAATTCCTGGACAGATCACGAGTCCTAGCATTCAATGCCTGCTGAATGACTTTTTCGTTGTTGTCTTTTCGTCTTTTTAGGGCCGTACCTGTGGCATATGGAGGTTCCCAGGCTAGGGGTCCAATAGGATCTGTAGCCACCGTCCTACACCACAGCCACAGCCACATCCAAGCTGCATCTGTGACCTACACCACAGCTCATGGCAACACCAGATCCTTAACCCACTGAGGGGGACCAGGGATTGAACCCACGTCCTCATGGATGCTAGTTGTGTTCATTAACTGCTGAGCCACGGAGGGAACTCTCCCTAATGAATGACTTTGAATCGGGCCTTTATCACATACTGGGCTTCGGTTTCCCCATTTGTTAGTCAGGGACTGTCCCCAGCTGGCCTCCAGAGCCCCTTCTGGCTTTATTGTCCTATGATGCAGCTGTGTGCAAATAAAGGGGAGTAGGAGTCATGTGCTGTGCATGACCAGTGCCTCCTCCAGGGAGTGGACACAGCCCCCAGGGGTGGAGTACATGGCCAGGACCAGGCACCAGAACCAAAAGCATTGGCTCTTGCCCCCCCCAGGAGCTCCAGATCCTCCATGCCCACATCTCAGACACCTCCGTCATCGTCAAGATGGACAACAGCCGGGACCTGAACATGAATTGTGTTGTCGCCGAGATCAAGGCTCAGTACGACGATGTTGCCAGCCGCAGTCGGGCTGAGGCTGAGTCCTGGTACCGCAGCAAGGTGAGTGGCCTAGGACACCTGCCTCCTAGACATGGCAGTGGGAAGGGTGGAAGGTGTATGTTAGCAAAGCTTTCTTTTGTCTGGAGATTTGGATCTTTAGGGATGGTAAGAAAAGGACAGATTTCAATTTGGGTGGCAGAATAGGGCTGCCATGTATGGTTGCCCAGGCTGAGCACTGCACAACCTGCGCTATCATCCATGTTGTCCTGAATGAATGGGGTGTCTCTGCTTCCCCCAGTGTGAGGAGATGAAGGCCACGGTGGTCCGGCACGGGGAGACCCTGCGCCGCACCAAAGAGGAGATCAACGAGCTGAACCGCATGATCCAGAGGCTGACGGCCGAGATTGAAAATGCCAAGTGCCAGGTATGCGTTCCAGGAGGGCTTGAATACCCAGCACAGGCAGACTGCAGCACTGGGCCCTTTGCCCCCCAGAAGAGCAAAGACCTGGCCCTAATCAAGCTTCGCAGTGTGTCCGTGAGAAAGCAGGGGCCCTGAGCAGTGACAGGGGCTCTGCCACTTCACACAGCACTGGAGCTGGCATGAGCCATATCACTGATGTCCCCTTCTCTGGCCACCCAGCAACAACCAACCAAGGAGAGATGGTGAAAAATGCCCATCTCCTCACTCAGGTTCTTAGTCCCATTAACTACCCGTTCCTAGGTGGTTAACCTACCTTTTCTCTGGAAGCCCTCCCCCAGTTCCCTCAGTTCAGGTGAGTCAAAGTGTGCTTTCTCTCTCTCATCCTCATCCTCATGTCTCCTTTCCTATAGCGGGCCAAACTGGAGGCTGCCGTGGCTGAAGCTGAGCAGCAGGGCGAGGCAGCTCTCAATGATGCCCGCTGCAAGCTGGCGGAGCTGGAGGCCGCCCTGCAGAAGGCCAAGCAGGACATGGCCTGCCTGGTCAAGGAGTACCAGGAGGTGCTGAACTCCAAGCTGGGCCTGGACATCGAGATTGCCACCTACCGGCGCCTGCTGGAGGGCGAGGAGCACAGGTGGGGCTAAGGAAGACACTGGGGGTCTAGAAGGAGGCAGCCCTGGTTCTCTATGGAGTGTATTTCCCTGAACCCAAGTGTGAGCTGCATCTCTGCTCACTGCTCGAATAGGCCAAGCTTCAACAATAATTTACTGAAGGCTATTATGTGCTAGGCCTGTGCTAACTGATCATTTTAATCCTCACGAGCCAAAGAGGTAGGTATTGTTTTTCCCATCCAAAGACAAGGAAATAAGGCCCAGTGTTCAACGACTTTCTTGTGGCCGCGCAGCTAATAAGCCCAAGAGCCAAGCCCTGAACCCAAGACTGGTGCCTCTAAAATCCATCCTCTTCTAGTAGCTTCTTACAGGAGGCTGCAGCCTGGCCTGCCCAGAAGGCATGTGCTTTGTAAGGACACTCTGTGCTGCAGCTCTTCATTGGCCACAAGCCCGTTCATACACGCTGCTGTGTTAGCTTCAACCCTCCTTTCTGTGAGCCTGATCAGCGCTATCCAAGGTGGGCCAGGTCACTGAGATTGGAAGCAACCAGTGGAGTTCAACATCTGACCCACCTCTGCAGAAAAGCAGAGGGTCTTTTGTCTCTGTGGTCGGAAAATGGTTAAAGAAAGAAAGCGAGCATCTAATGCAGACTTTGGGGGAACGCGTCTTGCCTCTCGGAGGTTGGATCTGTGCACAGGAGGGCCCTCCCTGTGCCCAAGCAACCATCTGCCTCAAAAACCCCAACTTAGTGCCCAGCCTTAACAGAGTTTCTCTCTCCATAGGCTGTGCGAAGGCGTGGGCTCCGTGAACGTCTGTAAGTACCTGCTTGAAACCCTCCTAGAAAAATGACTCTGTTGGTGGGCGAATCTGAACCTGACAGCCAAACCCTCTGAACCTGGAATGTTCCTGGCCTGGGAGGAGAACTTTTATGCCCCCCACAGCCCCAGCTCCCGCTCCTCACAGGGAGCACTCAGACGAAGGCAGAGTTGAGCGCCCTCCACTGGTGCATCTGTGAACTGCAGGCCAGGGAAACTGGATGGGACAGCTTGGCCCCTCTGGGTCTGGAGGCCCTCACTTTCTTCTCGCCCCGCTGCCCTATAGAAGGGCTGAGATGCCGCGAGGAACAGGGCCTGAGTCGTGAACCACTAAATCCCTTCGAGGAGGAGAAAGCTCCTGCAATACAGGAGCCGCTTAGGACCTGCCCTCAGGTTGGTGACATCATGGCAGGCCACTGAGCCCTCCATGTCCCCTCTCTTCCCACAGGCGTCAGCAGCTCCCGCGGCGGAGTCAGCGGTGGAGGCCTCACCTATAGCACCACCCCGGGCCGCCAGATTACCTCTGGCCCCGTGGCCACCGGCGGCAGCGTCACGGTGATGGCGCCCGACTCCTGCGCCCCCTGTCAGCCCCGCGCTTCCAGCTTCAGCTGCGGGAGCAGCCGGTCGGTTCGCTTTGCATAGAGTCAGGAGGCCGCACCTGCGTCCCCCCAGCACAGAGTGGTGTGTGAATGGAAAAGGTGTGCTTGCTTCCAGAATCTTCCATGTGTTCCCATAAGGGAAAGACCCTTCGCTGCTCTCCGCCACCTTCTCATGTTTTAGGGAGTTGTTTCCTGGTTCTCTTCCAGGCTTCAGTTAGCCATTCCCGGCCCTGTCACTCAACTCTGATTTGATTTCTAAATACCCGCGGCCAATTTGTATTATTCACCAAGCTCTCTGGGACCCTACCAGTCATCTGGAGCGGCTGGACATCATGGAAGCTTAGTCTTCCCCTGGCACAAGGAATAAGCTTAACCATCCAGCCAGGCCTCCCACAACCTGATAATCAGGAAGGAACCCCACCCTCCCCAGCAGCTCCCCTCTCCTGGCTGCGAAGGTCTTTGCAGGAAGGAAGCACTTGCCCCTTGGTCATTTTTATTTGTGTTTTGCTTGTCCCTCTGAATGGCTGCCTTCTTCTGAGTTAACCTGTTCCAGCCAAATGCCTCCTGTGACCTCCCAGTTGAGAGGCCCATTATGGGGAGAATTCTTTTGACTTTGGACAGGTTTGTTATTCAGTGCACCTTGACACATTTCAAAGAAAACTCCATGGTTGTTCCAGATCGCCCCCTGCTGGTGCAAGAGGGAATCTGTCCAATGCGGAGGGGGTGGGATGGAGAAGGTTAGGCCATTTCCTGGGTCTCCCTCTTGTTATGACTGTCTGTGGGTGCCTCGCCTTCTGGGTTGTCTCGATCTGTGTTTCAATAAATGCTGCTGCGATGCAAAGGTACGTGATCTTGTGAACAATAATGTCTCCGCTCCGACCCTCTCCAGCTGGCCAGTCCTTCCCAGCCCCGAGCCGCATTTTCCCAACTCTCCAGTGATTCCGCCTCTTCCCGTCCACCTCCCTAGCCTGACTCCCACTCAGTGCCCCGCAGGCCTGGACTGTATAGCTCCAGATTCCCACGTGACCACTTTCTCCCCACCCCTACCGCACCCCACTCCCAGCACACCAAATCCCAAACTCCTGGCACTCATCCCCTACCACCTGGTTCAAAGCCGTTCCCAGTGTATGCCCTCAGTCCTTTTCCCCACCTGCTCCTCAGCCCTGTGCAACCCTTCAACCCAGATGCTAATCTTCCCAGACGCAGGCTCCACCCCATGGAGACAAGTCCTCCCTCTGAGGCCTCCCGAGACCGTCCCACGTGGCCACACAGGCCATCCCACACCCCTCTTCCCATTTGCCTTTGTTCAGTAGCTCTCTCCCTGCTTACCTCCCCCCACACACACATCTCCTCTTGCCCCACAGGGCCTCAAACCCAGAGGATCTCAGCTTCTTCCCTTGTGGTTTGGAGCCAGGGAGGTCGCTGGGTGCATCTGGACACTGGATCAAGTGGAGGTTCCTGGAGAGCAGGAAGTCTCTCTTCCTGGCTTTGACCCCCCATCTGCATTCCAGGATGGGGCCCCAGAACATGTCAGGCTGGGAATGGTTGGATGAACTCGAGCAGCTGTAGAGTAGGAGCTGTAGGCATCCATCTTCTTGGACTCAGCTCCATTTCCCCATTAGAACAGACTGGCCATCACTAGTCCAGGCAGATGTCCCCCTGCCGGCCGGCCCTGCTGCCCCCTTCCCCAGCTTGTCCCCAGGAGGAAAGTTAAGGCCCTATGCATTCTGAGGAATCCTCGTTTCAGGCCCAAAGGGTGTAATTCCACTGGAGGCTGCCAGCGCCTCCATCTCTGGAGTGCTCGGGCTGCTACTTTTGAGGTTTGCCGGCCCATATCAGATGCGCCTCCTCCCAAGGTTCTAGCTGTTTCCTCTTCATTTTCCCACCTCTATGCCCCGAGAGCATGGTTATAATCACGATAGGCCAACATTCCATTTAGGAATGGAATCCGTTTATAGGAAAGGTTAAATTTCCGAGTTGAAAAGTTAGGAGGTCAAAATTTGAGCATCAAGTCTGCCTGGTCTCAGTAAGATATTGGGCAAGAAGTGGCCTCCATGCTGTGGGCCTCAGTCTGGGGATCTGTGAGACAAGCCTTTTCCAGCTCTGCGACTCCCTGCAGTTCTGGATGGCTGGACTGAGTCTGTGCTTGGGGACATCACCTTGATGGTACCGTGGTTCTGGGCCAAGTATAACTAAAATGCCAAATCTGATGCCCCCAAATACACCACGCATTGATAAGTCAAACAGCCAGGAGCTGGGAGATATCAATAGGTTTTTAATAAGTTTCCATGCTTTGTGTGCATAGCAGCCCGAGATGCCATCAGCTTATAAAAATGAAACCTCTACCCGACCCTCCTGGCAGCCAACATCAAAAATGCAGAGCAAGCGCTTCTGTTTTCAAAGGATTCTGGGGCTGCCACGGTGCTCTCCTGATAAAAGAGCTGTTCCTTGCAGAAAGCAAAGAGTGTGCTCCAAGAGTAACTGAGGATTAAAGTTTTATTATTAAAAAAAAAAATGGGGGAGTTCCCATCGTGGCTCAGCAGAAATGAATCTGACTAGTGTCCATGGGGATGCAGGTTCAATCTCTGGCCTCTCTCAGTGGGTTAAGGATGGCATTGCCGTGAGCTGTGGTGTGCGTCACAGACGCGGCTCGGATCCCACGTTGCTGTGGCTCTGGTGTAGGCTGGCAGCTGTAGCTCCTATTCAACCCCTAGCCTGGGAACCTCCACATGTGGATGGTGCAGCCCTAAAAAGCAAAAAAAAAAGTCAGGTAAGCTTGGGCTTTGGAGTCTCCTCCATTCCTCTCAGAAGCCGCAAGCCCTCCTCCACTGTTAGGGGCTACATGGGAGCTCATTGTTGCAACGGCTCTTTCTGTTGACCCATGAGACTCTCCACCTTGCTCAAGCGACATCCTGTTTTCACCGCTGGTGCCGACTTTCCCAAGACTCCAAGACGCTCCAATCCCATCACCGTGGGACACCACACACCTCTGACTTTCTCATGACTACGTGACCACCAGAGTCCAGCTGCAGACGAAAGAGAAACTAACCTCCCCCCGCCTCCAGGAATCCAATTGCCCATCTTCGGGGTATAAGAAGGCCCCATGAGAAGGGCAGGGACTGGCTCTTCTCAAGGGTCCGTCACCCTCTCCCTTGCCCCTCTAATAAATTTTCTTCTTGCCTGAACACCCGGCTCGTTCGCTTTTCCTCCACGCGCTCGCCTGACCTCCACCGAGTCTCAAATCCCCTCTGCTTTGGATCATCCTCACAAACGCCCACCCCCAGGCCACTCCTTCTCCTGCCCCCCCCCCACTCCCTGGGTCGCCAATCCCCGCTGCAGTCCTCGGGATCTCAGGAAGTACAACCTGGAGCTGTTACCCGAGCCAAGCAAGGTGAGAAATGCAGATGAACCCCAAGACCAAGGAGATCACAAAGTGTGTCCCTCTTTGGAGTGGATGTGGACATGGGCAGGGACCCTCTGGGAGTTCTGGGGTGACGGTCTGCATTACTTGTTCTTTTTTTTTTTGGTCTTTTTGCCTTTTCTAGGGCCGCTCCTGTGGCATATGGAGTTTCCCAGGCTAGGGGTCCAATCAGAGCTGTAGCCAACCGGCCTATGCCAGAGCCACAGCAACGTGGGATCCGAGCCGTGTCTGCGACCTACACCACAGCTCACGGCAACGCCAGATCCTTAACCCACTGAGCAAGGCCAGGGATCGAACCGGCAACCTTATGGTTCCTAGTTGGATTCATTAACCACTGCGCCACGACGGGAACTCCTGCATTACTTGTTCTTATTCCCTTGGTGCTAGGGGACCGTGAAGGGAAGAGGGGAGTAGAAAGGGAAAGGAGTGGCCAGAGGCGACCCTCAGAGGATGACACCTTGCCCTCACCTGGCATTTAAAAATGCTTTGTTGCAAAAAAAATAAAAATAAAAAAATAATAAAAATAAAAATGCTTTGTTGAAACACTTCAGGGAGTTTGGGGATGGGGGGGGTCAAGGGCCACTTGTTTCTTTGCGTGGTCTTGCAATAAACCTTTCTCACTCAAAAAAAAAAAAAAAAAAAAGGAACCACCAGAAGCACAACTATGCATATCCACATCCTCCAGCATCACCGTCGGAACAAAAGGTAGACCCTCCCCCATTTCTACCACCGCCCCCTCCCCAGCCCTACCCCTGGGGCGCCAGCTGCCTGGTACAACTCCTTTTGCTCCATAGAGCAGACCTGGTGGCCCTTTGAACCTGCTTCTCTCCCCTGCTGGACCGTGGTGGGATCCAGACTGTGCTGTGCCCAGGACGCAGCCCCTGCAGGACCCTTTGCCTTTTCTAGGGCCGCTCCTGCGGCATATGGAGGTTCCCAGGCTAGGGGTCCAATCAGGAGGCTGAGACTATGGGGGGAACCACACTAAAAAAGATCTAGGTCCTCCTAGGGTCCCAGGGGACCAAGGTGCCTCTTGGGGACAGCTTCTGAAAGCATCCGAGGGATGGCAGTGCCAGGGAGACCCACGCCAAGGTTTTGCTATGTCTTGAGATCAGATGTGTATGCTTGTGGCAAAATTATCTTCTACCCAGTCAGGTCTTTTTCACGATCCTTTTTTTTTTTCAATCCCAAATAAGGTAGAAGAAATAAGAGGTCTTCCTGAAAACAAGTGAAAGAAGGCTGCCCACCAGAAACCCCTCTCTCCATCTCATCACATCGAGGGGCCCCCTTGCATCAGAGGGGACTCTGAACGAACTTCCCTGGTGGGTGGGACTTCTTGGGGCCTGTCAGTCCAGGAATAGGCTGGAGACAGAGTTCCCCATTGAGTTGTCCCTGTCCAGGCCATCAGGGCAGAAATCTGAGTTTTAATTCTGGATTCTCACATAAGGGGCATGTGTAAACCGCCCCATAATAAGGTCTGTTCAAGGTTCTCAGAGCAGAGGCTGTGGGGAGATGTTTCTACAAATGCTTCCAGGAGGTTCCTTTATGTCACCTCCCATCCCTTGTCTCTGAAGAATCAGTAAGGGAGGATCAGTTAGAACCCCTCATCCAGGAGCATTCTGAGGAGCCAGGATTTTACTCCCAAGGAACAACTGAGACAAGGCAATGGCAAGTATATGAAGAGTGACATTCCCTAGACTCCAGTTTAAATCTTGGAATAGCTGTGTGACCTTGGTAAAGTTACTTAACTTCTCTGGGCCTTAATTTCCTTATTAAAATGAAGATAGTACTATTGCCATGAGCCATGAATGAAATACTTTTATGACGTGCCAAACACTTAACGGAGGCTTGTGAACACAGATTCCCCTCTCCTCTTTCCTGTCTTCGTCCCCATTCCACCCAGTGGGAGTGACCCAGACTGGCTCTGACCTGTTGACAATGTCCAAGGAGAAATGCAAAGAAGATGAATCTGATCCTGTGAGAATCCGCCAGAATTAGCTGACCCGCCCACACAAACCAGTGACTCAATTTTTAGTTCTTAAAGGAATCACCTGGGAGTTTGTTTAAACTCAGATTCCTGGGCTCATCCCCAGAATTCCTTTATTTTTTTTCTTGTTACAGCCACACCTTGGCTTATGGAAGTTCCTGGGCCAGGGGTCCATCTAGGTCCTACGCCACAGCCACACCAACACCAGATCCGAACCTGGTCTGCAATCTATGGATGCAATTTTGCAGCAACGCTGGATCCTTAACACACTGAGTGAAGCCAGGGATCGAACCACATCCTCACGGACACTATGTTGGGTTCTTAACCTGCTGAGCCACAACAGGAACTCTGAGAATTCTTGATTTAGTAGTTCTGGATAAAGCTCTGCATCTGCCTATTTAACAAGTCCCCCCATACCACCCCCCTGGGAAATCTTGACATTGGTGGTGGTCCACGGACCACACTTGGAGAAGCACAGCAACATTTGGGGAGAAAAACAAAGGGCACAGGCATGGACTTGGTTACTAGGAGAAAACTTTTGCCATGGACTTTTAATCACGCACCCCAAAAGAGAGAAGAAGCCACGCAGGAATCACTGAAACACAATACAATTCCAAACCACCCATAAAAGAAACGTGTGTAGATTAGCTTCAGTCTTTCCATCCTGACACAGGCATCTGGAAATGAGCAGAGAGCATCTGGGGATATGTCATCTCCTGACATAGAGCATCTGGGAATGCTCTGGAAACATACAATCTCTCAGATCAAAGGAGAGGCCCCCCAGCTCCACTTCCCCTGCTGTCCGCTCAGTGTTAAGGGAACATGCACGGCCCCTCGTCCAAGGGCAAAGCACAGGGGTGAACCCACACACTGCCATCCCCTACCCGGGTCCCTGACCAGAGGGCCTGGTGTGCAATCAGCACTCAATAAATGTCTGCTGACCCAAAGTTAGTTGGGGAAGAAAATGACTATGCAATTTGCTTCAAAAAGCCTTCACATCCCTTCCCGGACCACAGGAAGGGGCAGCCCAGTGGAGCTGACAGGAATGCCAAACCCAGGGTTTGGTCTCAAAGAGTAAATCAGAACCCCAATGAGAAGGACACTGGAGAGTTAGTTCCCAGTAAGGGACCATCACTAAGCTGACATTTGGGCCTAAGCGACCCAAGTTTTCCCCGTTCCCCATTTTCCACCCTCACCCCCCAGGAGACCCCATCCATCCAGAGTCCCACCCCCCCCACTATGCAAACTGCACAGATCTTGCACTGGAACAGGCCCCCACTACAGAGGAGGAGCAGAGGGCACCACTGCTGATGGCCATGCTGCCCAGGCCATGAGGGACCGTGGAACCGGGACCCCCGCAGACCACGCCACCCTGGGAGCGGCTCACACCTGTAAGGAGATGCCAGGTCAGAATACTCTTTCATTCCAGACCCAGGAAGAAGATGGTGATGACCCAGAATTCTTTTTAGAACCAGTGACTTAACTCTCTTCATCCACGGAGGGGGCCAGTGACATGAAATCTTTCTAAACTACAGGGAAATCTAGGAGTTCCCATCGTGGCTCAGTGTGGTTAACGAATCTGACTAGGAGCCATGAGGTTGCGGGTTCGACCCCTGGCCTTGCTCAGTGGGTTAAGGATCCAGCGTTTGCCGTGAGCTGTGGTGTAGGTCGCAGACACAGCTCGGATCCCGAGTTGCTGTGGCTCTGGCATAGGCTGGTGGTTACAGCTATGATTAGACGCCTAGCCTGGGAACCTCCATGTGCTGCAGGAGCAGCCCTAGAAAAAAAGGCAAGAAGACAAAAAAAAAAAAAAAAAACTACAGGGAAATCTAAACCCACCACCATCTTCTTCCTGAAGGAATGTAGTTAGCGAGGCGGACACCAAATTCTACGTGATTAATGGTGAAATGTTGAAATCTTTAGACAAAAACTGATTGATCGCAGTAGAGGAATCTTCTAGAAATATGGTTGCTGGAAAGGTGAGGGGAATAGATAGACCTCTAGGCTCAGGTCTGTATACACACTGAATTATTAAAGAGAGAGTTTTAAGAGATGCCTTCAGTGGCCCCACCTGATCAGCATACACATCTCACGGTTTTTTTCTCATAAAATATTGGACCACTTGAGGAGTACTCTGGGTAGCTGAAAGAGTTGGGTTGCTTTTAGAAGAACCAGTTAGGGGGTCAGAATCTGCCCCTTTAGGCTTCACAGGTGTTCCAGAAGGATCCATGGAGGGGCCGGATGTTTCGGACCATCCATTTCTCTCCGTTCCTATCTCCCTGACTCAGTGCCCAGTGGACAGAGGTTCAGTCCCCAGCTAGATGCAACCTGACATGATAGACCCTTGACACCCAAAGAATCATGTCCGCCCCCCCCCCAAACTTACAGATGTTGATCGAGCCCACGCCTTCACACAACCTGCAGGGGAGAAGAGAGTGAGTGGTTAGAACCTAGTTCCTCTGCTCCCGGGGCAGGCTTGTTCTCTGTTGGAGACCACGGAACAGCTGGACTCAGCAGAAGACACATATCTATGGACAGAGTTCTAAAGGACAGAGTCTCCTTCAAGACAGGATAAAGGACTTATGTAGTAACCATGCTATTCTAGAAACAGCCCACTGCGTCCTAAGGACACCTCCTATGATACCACTAAGAAGATAATCTTATTGCCTATGCCTGTCCCTGCTCACCAATCTTGTCGCCCTCCTTAATCCCAGTAATAATAATCTCATCACCTTCCTTAAGGAAAATCATGTGGCCTAAAGCCTAGGCGCCTTTGTTCTGCGGAACAGAGTGCCTTCTGGTCCCCCACTTTCTCAACGTGAGCATCTTGTGTGTTCTGTTATACTGCACCGTCCCTCTTCCAGGATTCCCTGTTTCCCTGCAGCGCTGGACGTGGCAGTTCTCCTCCATCCCGAAGGAGGGGAGGAGAGATGAGGGGCAGGGGCCAGCTGCCCGCCTATCTGCAGATGGCATCATTGTTAGTACTGCCTCCTGGGATCCCCAAAGGACAGGGGAATGTTAGCCTGCAGGATCCATAAGGCCATGGTGTGCCCTGTTTGCTTCTCAGCCACAGAAACTTAGGGTACTAAAAGATAGGGGTGGGTTGGGTGGGATGGTGTGGGGTCCTAGAAATTCCAGCAAAGACAAAGAATAGGTGATGGGAGCTCCTGCTGCCTAACTGGACACTGCTGGGTAGGAAGAAGCTTGCTCAGCATCCAAATGGGTCCATGTTTAATCCCGTGGTTTAAATTCTATCTCAGGAGTCCCATTGTGGCTCAGCAGTAAGGTACCCAACTAGTATCCATGAGGACGTGGGATCAATCCCTGGCCTTGCTCAGTGGATTAAGGATCCAGCATTGCCAGGAGCTGTGGTATAGGTCACAGATGTGGCTTGGATCTGGCATTGCTGTGGCTCTGGCATAGGCTGGCAGCTACAGCTCTGATTAGACCCCTAGCCTGGGAACCTCCATATGCCATGGGTTCAGCTCTAAAAAGACCAAATAACAAATAAATGCTATCTCAGACATGCACCCGACTTGACGAATTCAAAGGGAGGCTGGAGGCCTCGTGGTTCAGAGCCTAGAAACAGACCACCTTGGCTCAAACCTGTCTGAGCTACCTACTGGGTGACCTTGGGCAAGTCATCTAACTTTTCTGTGCCTCATTTTCTTCAGCTGTAAAATGGGAATGGGCAAAGCCTCCTTGCATTCTCTCACAAGCATCTTATTTTAATAAATCTATTTCTTGCCTATCAAAAAAGTAAATAAATAAAATGGGAATGGTGGTGTCCCCACTGTGGCACAGTGGATTAAGGATCTGGCATGGTCACAGCTGTGGGCTAGGCTGCAGCGGTGGCATAGGTCACAGCTGCGGCTCAGATTCAGTCCCTGGCCCGGGAACTTCCACGGGCCATATGCCGTAGATGTGGCAAAAAAATAAAAATAAAAATAAAACGGAGATGGTAATACCACCTCATAGGACTTTTGCAAATTCTGTGTATAAAAAGCCTGGCGAGCAGTAATTCCAAGGTAAGTGTTTGCTGTGAACACTATGGAAACAACTCGTAATGATGAGACATTTATTCCAAGATCTTACACTCTCCATAAACTCTCCCAGCTCCCTCGCACCCACCGGTATTTTCTGTTCTATGTCTCTCCCCCGATTTTGCTAACTCCCAGTCCAGTTTCAAAACTTTTCCAGTCCAGCAAAACTCTCCTCTCACTCATTTGGCCTGACTCAGAGCCCCTCTCCCCTCCACAGCTTCTCAGGGGAAATATGCTTCTGGCTCACCTTCCTGCCACATGAAGCTGGTTTTGCCACAGCCTCAGAATGGTGCCCTTCTGGAAGATTCTAGCCAATCATGGTAGCTGTTGAGTCACAATGCTGGCAGCAGCTATCTCCAAGCTGAGTGATTACACCTGCTTTTATTTTCTTATTTTTCTGTGTTTTCTGCAACAAGCATGACTTATATAATCCATTTACACATGCCATATGCACGAGGTAAAGGTCATGAAAAGGACAACAGGGAGGGCCCATTGAGGATGCTGGTTCAATCCCTGGCCTCACTCGGTAGGTTAAGGATCTGGTGTTACCGTGGGCTGTGGTGTAGGTCGAAGATGTGGCTCAAATTCCGAGGTGCTGTGGCTGTGGTGTAGGCTGGCAGCTGTAGCTCTGAACTTCCATATGCTATGGATACAGCCCTAAAAAGAAAAAAAAAATGCCACGCAAAAGACAATATACTAAACCACCTTTTCCAACCTCATGCATAGGGAACAATGCATCATTCATTGCATGATTGAGTTATTAACATGCTGGCGATTATTACTGTAATGAAAGGATGCCGAGTGCCTCCCTGCATGCTGGCAAGTGGGTTAAGAGCTTACGGGTGCAAAGGAGAAGACAGCGCTGGTGGCTTATCCAGAGGCCTCAGGAAATGGACAGAAAAGTGTACCATGATTTGTGGTGCAAATCCAGCAGCACAGCCAGCTGCCTTGGGTGCCACTCTTGTCAGATTCTTAACCCTAACCAAGTTAGTAAGGAAACTTTCCGTGGATGGCCGCCCTGGATAGAGAGAGTCTCATTCTGATAATCACCGGTTCCTGCCTGCACCTACTACGTCCCAGTAACTCAGTGAATCCTTGCAACAGCCTGAAGTGGTGGGTTCTTTGATTGTCTGTTTCATAGATTAGGACACTGAGCCATAGAGGCTCTGAGCTAGAGCTGGGATTTGAACCCAGGTGATCTGGCTCACAGCCCACGATATTTTTTTTTCTTTCTTTTTTTCAGGGCTGCACCCGTGGCATATGGAGGTTCCCAGGCTTAGAGGTTTAATTGTGAGCCTACACCACAGCCACAACAACATGGGATCCGAGCCACGTCTGCAACCTACATCATGGCTCAGGGCAATGCCAGATCCTTAACCCACCGAGCGAGGCCAGGGATCGAACCCTCATCTTCATGGATACTAGCCAGGTTCTTAACCAGCTGAGCCATGACAAGAACTCCATCATAGCCCATGATCTTAACCTCTATACTCTACTCCCCAGGCTAGCCTGCTCCCCACAATGGGACCCAGCTGGGAGACTGCAATGAGGTGGTACCTCGAGGCCCCATCCGAGAGGTAAACCCACACTGCAAATCCCTCCCTTGCTGACTTCACTTGGCCCCGCTTCTTGGCTCAAACTGTCAGTACAGCCTGAAGTGTCCTGTCCCTTTCCTGCCCCCCTCTGCCCCCCTCAGCAACTCTACCTCCGAGAAGCCCATGACAGCGTCCCTGGGACACTGAACCCCATCACCAGAGGATGGATTCAGGTCTTCCCAGCTGGGCAAGTAGGCTCTACTCGCTGGTCCCGGACACCCGACTCTCTGGGTGGGTAGGAAGCCTTGTCAGCGCATCCCCAATCCAATGGCCTTTCACAAATCTTTTGAATGATTCCAGCTCTCGCAAACCCCTGAGATGTGACCACCGAAACATCCTTTCAACCAGCAGGTCAAGTAGTTGCCTGGGAATGAGCATTAGGTGCTGCAGGAGGTCCCCATGCAGGAGGGGAAAGCTCCCTGGAGCGCCAGCCAGGAGGCTAGGGCCGTTCTTGGATGAGCCCTTCCCTTATCCGGAGCCTCAGCTTCTTCCTATCTGGGAATGGGGAAACAGCTGGTCTCTCTAGGTCTCCAGCGACCTCCCTGTTTGAAAGCTCTCTGCCTGGAGATTCGTCAACAAGGCCCTTGTCTCCCCGGAAGTGGGGATGAGAAGTGGCCCTGAGCCCCATTCTCACAGTCTCTTCGCCCTCCAGGAGTTTGCAGTAAGTGGCGATCTCCACATCCAGGCCCAGCTTGGAGTTCAGCACCTCCTGGTACTCCTTGAGCAGGCAGGCCATGTCCTGCTTGGCCTTCTGCAGGGCGGCCTCCAGGTCCGCCAGCTTGCAGTGGGCATCATTGAGGGCGGCCTTGCCCTGCTGCTCTGCCTCTGCCACCGTGGCCTCCAACTTGCAGCGCTGCAGGGAAGGAGGGGTGGGAAGGAGCTTAAGAAAGATGTGGGCGTGGGAACTCTCATGGGTCTCCCTGGCCTGGGTCATCCTAGTTCATCTCCATTCAAAACGGTCCATTGTTAAATGAACCAGGCAGGGAAATCACAGCCATTTAGAGCTTCCTTCTTTTTTTTTTCTTTTTTTTTTTTTTCTTTTTTAGGACCTCACTCAGAGCATATGAAAGTTCCCAGGCTAGGGGTCAAATCAGAGCTGCAGCTGCTTGGCCTATACCGCAGCCAGAGCAATGCCAGGTCCTTAACCCACTGGGTGGGGCCAGGGATCGAACCGAGTCCTCATGGATACTAGTTGGGTTCGTTACCACTGAGCCACAACGGGCACTCCCTTCCTTCAGTTTTTGTAACCACTGTTGTAAAACTCAAGTCCATAGTGAGCCCTTAGGGAGAGAAAATATCAGCACTAGAATAGGGCTACTGCTAATATGAGATAATTTGTGATATTATCTTTTATTTTTATACTGTTGTGTTTCCAAGGCACTTTCTGTGCCTTGGAAAATATTATCTTATTTGACCTTGACGTTACTCTTGATTTTGTCAGAACAGGCATCATTATTCCCATTATGTAGATGAAAAAATTGAGTCTCAGAGAGGCTGTGACTTGCGCTGAGCTACCCAGCTGATGAGTGCCAAGCCCAGGGTTTCAGAGGCCTCTGCCCAGGGTCTCATTCTTTGGCCCACTGAGGTCAGCATGTAGGGAGAAATGCCTATGACAACACCCCACACACTAAATAGAGCTCCTCCCTCTGTAAGTTCTTTCCGTGTCAGGTACTCCTGCAGCTCGAAAACAAAATAATAATAATAATGGTAATAATAACCCAATTTTTAAAATGGGCTTAGGACTTGAATAGACATTTCTGCAGAGAAGACATATAAGTGCTAACAGGTGTATGAAAAAAGGTTCAACCTCACGAATTCTCACGGAAATGCACATCAAATCCACAGTGAGCATCCCCAATATTTTATAACTTTACATGGAGTATAATAGATAAAAATTTTGAATCGCTGCATCATACACCTGAAACTAGTATAATATTGAAAATCAAAATACCTCCATTTTTAGAAAGAGAGAGGCGAGGACAGAGAAAGCAGGAGACAAGCACAATCCTAAACCATATGGTCTAAGGTGTATTTAGGAGAGAGAAACAGTGAAAGGACACGGAGGGCAATGAGAGCAGAATTCAAAGGCAGACAGATGAATCTTCTCCCTAAACATCCTGTGCGCTGTTGGTCCTTCAGATGCTGATGGTTAAAATATAAGCCTCTCCTAAGTTAGCAGCAGCCTCTCCAGGCGGGAGGAAAGCAGAAAGCAGACCCGCAGCAGCAGCAGTGCGCTGACCTGCTGCTTGGCGTTCTCCACCGCGGCCGTCAGCCTCTGGAGCACACGGGTCAGCTCCTTGATGTCCTCCTTGGTCCTGCGGAGGGTCTCACCCTGCTGTGTCACCGTGGCCTTGAACTGCTCGCACTGCAGGTTGGGAGACAGACGTGGGGAAACAGCTGATGATCTCGAGGTGGCCGAAGAAGGGGCTGGGATGCGGCTACGCAGAGCCAGCTCCCTGTTCCTCTGGAGAGTCCCGCCTGCTGCCCCCTGCTCTGCCCAGACCTCCGCAGTAGCCCCCCTGAGTGCAGGGGTGCATCTCCAGGGGAAGCTCCCGAGGATCCTCTCTGCCCTGTAGGGCAGCCCGACCCTCCAGCTCACCTTGGTTTGGTACCAGGACTTGGCCTCAGCCCAGCTGCGGCTGGCGACATTGTCATACTGAGCCTTGATGTCGGCCACGACCGAATCCCTGCTGAGCTCCCGGCTATTGTCCGTCTTGACCACCACCGACGTGTCAGAGATTTGGGACTGAAGGAGGTAGATTTCCTGTAGGGGACACAAACCAGGGCCTTCCGCTCCAAAGCCCCCTCTGACTCCCAGCTCCGCGGATAATCCAAAAAACAGCCCCAACGCTGAAACTTCAGAAAAGAAGTTAGAAAACTCCTGGCAAGCCAGGACATTTTTTCAAGGGCCGCTTTACTAAAAGGTTAGATTTTGGAGTTCCCATCGTGGTGCAGTGGTTAACAAACTCAACTAGTATCCATGAGGACGTGGGTTCCATTCCTGACTTCACTCAGTGGGTTAAGGATCCAGCATGGCTGTGAGCTGTGGTGTAGGTCACAGACATGGCTTGGTTCTGGCATTGCTGTGGCTGTGGTGTAAGCTGGCAGCTGTAGCTCTGATTCGACCCTTAGCCTGGGAGCTTCCATATGCCACAGATGCGGCCCTAAAAAAGATAAAAATAAAACATAAAAAATAAATTTTTAAATAAAAGGCTAGATTTTGGACCTTGACCTCAAGGCAAGGAATAAGGTGGAATTCCACTAATGCCTGAATCCACAGAGGTAGATTTCTAGGGATAGAGACAAACTGGATCCCTCCACTTGGGGCCTAAACTACCCAGATCAGCTGTGACTATCTGCATAAATCTAATGCACCAGATTACAGATAGGTTCAGAGTCCTGGGTTTTCTAATTGCATTTTCACACTACCCAAATTTTAAGATACAATTATTATATCCATAGCAAATCTTCACGTTGTGCTGTGTAGACAGGCAATGAATCACAGTCTTTCGAATATTTTTCATTTGTTTGTTTGGGGTTTTTTTTAATTGAAATATATGTTCATTTACAACGTTGTATTAGTTTCAGGTGTGCAGCAAAGTGATTCAGTTAGACATACATAATCTATCTTCTCTTCGGATTCTTTTCCCTTATAGCTTATTCCAAAACACTGAGTATAGTTCCCCGTGCAATCAGTGAGTCCTTGTTGGTTATGTATATTTCATATATGGTCTCGTGTATAAGCTGATCCCCAAAAGGAAGGGCATGACCCATTTCCATTTTGAAAGGAGACCTGAACCAGAGAAGAACCTCCTCTGGTCCCAAAAGGAAAGGAGGTTGAGGTCCTAGAAGAATAAGGAACCAAGCAGAAAAACCAAGAACCCCCCCCTCGCCCCCTCTCCCACCTGCTCCTCCGGAGATGGAGAGGGACACTCACCCCATCATGGAGGGACCGCAGGAAGCCCATCTCCTCCGTCAGCGCCTCCACGTTGGCCTCCAGGTCAGCCTTGCGCAGGTAGGTGCAGTCAATGTCCTGAAGGGGACACACAGGAGAGCAGGGCACAGGGACGTTCAGTGCCCCTGGACCTCTGCACTCTGTAGGGAACCTTGAAGCCATCCCCCAGCCCCCCACTCTCCCATCACATAAACCTCAGTGGGACCGCTCGATGGAATAGGAAGTAGAGAGAAGCCTGACCCCTTCTCTCTAGCTCCTCAAGAATTGGGGATCCTGCAGGAGCAAGGAGCCTTAACACCACAGCCCGAGGTGTCAGGCTGCTGCCACCAAGCCCACAGAGCACGACCACGTGGTGGCTGCAGAGCCAGGGGTGCACGTCCCCAGCAGGTGGTCCTTGGCACCCAGATCTGGCACCACCCAACACTCATGCAGCTGACTCTCCTGCCTGAGGCCAAGGTCACACCTCTCCTGGCAGATTTTCCACCAGCCCTCTCTCTGCTCCGTGATTGCTAACAAATAAGGCGTCTGGTCAGCACGTTATGTACAAAGAGCATCGACATACTGAAGCCACAGGGAAACCATCAGCAGATTTTCCCTCTGGTGTTTTCATCTGTATTTGCACTGAATGAGGCCACAGCTCACCCAGTCACTAGCAAGTCAACACCTCCCGATCTGGGAGGCAATGTCCTCAGGAGAGTGAAAATGATTTGAAAGTGACCTTTTCAGCTAATCAGGGAATTTGCAAAAAGCCAAAGAGCAGCATGATGAGGTCCCTTCTTCGGAAGCCTCCATCAGCCTAGTCTGGGTTCCTGCACCGGGGCCAAGCTGGCTTTAACAGCCAGACCCACGGGCCAACCTCCTTTTGCCAGGGGACTGGAGGGCCTGGCTGCCACAACCAGACTATTGTGACCTTGGCAAGATGCCCAGCCTCAGAGCACCCAGCATCCAAGATGTAATTCCTCCCCTTGTGGGAAGAGACACTCACCTTCTTCAGCACCACAAACTCATTCTCAGCTGCGGCCTTGAGAGCCACCTCTTCTTCATACCTGCAGAGAGAGGGCACAGGTGGAGGTCCCCGGGGATGAGGGCCTTGGGCTGGCCAGGGGAGCCCTAGGTGTTCATGGCTCCCTGGTTCAGCCCTTGACTTTCTGTGTGTCTTCAGAAAAAAGGCTTGGCCTCTCTGGACTTCTGTTTCTCAGCCATAAAGAACCCACTAAAAGGATGCTGGGCACGGAGTCCAGGTGCCTGGTTTCTGGTTCAAACAGAAGCTGATGTCACTGCAAATGCTCAGACGAGGCATTGAATCTCTCTGCATCTCGGATTAAATTGCCTGGTGTGCGATCAGGCACTCAGTAAATATTTGTGGAATGAGCTAAAGACAGATGCTCCGGGGCAGGGGGGTCTTTCGACCCTGAAATTGTACACAAGGGCCAACCCGCCCCATGACGGTCATCACCCCTCCCCCAACATCCAAGGCCTTGAACTCATGGAAGCCGCCCACAGTGCCCAGACCACTGGGGGCATTTCCACAGCCCTCCTCTAGCAGTCTGGCCTGTTCCCTTGCTCTTATCCTTGGAGCAGCCCTGGCCCAGTCTGACAAGGAAGATCAGAGTTCGCAGAGCACGGTTTTCACAAGTTTTTAATGACAGGGATAACTGGGGCTGCTGTAAAGTCTGAGCCCTGTCATCACCGGCCCTCACACCCCTAGAGCGGGAGACAGACCTTGACACTGGCAAACGGAATTCGTGTCCAAGTTTGCCTCCCCCGAGGGGAAGAGAAACCTCATTGCTAGATGCTTCTGGACAGTAAAGCCTGATCTCCCAAGACCAGGATTTCAGTTACTTCCCAGTAAAGTTATCGGGACAGATTATGTCAAAATTACCCTGCACTCTGTCTGTACCTACCAGGTAAAGAAGAGCAAGTTCACAGGGACCCACTGAATCTAAACTAGGTAACAGCCAGACTAGAGATTTACATGGGCCTTTGAATTGCGGAGACTTGCAGAACAAGAAGACTTATCTGCAGAATCAACAAAATTATCCAGGGTCATCAGATGCCTTGAATGGCACGGGCCAGATCATGTTCAAGGTCTCTCTCCCAGCACCTCTCCTTTCCACCCACCCTAGCACTGACTGCTCCCAGCCCAACTGTTCGCCTCTGTCCTGCTTCCTTTGTTCCTCTCTGTCCATCTCTGGGTCAGGTTGTGCCCTGGATGGTGTGACCCACCTCTCCCACGCTGGGAGCTCTTCTTCCCTGAAAATCTTTGCCCAGTTCCCAGGATAGGGCTGCAAGAGCTGGAAGCTAAAGCAAAGATACAGCAGACCGATAAAGCAGTACCACCTGCTAGGTAGCCTGGGATAACCCCGACTTTCAGCCATTTCCACCTCCAGGAAAGTTGTGTGAGCCCAGCCAAGACCCACTCCACATCTATAACCACTCCCATCCCAGCCACACTCACTTCTTCTTGTAGCCCTCCAGCACCTCCTGCACGTGCTTGAGCTCGGAGGCCAGCCTCCCGCTGTCAGCCTCCACGCACTCGGCCTCCCGCCTCAGTGTCTCAATGTAGCCATTGAACAGCGGCTCCAGGTTGCTCTTGCAGCACTTTCAGTTCTGGTAGAACTGCCACTTGGTCTCCAGCAGCTTATTCTGCTGCTCAAGGAAGCGCACCTGCCACCCAGGGTGGAAGAAAGAGACTCAGGGGCAGCCCCAGGAGGGGCCAGGTCCCCCAGAACTCTCTCTGCCCTTGGGGATGGCCCCTGATCTTCAGATCCCATGACCTTCCCCCAGAGGCCAAATTATTTGGCAAAGTCAGAAAGCACAGGTCACAATTGTTCCCCAAGGAACTACCAACATCACCCCATCCCTTCTCCCAGGAAGAGCATCCAATTTATTTGTGATTAACTTATGCTATACAGAGTGACTTAACATCTGATCCTGCGAAAATATCCCAGACCACGTGGGGTAGGCCCAAAAATGGATCCTCGAGGATGCCCATAGCCCAGTCCCTGGAACCTATGAAAATGTCACATTACATGGCAAAAAGGATCTTTTACTGCCTTTTTTTTTTTTTTTTTGCAGGTGGATCTGAAAATCAGAGTGTATCCTGAAAAATGAAGGTGGCCCCAAGGAAATCACATGGGCCTTTTAAAGCCGACAAGGAAAGGAGAAGACTGAAAGAGATGCTTAGGAGAAGGAGGCAGAGGAGAGATCCGAACCATGAGAAGCTCTGGACCTCCATCACCTTTGAAGATAGAGACCAGGCCATGAGTCTAGGAACATGATGGCCCCTAGAAGCTGAGACCAACCTTCAGCAGCCAGCCAGCGAAGGAGCAGGGACCCTGGTCACCCAGGCACACGGACCTCAGTTCTGCCCAAAGCCTGACCCCGAAAGTCTTCCCCAGGGCTTCCAGAAGAATATGCAGCCCTGCTGACATCTTGATTTTGGCTTCATGAGGTAATAAATTTGTGTGAATTTAGGCTGCTAAATTTGTGAACTTTTATGGCAGCGATGAAAAAAGGCAGCCCATGTGACTCTCCCTCGCTCTGACCATAGACGGGCGATCTTGCAACAACAGAGAAGTACAGTTCAATGGCACCTCCATGGCTCTCCTCCTTAAGTCTCTCAACTCACTCTCTTTTTTTTTTGCTTTTTGCTTTTTGCTTTTTAGGGCTGCACCTGCAGCATAGAGGTGTTCCCAGGCTAGGGGTCGAATCAGAGCTGCAGCTGCCAGCCTACACCACAGCACAGCAACGCCAGATCCGAGCTGCCTCTGTGACCGACACCGAAGCTTGCAGCAACACCAGCTCCTTTACCCACAGAGGGAGACCAGGGAGCAATTCCTCATCTGCATGGATACTAGTCGGGTTCTGAACCTGCTGAGCCACCATGGAAACACCTCAACTCGCTATCTTTCATCTGTGTAAGTGTTGAGTCAGGGAGGGCATTTGGGCCTGAAGTCCTGGAAATTCTCAGCCTCCTCCAAAGTCTCTCAACCAGGATGGAAGAGGAAGGGAGCTTCTGGCTCCCCTGCGTCCTGGCTCCCCTGCCCACACTGAGAATGGCACCATCTCCTCTAGGAGAGGGTCGGACACCAGCCTAAGCAGAGATGCCCAGGCCGCCTACCCCCTTACTAGGTGATGGCTGAGATCCAGAAGATGGGGCCACAGACACACACTGAGCACCAGAAAGTGTTTCTGGTTCCATTGGGTGTTTCACATCCAAGACTTCATTGGCGTCTCTAGGCAACATTTGAAAATCAAGACCCTGATTCAGGGTCCATGTGCTCGGGGCTAATCAATAGCAGGGCAGGATTCCAAGTGTTGGACCTCAGTCCATCACTGGGTTCCAAGGCCCTTACGTTTCCTAAGCCACAGCCCCAGGAAACAACCCAGACACCCACCTCGTCGATGAAGGCAGCGAACCTGTTGTTGAGACACTTGATCTGCTCCTTCTCCTCCTGCTTCACACACTGCGCATTGGGGTCGATCTCCAGGTTGAGGGGTGTGAGGAGGCCCTCAATGATGGACACAGTGGTGATGCAGGGCGGGCTGGGGCCACCAAGGCCCCCTGCCCGGTAGCCAAAACTGCCCCCGCTGCAGAGAGGCCATGCACAACTCGCTGCAATCCGTGGGGACCCCAGTGCACACAGGCTCCGGCTGCCGAAGCCCCCGAGACGCCTGTAGCCAGGGCCACCTGGACTGCCCCTGCAGAAGGCCAGGCCACCAGCAAAGCTGTGAGCCTCAGGCTTGGGTATGACGGCCGAGCAAGAGCTGAAGTTCCTGACCCCATGGCCGGAGCTGATGCAGTAGGAACGGCTCGCCATGCCTCTGCTCAGCAGGCCAGTGTGGGGGACCAGGATGGGGACGCGGGGAGGACAGAAGGACACCAGGTCCCATGCTGGAGACCACGAGTGCTCCTGCCTTTTATCAGGCAGACGACAGGCCTCTCGACAACATAAAAGGCAAGAGAGTTATTAAGGCCATTTACGAGCGTGGGAATCTCCCGCTAGGCAGCCCCAGAGGAAAGCTGGAACTTGCCTCCTTTAATAGGCGTATCAGGGAGACCCTGTGTCACAATAAACCTGCCCCTGCCTTTTCAACCTCACAGGCCTAGACACATCTAGAAGCCCCCGATTCCCCTCCAGCCCGGCGAGCAGACCTGAGCTCATTATCCCACACAGGCAAGCGGAGACTTGGGCCGGCACCTTCCTGAGACTCCAAGGGTCCCGTGTCCCACGAAGGTCCCTGGGTAGCCCATCCTTCCAGGCAGAGTCCAGGACTCCTGGTGCATCCCTCAGGATGACCAGTGGACCCCTTCAAGCCTTTCCCCATTGCTGCTGAAGGTTCTGGCATCATACACGCTGCTGGCTGGCCCGCCATTCTTCCCTTCCAACAGCAGAAGGAAGGTGATCGCAGGGTCACGCAAGTCACTCACTGCACAAAGTCATCCTGTCTTATAGTAGAGTTATCGGAGCCAGTAGTGCCCCCTTGATTCAGAAATCGTGCCTTATCTGCTTTTATAGCCTCACGGGAATCAGCACATACCAGGTCCTCAGGAAGCTCTGCTTGCATTGAATAGACGGGACACCGGAGGGCATGGCCAGTAGGAGCTTCTCCATCCAGTCCCTGGACGACAATTGACCCTCCACACTGTGCCAGGTCCGGGAGCCAGCCTGGAGGAGGTGCCTTCATTCTCCGGCAAGAGCTAAAGTCCCACCAGAGCAAGATCTAGATCCAGATACTGAGGGAAAAGAGGGGGGTGGACAGAGGTGACCTTGAGGAATCTGGATTCCATGGGGAGACCAGATAGAGGCAGGAAGGGTCAAGGGCAAGAGAAGGCAAGAGGACCAATCAGGCAACGGGAGTGCTCCTGGCTTTCTGAGGAGTGCCGCTCACTTAGGGCAGGCTAGGGGGTCCAAAGGAGGTGGGCGGCAAGGCAGGTCCTGGAGGAAGGGAAGGTCTGGCAGACAGAGTAGAGGAGGGGGATGCCAGGCAGAGCCATGATGCAAGCTCGACACCAGAGAACTTGCCCAGTGCTTGAGACCCCTGGAAAAATCAAGGTCCTCAGCCCTGGCCTCCCATCCCACCTCCCAAGATGCCACAGCCCAGAAGAGCAGGATGGAAATGGGACCTGGGGGAGAAAGCACCTGCCTTTTGTAGAGAGTGCCATTGGATTTTTTTTTTTTTTTTAATGTCTATCCACTGCAAATGGAAGTTCCCAGGTCGGGGACTGAATCTGTGCCGCAGTTACGGCAACGCTGGATCCTTTAATCCACTGCGCCAGGCCAAGGATCAAACCCGTGCTGCTGCAGTCAAATTCTTAACCGACTGCACCACAGCGGGAATTCCAGGAGAGCGCCGCAGGCAGCCCTGATTACTATGGTGCCAAAGCTCTCAGCTCCCCAGTCTTGAGGAAAGAGCTCATTGTAAGAATCTCTGTGCGTGAAGCCAAGAAGAAGGTATGACCTTCTAGAGCTCCCTCTTCAGGAAATGGGCTTGGGGAGAGGGCACAAGAAAAGAGCCAAACAGTATAAAAGAGAATAAGGTCTCTCTGCTCTCTTTCACTCTCTCTGTGTCTCTCTGTCTCTGTCTCTCCCTCCCTCTGTCTCTCTCTGTCTCTCTCTGTCTCTCTCTCTCTCTCTCTCTTTCACACACACACACACACACACACACTTCCATGCATGCACCCCCCCTCACAGCAGGAAGCACAGAGGATAGAATCCCACTCAATGTGGGGAGGGCAAGGATGGATCCAGAGGGAGCAGGACGAGCCCCAGGAGCATGGGTCTGAGACGAGGGTCCAGTTTCTGCCTCTGGAAGACAGAACCCCAAGGGTGACCAAGTTTGTAGGATGCAGAGACACCCCACAAACTGTTTCCCTAAGTTAAGCTTACAGAAACAGCTTAACTCCAGTCTTTGACTCCTGTGGCCACACGGCTGCCGCCTCCCTTGCTGGCACAGCTCCCACACTAACCATGACTACTGGGCTAGAAGGCTGCATTGCTTCTCCACGTGGACTCACTGAACAAGGGAAGCAAAACAGAAACCAGAATTCAAAGCGGATGCTCTGGAAGGGGCCTGCCTCGTGCTGGTCTCTGCACATTTCTTAACGCTCGACCAGTATTTATTGAGATCCTCCTACGTGCCAGGAGCTTGGGATGCTGTGAGCTTGGGATGCATCCAAGAATAAAACACAAAGATGCATATTTTTGTAAGTTTCCATTCCTGGGGAGGAGACCGACAATAACCTTAATAGACGAATATATTATATATTAGATGATGATAAGTCTTATGGAAAAAAGAAAACGAGCAGGACAAGGGGAATCAGGAGAGTGGAGAGAATGGGGGCCAATTTTAACAGGGTGGTCTGAGAAGGTGACAGTGAGCATATTTTTAAGGAGATAAGGGAACGAGCCACATGGGCAGAGGAAGAGCCAGGGCAGCTGCCCCAGATGTGAACAGGCCTGGTGTGTTTGGTCCAGGAGTGGGGAGGCTGGTGTGGTTTGAGGATCAAGAGGGAGTTGTGAGCGTAGGCGAGTCTGGGAGATACAGGGATCCTGGGGGCCAGTGGGTGACGAGAGGACTTCAGCTCCTACTGAGGACAGTGCGGAGCTTGGGGAGGCTTTGCGCAGAGGACACACATGCACTGATGTGTTAAATGATCCCCATACACACAGACAGCAAGGGAGGCAACAGAGAAAGGAGGGAGAAGGGTCCGTGGGTCCTGCAGGACCCCAGGAGATGGTGGAGGAGCGTACCGGGGAGGAAGCCCTGCAAGGTGTGAAAGTGGCCAGCTTTAGATGCAATTGGAAGAAAGAGCCAACCAGGTTTCTTGGCAGATTGGATGTAGGATGTGAAAGAAGGGGGGGGACTCAAGGATGCCTCCATGCTTTCGTGGGGGTAAACCTGTTTTCACAACAAAGAAAAGCAGTGATGCAGTGAGGAAAATGCCAAGGTCAACACCCCCAAGTGCTCGTCCTGGCTCTGCTGACTCTGCAGCCTGGCATGAGTCACCTACCCTCTCAGGTCCCCGGTGCTCTCAACCGAAGAGGCAACGCTTGGACCAGATGCCTTCCAACATTTCCAAGGGAAGCCATGGGCCTTCTGTTTGTCTGGAATCTTTTAGAACCCATCACACCATTGGTCCCATGCTAAGTACACTAGTGGGATGATTGATAGATAGATAGATAGACAGACAGACAGAAAGATAGAAGACAGAGGACAAATTAATAGTAGATACTTAGATAAATTGATAGATATTTATTTGGTTGATAGACACCTAGATAATAGATAGATATAGACACTTACCAAATTGATTGATTGATAATAGACACAGGTGATAGATTAATAGATATTTAGATAAATTGATAAACATTTATTTGATCAATCGATAGATATACTTAGATGACAGATTGATAGATACTTAGATAATAGATACTTATTTGATAGATGGTCGATAGATAGACAGACAGATAGACAGTCGACAGATAGGCAGTGAGACGCTGGGCTTTCTTCCCCCACCAACAGGCCCATTCCCCACCATGTCCCATTCTTTACCTGTGTGTATCTGAGCTGCTTCTTGCCCCAAGCACTGCTTGGGGGAAATAAGAGCAAACCTACTTTTCTGTCTTTGGAATTGAAATGATGTGACCTGCCCTCAAATCACTGTGACGGTAGCCTTTTAAAATCTGAGTTCAAATCCCTCTCTCTTTAGCAACATTCACTTCTTTGAATGCCTAACTCTCTTTTCATTAAAATTATTTGTGACAATATTGTCAGAATTTCATTTTTCTATTCTTTCATAGGGTCTCTGAGTACACAGTCATACGATTTTTTTTTTTTTTGCTTTCTTGCTTTTTAGGGCTGCACCCTTGGCATGTGGAAGTTCCCAGGCTAGGGGTCCAATAGGAACCACAGCAACTCAGGATCCAAGCTGCATCTGCAGGCTACACCACAGCTCACAGCAATGCCAGATCCTTAACCTGATGAGCAAGGCCAGAGATCAAAACCGCATCCTCAAGGATACTAGTCAGGCTCATTATCATTGAACCACAATGGGAATTTCCATACCATCATTTCTTGAAATTTAATTTTAAACTATACTTTTCTAGAGCTTGGTAAATGATGAGTATGTTCAGAAATGTTCCTCCGCTGCCATCGTAGAATGGCGAGGGGCGAGGTCTCTTCCCCCTATAGGTTTATTTACTGTCACACCACAAACCAGAGCCTCCTGGAGCAGGAAGGCAGGAAGGCATGGTTTCCTCTGCTGAGAAGACAGAACTGTCGAGGAGGGACCCCAAGAATCACAGACACTCTGCTCTGAGCATCTCTGTTTACGCACCTGGCAGGTGTCCCATACATGAAATCCTTGACTCAACAATATTCAAGTCCTGCATTTTTACAGCATCGCCTCCATCCTCCGGATGAGATGATTGCTTTCATCCAGTTTTGCTTCTTTTCCTCTTTCCTTTTCACCGAAACACCTCCTTCCTTAACTCCATGGGTTTTTTTAATGATGTCTTCACAGTGAGACTTTCTCCCCTTCCATTAAAACTCTTTCTTCTGGGAGTTCCCTTTGTGGCTCAGCGGGTTATGAACACGAGTAGTATCCATGAGGAGGTGGGTTTGATCCCTCGCTCATGGGTTAAAGGATCCAGTGTTGCCGTGAACTGCAGTGTAGGTCACAGATGCAGCTCAGATCTGGCGTTGCTGTGGCTCTGGCATAGGCCAGCAGCTACAGCTCTGATTCATCCCCTAGCCTGGGGACTTCCACATGCAGCAGTTGCAGCCCTAAAGAGAAAAAAAGAAAAAAGAAAAAAAAAAGTTCTTTCTCCTGTATAAAATCAACTGTTCTTTAAGTCCTGAGTTCCATCCCAACAAGCGGGGAATTTACAACTCAGGGGAGAGCCAGGTCTGTCCGGTGCCCAAGGCCAGTGTCCTATGCCTCATACCAGGCTGGCTGGCTGTCTCGAGGAGGCTGGACCGGAGAGCCGGGGCGCAGGCAGAGGTTGGGAGTGTCCTCAGTTGCGCCTATTCCTGCTTTAATGACAAGCACTCAGCATGTCCCTCACCTGCCACAGGGATGATGGTTGGCACTTAATACCTCTGCAAAAAAGCTTTCCAACCAGGCACCCTGTATAAAGAAGACTCTATCTCCCTGGGGTCTTACATAAACCAGGCAAGGGGCAGTTTTGCAGCAGGAACGAGCAAAAAAGACAAGAGAGCGGGTGAGAGCGTGTCCTCTGCTCTTCCCTAAGCATCTGGACCCTGATCCCAGCCCTGCCTGGGCTTGATGTGACAGTCATAGGGGCACTCAGCTGAGTGACATACTGCATGCTCAATAAATGATTGCCACAGAGTTCCCATCATGGCTCAGTGGTTAATGAATCCAACTAGGAACCATGAGGTTGTGGGTTCGATCCCTGGCCTCACTCAGTGGGTTAGGGATCCGGCGTTGCCATGAGCTGTGGTGTGGGTGGCAGATGCAGCTCAGATCTGGCATGGCTGTGGCTGTGGCGTAGGCCGGTGGCTACAGCTCCAATTAGACCCCCAGCCTGGGAACCTCCATATGCTATGGGTGCGGCCCTAGAAAAGACAAAAAGACAGAAGAAAAAACAAAAAACAAAACGGTCGCCAATGTGTACGAGAAATAGCTCAGGCCATGGTGTCCTTCGGCACAGGGACAAGGTATTCCTGGGGTCAGTGTGCAGGTCTCATTAAACGTGTCTGTGAACCAGCATCACACTAGAGAGGCGCTACATTCTTCTGCCAGCTGCTGTGACATGAGGCAGCGACTCCGGCGGGGGGCGGGGGGTGGGGGAGATCCCTGGCTTCAGAGCCGGGAGCTGGCATTGCCAGTTCTGTCTAGGCCTTGAGCTGGTCGTGGGGCACAAGGACAGCCACACACCTGCTCTCTCAGCCATTCCCGACTCTGCAGAAGGAAGGATGGCATTGCGTTCCCTGTGGCCCTGAGCCATGGGATCAACCTCATGTCACATGCGATGCACTTTAATGTAACAGGATCAGCAACAGAAATGTCTCCACACGCGCAGAAGTTTGGGGCTGAACTTCAAGTATTTAAAGTTTTACTCAAGCTAACCCCTCTTTCCATCACAATTCCAGACCAGCAGAACGTTCCTGCCTGCGGGTTGGATCCCTGCTTCTGAGATGCTTTCAAGCTAAGTGAGACATCCAGAGATGGGGAGAGGATAGACAGCCCAGCGCAGAATAAGAACCTGGAATGGGGGCGAGAAGGGCCGAGACACGGTTCTATTGAAGGCCGGGGGGGGGGGGCGGGGGGGGGGGCAGGAGCAGGGCTTCTGGGGCCTGGAGTCATCAGAAGAATATCACAGCCAAGACCAGCTCAGCAGGTTGGGGCTGAAGAACCAGTGCTGTGAAACTTAAGGGGAAAAGTTAACATAAAACAAGACAAAGAGGGAGTTCCCGTCATGGCGCAGTGGTTAACGAATCCGACTGGGAACCATGAGGTTGCGGGTTCAGTCCCTGCCCTTGCTCAGTGGGTTAACGATCCGGCGTTGCCGTGAGCTGTGGTGTAGGTTGCAGACGCGGCTCGGATCCCACGTTGCTGTGGCTCTGGCGTAGGCCAGTGGCTACATCTCTGATTCAACCCCTGGCCTGGGAACCTCCATATGCCTTGGGAGCGGCCCAAGAAATAGCAACAAAAACAACAACAACAACAACAAAGACAAAAGACAAAAAAAAAAAAACAAGACAAAGAGGCATTTATCTTTGATAAATGGCATTTATCTTTTATAAAGGAGGGAACCAGGGGACTCAAGGTCTCAGGGACCAGGAGCGCCACCTCAAGAAACCACACTGCTTTTATTGTGCTCTTGAGGATTACGTCCAGTGAGGAGGGGGCTGTCGGTGCAGGATAAAGGTTTTTTTAAGTTATTTTAAAAGTTGCATCGCTGGTTGCTGATTAAGCTTTTATTCTGACCTTTA
Organism: Phacochoerus africanus; assembly: GCF_016906955.1. Classification (NCBI taxonomy): domain Eukaryota; kingdom Metazoa; phylum Chordata; class Mammalia; order Artiodactyla; family Suidae; genus Phacochoerus; species Phacochoerus africanus. Next base: position 20,044,209 of record NC_062550.1, on the reverse strand, counting down.
GGCATTTAACAGTCATTAGCATTGTGGAAGCTTGGCGTCAGCTATCTATGCATAGCATCAGAGAATCACCGTCGTGCTTCTGCAGAAGGCGTGCCTATCTGTAGCAACCGGGCGTGCCTAGGTTTGCACCTCTGTTCTCCTTGCTAATACATATCTTGCTAACGACCCTTCATAAACCCCTTGGGGCCATGAGGCTCATCTTCCTCATATTCTTTAGAGGACATATCATGCTGGGCAAACGGCATGCCTATCTGCACAGGTCTGCATGCCTAGACCAATGCATTACGTCCTCATTCAGCAGACCCTATGAATAACTGATGCCTTTAGGTCTTTGTTTTTAAGCTTAAGTCATGTACCAGCACTGCGACTGTTTTTCAAGCAGGAAGATGGGGTAAAGTAAAGCAGGACAAGGTGGAGTTTTCAGCATAGAAAATAGAAGCAAAGAGGCTAAGAAAAGATTGTAGAAACATGTCTCGCGACATCACATCATTGGGGAAGAAGGAGGACAGCCTGGGGGAACTGAATCGAGTCTCCTGCATCTGACCGGAGATGGAGACAAGGGCTGCTTTGATTTCTAGGGTGAAGGAGCCATTAAAGAGCTATGAGACAGACCTGCAATAAACCAAGGTATTGGAGTTCCTATTGTGGCTTCGCGGGTTAAGAATCCGACTAGCATCTATGAAGATGAGGGTTCGATCCCTGGCCTCGCTCAGTGGGTTAAGTCGCAGACGTGGCTCGGATCTGGCATTGCTGTGGCTGTGGCGTAGGCCGGCAGCTGCAGCTCTGACTTGACTCCTAGCCCTGGAACTTCCATATGCCATACATGCAGCCCTAAAAAGGCCGAAAATAAATAAACAAATAAACCAAGGTATCCACCATGATATTGCAAGTGGAATGGGGATCCAGTGCTTTTTTTTTTTTTTGTATGTGTGTGGCCCTAGAATGTCAGCCAAGTCCCAAAGCTGTGAAAAAAGGATGATAGTTCCCAGGTTCTAACGCAGCTACTTATTGGGCCCGGCCTCATGGGGTCATCATGGTCACAGACCCCAAAGATGGTCTGGGAGGACAACTGAGTGGAAGGGCCACACTCTTGCCAGAACCCAGCAGCGTGGAGAGCAGAGGTGGCCAAGCATCTCAAGGCAGCACCAGTGTTGGGGGACCTCAACCTTCAAATGCCAGGCTTGTGGGGCTACCACCCAACTACAGAGATGGTCATGGAACCTACACCCCCTCCAGCTGCCACCTGGGTAGGGGTCTCTTGACAATACCTCCCCCTGGTGCAACACATATTGAAAAGCTCCAAAAAGGAGGAGGTGGAAGTATGTGATGAGAGATACCGCCCCACCAAGCCAAGCTATGAGAGCCATAAGCGGGCTGGCTGGGCACTGGGGAGGTAGTTTAGATGTGAGAAGAGAGAAGAGGGTTTGAGCAGAGCTTAAAGATGAAATTTTACGATGAATTTAAAATACCTGAAATTCTGGACAAAGATGATTCTAATAATCGAGGAGTGCCCACTGTGGCTCAGCGGGTTAAAAACCCGAGTAGTATCCGTGAGGATGAGGGTTTGATCCACAGCCTCGCTCAGTAGGTTAGGGATCTGGCCTTGCCACAGCTGTGGTATAGGTCAGCAGCTACAGCTCTGATTTGACCCCTAGCCCAGGAACTTCCATAAGCTGCAGCTATGGCCCTAAAAAAAAAAGTCTAATAATCTAGAATGTTTGCAAATTATTGAATCCAGCCAAGATGTCTCTTCCAGTAACTATGGTTGTGTAATAAACCTCCCCAAACTTAGTAGCTTTAAAAATCAGCATTTGTTTTACTTCTGAATCTGTGACAGGGGCAGTGGTCAGCAGGGACAGCCCATTCGCAGACTCTAGGAGCTCCTGAACCTGAAGGCAGCACCCACGGACACACAGTGTCCAGAGCCGTGGCACCCCCTTGCCCTCTGCTGCTCAGACTACACAGGAGGAAGAGTGCCCAGTCTCAGCTCCCTCACTGCTGGAAGGACACTGCTGGCCAAGACAATACCCCATGGAGGTCAAGGGCACCTGCGAGGAGTCCTGAAGACGGGAAGGTTTGGTGTCTTTCTTGGGGTGGGGGATGAGGTGGGTGTGGAGGGGACATGTGAGACATCTGTACCCACAAGCACTACAGGACATTCAGCTTTGGACTCTACTTAAAGGCCACTTCCAGGGCTGCCCCACCTGGTCCAGGAGATAGGGAGGCAGCCAGCTGCCCAGAGGGCACCATGGGACCCAGTGTCCTCCAGAGTTCCAACTCCAACAGCTCAGAAGCCTTGCCATAGAAGGAGAAATTTCAGGAGTCATTTAGGAAGAAAACTTGGCCCCCAAACACCTATAATTGCCCCTTTTCTGTCTACTTCCAGGACTTCGTCCAGCTGCATCACACCTGCATGACGTAGAACCCATTTCACAGACCGAAACCCTGAGCTCTGTGGTTCAGCCAAGCCCATGGGGCTGTGTGAGTCACTGCTCTGGGGCAGAGGTGCCCTAAGAGAAGCTCTTGGACTGCCAGGACTACCAGGCTTCCCCACTAGAGGGCACCCTAGCCTGGCTTCCAAAAGCCCCCAGTGCCGTGATGGGGAAAGCCCTTTCCCTCCAGGAAGCCTTCCCAGATTGATGGATACAAAGTCTGGCTTTCCTGGCTCTGCCCTGCCTGGATTTCTCACTCTCCCAGCAGCCTCCCTCTGAGTGTTCAGTACCCTGTGATGTACCTTCCCCAGGCCACCTGCAGCCATCACCCCCATGTGTTAACTTCCTTACAGAACTTGTGTACCAGGCTTTTCTCCTCCGGTCCTGCCTATGCCTTGACAGTCTCAGCTCCCTAAAAATCTGCTTCCAAGACACATCTCCCCAGCCACCAAAGGCTCTTTCGCCTGGAAGGCTCCTCAGCCCAGTCCTCAGGCTGGCCCCAAGGAAGCTCTCTTTCTCATTTCCTAGGTCCTTCCACTTTCTTGGTTTTACTTTTGGGTTTTTGTTATTGTTGTTGTTGTTGTTGTTTTTCGGACCTCCTGGGCAGAGAGTTGAGTCCACCACACTCGCCGGTTCTTGGCACAGTGTTCTCACCAGCCCACAGAAGCCCCTTCTCTGTTTCATTCATCAGTTCCCTCATTTCTAATCCCTCCTCTCATTCTCTTCGCCAAAGACACCCACTGTAGAGTATGTTGTCCCTAAATATGTATTTATTAGTGTAAAGTAAGTAGCAGCGCTTTTGCATATATTTTTATTAACGCATAGTTGGTTTACAATGTTGTCTCGATTTCTGCTGTACAGCAAAGTCATATATACATACACACATTCCTTTTCTTATATTATCTTCCACCATGATCTGTCCAAAGAGACTGGATATAGTTCCCTGTGCTACACAGCAGGACCTCATTGCTTATCCATTCTAAATGCAATCGTTTGCATCTACTAACCCCAAACTCCCAGCCCAGCCCACTCCCTCCCCACCAACCCCTTGGCAACCACAAGCCTGTTCTCCATGTCTGCGAGTCGGTTTCGGTTTGTAGATAGGTTTGTGCCATATTTTAGACTCCACATACAAGTGATATCATATGATATTTGACTCTCGCTGACTTACTTCACTGAGTATGATAATCTCTAGTTGCATCCATGTTGCTGCAACTGGCTTTATTTCTTTTTTACAGCTTAGTAATATTCCATTGTGTATATATACCATATCGTCTTATTCCATTCATCTGTCTATGGAAATTTAGGTTGCTTGCCTGTCTTGGCTATTGTGAATAGTGAAGCAGCAGTGCTTTTGTAAAGAATCTGTTTTTGTTTGTTTGTTTGTTTGTTTGTTTGTTTGTTTTGGCCATGCCCATGGCATGTGGAATTCCTGGGTCAGGGATCGAATTCATGCCACAGCAGCAACCCAAGCTGCCGCAGTGACAATGCCAGATCCTCAACCTGCTGTGCCACAAGAGAATTCCTAGGGTGTCTGTTTTATTTACATAAATGGTATGATTTTGACATTGTTTAATTCAACACTAAGCACATGGATTTTGTGGCTTCCGACTTCCCTAATACACATTAATCATTTTTCTGCCCTCCAGGCTGCCTCCCACATCCTTTGCCAGAAACAACGCCTCCACGAACCATCTTGTGCTTGCATGATACCTGCTCTCAGATGTGGGGCTGGGCTTCCCTCTGGAGTGGGGTTTCTGGGTCCTAGGGTTTACGCAGGCCCAAATCCTCCGCATAATGCTACCTCCCTTTCCAGAACGTCTACACTGGCCACCTTCCCATCCCCCGTGTACAAGGGCCCCCATCTTCCCAACTTTCCACCCATTGTTGGTAGCTCCCACTTTCTAATCCTTGCCATTCTGATGGCACAAAGCTACCTCGTGGTTCTAGTCTGCATCTTCCAAGGGCTGGCAGGAGCATCCTTTATGCACTTGTTGGCTCTTTGGTCGTTTCCTTTGGGGGACCCTCTGTGCAGACACTGGTTACTTTCCCCCTGCGTTTCCGGTCTTTCACTTGTTCTGCAGGAGCACTTGTATTGTAGATATTAAGCTTTTCCCAGGCTATTGACTCTCTGTTAACTTTTTCTTTACACTGTTAGAAATAGAACTAGAATTCTTAATTTTGTTGTGATCATGTCAATCAATTTCTTATCTTGTTCAATTTCTTGTCTTATGGTTTGAATTTTCTGTGTGTTGTTTTGATTTTTAAGGTTTGCTTAAGAAGTCTTTCCCCACCTCCTAAGTCACAAGGATTTTCTCCTACATATTCTTTGTGTGCCTTATGTTTTTATCTTTTATTTATTTCTTTTGTGGGGGGGGGGGCCTGCACCTGTGGCATATGGAAATTTCCAGGCCAGGGGGCAAGTCAGAGCTGGCTTACACCACAGCCCCAGCAATGCCAGATCCAAACTGCATCTGTGACCTACGCCGCAGCTTGCAGTAATGCCAGAAACTTAAGCCAACTGAGTAAGGACAGGGATCAAACCCGCATCCTCACGGACACCAGGTCAGGTTCCTAGCCCACTGAGCCACAACGGGAACTCCTATACTTTAAACTGTTATGTCCAGTCCTTTCAGGCATCTGAGGTCTCCCATGGCATATGGTACAAACTGGACTCCAGCCTTATGCTTTTCATTCAATAAGTCTATTTCTACTACTCTCACCAGCTGAGTAAATAGTCCTTTGCTTGTTGCCACCATCATCAAACACCATGTTTATGTTACGTTAAAGGGTCTGTTTTGAGCTCTCTCTTCTGTTCCAATGGTCCATATACCGGACCTACATAGAAACTAGACTTTTTTTTTTTTTTTTACTATTCTGAATCTCTAATTCTCAGACCATCTCTTTGCTTTCCTTTTTCATAACCCACTTTATTATAAATGGATTTTATCCTTTCGCATAAAAATTAGATTAATTTTATCAAGTTCCCTCAAAAGAAATTCAGCTGGAAGTTTCTTGCATTATACTTATACATTAATTTAGAGGAAACAGATATCTTGAGGACGTTAGGTCAAATTTTATCTGAATATGATGTAATTCTACTTAATCAGGCTTCCTTGTATTTTTTTGTAATAGAGTCTTACGCTGTTCTCCACAAAGATCATATGCACACTTTGTTGCTATATCACAGCTTCTGCACTGTTTCTATCACTCTTGGGAATAGTATCTTCATTTTTCTACTTATTTTTTAGTTGGTTGTCACTCATATGGAAAAACACTTTTGCAGTTCCCACTGTGGCTCAGTGGGTTAAGAATCCAGCATAGAGTCTGTGAGGATGTGGTTTTACCCCTGGCCTTGCTCAGTGAATGAAGGATCTGGCATTGCCACAAGCTGCAGCATAGGTCACAGAGGCCAGCAGGTATAGGCCAGCAGCTGTAGCTCCAATTCTACCCCTAGCCTGGGAACTTCCATATGCCAAATCTGCAGCCCTTAAAAAAAAAAAGAAGAAAGAAAAGCATTTTTATTGGGTTTTTTTGTTTTTGTTTTTGTTTTTTCTTTGGTCTTTTGTCTTTTGTCTGTTGTTGTTGTTGCTATTTCTTGGGCTGCTCCCACGGCATATGGAGGTTCCCAGGCTAGGGGTCGAGTCGGAGCTGTAGCCACCGGCCTACGCCAGAGCCACAGCAACACGGGATCCGAGCCGCGTCTGCAACCTACACCACAGCTCACGGCAATGCCAGATCCTTAACCCACTGAGCAAGGGCAGGGACCGAACCCGCAACCTCATGGTTCCTAGTCGGATTCGTTAACCACTGCGCCACGACGGGAACTCCAAGAAGAGCATTTTTAATTTGCTAAGCTGACATTGTAACTAGCAGCACTGCTCTACTAATCCTATTATTTCTAGAGTTTATTGGTTGATTTGTATTGGGGTTTCTCTGTAGTTCATCTCATTGTCTAGAAATAATGCCAGCCTTCTCTCTTCTCATAGTTGCATGTATTTCTTTTCCTGGCCAGGAATTCTGGCTTGTCAGGCATGGCATTGAAAGTGGGCGTCCCTGACTTCCTCCCAAGCGTCACTGGATGAACTTCACTGGAAGTTCATCCTTTAGGTCTGACGTCCTCTGAGCTCTACCAGTGCTCATCCAGCCCTTTGCATAGTCCTGGGCTTTTCAGCCACTCTCCTCCTGGCAGAGGTTCCACCCTTCCGTCTTCCCTAACTTCTTCCTAAACTTCAAAACCCAGGTCAAGTCAGACCTTTCCTACAGAGCCTCCAGCGATGGCACCAGCTCACACTGCGCTCCTCCCCTGAAACAGACAAGACTCACCCAGTAAGGAAATCGACAATCCCCAACTGCCTTGAAAAACCACTGCATCTACCACCCATTTAACTTGTACCTATTTACCCATCTACCCGACTAAGCGGTCAGCTCCTGGAGGACAGGGACAGTTGTGGAGTATGTGAAGATGCCACGTTTTATCAGCTCCAGTCCACAGGACTCAGTGTGTTCCAAATTCAAGGCCAGAAGGCAAACCTGGAGGCAGCAAGGTTTTGGAGAACAGAGCAGGCAAAGGCGCAGCAGTCCCCGTCTTGGCTCGCAGGTTCAGACCCTGGGGGCTTTCACATTCCCATCTCAGTCCACCCTCACGGAGGCCCAGGAAACCAATGTTCTAATCATCACATCACAGACGAAGACATAAGGGACTCAGAAATGGACTCACTTGTCACGTAGTTAGTCAGAGCCAGAAATGGGATTTGCAGCCACACTGCCTGACTCTCAGATCCTCTATTTCACCGCAGCAGCCTCCCCACTTCCACGGCCAGACAGGCGGCAGACAGGCACAGCCTGGCCAGGACAGTCCTTTCAAACCCAGCGGTTCAACCTCCAGCAATTTATTTTAAAGAAATCAGTAGACGGAGGTCCCTTGGTGCCTCAGCAGTAATGAATCCGACTAGTATCCATGAGGATGCAGGTTCAATCCCTGGCCTCTCTCAGTAAGTTAAGAATTCGGCATCGCCATGAGCTGTGGTGTAGGTCGCAGACGTGGCTCAGATCCGGTGTTGCTGTAGCTGTGGCATAGGCCTGGCAGCTGCAGCTCCAACTCAACCCCTAGCCTGGGAACCTACAGCCTTCAAAAAAAAAAAAAAGAAAGAAAGAAAGAAAGAAATTAGCAGATATGGGCGTGATCTATCTTTGAATGTTCACTACAGAGTTGTTTATCAAAAATCCATGAGGAAGAGACAAAAATCTCAAAGGTCCATGGATATTTAAGCAAGAAGAAATGACAAGTGTCAGGGCCTCCGAGGGTCAGAGGCCAGGCAGACCAGCAGGTGGCCACTTGAAAACCATACATTTATGAATAAGGCCCAGAGGTGCTCGCAGCTCCAGGGACAGAGGCAGGAATCTCAGCCCGGAGCTGCGGGCAGGTCATCATTCCAGGCAACAGGCCAGCCGTGTGAAGGTCGGGGCGCAGGCCTTGGCCCCTGAACAAGCCTGGGGCTCAGCTAGAGCCTTTATAGCCCACGGTGAGGGCAGGGGCCAATCCAGCCTGGAGCCCAGGTGGAAGAGGCCGCCTGTCCGGCTGCTGCTCTCCCTTTGGCAGCTTCCTGTCTCTGTCTGTTTTCAAGGGACTCATCCAGTCTCCGTTCTCTTTGTTCTGGGCCATTTACAAAGAGCTGTTCTGATTAAAGCTGGCTGAGGTGGCCATGATTGCTTTGTAATGCTGCCAGGCTGCTTTCTGCTCACACAGGGATGACACGTCCCAGCTGATGCTCACTGTCCCTTTGCATATCACCCAAACCAGTCATCTTGTCAGTGCACAGTCCTGGGAGGGGTGGGGGAGGCACCTCCCCCTCCAGACACTCACCTCATCCTCCCAACAGCCCAGCAGGCCTGGATGGCCATTCATATTTTACAGGTAAGGAACCTGTCCCAGGTCACAAATCTAGTAAGGGGCCTTTTGATCGCCGGCCTTTGCCATCCCATCATCTCCCATCCGAACAGGAGCCTGGGCCCACTTGTGGCTCCCTCAACCCAAGGAGGTGGGTTTATCTGCACAGAGACCCTCACTGAAGGGTCCAACTTGATACGGAGCCACCTGGGTTGGGGCAGATGAGCAGGATCCGAGGACAGAGGCGCAATTACCAGGGCTTCATGGATGATGTGCCATCTTGCCCCCCTCGGCATCTGACTGGGAGTTAGTGCCACATAACCATTGAACTCGCCGGGAGACCCTTCCAGATGCTCACCAGTTCCAGCTGAGACAAGAGAAGAGAAACATCTGGTTCTCTCTTGGCAGATGTATGACCCAGCAAAGGCTGGGCATGAACGTACCCACCAGCCACAGAACTGGTCCAAAAATCACAGCTGGAATCAGCCACCCCAGTGCCCCCAAGCCTGGCCTCTTCGTGTATCTCTCACACCAGAAGTCCCTGTCCCACAGCCCACAGCCATAGAGTTCCCACCCCAGTCACAGGAGTCTGCAGACATCTTTCCATAGGGCTCAAGAGGAGGGGCTGGGAGGGTCCATATTTAGGATTTGAGTGGAGGTTAGCCAGCCCCCGATGGCTCACCACAGCCCTCCCATCCCCCAGCCTCCCAGACCAGATGAGCCTGGGACACAACTGAGAGGCAGGAGGGAGGCCAAAAGGTGAGGCTCCGGGAGGAGACCTGGAGGGCTATTTTTAGACCAGATCAAGTCAGCATTGGGCTGCGAGGCTGGTCAGGAGACAGGCCCATCAGAGGAGTCATCCCAAGTACAAAGACACACGCTTAGAAGGGTTTATGGGCTCAAATCCTCATGTCAGTGGAAGATCCTGGCTCGGCTCCACCGTCCACCCATCAAAGCCATCAGTGGTCCAAGCCCCAAGGGGAAGAGGCGGAGGAAGGGATCTTGACCTTCAGGACAGCTACACAAGCCCCCACCTCCACTCACCCCAAGGGTCCGGGGAGAGGCGAAAGTCACCATTTCAGGACCCAGGTAGCCTCCCCCCACCTCATCACTTTTCACCCTTCCCAGTGGGTGTGGACACACAGCCATCACTCAGCTTTCCTGCTGGGAACCCAGAGAACTCCCACCCCACCCCCCACATCAGACCCCAACTCAGCCTGGGCAGCAGGGGCCTCTCCCCCACCTGTGGCTTCTCCCCTGCCCCACTAGGCAAACGTTGGCACCCCCATGTGCATGCCACCCTCTCTTACAGAGCGAGGCAAAGGATCAAACCCGAATCCTCATGGATGCTAGTTGGGTCCTGAACCTGCTGAGCCACAGTGGGAACGCCAAATAATTTTTTTTTTATTAGAAAAAAAAAAGAAGAAGAATGTACGGAATGAATGAGGGAATGAGTGATGACACAGCCTAGTCCCCAAAGCAGAGTTGGACTCCTTTCCTGCCTCCCATCATTTCTATCCCTATCCCACCCAGTCTTCCTTAAACTCACCTCCAAGAAGTCTTCCCTGATTAATCCCTGTGGCTCTGCAGTATCTCATTCCCACTCCTGACCCCTGGCCCTCCAGCAGCAAAGCCCAGAACTCTGAAGAACAGCCCTGGTTCTCACCTGAACTCTCTGGCTCAGTTTCTTCCATGTCCCAGCAGGTGCCCCATGGCTCCTGTCTTCCTAGAAAACCCAAAGGACAGGGACCATGCTTCCTCCCAAATCTATCCCCCCACTCCCACCTCTGACTAGGCTCTGCGTAGGAACACATTAGGAGAAGCTCATAGCGACAGTGAAGAAATGAACGTGCTTTAAGAGACAGAGAGGAGAGTTCCCTTCGTGGCGCAGCGGCAACGAATCCTACTAGGAACCAGGCAGGTTCAATCCCTGACCTTGCTCAGTGGGTTAAGGACCCAGCGTTGCTCTGAGCTGTGGTACGGGTCACAGATGTGACTTGGATCCTGCATTGCAGTGGCTGTGGTTGTGGCATAGGCTGGCATCTGTAGCTCCAATTGGACCCCTAGCCTGGGAATCTCCATATGCCCCGAGTGCGGTCCTAAAAAGAAAAAAAGAGAGAGAGAGAGAGAAAGAGAGAGACAGAAAAAAAGACAAAGAAGCCCAGAGGTTGTTGTTTGGGACACTGCCCCCAACTTGGGACAGGTCAGCCCCTCTATTCCAAGGCCAGATCATAGGTCCAGGGCCATAGCCCAGCTTCCAGAAAAGGATTCGGAGAGCAAGCTCCACCCAGGTCACTGCACCCATTCCCTGCACTCGGAGCACGGAGTCCACCTAGATGCTTCCAGGAGGTCTCCACTTCCAGGAGCAATGGGAGGGAGAGGCAATGAGGAAGCTCATAAAGGGCTTTGAAGATGAAAAAGGCCTGCAGCCAGGCTTGTTGACACAGCTACACTGAAAGGCAAGCGGGTTGACTCCTAAGAGGCCGGGGTGATGCCAAGCCAATAAAACGCAGCTATTGTCTCTTTGCTGCCCCTTTTACTGCCGGCTGCCCTGGTGCATAAAAGGGCCTGCCTCAGTCCAGGGAGCACAGGCCTTTAGCTCCGTCCTCTGCCAGCTTCTCCACTGTTCAGACACCTCCCTGTCTCCAGCATGACCTGTGGCTTCAGCTCCATGAGCTCTGGATTCAGCGGCCGTGCTTTCAGCTGCGCCTCAGCCTGCGGACCTCGGGCAGGCCGCTGCTGCATCACGGCCGCCCCCTACCGGGGCATCTCCTGCTACCGCGGCCTCACGGGGGGCTTTGGCAGCCGCAGCGTCTGCGGAGGCTTCCGCGCTGGCTCCTATGGCCGCAGCTTCGGGTACCGCTCTGGCGGCGTGGTCCGTCCCAGCCCGCCCTGCATCACCACCGTGTCCGTCAACGAGAGCCTCCTCGCGCCCCTCAACCTGGAGATCGACCCCAGCGCCCAGTGTGTGAAGCAAGAGGAGAAGGAGCAGATCAAGTTTCTCAACAACAGGTTCGCCGCCTTCATTGACAAGGTGGGTGTCCTTGATCACACCCTTCCTGAAGCCTACCTATGCTCAGGGCCCAGGCTGGGCATTGAGGAAGTCAGAGACAGACCTATAGCAGCTGTCCAGAGGGAGAGGCAGCCATACCTCTAGGACAGAGACAGAAAGACAGAAAGACAAGACTAGGGTCAAAAGCTGCCAGGTCTGATGGAGGACACACACTGAAAACACAGAAAGAGAGCTAAGGGTAGAACCTCTAGTGCCAAGAGAGAATATCTTATGAGCAAAGAGCTGCTATGTGGGTGTTCAATGCATCTGAAGCCAAACAACTGCTTACATGGCAAAGAGATGCTCCCTGTGTCCAGGGGTGGGCTGGTCAGTGTGATGCTGAAAGACCGCCTGGCAGGAATCTCCTGGATCACACAGAGCAGCTTCTGTACCAGTGGCGACTTGGCCACTGAGCAGGGACCAGAGCGGTCTGTCCAAGCCACTGTACCCGAGGCTCGGGATTCAGGGATGAGCAACAGACATGGTCTCCATTGTCTTGGGCCTCATGGGGAGGAAGGCAGCATGTTGTCTGGACATGGTTGAAAACACCTGCAGCTGTTAGTGTCCAGCCCAAGTCTGCAGCTGTCTTCATCAAATTCAGGCAACCACCACACGGCAGTGGTTTGAGGGGCCGAGGGAGAAGCCTTCACTGATGAAGAGGTTCTGGGGCCAGGGAAGGCTCTCCGGAGCCAACCTTGAAAGAAGTAACGCTGGAGAGCCACCCACCAGGAAGGGCTGAAAAAAATCTGGAACTCCTAACAGCATGAGAAACCATGGATAGCACAAGAAAGGACTTACCAGGGATGTGACAAAGTTATCACACAAAGGGATCCAAATGGGGTGGAGGACCGACATCATGGCAGGGAGATGGACATGAAATTTTCTTTGCACGCAGTAATTATTACAGTAAGAGAAGTAGCCCCCTGCCAGGCAAGAGATGAGTTTTTCTTCTGCCACCGTGAGGTCTCAGGCACTCAGGGAACCTCCCCAGGCCTTCAAGTCCTCATCTGGAAAAACGGAGGTTTGAAGCACACGACATCCCTGTACTAATAGTCCAAGAGTTTATTACTCTAATTGCACTGTTGTTGTAGAGTTTTCTTTTTTGTTTTTGTTTTGTTTTGTTTTGTCTTTTGTCGTTTTAAGGCCACACCTGCAGCATATGGAGGCTCCCAGGCTAGGGGTCTAATCGGAGCTGCAGCCACCAGCCTACACCACAGCTACAGCCACAGCCACGCCAGATCCGAGCCGCATCTGCAACCTACACCACAGCTCCCAGCCACGCCGGATCCTCAACCCACTGAGCTAGGCTAGGGATCGAACCTGCAACCTCATGGTTCCTAGGCGGATTCGTTTCCGCTGCACCACAACGGGAACTCCTGTTGTAGAGTTTTAATAGTTGGCACATGCTTTACTTTTTTAACTTTTATGGTCTGCCTTTCTTAAAAGGGTCACCTGTGCATTTGCACACTGACAATCACACCTGTCTTAGAGTAGTAACTGTTCAGCATATGCAGGTGCCCTTCTGTACCAGGGCTCATTCAACCCTCCTAGCGAAGCGAGCCCTCTGCACCAGGGTTAGCTGCTGAGCCCTCGGACACAATAGTAACAAGTGGCAGCAGCATCTGGGCTCAGCACGGCTTAGCCCTTTCCATGTCACTAGATATACCGCCTTAGAGGAGACGGAAATGAGCACACAGGAACGACTTCCAGGCGAGCCGACCAAGCCTGAACGTGATTTTGAGAGAGGTGACATAAGCCTTGCCAGGGAGGACTCTGGGTCAGAGAGTTGGGGGCCTGTGGGTCCTGGTTCTGGGACCCCTGCTCCTTGCCCTCTGGTCCTGCAAGAAGAGATTCTCAGACTCTGCCTCTGGGCGGCAGGTGCGCTTCCTGGAGCAGCAGAACAAGCTGCTGGAGACCAAGCTGCAGTTCTACCAGAACCGCCAGTGCTGCGAGAGCAACCTGGAGCCGCTCTTCAATGGCTACATTGAGACGCTGAGGCGGGAGGCCGAGCACGTGGAGGCTGACAGTGGGAGGCTGGCCTCTGAGCTCAACCACGTGCAGGAGGTGCTGGAGGGCTACAAGAAGAAGTGAGTGCAGGAAGGGGCCAACTCTGGAAAGGGCTTGAAGGAGGCTCCCAGCACAGGGGCATGTCCAGACCTGTGGCTAGATCTCTGCCTGAGGATGGGAGGCAGAGACCTGCACCCCCTGCCTTTCCTTAAACCACATGGGTCCCCTGGGTGGGTCCTAGTCCCCTGGGGACAGACCTCACCTTGACTTCCTACCAGCAGGTCAGGGAAATGATGCTTGCTCCCTTTCTCCATCCTCCAGACCCTTCTCTCAGGACCCCAGAAAAATTAATCTTTCTGATCCCTATTGAGTCTAGCCCTCAAAGCCCTGACATTCTTCCTAAGTTCACTCTGTCACTCAGCTAACACTTTCTGAGCACCTCCCAGTACCAGCCAGGTGCTGGGCTGGATGCTAGCGATCCAGGGGCAAACGGTAGATTCAGTCCCTTCCTGATGGGGCTCACGGTCCCCTGGGAAGCAGGCGTAGCAGAGTCACAGACATAGACCTCCAGGTCTGATATGCTGTGAAGGTGCACACTGGGTGCTCTAAAGGAATCTGTTTTTGAGGGCTGATCAGCTTCCTTCAGTGATGCTCTCAGCCATCCCAGCCCACTGTGCTCCCCGCCTCTGGCTCTGACTCCTCTTGGCTAAGCGAGGAAGGGAATGACAGAGGGGAGATGCCGCTGCCTGTAGCTAAGCCAGGGGCAAGGAGTGGGGTCAGAGGAAAGGAAAATGGAGACCTGGGTGCAAAAAACAGGCACTTCCCGCACCCCAGGCACACACACATGCTCGTGCATGCACACACACTCACACACACACAGTTTCCAGATCCTGCTCCCCCACCACACACACACACACACACACCCACACTGAAAAGCTCAGAGGTGATGTGCGAGTGGCTAATTTAACTCTCCCATGTGACCTGGAGGCTGGACCAGCAGCCTGATTTCTTCACGCCCCATTTCTCTCGGAGGTGGGCAGACCATCCAGGGAAGGGGCTGGGACTCAGGCTTGTCCGCATGCCTGCTTCATGGCCAAGTTGAGACCTTCTCAGGCAGACAGCTCCTGTTTTCCCCGCCCACCTCAGGTATGAAGAAGAAGTGGCACTTCGAGCTACTGCGGAGAATGAGTTTGTGGCTCTAAAGAAGGTGAGTGCCTGAGCCAAGCCCAGCCCTGAGCCCCTGGCCATCCTGTCCTCTCTGCCCGGCCACACTGCAGCCAAGCCCAAGAGCGCCTTTGAACCTCACACCCCCTTCAACCCCACACAGGACGTGGACTGTGCCTACGTCCGCAAGTCAGACCTGGAGGCCAACGTGGAGGCCCTGGTCCAGGAGCTCGACTTCCTGCGGCGACTGTATGAGGAGGTGAGCGGGCTTTGAGCCATAGCGGGCATCTCCCATCCCCTGCCTGGGCCTGCGGACATGGGAGCACAGGCGGAGGCTGGAGGGTTAGAAAGAGCAAGGAGAGGGAAGAAGGGAGGCAGAGGCGTGGAGGATTAAAAGGGACAGAATTAGTAGGGGGCAGGACAGGGTGATCGCTAGGACCACTGGGTCTTGGAAATCAGAATACAGACCCACAGCCTGATTTCCCTGACCCAGCTTTTCTCTGGCAGCCAAAAGCCTTCCCTTTGGGTGGCTGGTCCAGGAGAATGGGAAGTGGGTCCCAACACAAGGGTCTGGACCCCCAGAAAGTAGGTGCAGCATGCTGGCTGCAGGGACCCTGCCGAGGTGCAGGTGGCCGGAAGAATGCTCAAAGCAAGCATTTGAGAAGCAGTTGCATTTTCTTCGAAAGAGGACTTCTTATCTGTATAGAAAACCATGCAATTTCAGCAGAGGACTGACTGCTCCAAACCAGAGACTTTGGCTCCAGATGGACCCAAGAGATTATAGGCACCAGCAAGTGAGGAAAAGCCCAGATAACTTGCTTATTCTTCCTCTTTACTGCTTCCACAGGAGATCCGCGTTCTCCAAGCCCACATCTCAGATACATCGGTCATTGTCAAGTTGGACAACAGCCGGGACCTAAACATGAATAACATCGTGGCGGAGATCAAGGCTCAGTATGATGACATCGCCAGCCGCAGCCGGGCCGAGGCTGAGAGCTGGTACCGCAGCAAGGCGAGTGGCCCAGGACACCTGCATCCTGTTCATGACCATGGGAGGAAGGCGAGGAGTATCTTTTGCCTGGGGATTCTGATTCCTAAGGATGGTAGGAGAAGGGCAGGCAGCTGTCAGGTTATAGTGCAGGACGGGGTTGCCCTGTGTGGTGGCACAGGCTGAGCACTGTACCACCTAAATCATCAGCCTCACAAACCTCTCTGCTTCCCCCCAGTGTGAGGAGATCAAGGCCACGGTGGTCCAGCACGGGGAGACCCTGCGCCGCACCAAGGAGGAGATCAACGAGCTGAACCGCATGATCCAGAGGCTGACGGCCGAGATCGAGAATGCCAAGTGCCAGGTAGGGGTCCCTGGAGGCCCACCCAGGCTCCCACAGCCCGTGTGCGCCCAAATGGATCTCACCACTCATTCTCCAGCCCCTGTGCATGACTAGGTGGTGGTCACTCAGGGAGACCCGTGTGATGAAGGGGAGAGGCCTGTTCCTGGGGTGATCCCTGCTGGCTGGGGAGAGCCTGGACACATCCAGGACGTGGGCACAGAGACCCAGGGACCACAACCCACCTTGTTCTCTTCTGGGCCCCCAGAACTCCAAGCTGGAGGCTGCCGTGGCTGAAGCTGAGCAGCAGGGCCAGGTGGCCCTCAACGATGCCAAGTGCAAGCTGGCGGAGCTGGAGGCCGCCCTGCAGAAGGCCAAGCAGGACATGGCCTGCCTGATCAAGGAGTACCAGGAGGTGCTGAACTCCAAGCTGGGCCTGGACATCGAGATTGCCACCTACCGGCGCCTGCTGGAGGGCGAGGAGCAGAGGTAGGGCCATCCCGGCTGCCCCAAGAATTCCTCTTGCATAGATCTGCCCACTTTCGATTTCTCTATACCCCAGTCTCAGTCCCAAGAACTGGCCCCAAGCTAGACTCTGGGGTCTTTGGAACCCACATCTCAAAAGACTAGAATTTGGTCATAGCATATAGCAAAGAAAGGAAGGTCAATGCCACTATGTCCAGAGTCACTGAGAGCCCAGGGCCTTCCTAGGACTAGAACTTGGGCACCCTGCTTCTTGGGTAAGGACATCCTCAAAGTATCCCATCCTCGGCTCTTGCAAGATCTACTACTCCCTGCCTAGTTTCTAGGCAACCACCCTGCCCTAGGGTGGGAAGGCTGGCCAAATTCTGATCCTGGCCTCGTTTCACTGCCCAAGAGAGAACCTCTCCCTTCCTAAAGCTGAGCCCATCCATGCATGGCATGTACAGTTGTTCCAGCCATGCACTGCACAAAGGCATCTGGCTGAAGAGAATTTCAGCCTATACTCTGCTTGCCAAATATTGTCCTAGAATTGCTGTAACTGTCGGAAAGTCACTTTTTACAAGTTACACGAAGGCATAAATATAGGCCAGAAATCGCCCTGAGATGATGCATCCCAGCTCCTGGGGGGAACGGGAGGATCTCATTCTGACCCGTTTTCTCTTTCCTGTTTTCACCTTTTCTCCACTCAGGCTGTGTGAAGGCATTGGAGCTGTGAATGTCTGTAAGTACCCTGAGCCCCGAAGAGGAAAATTCAAAGTTGGGCAAAAAGAATGCCCTTGGCTATGAGTATACAGAGATACTGGGAGGAGTGTTTCCAGTAATTTCCCCAGTAAATGGAAGCGGGCTGGTCATGCAGCAGGAGAGACTGAGGTTAGCTCATAGGAAGACCCTCACAGCACAGAAAGCGGTTGGGAAGCAGCAAAGAATAGTATGTCCCTGCAGGAAGGGACCTCAGATGTCACCCTTACCTTGTATAGGTGAGGAAGCTGAAGCCCAGGGAGAGGAAGGGACTTGCCCAAGTTGGAAAAGCAGAGCCAGGGCCAGAACCCAGGCCTCAGCACTCCCGGGCTAAGGTTCCTTGCACACCTTCAGAGGTAGAACTGAAGGCCCTCTGAGTCTTTCCCAGGAGGGCTGGACAAATCAGAGAAGCCAAGGGTGCCCACCAGCTGGACCTCTTGACCCTGACCTTGTCTCTGCAGGTGTCAGCAGCTCCCGGGGCGGGGTCGTGTGCGGGGACCTCTGCGTGTCTGGCTCCCGGCCCGTGACGGGCAGCGTCTGCAGCGCCCCCTGCAGCGGGAACGTGGCAGTGAGCACCGGCTTGTGTGCGCCCTGCGGCCAGCTCAACACCACCTGCGGAGGGGGTTCCTGCGGCCTGGGGAGGTATTAGGCCGCCCCCTTCCCCGGGGAGAGCCAGAGAGGCCCTTCGATCCACCAGTCGTGCCACAGCCCCCACTGCCAGCTGAGAACAGCGGCTCCTTGGTAGATTTCCACCCGCGTTCCTGAGAATACATCACGGCATCCTTCGCATCAGCCACTCCTCAGTGCTTCTGGTCCCACTGGAACGGGTGCTGCCAGGGAAAGGACCCCTCCCTTCCTGGGTCTCGGCCCCTGGCCCCACCCAGGAAGAAGGGTTCTCCTTCCACGGAAAGAGTGCCGCTGGACCCCCTCCCCTAACTCTCTGGTCTCTTGTCCCCTGTTTTTCCAATAAACTGAGGGACCTGCTTTCTGTGGCGTGACATCCTGCTTTCTTGGAGTGACCCCCTGCTGAGCACCCCAGGCACGGGAGGATGGCCTGAAGACTAGGGTGCTTCTGGCCTGCCCTCAACCCCTGCACCTGCAGGATGGGTTCCCAAACAGTGCCAGCCTCCCTTGGCCAGACAGTGCGACCTTCCACCTGTCACACCTGTTGGTCTGAGGTAGCTGGGGATTTATTCCTCTGACTTGTTTTGAAGGGAACCAAAGGAAGTCATGGGATCTGCTGGAAGGCTGGGGGGGGGGGATTAGCCCCCTCTCCACCCCCACACCTTTTCTTGGCACATCTTCACCCTGCTCCACACACACACACACACACACACACACACCCCACAGCAGCAACCACAAGCACCAACAGCCTCTTGAGGGGGCCACCCTGCGTCAGTCTGGACTCCACCCCACCCCACTCCCTCTGCTACCCATCAAACAAGGGCAGATGGGACCTTTGGCATTGCCCCTCCCCCCATACACGCACCTCTTGTGCCCCTGGAACACCCTCCACAGAAGCCCCGTGGCAGGTGAGGGGACCCTGCCCATTCGCCTTCTCCACCGTCCCACTCACTGCCTTCACCCCAGCCCCCGGCCCGGTACCCCGAGCTTCAGCTCCAAGGGTTCGATGGCCCCTGCCCCCTGCGTGGCCTGACCTTGCCTGTTCTCTGTCCAGGAAGTGTCTGCGGGCTCTCAGGCAGAAGGCCCTGAGGGGTCACAACCCCACTCTGGTAGCAGCAGCCCTGGAATGGCCCTCCCCCTCCCTCTCCTGGGCTGCCCATGACCTTTTCCCTGGTCTTTCATATCCCTGTGCCCAGCCCCAGCCCAGCCCCAGTGCTGCTCCTTCCTCAGGCCCTGAGCTTCCTACCCACTGTCTGAGGAGGACCCCCTCTCCTGGAGTTTCTAGGGTCCTCTCTGCTTGTCACCTAAGCCACTTCTGCTCCCCATTACCCTCCTCCTTCCCCTTCCTGAGCCCTGAGTCTCCAGCCTTTCCCTTCCTTGTTCTGCAGGCCAGGCCCTCGGCCTCCTTCTCTCACCCAGATGACATCACCCTCAAGCATGAGCGTGGGCTCCTGGGCTCACCTCTCTGCACACACGGCCCAGGCCATCACATCAGCCTCTTGCCTTCAGTAATAACAGCAGCAAGGATAATAAATAGCAATTTCTGGGTATTAATTGTGTGCCACACTGTACTCTAAACTTGGTATTGTCTCCCTGAATCCTCGGAAATGGCCCTGGCTTTTCCTCCTCTCAGAGACAAAGCCTGTCTCCCCTTCCCTTGAATCCGGCCAGCCCGGTGACTGCTCTGACCAAGAGAATGTGGTGGAAGTGACATTCTGAGGCTTCTGCACCCAGGCCTCAACAGGACTGGCTGCACGGAGGAGAGCAGAGCCGCTGGCCACCACCCCCAGCTGAGCGAGCCCTCAACCGGTAGCCAGCATGAAATGTCAACCTTATGAGTGACGGCATGTGGACCTCCCAGAGCCCAGCCAACAGCATGAAGCACAAGAATCACTTGGTCAATCCGCGCAATGGTGCAAAATATTGTCGTTTTAAACCAGTTCCGTCTGGGGAGGTTTTCTCGTACAGTGCTGTTGCTGAACCACACTTGGGTCTGTTTGCCCACACACAGTAAAAGCCCAGCTACCAACACTGGTT
This sequence comes from Phacochoerus africanus, assembly GCF_016906955.1. Classification (NCBI taxonomy): domain Eukaryota; kingdom Metazoa; phylum Chordata; class Mammalia; order Artiodactyla; family Suidae; genus Phacochoerus; species Phacochoerus africanus. Next base: position 20,024,454 of record NC_062550.1, on the reverse strand, counting down.
CATGGTGAACGAAAGTGCCGTGTTTATTGCAGGGCACCAAGTAAGGAGACCTGGTAGCTAGTGCTAAACAGACCTGAACCCCTCTAAGGCTTTCCAGGGAAATGTTTTTAAAAACAGGGTGAGGGAGGAGGGTTTGGGCATGTGCGATCAGTTCATGGACATTCTTCTGATTGGTTGGTGATGAGGTCATTGGGAGTCAATATCATCAGCCTTTGGGCTCCAACTGGTCTGGGGGCTGCGTGCTTGTGGGCAGAGTACAGTTAACTTCTTCCACCTGATGGGGGTTTCAGTACTTGCAAAACAGCTCAAACAGTAAGTCTCAGATTATCTATAGCCCTTGAGGAGGAGCTAAAGATCCTTGACTTTGTTTAATGGCTAAACTCTTGTTTTGTCTTGCTTGATGGTTTTCCTTTCTTTCTGCTTTTTCTCATTTCTCTGATTAATTTTACTCTTTGGAATCTGGAGAAGGCTTGGAGGCTGAAGTTTTTCTAGAGACGAGAGGCAGACAGGGGACATGGATGGGGGCAGGGGGTCCATGCTGGGAAGGCCCCAGAGGATCCTGCTTGGTTCCAGTATGGGAGTAGGTAGTGAAGGAGAAATTGGTACCTGGAAGTGGGGTGCTACTCTAACAAAACCTAAAACCTATGATATTGATTTCAGGATCAGGCACCAGACAGACACAGGTGACCATTAGTGAAGGCTGTATGGACTATGAGAAAATTATTATTAGATGCTGGATAAAAGTGACCCATATTATGTAGTGGTAGAAAGTTTGGCAAAACTATTGCCTGTGATTATATGGATGATAAAAAGGGCATCTAAAATTTGTGGATCTGTCTAAGGAGGTTTCTGGGCAGAGTGTTGAAAACACCCCTGGCAGAGTTCCATCATGGCTCAGTGGTTAATGAACCCACATCCATGAGCACACAGGTTCGATCCCTGGCAACATTCAGTGGGTTGAGCATCCAGTGTTGCCAAGGCTGTGGCATAGGCTGGCAGCTGCCTCTCTGATTCAACGCCTAGCCTGGGAACTTCCGTATGTCTTGGGTGAAGCCCTAAATAGCAAAAAGAAAAAAAAAAGAAGAAAGGAAGAAAGGGAGGAAGGAAGATATCAGAGGAATATTGGAAAATATAGAAAATGTTAAATCAGAAACCACCCAGAAAGCTTTCAGCGCACAACATACCCTGCAACTTTCACAATAATGATAGTGCCCCACAAGAAACAAGTCACAAAAGACACACAAGAAAGAAAGAGAGAGACCGAGACGTCGGGGATGGCAGCGCGAGGAGGGAGCCCTCGGACTGCATCCTTGCTCGAGGGATCTGTCTGTTCCGTATAAACTCTGTCACCTTGGGACGAGAAGTGACAGGATCGTTTTGCCTCGTTGCTATTATCCAGTGAACGGTTTACCACCCCTATGCGAGCTGAGGGAACAGTATGAATAGACAGAATAAGAGATTGAGGTTGAGTTTCGAGTTTATTTTTTGACGATGACCGTAATCAAGGACCTAAGAGAGCAATGATAAGTTAACGATATCCAGAAAGATAAACCGAAAGTCAGTTAACCCCCCTCTCCCCGTAACGAAACGTTCCATCATAGGATATTTATTGATTTAAATCAATGTCTTTTGCTTAAAGTCACCCTTTACGTCCACCACTAGAAACGAAAAGTTAATTCTTAAAGACCCCATCGGTTTACACGCTCGTACCAAAGTACCATCTAAAGTAATAAGATTATTCCCAAGAAAGACTTGACAAGAATAGGCCAAGACTCTATTAAATAAAACTTTTCCTTCTCCCTCGCACAATTTTCTGAGTCAATATGAATTCAAAGAATTCACTGATTATCCCACGTTAACCGACGTATTAGACACCGCCCCCCTCTATACAGGCTGCCCCGCTAAGCGCCATAAAAGTCCACCGGCAGACATCATATAAATAGATTATTGTTTTTAAGCCTCTAAATTTTGGAGTGATTTGTTATGTGCAATAGATATCTGAAACCCCTCCCTACAGCCCAGTAGATACCATTATTCCATTTTACAGATGTAGAAGCTAAAGCTCAGTGAGGATCAGTGAACCTACCCACAATTACAGAGTTAGTAGGTGGCTGAACCAACATCCAAACATAGGTTGGTATTAACCAAACTCTTTTAAATACTTAATCTCACTTAGGGAGCCAGAGGAGACCTTAGGAATAGGGTCCAACATCCCTCATTCTAGAGCCAAAGAAACTGAAGCTCAGTGGGTAGAAGCAATTTGCCCAAGTCACACATTTAGGAAACAGCAGAGTCAGGACTCTGAATTACAAGCCTGGGTCACTTGACTCTCAACCCAAAGCTCTTCCTCTCCATCAAGCTGTTGTCTCACAGGCCTCCCTTCCATTCTCACCTTCCCCCATTTCCTGTCCTTCCCCACCCCAGAAGTGGGGGGTCACCTTGGTTGAGAAGATCTAGGGTACATCTGGCCACATCTAGAGTCATCTTTGGTTGTCACAATTGACTTTTTTTTTTGTCTTTTTGCTATTTCTCGGGCCGCTCCCTCGGCATATGGAGGTTCCCAGGCTAGGGGTCGAATCGGAGCTGTAGCCACTGGCCTAGGGGCGCAGCAATGCAGGATCCGAGCCGAGTTTGCAACCTACACCACAGCTCACGGCAACGCCGGATCGTTAACCCACTGAGCAAGGGCAGGGACCGAACCCACAACCTCATGGTTCCTAGTCGGGTTCGTTAACCACTGCGCCACGACGGGAACTCCCTGGTTGTCACAATTGAGATGCAGGGGTAATACAGGCATTTAGTGGGTAGAAGCCCGTGACACTATTAAACATCCTAAAATGCATAAGACAGCCCCCTAACTAAGACATCTCCAGCCCAAAATGTCAATAGCGTTGAAATTGAGAAACCTTAGTTTAGAGAAACGCATGACCATGCAAGGCAGGGAGGGACTCCCCCACCTCCATGGGACTTCTCTTGTTTTCCCAAGGCTCGGGTTGCTCAAGGCCAGATGGGCAGCTTCTACTGCTGTCATTTCCCCCTTCTGAAAAATAATTAAATGAATGGAGAGGTCTTCAGGCAATCTCCGGCAGGGAGCACCTATCATAGGAGGGCCCTGGCATTTGCAAGACTCTGAGACACCAGGTTTGATTAGCTACAATTAGTTTATTGGAAACAAAGAGTGAAACAAAGGCAAACAACTAGGCAGGCAGTTGAGTCACTGGCTTTTCAGAAGCTTCTGCAGGCATCCCTGGAAGGTGATGGTCTGCCCTCCCATGGGTCACGTGCCTCACAAAGTTACAGGAAAACCACTGTCAGTGCTCCCCATCTCCATTCTCCAGGGACTAGCACATTCGCAGATTCCCAGGACATGCAGAAGGGGAGATTCGGTGGCCTTTCCTGTCTCCACGCTTAAGTGAATGGGTCAGGCAGGACCAATGAATCCAGCAAAAAACAAACAAAAAAAAAAAACCAGAACTGGAAAAAAAGATGAATCCTCAGGGCAAGAAAACAGCTACTAGGAAAGGTTACAGAAAGAGGCTAAGGGCACCCCAGCCTCCTCGGAGTTCAGGCGCTTGGGGGATGGCACACTGAGGGAGCAGGTGTGGAGGATGGGCAGAGAGTACCCATCTGGCCCCTGGTTCCGCAGAGGCAGGTGGTTCGTGGGACAGTGGGAGGGGCGTTCCAGTGGCGTGAGGTCTGGACTGGGCAGAGAGCGAGCCTAGCACCTCTTACAGCCCACGCTGCTGCTGACCACCGCGGAGCAGGGGCTGCAGGCGTTGGCGGTGCCCACCACCACGTTGGCGCTGCAGGGGGCGCTGCAGACGCTGGTGGTGACAGCAGGGGCAGCACCGGAGGCGCAGAGATCTCCGCAGACTATGCCACCTCGGGAGCTGCTGACACCTGAATGGGGGGGGGGGGGGGGAAGGGGGCGCGGGAGAGGAGAGAACACGTTGAGATGCGGGTCAGGCACAGTCACAGCCAGGCGGCTAGGGGCAGCGGAAATGCTCCCTCCCCCAAGGCGCTGGGACCACCCTGCTGGAGAAGGGGCAGGTTACTTACAGACATTCACGGAGCCCACGCCTTCGCACAGCCTGCCGGGAAAGGAAAAAAGCGATCAGTGCCGCGGAAAAGCCGCTGGACCACACAGCCAAGGTGAAAGGGGAGGTCCCCCGCCTTCCCGCTGCGCATTTGGCCAGGGGAAGCATCGATAAGCCTTAGCCCGGTTACCGGTCACCATAGGGGTTCTGGAGACAGATGCCCTGGTGCACCTGGCTCTCTACCCCTTATGAGCGGAGCAACCTGAGATGTGCCCTCCCTCAGCCGGCCTCCTCCTGGAGAAAATCCACTCCCGCGATCATTTGTGAAGACAAACTCAAACGATGTGTGTGTGTGTGATGCCTGCCACACGACGCACGCATGCTTCAGAAGCAGGAGCTGCTACTGTTTCTTTGGGTTCTGATTGACTTGTACATGCATCAGAGGGGCAGCAGATTGAAATTCCTGAATCTGTTTTGATTGGTGTCACTAAAAGGTGGGCTTCTGGACCACAGCAGTTTTTGTCTCTTCTTTTCCCCCTTGCAGAATCCACAGTGCCCTCCAATGATGCCTGGCTCAGGAAATAACTTGCATGAATGAATAAGGTGTTAGAACCCACTGAGAGCAGGCTCAGAGACTAGCTACACCAATTCCCTTACTTGACAGGTAGAGACGCGGAGGCCCAGAGAGAGGAAAATACCAATGCTAGAGGCAGGATGATCACTCCAGCCACCTAACTCCACCCAGCCCGCCGTTCCTTTCCACACAGTGCTGTCTCCTTAAGGAAAATACACGGAGGTCCTTCTGAGAGTCTGTGGCAAAGGGTTGTCAAAATCAGCTTCGGGATGAGGAGAATCTGCAGCCCCCCCATTCACCAGCCCACGCCCGAGATTCCTAGAGAAGCCACACCATAGCCTCTGAGTTCACTCCAAGAACACTGCGGGGCGGAGGTAAGATGGCTCTGTTTCCAGTTCTCTCTCCGTGTCTCTCCAAGATCCAAACCCAGTCCTGAAAAACTGCCCCTGGAAGTCTTTACCGATGAAACACCCCAGGCCCGGCAAGCCCCAGCGCCTCCAGGCGCTCTGATGCAATCACATGAGTTTGTTGCAAGACTCACCATGTGATCGCTTTGCTTCCAGCTACCAAACCTGTGTCCCCATCTCCCCAGGACAGAGGATGCTCCCCCTGCATCCTCACCCTCCGCTCTGCTCTACCCAAGGCCAGGGGCCTGGCTATATCAGAGACGAGGAAGGCTCAGGGTGTGAGCTCCTGACTAACCCAGGGAAAGCAGCAAACACAGGAAGACGGCTGACCAGTGGGTCTCCTCCTGCCCCCCAAAGCAGTCAACAAGCAAAAACACCCAGAGTAGGGCATAGCTGTCTCCAGAGACTATTCCCAACTGTCTGTCTACCCTTATTCCACGTGCTACAATGGAAACCACTTAGGGGCACTGTCTGTATTTAGAATATATACATGTGTTCATAAAATCCATTAGTGAAGCAGTCATTTGGGGATAAAGCTAAACTCCCAGGACTGGGACAAGGACCAGGATTGAGAGAGAGCTGAGATGCTGAGGGGCACGGGCAGTGAGGGCCCCAGAGGAAGGAGGCACTGTCACGGGAAGGTGGCCCCAAGCCGGACCCAGCTTCTCAAAAACAGCAATTACTATGGCCTTGACTACAGGGTTGCAGGAACATATTTGCATAATCCCCCACCAGCATCCAGGTGGGCAGGAGAAACTTAAATTGGAGCCAGAAACATACCCGATGACATACTCAAATTGCCTGTCCATTAGTGGGATGGGAGGTTTGAGTCAAGTAGGGGTGTGAGGGTCACAGAGCACTGAGAACCCAGCCAGGGCTGGGAGAGGAATTTGGCAATGATACCCACCTCTGCTCCTCGCCCTCCAGCAGGCGCCTATAGGTAGCGATCTCGATGTCCAGGCCCAGCTTGGAGTTCAGCACCTCCTGGTACTCCTTGATCAGGCAGGCCATGTCCTGCTTGGCCTTCTGCAGGGCGGCCTCCAGCTCCGCCAGCTTGCACTTGGCATCGTTGAGGGCCACCTGGCCCTGCTGCTCAGCTTCAGCCACGGCAGCCTCCAGCTTGGAGTTCTGGGGGCCCAGAAGAGAACAAGGTGGGTTGTGGTCCCTGGGTCTCTGTGCCCACGTCCTGGATGTGTCCAGGCTCTCTCCCCAGCCAGCAGGGATCAGCCCAGGAACAGGCCTCTCCCCTTCATCACACGGGTCTCCCTGAGCGACCACCACCTAGTCATGCACAGGGGCTGGAGAATGAATGGTGAGATCCATTTGGGCGCACACGGGCTGTGGGAGCCTGGGTGGGCCTCCAGGGACCCCTACCTGGCACTTGGCATTCTCGATCTCGGCCGTCAGCCTCTGGATCACGCGGTTCAGCTCGTTGATCTCCTCCTTGGTGCGGCGCAGGGTCTCCCCGTGCCGGACCACCGTGGCCTTGATCTCCTCACACTGGGGGAGGCAGAGGGGCCTGTGAGACTCAGCATGAGACTGCCTACCCATTCAGGACACCACAGGTGTCACATTCAGGTGATGGTGCAGGCCGTACAGTGCTCACCTGTGCAATTGCACATGGCAGCCCCGTCCTGCACTATAACCTGACAGCTGCCTGCCCTTCTCCCACCAGCCCTAGGAATCCGAATCCCCAGGCAAAAGAGGCCTCGTTCACATGCCCCTCCCATCCCTGCCACTGCCGTGACGAGGACGCAGGTGTCCTGGGCCACTCGCCTTGCTGCGGTACCAGCTCTCAGCCTCGGCCCGGCTGCGGCTGGCGATGTCATCGTAGTGAGCCTTGATCTCCGCCACGATGTTGTCCATGTTCAGGTCCCGGCTGTTGTCCAACTTGACAATGACCGAGGTGTCTGAGATGTGGGCTTGGAGGATGCGGATCTCCTGCAGATGGCGGGGGTGGAGGGATGCCAGGGTCTTGTTCACATCATGGCCTCACCGCCCCCCTCGCCCAGTGTGGACCCAGCCTCCTCAGCCCTGCCCTGCCCCCCAGCCCTGCCCCCCTCTGACAGCCTCTCCCGCCCAGATCCCCGTCCAGCTGGGACCCCAGACCGACACACGCTCTCGTCTCGGCCAGCTGCTGCTTTTCTGCCTGGACCACAGCCGCTCACCTCCTCATACAGTCGCCGCAGGAAGTCGATCTCCTGGACCAGGGCCTCCACGTTGGCCTCCAGGTCTGACTTGCGGACGTAGGCGCAGTCCACGTCCTGGAAAGGCGCAGCGGCTTTGAGCTCAGAGGTCCCCCGGGGATCATCAGCTCAAACTCCTCTCTCTTCTCCCCCATGGCATGGAGGTGGGGCAGGGGGACCTCTCAGTGGTCCTCGTCCCTTCCCATCGCCAGACCCTCTGCCCTGCCCTGGAGGTTCGTCCCAGTCTACTCTCCTTCGGAGAACAAACCCCTCGAGCCTTGGAGACGGACCCAGCATTTCAGCCCCCACGTGAGACCTTTCCCCTCCCACCCAGCTCTCCTTCTTACCCTCCCCTGCACCAGGAAGCCTGCAGACCGGCGGACTCTTGCTCAGCCACCTTGGCCCTTCCCTGTGCCCTAGCACTCCTCCAAAAGTCCACTCCTGGCTCTGTCCCATCCTGCCCCAGACCCCAGGACTATGCGCCCCCTCCCGATCAGACTTCCTGCAAAGCGAGACAGCCACTGCCCCTCAGCAGAGGGGCTGAAGCTGCCACGCCTCCAGGGGATGCCAGCCCCAGCCCCAGCCTCTGAAGCAGCACCCAACATCCCGAGGTCAACTCAGCCATCCTCCTGCCCCAGGGCGGGGGGCCAGTGGACCTTCCAAGGTGATTGCCCTTGGCAAAGCCCTAGCGAGCCCTTCACAAGCTGATCTCTGGAATTTCCCATCGTGCCTCGGCAAGGTCACCGCACCCCACACGGACGGAGCTCGAGACCATGGGTCTTCCCAGCAGGAGTCTGGCATTCTCAGACCCCTCACGTGTGTGCGTCCCGATCCCGTGTCACTCACCTTCTTCAGAGCCACAAACTCATTCTCGGCCGTGGCCCTCAGGGCAACTTCCTCCTCATACCTGAGGCAGAAGGGGGCAGAGGGTGAGGTCAGGGAAGGGCGAGGGGCAATTTCAGCAACTTCTCAACCAGCCGGAGCCCTGGCAGCCCTGCCGGGTCTTCTCTGGTTGGGTCTGGGATGTGTCTGTGCTTCTCTCTCCGCTTTGAATGGGGGGGGGCGGTCCGTGGGGCTACTCCTCTGGGACCTCACAGCCCTGTTCCCAAGGCGGCTCTGAGGTCACCTCTGGGGGAAATAAGGACTCAGCCCCAGCCCCTGCTAGGAGTGGACGCAGCACCTGGGGGGCACCGCAGCCCCGGCCTCCCCTCACCCAGCTCAGCTGTGGGAGGGCCTGGGAGTCCCAGAGGCCCTCAGTTAGGTCAGCACCTTGAACTTGGCAGCTCTGAGTGACACAGAGGCTCCTATCAGATCCAGGTGCTAAGGTGGGAGCCTGAGAGGCCCGGAGGAGACAGCCTGGCAGACCGGAGGCCTCCCCTCTCTGAGAAGAGAAGCCCAAAGGAGGAGCGGTAGCTCCTGGGGGATCACGGCCCTGCTCCCAGGCGTCTGGTCAACAACTGCGTGATGAGCACTCGACCCGGCCTGCAGGGTGCTCGCCCTTCTTGGAACTCTTCTCTGGTCTCATCCAATGGGCTTTCACCCAAGTGCATTTCCTGAGCCCAGCATCACCCCTGGCCACACTCACTTCTTCTTGTAGCCCTCCAGCACCTCCTGCACGTGGTTGAGCTCGGAGGCCAGCCTCCCGCTGTCGGCCTCCACGCGCTCGGCCTCCCGCCTCAGCGTCTCGATGTAGCCATTGAAGAGCGGCTCCAGGTTGCTCTCGCAGCACTGGCGGTTCTGGTAGAACTGCAGCTTGGTCTCCAGCAGCTTGTTCTGCTGCTCCAGGAAGCGCACCTGCCATTTGGGGTGGGAGGAGGGGTCAGTTGGCTCCTAGTGTCCCAAAGCCCATGGCGGGGGGAGGGGGGTGAGGAGTGGGCTGGGGAGGGTGCTGATTGTTTTAAGACAAACCGCCAAACTGAGAGCTCCGCAGAGAGTAGATAGAGAGAAGCAGTGGGAGACAAGGCAACTTCTGGATTTCAGGATTGTGATCTCTGTTCGAATTTTCCAGCTTAGGAGTGAGAGCAAGGGGCCGGGAAAGATCATTCCTAGCTCTCAGCTGAACTGAATTATCCTGACCCATTGAGTCTGGGTGGCATGTTGGGCAGAGGTCTTTTTGCCTCTGACTCCACCGTCAGTGCCCAGCCCGGTTTGCGAATGGGTGGGTTCAGGTAAGGTGTGATCAAGGACACCCATCCAAAGGATGACCTGTGATCCGGTTCCTATTTCTTATGTGCATTCTTTGCGTCTTGTTTGCATGTGTGGCTTTCTTCCTCTGGCATGCATTTCCAAGCCTTGTCCTTGTCTGTCTGTGGGGACTCTGCCCGTCTGGACAGAGGTTGTATATGATAACGGTGCTCTCATCAGGAGCCCCTGGCTCTGTACTCATTCCTCTGGTCTGTGTGTGCCCCGGATCTGTGTCCCTCGCCTCCCTCAGCGTGGGAGCTCACCTGGACCCCATCTCTTCTGCGCCCTGACTACCCGCTCAGGGCCTGCCCAGGAAGGGAAGGTTCAGGAAGGGTGTGATCAAGGACACCCACCTTGTCAATGAAGGCGGCGAACCTGTTGTTGAGAAACTTGATCTGCTCCTTCTCCTCTTGCTTCACACACTGGGCGTTGGGGTCGATCTCCAGGTTGAGGGGCGCGAGGAGGCTCTCGTTGACGGACACGGTGGTGATGCAGGGCGGGCTGGGACGGACCACGCCGCCAGAGCGGTACCCGAAGCTGCGGCCATAGGAGCCAGCGCGGAAGCCTCCGCAGACGCTGCGGCTGCCAAAGCCCCCGGTGAGGCCGCGGTAGCAGGAGATGCCCCGGTAGGGGGCAGCCGTGATGCAGCAGCGGCCTGCCCGAGGTCCGCAGGCAGAGGTGCAGCTGAAGGTGCGGCCAGCACAGTAAGATCCACAAGTCATGGTGCTCGTTTTGGGCACGGGAGGCTCTGAGGAGGGAGGCGTCGGCCTAATGGAGTGCACAGTGGAGGTGTTTACTTCTTCGACATCAGTCGGCCTTTTATACATGTGGGGAGCGTGACGTATCCCCGGGTTAGGAGCAATTAGACATATTTATGGGCTTCGGTTGTTTAACTGCTGTGGTGCCTTTCTCAATGTGTTTAATTGGGGGCCAGATGCGACCACATGTGGGCAGATGTTTACGGTCTTTTACCCGAAACTGCACGTTTTTGTCTTCAAAGAGCCAGCTCATCCTCCCCCACATCCACCGTATCCTCACCCTTCACAGCTGGCAAAACTCAGGATTTGGAGGATGGAGGAGCGGTGACTCAGGTTGGAAAGGGGGGTGGGAGGCGGGGCTGTGGCTCCTCCCCACCCTCCCATTTGATGCTGTCACGCCGCTGTCCGTGGTGCTGATTGCACCGGCCCTGCACCACTGGGGGAGCATGAGATCAACAGATGATGTGGAACTTCTGGTGTGCTTGGTGATTTGCCTGGCAGCCATGGCCTCTTTCTGCATCTCAAAGCTCCGCACTTACACAGTCTACCACCTAATCACACATATGTCCCCAATGCCACCAGAACTGCTCCCAAATCCCTCACCTATACCCATCAACATATCCTCCATCCCCGCTCACTTTCTCTTTTTCCTCCCTCCCTCCCTCTCTCTCCCTCTCTCTCCCCTCACCTCCCCACCCACACATAGTGCACTCACATGCTGGCCTTTCCATCCAGTCTCACACACACACACACACACACACACACACCTGCTCGTGTACATACTCATCTACCCCCAGTTGCACATAGACCAACTCATTAGACCTCTTGGTCAGCCTATGCTGAGAGGAGTTTCTCTCTCTCTTAGAGTCTCCTATGAGGCCTAAGGAGGCACACACTGGCTCAATGGCCTCAGAAATGCCCAACTATTTCCAACAAGGTTCCCAGGAACAATAGCATGACTGGATTTCACCTCAAGACACCATGTCTCCTCCAGAGCCCAGAAGGACCATCACTGTTGTAAATCTGTATAGCATTCAGCTCAGAATATAAGAGAATCATTCTACATAGAGCCATATGAGGACAGCATCCAGCCCCCTGCCATCACTTCCTTGAGCCTGTGCTGTTTTCTCTGCTATTGATACAAACCCTGCAACCCCCTTTCCTTTATGGCAGTTTGTCAGTATCCTTGAAAGATATCAGAACAGGTTTATATTGGTGTGTGCTATCCAGCCAGTGTGGATAGGTTTGGCCTTGAACCCGAAAGGGCTGGATAGGAACCAAGGCTCTGTCTTAACTAGCTCTGTGTGATGGGATGAGGAATTTCACTCCTCTGGGTAATGAACTAAGCCTCTTTTTTACCAGGGCTTCCTTGGGGAATTGCAGAGATATGCACAGGCTCAGTAAACTCCTGAGCACCGTGTAGATATGCTTATTGGAATCATTAAAAAGCAGGAGGTTCTGGGGCTGCATTTTTTTTTTTTGTCCTTTTCTACACCCATGGCATGTGGAGGTTCCCAAGCCACAGGTCCAATTGGAGTTACAGCTGCTTGCCTTTGCCACATCCACAGCAGCGCCAGATGTGAACCACGTCTGTGACCTACACCACAGCTCACAGCAATGACAGATCCTTAACCCACTGAGCAAGGCCAGGGATTGAACCCACAACCTCATGGTTCCTAGTCGGATTTGTTTCTGCTGCACCATGACGGGAATTCCTGGGGCTGCATTTTTTTCAGAGTTCACATTGTGATTCAGCAGTAGGAGCAACCAGAATTTTAATGAAACCGATTAGGACAAAAATCAAGTAGAAGGGAAAATGGAAAATATCAGAGTGTTTCACATGTGGTAAAAATAACATTTCAGGACTTTTTATTCAAAAATATGTGACATGTATTATGTGTATATTTAGTCACTATGCAAAATAATTTCTTAATATAATTGAAACTAAAAAGTCTAAATATGTGACCTATCACTTAAGAACGCAGACCCAGATTCCAAACTACCTAGCTGCAAAGTCCTGCTCTGCCACTTTCTAGCCATGTAAATTCTGGCAATGACTTAACCCCTTCATACCTCTTTTCATGATTTGTAAAATAGCAATAAAGGTACCCACTTCATAAAGTTTTTATAAGGATTAAAAGAATTAATCCATGTAAAGCATTTAGAACAGAACCTGGCACGTCTAAGTACATGATCATATTACTGGTAGGGGTCGCTGCTACTGCCACTGTAGTTATAGTGGCAGATTTGTTGGGGAGGTAGATGTAGGTGTTATTGTTGCTGCTGCTCCTGTGGATGTATCAGCAGGTTTGATGGAATATACCTACCCACATCCCTAAACTGCTTATATAAAATTACCACTAATGGTGCCTATCTTAAAGGACTCATAGAAGGACTGAATTTTAAAATACATGGGCAGTGCTTAACACAACACCTGGCACATAATAAATGCTCAATAAATGTTATCCACCATTATTCTACCATGGGGGGGGGCAGTCCAAGGGGCAGGGAGAACTGGAGACCTTTGACTATGGTTACTTCCTTTATCCTGGACAAGAACCTAAAATCAATTGTCCACCCTCAATCCCCACTCTAGCCTGTCTCCCCCAGGAAAAGCCCAATAAGAATCTCTCCTCTTAAGCAAAGAGAAAATGTCACCAATCCATGGGCAACCGCACTACTGGATGAAAAGAAAAGCTCGGACAGTCCTAAAAGTCTGTTATCTGAAATGATTTATCAATTTGTATTTCTCACTTGGGCTTAACCAACCATCAGAAATCCTCAGCCATAAATCAATGAGCCATAAATCAAGCTCATTCTTCTTGCTTTTTGCCTGATTCTGAAACCTCACGATTGGTCAGTAGCCCAGGGATACCATGGAGTTGAAGGTAGGGGATATGCCCTTGGTAATCCATCCGGGTATAATGGAATTCCAAAGAGGGCAAGAGAAGTCAGGCTGGACCAATGGAAGTTGGGTTTGAGGAAAAATCTGCCAGAAGGGGAGCAGATATTTACGGTTTCCTAAGGAGGTTGCGTTATGTCTCCCATTGAGGGGAAACTTATGTAAAAGAGAAAACATTCTTTATTCTGAAGTGGCTGCCATGTTTGTGAAGACGGGTGAACCAAAAGGCCTCCTTATCTTGAAATCAGAGCCTCTTCTTTTAGACCAAGTAGATCTTGTTTCAAGGGATGCCTGGAAAGAAGAGGTAGGTCAGGTGGTTTTAACATTAAGAAGTTCTTCCTTCAATCCGTCCTGTTCCTGTGAAGGATGTTTTAAGACAAATTCCCCAAGATAGACGGTGAATTAGACAAGACAACATCGTGTTGCTGGATTCAGGGATTCTGTGATTGCTATGTCCCTGCAATATGCTGAACCCTGTCTTAATTTTGGATAGAGGGAGGGAGGCACTAAGAGGAGGAAAGAGACATGGATTCTGGAGCTCCTGATCTAATGGGGCAGACCCAGAAGTTCAGAAGTTCATGAGAAAGTCCAGACATCTGAAGAGGGCTGCCTTTCAGCTAGACCACCAGATGCTCAGGAAGACAAGTCCTACCGACAGTGCCTATTCTGGGGCGATGTCAAGTACAGCCAGACTGATGAGAAAGACAAGAAAGGCTCCCAGGAAAGGGTGAGGACAGGTTTCAGGAAGGCAGCAGGACGGACATTGTTGGTTTAAAAGATGTGCCTGGAGGTATTTCAGAGAGTGGATGGTAGGAGCCCTTGAGGGCCCTTGCAGAAGAATAAAGGATCATAAGCTGCTGTGACAGTGGAGAGTCACTTGAGACAGAGACCTCAGAAGCAAGGCTCATGGCATTCTGCTCCATTGTGACAGCCTGTGGACTCTACATCTGGAGGATATCAAAACTGTACTCTAGACTTGCAGATATCCAAGAGGTCATGACATTTCTACCCTGGAAGCACACGCTTTTTGTTCACAGAAAGCAGGTGCAAGGCCAGGTTCCAGTGAGGGAAATTGAGGGGTGAGGGCGTGGCTATTCACATAACCCTTGGGCTGTTGTTAATCAGGGAGTTGACCTCAGATCCAGCTGCCACCGGGCAGCAGCACAGGGATTCGAGGAGAGCCTCACATCAGAGCCCTGCCTTCTCGGCCAAGAGAGCCTGGGACAGTGGCCAACTACCCGTGAGAACTCACCAGAGGACTGAGGGCCAAGGCTTTCATGGAGAGTCTGGCAGAGGATGAAGCCAGATTCAGGAGCTCCACCCTTGGTGAGGTCCCTTCTCATAAACAGGCTGAGCCCCTGGGCCTCCCCCAGCCATGTCCCTGCCCCGTGATGGTTCATTGCTTTAGAGCCAGAGCCAAGGTTGCCTACCTCTTGGATCAGTCTACACCTTGCCTTCAACTCTGTGTCCCTTCCCCCTTCAACCTCCTCCTCCCCTGCCCTTCCACCCCTGGAGTGTCCCCTGACCACCCTCCTCTCTGTCTGCTCCCTCTTTTTCCTCCACTATCTTCCACTTCCCTCCTCTCCCCTCTCTCTCCCCCAGTCTCCCCTCCCATTTTCCTTACCCCCAGCCAGTCTCTGTCCTTCTTTCCAGTGGCCCTGGAGAGTAATTGTCCAAGACCAAGCATCTTGTCACTCCTTTTCTCTAGAAGTCTACCTTCCACCCACTTCTCTCTTTCCTTCCCCAACCCTCCCCCATCTCTACTCTGGCCCGTGGCCTTCAGAATTCTTGCTTTTATTGGTCACTTCTCCCTTCCATCCCCATCATCACTCAGGTCAAGGTCTTCACTTTGGTAAAGGGCACATCTGCTCACTTCACCCTTCCTTCAGGCCCCAGCCAGGAACTTCTCCCCGCCCCCCAGGAATGGCCGCCCTCTGGTCTGCTTCATCTGGGCCCCACCCCATCCTACCAAAAAGCTTTGCATAGTTAATCTTCAAGCTTTGATGGCTCCATTACTCAGCACTTAATATGTAGCTGGTACTCATTTCATTCACACAACAAATATTTATTGAGCACCTACTATGTGCCAAGCCCTTGGACTATAGCCATGAACCAAATATTTGTACTCACTGGTGTGTTCAGGGTTTGCATTTTTATTCCTGATCTGGCTACATGTCAAGCTTTGCTCTTAGAACTGGAGGCTCCCAACAAACAAGGATAAGCTCTCCTCCAACCTCTGGTCCTGAACCCTGAGAGCACATTAAAGGGCTCGTACCCTGAAGAGGTACGGGATGAAGGCAATTAGTGAGTGTCTGCAAATGTGCCAAATATAAACCATCTACTATGTGGTGCTTTGATCGATGGCAGACAGTGAATAGATAGGAGTGCAATACAATGAGATTAAACTCATCCCTTACATTGGGATCAAACACAGCAGGCACTGAGGGCCAGCGCTGTCTCCAACGACACAACCTGAGCAAATCTCTTAATCCTCTAGGCTTCAGTGTCCTCATCTGTAAAACTAGGATAATAACACCTGCCTCAGAAGGTAATCATAACCATGAAATGCATTAATCCATGTGGGGTAATTAGAATATTTTCTGAAGATGAAAACAAACATCAAGAGATATTCTTTTTTTTTTTTTTAGGGCTGCGCCCACAGCATATGAAAATTCCCAGGCTGGGGGTTGAATCAGAGTTGTACCCACTGGCCTACACTACAGCCACAGCAATGCCAGATCCTTAACCCAGTGAGCAAGGCCAGGGATCAAACCTGAGTCCGCATGGATGCTAGTCAGATTCATTTCTGCTGCGCCACGATGGGAACTCCAAAAGATATTCTTATATTTTAAGTTTGGAAGAATAATTATAAAACCATTTTCTATGCTAAGCATATGCCACCTACATACTTTTTTTTAATAGCCACATACCCTAGAAAAACTCTTGCACAAATACACCAGAAGACATGGAGGAAAATGTTCACAGCAGCTCTGCATAATACAAACTCTGGAAACAGCCATGAGGCCATCAGGGTGGAAAGATGAATAAACTGTGACCTATTCATACAATGAGTACAATCCATAGTGAAAATGAACACAATACAGTTACGAGAGGCAACACCGAAGAAAAGAAACCAGAGATGAAAGAATACACACAATGTAATGGATTTTTATGCAGCGCAAAACCTGGAACACTAAATAGTATATGATTTAGGGATGTGTTCCTTAGTCTTACAACTGTAAAGAAATGCAAGGGAATGATGCAACACAAAAGCCCAGAGAGGAGCCATCCGTGGGTCAGGAAGGAAGGCAGTCCAGTGAGGACAAGGCTCAGAGGAAGCTCCTGAGTTATACATATGTTCTATTTCTTCCCATAGGTGGTAGACACACTACTGACACATTCTCTTCTGGGGGTGATATATTTCACAATAAGAGCAATTTTAACTTCCATTAAGTGCCCATTGCCAGAGCCAAGATAATAAAGTGGTGATTCTGCCAACCCCTCCCCTTACCTCTCCCCTTTCCCCACCACAAGCTTTTCTTACTCCAAGAAAATCTACAGGGAGTTCTCACTGTGGCTAAATGAATGAAGAACCCAACCTAGTGTCTGTGAGGATGCAGCTTCCATCCCTGGCCTCTCCTGTGGGTCAAGGATCCAGCGTTGCCACAAGCTGTGACATAGGTTGCAGATATGGCTCGGATCCAGCATCGCTGTGGCTGCGGCATAGGCCAGCAGCTGCAACTTCAAGGTGACCCCTAGCCCCAGAACTTCCATATGCCACAGGTGCAGTCAGAAAAAGAAAATAAAATAAGAAAAAATAAAATCTACCCATTAACTATCCTTTCATTTATTTATTTATTTATTTCTGGCCACACCTGCAGCATGTGGAAGCTCCCAGGCCAGGGACTGAATCCAAGCCATGGCCGCAACCTATGCCACAGCGATGGCAGTGTCAGATCCTTAACCCACTGAGCTGGGCCAGAGATTGAACCCGCGCCCACGCAGTGACCTGAGCTGCTGCAGTCAGATCCTTAACCCACCATGCCACAGTGGGAACTCCTTGACTGGGAAGTCCTTTTAGGTCTTTGAAAGGAGCAGACATTAATAATAGCAGAAGTTGAATAAAATGGGGTCACATTTGAATTTTTTAAATATCTTGTCCTAAATTGTTTCTTTGAAATTGCTTGGCAAGGGTCAGCCAAAAATAATTAGCTCGTGTTTATGAGTATCATGTTTATAGGGAGTAACACTGGTAGAAAAGGCGAAGGAGTGTGAGCTGCACTCTGACTCATGAGGCTTCTGCTTGGGGGATACCCAGCCAGCTGGCTGGGAGCACTACTGCTCCGTGGTGGGCAGTGCCCAGTGGCGGATGAGGACATAAAGGGCGTCAGAAGAGCTGGCCCAGCTCCCCAAACATATAAAGTGACCTCAGGAACCACGCCCTTCTCTGGGATGGCCAGATGGCTGACACAGTCCATGACCCCATGTCCGTCCTGTCACAAGGCCCCACTTCTGAATATTTTGCTCAGATGCACTATTCTCTTGTCCTTCTTCCTTCTTTTCCCACCAACCCCATCCTCCCTCCTGCCCTAAGCTGCGCTACCCTAAGGCACAGCAGCTGCCAGCCATGGCATTTCACTTCTCTTCCCTGTACTTTATGGGGTCACCTTCTTAGACCTGCTCTATTGGAGTGAGGTGCGTCATGGGTACGTAGAACCCAGTACAATCTATCAGGGTACCTACAATATACCAGAGGTAAACAAATAACTAAAACTGCCCTTCTCCATCCCTCCCTTCAGTTCTCAGCCACAGGGCCTTGCAGTACTCCAGCCCCGAGCCACTCATTGCCCCATGCCCCACGCATGCCCACTGGCCCGCCTGGTTCTAACCAGCCCAACCTCCTCTGACTCTGCCCAACTTCCTTAGACTGACTCTCCCAACCTTCCATCCACAGATAAGCTCTCCCGAACAACTTTCTCCACCCCACCCCCCTTTTTTTTAGGGCCACACCCACAGCATATGGAGGTTTCCAGGCTAGGGGTGGAATCAGAGCTGCCTATGCCACAGCCACAGCAATGCCGGATCCAAGCCAGGTCTGCGACCTGCAGTGCAGCTCACGGCAAGGCCAGATCCTTAACCCCCTGAGTGGGGCCAGGAATCGAACCTGCATCCTCATGGATACTAATCAGGTTCATTACTGATGAGCCACACAATGGGATCTCCCTGTACCCCATTTCCCCTAGGAAATCTAGGGGTTGACATAGCCTGTAGGTGAGAAGGCATGGCATCTCCTGAGCTCCACGACTTACTAGCTAGGGGAATTTGGGCAAGTTATTTAACCTCTCTGTGTCTCAGTTTCCTTATCCGTAAAATGGAGATAATGATATATAGTTGATATGAGGATTAGAGATCATGTATGACATATAAGGATGGTCACATAGTAGACAGACAATGAAAAAAAAAAAAAATAGCACCTCTGTTGCCTTATAGAGTTCTTTCCAGTTGTAAAGGGGAAACGTTCTCAAGTGATCCAATTTAGCATCGCCAATAACAGGGCAAACTGACATTTTGTGCCTCCTTAGATGATACAAGAAGAGCTACATAGCATCATTGATGAAGAATTCTGCCCCAAAATGTTTCAGTTAAACCCAATCAAGCCTCTAGACCAGCGCTATCCAGTAGATGCTGGTGTGGTGGTGGAAAGGTTCTGCATCTGTGCTGTCCAGTAAAGCGGCCATTCATCATGAGTGGCATGCGGCTAGTGCACCTGAGGGACTCGATTTGGAATGTATTTCCTTTAATAATTAAAATGTCAATAGCCACATGTGCCTATTGGCGCTCACATTGAACAGCCTAGCTCTAGACTACACTGCCAGTTTATAGAAAACACAGGATCGGACTTCTTGGATGGTCTAGGGGTTAGGATTTTGTGCTTTCACCGCAGTGGCCTGTGTTCAATCTCTGGTCTGGGAACTGAGATCTCACATCAAGCCACAGCACACCAAGGCCAAAACACAACAAAACAAAAAGATAGAGCCATATGCGAAATTATAGAAAAATCAGTTTTTTTTAATTCATAGGAAAATTGGGAAATTTTAATATGAAATGGGTAGTAAAAGATTTATGGGGAGTTCCCGTCGTGGCTCAGTGATTAATGGATCTGACTAGGAACTATGAGGTCTCGGGTTCGATCCCCGGCTTTGCTCAGTGGGTTAAGGATCCGGCATTGCCGTGAGCTGTGGTGTAGGTTGCAGACGTGGCTTGGATCCTGCGTTGCTGTGGCTCTGGCGTAGGCCAGTGGCTACAGCTCTGATTCGACCCCTGGCCTGGGAACCTCCATATGCCACGGCCCAAGAAATGGCAAAAAGACGGAAAAAAAAAAAAGATTCATGGCAATTATCGTTTATTTTCGTGCATGTGAAAATGGTACTGTCCTTATTCTTAAGAAGTGCATGCCGAAGTATTTAGGGGTTATATGTCATGCTCTGTTATTGTCAAATAATTAGGCAAATGGGAAAAGCAAATATGGCACAAGGTTAACGGCTGAATCTAGGTTCCTGGGCGGAATATATCAGGGGGGTTGTTAAACAGGTACTATTCTTTCAGCATTTCTGTATACTTGAAAATTCTCATGATAAAACCTGAAGAAGACATACAACACAAATAGTTAATAATCTACTGGCTGCTGGCCTGACAGGAAACGTCAGATGTAATTGAGAAGCCAAATGGACTATCTGGAGACGGAGGAAATATAGATGTATGTTATACTAGCACCTTGGACAGTAATGGGATGAAATTATTGGTTGATACTGCAGTCGTTCCTAGGTCCCCCATTCTCACCCCCCACACACACACACAGGTCCCCGGCTTCTCCCACATCTGGCCTCCCTTCGCCTCCCCTTTGCATGACCCCATTCCTCCCTCCCCAGCCCTGCCCTGCCCTTCTCTGTCCAGGATCATCAGATGCGTTCATGCCAGGCTGGCAGGCACTTTGAAGATGAAACATGCTGAGTCCCCCTGTAGCCCAGGTATTGGCATCCTTTACACAGAGGAGGGTGCGGGCCACTCCACTATTAAAGCACATTCTAGAGAGGCGTTGGACCCAGCCCGCCACCCAAGCCCATAAAGCACAAATTGCCACAACCCCATCTGCATAGCCAAGCCCTTTCCAGATGAGCATAAATAGGACCGGGGCTCCTTCAGAGGCACATTGGAGTTTCCACAGGGCTCCAGCTCTCCCATCCTGTGCTGTGCAACCCAAACGCCTGGAAGAACCATGACCTGCAGATCAGGATTCAGCAGCCGCACCTTCAGCTGCACCTCTGCCTGCGGACCTCGGGCAGGCCGCTGCTGCATCACGGCCGCCCCCTACCGGGGCATCTCCTGCTACCGCGGCCTCACCGGGGGCTTTGGCAGCCGCAGCGTCTGCGGAGGCTTCCGCGCTGGCTCCTATGGCCGCAGCTTCGGGTACCGCTCTGGCGGCGTGGTCCGTCCCAGCCCGCCCTGCATCACCACCGTGTCCGTCAACGAGAGCCTCCTCGCGCCCCTCAACCTGGAGATCGACCCCAACGCCCAGTGTGTGAAGCAAGAGGAGAAGGAGCAGATCAAGTTTCTCAACAACAGGTTCGCCGCCTTCATTGACAAGGTGGGTGTCCTTGATCACACCCTTCCTGAACCTTCCCTTCCTGGGCAGGCCCTGAGCGGGTAGTCAGGGCGCAGAAGAGATGGGGTCCAGGTGAGCTCCCACGCTGATGGAGGCGAGGGACACAGATCCGGGGCACACACAGGCCAGAGGAATGAGTACAGAGCCAGGGGCTCCTGATGAGAGCACCGTTATCATATACAACCTCTGTCCAGACGGGCAGAGTCCCCACAGACAGACAAGGACAAGGCTTGGAAATGCATGCCAGAGGAAGAAAGCCACACATGCAAACAAGACGCAAAGAATGCACATAAGAAATAGGAACCGGATCACAGGTCATCCTTTGGATGGGTGTCCTTGATCACACCTTACCTGAACCCACCCATTCGCAAACCGGGCTGGGCACTGACGGTGGAGTCAGAGGCAAAAAGACCTCTGCCCAACATGCCACCCAGACTCAATGGGTCAGGATAATTCAGTTCAGCTGAGAGCTAGGAATGATCTTTCCCGGCCCCTTGCTCTCACTCCTAAGCTGGAAAATTCGAACAGACATCACAATCCTGAAATCCAGAAGTTGCCTTGTCTCCCACTGCTTCTCTCTATCTACTCTCTGCGGAGCTCTCAGTTTGGCGGTTTGTCTTAAAACAATCAGCACCCTCCCCAGCCCACTCCTCACCCCCCCTCCCCCCGCCATGGGCTTTGGGACACTAGGAGCCAACTGACCCCTCCTCCCACCCCAAATGGCAGGTGCGCTTCCTGGAGCAGCAGAACAAGCTGCTGGAGACCAAGCTGCAGTTCTACCAGAACCGCCAGTGCTGCGAGAGCAACCTGGAGCCGCTCTTCAATGGCTACATCGAGACGCTGAGGCGGGAGGCCGAGCGCGTGGAGGCCGACAGCGGGAGGCTGGCCTCCGAGCTCAACCACGTGCAGGAGGTGCTGGAGGGCTACAAGAAGAAGTGAGTGTGGCCAGGGGTGATGCTGGGCTCAGGAAATGCACTTGGGTGAAAGCCCATTGGATGAGACCAGAGAAGAGTTCCAAGAAGGGCGAGCACCCTGCAGGCCGGGTCGAGTGCTCATCACGCAGTTGTTGACCAGACGCCTGGGAGCAGGGCCGTGATCCCCCAGGAGCTACCGCTCCTCCTTTGGGCTTCTCTTCTCAGAGAGGGGAGGCCTTCGGTCTGCCAGGCTGTCTCCTCCGGGCCTCTCAGGCTCCCACCTTAGCACCTGGGTCTGATAGGAGCCTCTGTGTCACTCAGAGCTGCCAAGTTCAAGGTGCTGACCTAACTGAGGGCCTCTGGGACTCCCAGGCCCTCCCACAGCTGAGCTGGGTGAGGGGAGGCCGGGGCTGCGGTGCCCCCCAGGTGCTGCGTCCACTCCTAGCAGGGGCTGGGGCTGAGTCCTTATTTCCCCCAGAGGTGACCTCAGAGCCGCCTTGGGAACAGGGCTGTGAGGTCCCAGAGGAGTAGCCCCACGGACCGCTCCCCCCCCCCCCATTCAAAGCGGAGAGAGAAGCACAGACACATCCCAGACCCAACCAGAGAAGACCCGGCAGGGCTGCCAGGGCTCCGGCTGGTTGAGAAGTTGCTAAAATTGCCCCTCGCCCTTCCCTGACCTCACCCTCTGCCCCCTTCTGCCTCAGGTATGAGGAGGAAGTTGCCCTGAGGGCCACGGCCGAGAATGAGTTTGTGGCTCTGAAGAAGGTGAGTGACACGGGATCGGGACGCACACACGTGAGGGGTCAGAGAATGCCAGACTCCTGCTGGGAAGACCCATGGTCTCGAGCTCCGTCCGTGTGGGGTGCGGTGACCTTGCCGAGGCACGATGGGAAATTCCAGAGATCAGCTTGTGAAGGGCTCGCTAGGGCTTTGCCAAGGGCAATCACCTTGGAAGGTCCACTGGCCCCCCGCCCTGGGGCAGGAGGATGGCTGAGTTGACCTCGGGATGTTGGGTGCTGCTTCAGAGGCTGGGGCTGGGGCTGGCATCCCCTGGAGGCGTGGCAGCTTCAGCCTCTCTGCTGAGGGGCAGTGGCTGTCTCGCTTTGCAGGAAGTCTGGTCAGGAGGGGGCGCATAGTCCTGGGGTCTGGGGCAGGATGGGACAGAGCCAGGAGTGGACTTTTGGAGGAGTGCTAG
Organism: Phacochoerus africanus; assembly: GCF_016906955.1. Classification (NCBI taxonomy): domain Eukaryota; kingdom Metazoa; phylum Chordata; class Mammalia; order Artiodactyla; family Suidae; genus Phacochoerus; species Phacochoerus africanus. The sequence goes on along the minus strand of NC_062550.1, from coordinate 20,001,634 downwards.
GGCACAGGGAAGGGCCAAGGTGGCTGAACAAGAGTCCGCCGGTCTGCAGGCTTCCTGGTGCAGGGGAGGGTAAGAAGGAGAGCTGGGTGGGAGGGGAAAGGTCTCACGTGGGGGCTGAAATGCTGGGTCCGTCTCCAAGGCTCGAGGGGTTTGTTCTCCGAAGGAGAGTAGACTGGGACGAACCTCCAGGGCAGGGCAGAGGGTCTGGCGATGGGTAGGGACGAGGACCACTGAGAGGTCCCCCTGCCCCACCTCCATGCCATGGGGGAGAAGAGAGAGGAGTTTGAGCTGATGATCCCCGGGGGACCTCTGAGCTCAAAGCCGCTGCGCCTTTCCAGGACGTGGACTGCGCCTACGTCCGCAAGTCAGACCTGGAGGCCAACGTGGAGGCCCTGGTCCAGGAGATCGACTTCCTGCGGCGACTGTATGAGGAGGTGAGCGGCTGTGGTCCAGGCAGAAAAGCAGCAGCTGGCCGAGACGAGAGCGTGTGTCGGTCTGGGGTCCCAGCTGGACGGGGATCTGGGCGGGAGAGGCTGTCAGAGGGGGGCAGGGCTGGGGGGCAGGGCAGGGCTGAGGAGGCTGGGTCCACACTGGGGGAGGGGGGCGGTGAGGCCATGATGTGAACAAGACCCTGGCATCCCTCCACCCCCGCCATCTGCAGGAGATCCGCGTCCTCCAAGCCCACATCTCAGACACCTCGGTCATTGTCAAGTTGGACAACAGCCGGGACCTGAACATGGACAACATCGTGGCGGAGATCAAGGCTCACTACGATGACATCGCCAGCCGCAGCCGGGCCGAGGCTGAGAGCTGGTACCGCAGCAAGGCGAGTGGCCCAGGACACCTGCGTCCTCGTCACGGCAGTGGCAGGGATGGGAGGGGCATGTGAACGAGGCCTCTTTTGCCTGGGGATTCGGATTCCTAGGGCTGGTGGGAGAAGGGCAGGCAGCTGTCAGGTTATAGTGCAGGACGGGGCTGCCATGTGCGATTGCACAGGTGAGCACTGTACGGCCTGCACCATCACCTGAATGTGACACCTGTGGTGTCCTGAATGGGTAGGCAGTCTCATGCTGAGTCTCACAGGCCCCTCTGCCTCCCCCAGTGTGAGGAGATCAAGGCCACGGTGGTCCGGCACGGGGAGACCCTGCGCCGCACCAAGGAGGAGATCAACGAGCTGAACCGCGTGATCCAGAGGCTGACGGCCGAGATCGAGAATGCCAAGTGCCAGGTAGGGGTCCCTGGAGGCCCACCCAGGCTCCCACAGCCCGTGTGCGCCCAAATGGATCTCACCATTCATTCTCCAGCCCCTGTGCATGACTAGGTGGTGGTTGCTCAGGGAGACCCGTGTGATGAAGGGGAGAGGCCTGTTCCTGGGCTGATCCCTGCTGGCTGGGGAGAGCCTGGACACATCCAGGACGTGGGCACAGAGACCCAGGGACCACAACCCACCTTGTTCTCTTCTGGGCCCCCAGAACTCCAAGCTGGAGGCTGCCGTGGCTGAAGCTGAGCAGCAGGGCCAGGTGGCCCTCAACGATGCCAAGTGCAAGCTGGCGGAGCTGGAGGCCGCCCTGCAGAAGGCCAAGCAGGACATGGCCTGCCTGATCAAGGAGTACCAGGAGGTGCTGAACTCCAAGCTGGGCCTGGACATCGAGATCGCTACCTATAGGCGCCTGCTGGAGGGCGAGGAGCAGAGGTGAGCCATCCCATTCCCACCCTTTGCCCAAGCTCACCCTTGATCTTGGCTGCACTATGGCCCAAGGTCTGGGACAAACCCATCATTTATCACTTCGGGATAGGGTGGTAGTTTTGGAGTTACTGTTCCTTCAGACCCTCTGCTTTTACTGTCTTGACCACGGCTGGACTTCATTTCTAGAATTTGTGGAGCTTGGTCTGCAACCCTGGCCATCACTCATGTTGCCTTTTTCCTCTTCCCTCTTAGGCTGTGTGAAGGTGTTGGCTCCGTGAATGTCTGTGAGTAACACAGGCCCTCCGTGGATGGATTTACTGGCTTCCTGTAAGGGATGGAAGGAGGAGGCTTAAAGATAAGAGTGCCTAAGACCTGCATATAAGAATGAGCTGGCATCACACGGGGAGGGATCTGGGGTCTGACAGCAGGAGAGGCCACAGCTTGGGACTAGAGGGACCCAGAGCTGTTAAGTAAAGATGCCTGGAGGGACCATCCCCAGGGAGGCGGGGGTCTCTACACTCCAAGAATTCTGACTCAGCCTTTGGGGTTCGCAGGTGTCAGCAGCTCCCGGGGCGGGGTCGTGTGCGGGGACCTCTGCGTGTCTGGCTCCCGGCCCGTGACGGGCAGCGTCTGCAGCGCCCCCTGCAGCGGGAACGTGGCAGTGAGCACCGGCCTGTGCGCGCCCTGCGGCCCCTGCAATTCCGTCACGTCTTGTGGCCTGGGCACCGGCGGCGTGGGCTCCTGTGGCATCAGCTCCTACAGCCTGGGCTCCTGCACCAGCAACTGCCGCAAGTGTTAGGCGCCCCAACGCAGGCACGTCCCAGCACCTCTCAGGCGCGCAGCCCGCAAGCCCGCCCTGCCTGGCCGGGCCCCGCCCACCCCTGGGCGAAGCCAGCCCGGGGCTGCTTCTCTGGCACCTTCCAAAGTCCACCCCATTCATGACCTCTCGAGCCTATGCTTGATCCCCTGTCCCTGGGCTGTGCGCCCGCGCTGGGAAAGGCTACCGTAGAAAGAAATCTCTTTGGCGCCCAAGGGAAGGACATCCCTGGGCAGGGAGGACCAGAACCAGGACCCTACCCTGGGCTGCCATGGGGACAATGGCCAAAGCCCCCACTCTGTCGCAGCATCTTCCCTTCCTCTTATGCCGTGTTCATCTCTTTCTTTATCTGTGCTTCCAATAAATCACTGTAGCCAACCCTGGACTTTGTCTGCACTTCTCTTATCCTTCTCAGGGCTCAGGGTTTGGGGGGTGGAGGTCCCCAAAGTCACATGGAGCAGAGAATCCCACCCCCCCAAATCTGGGGTCTCCACTCCAGTCCCCTGTCCCTGGGTTCACAGTAGTCTCAGATTTAGCCAAGCATTGTGCTGAATCACTACATCCTACAACTGTATCCCCACTTCCTTCACCAGATATCTTGCAGATGAAGAAATCAGAGCTCAGGGGCCCCAAGTAGACAGGACAGGGCCCCACACCTGAGTTCTGTGGCGCAGCTGGGATTTGAACTTCGTGTGCATATCTAGTGCTCATCTTACTTAATCCCACCTGCCTCCCAGAAGACAACTCTGTGCATTTGTAAACTGATGGATAGATTCACCAGTCACTCAAAGCTTAAGGAAATATCACTCCTGGTTTTGGTGGGAAAGACTCATTCATGCCTGAGTCATTTATGAGAATTCTTTAAGGGGCGACTACATGAACATGACAAATTTCAAACAGCCTTTGATATGGCTACCTTTTTAAAAATAGAGTCCTTTGGGAGTTTGGAGAACTACCATTAGCTGATAAATTGCCTCCAAGCTAGAAAACAGTAAGATTATGTGACATGCATACAGGTGAGCATGCAGACTCTGGAGCCAGACTGTCTGGATCCAAACATGGGCTCTGTTCCTAGCTGAGTGACTTTAGGCAACTGTCTTACCCTCTCTGTGCCTCAGTTTCCATATGTCTCCCATGAAAAATGATTTTTTAAAAAAGAGCACCTCTCTTTTTACCTCCTAGGGTTGTTGGGAGGCTTAAGGAATTTTATATATGTACACTATTTAGATGGCGCCTGCCACAAAATAATCCCAATACATGTTTATCATCATAGGATTCTATTGTAGAAAGGAAAGCGCAAATCCTTCCAGGGACCAAGGCCATGGCCAGCCTCTCGTTACACTTCTATCTGTGATCAGAGATGGCAAGCCCATTGAGAGAGGTCCCCACACCTTTCAGGCCATCAAACTCCTTTATGCAGGCAATGCAGTCCCAACACAGATGAGGATCTTACGAGTGCTGGTGGGAGTGGGGAGATGGCCCCTCAGCTTCACTAAAGGTCAAGGAGAGTCCCTGAAGATACATCAGTACATAGAGTGAATCTCTACATTTCCAATTCCAGGCCCAGGAAACCGTAGCAGAAATGAAAGTCCCCATCCACACCTCTAAGGGCGATAGACATAATTAAGAATATTGAGGAGGTCCCGTCGTGGCGCAGTGGTTAACGAATCCGACGAGGAACCATGAGGTTGCAGGTTCGGTCCCTGCCCTTCCTCAGTGGGTTAACGATCCAGCGTTGCCGTGAGCTGTGGTGTAGGCTGCAGACGAGGCTCGGATCCCACGTTGCTGTGGCTCTGGCGTAGGCCGGTGGCTGCAGCTCCGATTCAACCCCTAGCCTGGGAACCTCCATATACCGCGGGAGCGGCCCAAGAAATAGCAAAAAGACAAGAAAAATATATATATATATATTGAGGAGGTCCCGTCGTGGCGCGGTGGTTAACGAATCCAACTAGGATCCATGAGGTTGCGGGTTCGATCCCTGGCCTTGCTCAGTGGGCTAAGGATCCAGCGTTGCCATGAGCTATAGTGTAGGTTGCAGACACGGTTCGGATCCCCCGTTGCTGTGGCTCTGGTATAGGCAGGTGGCTGCAGCTCCAATTAGACCCCTAGCCTGGGACCCTCCATATGCCGCGGGACGCCACCCTAGAAAAAGCAGAAAGACAAAAAAAAAATATATATATATATTGACAGACCAGAAGTGAATGGTCTGAAAAGACACAGGCTCTTTTGAGGGGTAGGATTAATCCCAGGGCTCCTGGCCACCAACTTGTCCCCTCCACACCTCCAATGGAATTCTGAGGACTGAACTCTTGGAGAGTTCCAGAATATGCAACTGTTCTAACCAGCCCTCTGTGCTCTGACACTACACAGCTCAGAAACAGGCCCTGTCAGGAGAGCAGACCTGAGGCTCCATCCCTCCCCAGTTCAGAAGCCACCAGTCCTGAGGGATTTCTCAGCTCTGTCAACCCACCCCGCCCTCCCTGTATCACTAGTCTCACCAGTCCAGCTGGGCCTTCATTCTCTCACCCTCCCTCTGGCTCTGACCTCTGACCTTCTCTTTCCTACTCTGGCTCCACAATCCTCACCTCCCTCTGGGTTCCCACTCCTGGACAGGCTCAGGCAGAGCAGCGAGTATGAATGAATCACATCCATAACACCCGTGATGCCGAATGGTGAAGAAAATGAACCCCCCCCCCGCTGTGTGACCTTTAGCAAGTCACCTCCCCTCTCTGGGCCTCAATGTATTCTCTATTGGGTGTGGGGAGGGGGGCAGAGGAAATGCTTGGACTATGGCTAATGGCTGCTGAGTTCCCTTAGCCATTTAAAGCATTGTTATTTTTTTTATTTTTATTTTTTAGTGAGTTTTATTTTTTCCATTATAGCTGGTTTACAGTGTTCTGTTAATTTTCTACTGTACAGCAAAGTGACCCCATCACACATACATATACACTTTCTTTTTCTCTCATTATCCTCCATCACACTCCATCATGTGACTAGAGACAGTTCCCTGTGCTATACAGCAGGATTTCACTGCTAATCCATTCCAAAGGCAATCATTTGCCTCTATTGACCCCAGCTTCCCAGGCCACCCCACTCCCTCCCCCTCCCCCTTGGCAACCACGAGTCTGTTCTCCAAGTCCATGAGTTTCTTTTCTATGGAAAGATTCCTTTTATTCTTTTTTTAAAAAACTGAAGAATAGTTGATTCACAACGTTGTGTTTCAAGTGTACAGCAAAGTGATTCAGTTATATGTTTTTCCAGATTCTTTTCCATTATAGGGTTTTACAAGCTATTGAATACACTTCCCTGCGCTCTACAGTAAATCCTTGTTTTCTATATACTAGGGGGCATCTGTTACTCCCAAACTCCCCACCCCACTCCCTCCTCCCCCTTTCCCCTTTGGGAACCATGTTTGTTTCCTGTGTGACTCTTTCTCTTTTGGAAAAAATTCATTTGTGTCATCTTCTCATTTTTTAAAGTTTTATTGAAGTAGAGTTGATTTACAAGGTTGCGGTCATTTCTTCTGTAAGAAACATTTTTTTGTCTTTTGTCTTTTGTCTCTTTAGGGCTGCACCTGCAGCATATGGAGGTTCCCAGGCTAGAGGTCAAATTGGAGCTGTAGCTGCTGGCCTACGACGCAGCCACAGTAAGACAGGATCCGAGCCACGTGTGCGACCTACACCACAGCTCAGAGCAATGCTGGATCCTTAACCCACTGAGCGAGGCCAGGGATGGAACCCACATCCTCATGCATACTAGTTAGGTTCGTTAACCACTGAGCCATGACGAGAACTTCATATTCTTCTTTCTCGTGTAATTTCTTTGCTGTATAATAAAGTGATTCCGTTATGCATATACACACCCATTCTCTTTCAGATTCTTTTCCCTCATAGATGATCACAGAATATTGGGTGGAGTTCTCTGTGCTATACAGCAGGTCGCCGTTGGCCAAATATTCCAGATACCTCAGTGTGCACTTGCCAATCCCAAACCCCCAGTCCACCCCTCCTCCCCTGTCCCTTTTGATAACTGTAAGTCTTTCAAAGTCTGTGAGTCTGTTTCTGTTTTGCAGATAAGTCCATTTGTATCCTCTTCTTAGACTCCACATATGTAATATCATATGATATTTGTCTTTCTCTGACTTAGTATGATAATTTCTAGGTCCACCTATGTTGCTGCAGATGGCACTATTTTGTTTCATTCCTTTTTACGGCTGAGTAGTATTCCACTGTGTATATGTACCACATCTTCTTTATCTGCTCACTCATGGACATTTAGTTTGCTTCCATGTCTTGACTGCCATAAATAGGGAATGTTCTAGGACTCTTAAGGAGAAGTGGGACAAGACGAGGACCCAGAGGGAAGTAGGGAGCCCAGGTGCCACACACTGTGTTGTGTGCACATTGATTGTATCTTCATCAAGCACAACTCACTGTCTCTAGGCTACTGGGAGTTTCGGAAGGGAATGATGGGCTCCAGGTGCCTGATCGCACACATTTGGGCACCTGTGTGGAAACATGTACGTGTGTGGGTGACTGTGGGGGTTCTAATATGATGTGATATTGTGTGTGAATGTGTGTACCTCTGTGTACATGTGTGAAGAGAGTTTTGTGGGTACATGCGGGTATGGTGCAATGTGAGGACACAAGTGGACCTGTGCTGGTGAGATGGGGTCACAGATGGAGAACTGGGCTCCAGCAGGACTGGTGATGTCAACTCCTGCTGAGGGTCACCCTGGGGAGATGCCCTTGGCTAGGGAACCCTAGCTCCAAGCCTTGGACTCCCCAAACTACACTGCCTGTCCTGTAATTACTGTAGCTCCTACTGGGGCAGAGGAAATTCAATTGGCCTTCTTAAAGTTCAGAGCCTTCTTAAAAAGTGCTCAAAATCCTTCCCAAGAACTCCAGTAAATGAAAACTTAGTTACAATGTTTACTATGTTTTAAGCGTATGGTAATACATTTAATTCTGGAACAATCCTATAACCGGGGCTATTCTTGTTTTACAGATAAACTGTAATGCAGAGGGGTTAAGAAGGGAGGAAAAATAAAAGGGATAAGTGAATCTCCACCAGTTAGATCTGGAGAGGATGAGACTGAGGTCCAGAACTAGGCCAAAGTAACAGCAAGACTGGGAACAGAACCTGGGTCCTTCCTTTTATTTTGGTCCGGACAGGTTGATATATTGCACCTAGCAGCGCATTTAGATGTATTGAGAAATTCCCAAGGGGGCTCCCTAGCGTGACACATGTTAATAGTGGAAGAATAGGGCCCAATTCCTAAACCCTCGGTCCCTTCATCCCTACTACGTGGCAGGCTCTGGAGACGGATGGCTGAAATAGGTCACGGTCCCTGAGGGGCTCAAATAAAGACTCAAACACAGTTGATAGGGATGGAGTGGGCACAGGTAGTTTTAGAAGTCCCAGTAGAGGATCATAGATAGAGAGGGAAATCTAGGGGACTTTGGGAGGTCACTATAAGTTAATAAACTGCTCAAAAAAGCCATCAGAACAAGGCAGGCTTGCTTGACTAGTGGAGGGGTGACAATTGCCTCAGGTCGTTGGATGGGGGATGGAATGAGGTTTGCATTCAGATTCAAACCAAGGGCAGGATGATTTGAATACACTCCTTACCAGACTAAGGAGGAGCCACTACTCCCAGAAAGGAAGAGGCAGGCTTTTCCAACCCCCCACTCCCCTTGGAGGATAAAACGGTAGCCCACTGGATCTGCCTCGCCTGCCCCCTGGCATCTCACAAGCATCCTATCCTAATACATCTATTTCTTGCCTATCACTTTGTCTTTTGCTGAATTCCTTCTGCACAGAGGCATAAAGAACCTCAACCTCATTAAGCCCAGACATCGGGTGAGGGCTAATTTAAAACGCGGGTTCAAGTCCCAAGCCGTGTTCTGGCTAGGTTCAGGCTGTTAGTTGTCAGTTTCACAGTGAAGTCACATCCAACCCTTTAAGCGCTGCTACCAAGTGTGAGGCAGGCGTGGTGAGCCAACAGGGCTGATCCCTTGGGGTCCCCTTTTGCTGAGAAGCGATGACTGAATGGGTAACATCCCTCCACGCTTCAGAAGTCACCCTGACTCACAAAGCTTGTCAATGGGCGTGGGCTGACTCTCCAGACGTGGCCTGGAAGGTTGCCTGTGGCCCAGGAAGTCACTCAGAAAATTGGTCCCCAAACCGCAAACATTGCTGGTGGCCCACGTGGCCCTGGCCCAGCAAGAACCTCAAACCTGACCCCTTGACCCTTAGGATCTCCCGGGAGGACATCAGGGCTGTGTATTTGGAAAGAAGACATGTGGCCGATGACCGATCCATGACGGGTCCCCGGTGATGCTGGATGCAGTAGGCTCACCATCACTCCTGCCTACAGCTCTGGCGGGGCGGGGGTATTTCCTTCTGCGCTTCCCCCAAAGTTCCTGTGTTCACATCACCAGCACAGCAGGAGCTGAGAAAACCTGAACTTGAATATCAGGGACTGTTGTTAACTCCTCGAAAAATGCAGGGAACACCAAATCCAACTGAAACAAGCTTCCAGAGGAGCAGCTCTGCTTTCAGGCAGCTGCTTTACACTGGGGCGGGGGTAGGGGGGGAGGTTGGGAAAAAAACATTTATACCCTTGGTGTTGGTCAGATTGGATCAAGTGGGACTGGTGTGAGTTCAGTAGGCCCATGTCCCCTACCCCTCAGGTGGGTGGCAGCCTGCCCAGCCAAGTTCTGGTCCCATTCCTCTTGCATGAGACTGCTCTCTTTATCCAGGAAGGGGGCCTTCTGGGTAACTGGTCTCTGGGCAGAGACCCAAGAGAACACAGCAGACACCCTGGCACTAGCAAACCTTAAAAGGTAAAGCCGAGGCCTCGGGCCAATGACGCACCTTCGCTCCACCCAAGGACACAGAAAGCAGGAACCATTGTTCCCCAGATGCTTCAGTGATGTAATCCTTTTTGCAACAGAAAAGAATGTGAGCTCCCTGAATGGAGGCTTCTCTCAGACACCCAGCCTCTCCCTGGCCACACTCCCCCACAAACTGGCCCACCTTCTGCTCACCCAAAGTCCAGCTGCCTTGAGAAAACTCAAACTACACCAGAGACCTGGGAGTAGAAACAGAGCTGGATCCTCTGACTCCAAAGCTCATGCCTTCCTCTGCCATGCTCTATGGTTCTGTTGCTCCCAGCCCAATGTCCCATCACTTGTTCAGCTGAAACCGGGGCGATGCTATTGTTTTGATTTCCTCCAGCCCCCATCATCGAGGGCCATTGGCCCCTGGTATGTCCTCAAATGACCCTGCCAGGGCAGCAGCGGGAGGTTCCCCTTCATTTCCATCTCACTGTGTTTCTTTCTTTCTTCCTTTCTTTTTGTCTTTTTAGGGCCGCACCTGCGGCATATGGAGGTTCCCAGGCTAGGGGTCTAACAGGAGCTACAGCTGCCAACCTACACCTCAGCCACAGCAACACCAGATCCCAGCTGCGTCTGTGACCTACACCACAGCTCACGGCAATGCCGGATCCTTAACCCACTGAGCGAGGCCAGGGATCGAACCCACAACCTCGTGGTTCCTAGTCGGATTCGTTTCTGCTGCGCCACGACGGGAACTCCTCACTGTATTTCTTTCTGGTCCATTTCCTGGTTTCTGACCTGCCTCCCCACCAGACCACCATCTTGGGAGGGGCCGGGACTGGAGTGTCTTGTCCACCAAGTGCTATGCCTGACCCTCAGGGGACCAGTCTGTGCCTGTGGAGTGGCCTGTGAGTGGCTGAATGAATGCGGTTCTCAGCAACTCTGCCAAGAACGGCCACCTGCGGACCCGTCCTGGGAATAAGTCCACCCTCATGCATGAGGTCACCCCTTCCTTCCCTTTTACCAGGTGCTCTTTCTCTCTCTCTCTCTCTCTCTCTCTCACACACACACACACACACACACACACACACACACATACACCCAACTTCTAAGATGCCACTGTAAACTGAAATCATGTGGACCCACATATTCCAAGGGAAGGGTTGCTTCCTGGTAGTGTTCCCCCTTTTCTCTCCCCTCCCCCAAATCGAACCAGCTTTGTCTTTGCTCTGAGGATAAATAGCCTGAGGAATCCAGGCACAAACAGCCTGCAGGCTCCATCCTTCCACCGCACAACTTTTTATTGCAAAGGAGGAGTCCCAGGAAAAGGGGCGGAGGAGGGGGGTGTTCCGAGGGGCGGGGTGCTGGGTCCGGGTAAGTCACACGCCATGCCTCCCAGTGGCACAACGCCCAGCCAGTCCCTGTGCTGGGGACGAGTCTGTCATGGTCCATTAAACTACATTCCAAGACTTTCCACTCTGGGGCGGGGGACAAGAGGGAGAGGTGAGGCCAGGACCAGCACCATGGCGGGGGGGGGGGGCGGTGTCTGAGACACAGGGCCAAATCTTTGGGGCAGAAGCTAGGGTTCCTTGACTTCTCCGGGGCTGGGCGGCAGAGGTTCAGCATCTGGGGGAGCCGCTGCAGCCGCAGCCCGCGACACAGCCAGGGGAGCTGCAGAGCGTGCAGCCGCCGCCAGGGGCGCTCGTGTCCAGGGCGCCGGGGCCTGTTCCAGGCGGCAGGAGGCTGGCGGACCCCGAGACTGAGGGCGAACCGCCGGTGGGAGCGCTGCCCGGGGCTGAGCGAAGAGCGATTATCGGAGGAGGAAAACCCCTTCTTCCCTGCTGCCCGCGCCGCCCCAGAAGACAGGCATATAGAGATGCAGAGAACCTCCTTCGCCGCGGGAGACAGATGTGCAAACTCTCCAAAATGATAGCTACACAGAAGTCATCCCCCAAGAAACAAACTCAGCGACCCCCTCCTCCCTGACGTGAGATACAGACTCTCCTGCTGGGACAAACCAAAACAACTTCCCCAGGACACATCAACAGATGCTCCCCACCAAGAGCAGACCACAGAACCACCTCTCCCAACACACATAAACACAAAAAGTCACCCCCACGTAAAGAAACAGCCCCCCCATCCCCACCCCCGCCAAGAAAGGGGGACACCCGGGAGGAGGGGAGCTGGAATAAGATTTGACCCCTCTACGAAAAAAAAAAAAGGAGTTCCCGTTGTAGCTCAGGGGAAACGAATCTGACTAGCATCCATGAGGAGGAAGGTTCCATCCCTGGCCTGGCTCAGTGGGTTAAGGATCCAGCGTTGCGGTGAGCTATGGTGTAGGTCACAAAAGCAGCTGGGATCTGGTGTTGCTGTGGCGTAGGCCAGTGGCCAGAGCTCCTTGCTCCTTCCATATGCCGTGGGTTCGGCCCTAAAAAGACAAAAAAAAAAAGAGATTTGACCCCTCTGACCCAAGTTACTCCATTTTTTACTTACTGATGCTCTGTGCCCCAAGTCCCAGACCAAGCCTGCAGGGAAGAGAAAGCGGGTGAGGGGATCCAGCTACTAAGCAGAATGTTTTCCATTCTCCAAAACAAAACCCTCCTGGGCCTCTCCGCACAGGCAGAAATCCTACCCGCCTGCAAGCTGTTTGGTTCTCTCAGGTCGCCTCAGCCCTTTGGAGCAAAGACTCCTTCCAGATGTTTAAACTCAACCCTTCCTGCCATTAATCCAAATAACTCGCTTTTATTGATGAATTCTTGAAGAAAGGAGAAGGGAGAAGGCCTACAACTGTCTTTGGCCTCAACTTATCTTGAAATTAGAGACCAGAAGGGGCCGTTTTGAAGGAGAGGACAGAGGCCATAGGTCAGTTGGCTGGAGAGGATTGTTCAAGCCTCACCCAGTCACTTTCTAGCTGTGTGTCCTGGAGGTGGTCCTTTACTCTCGGAGACTCAGTTTCTTCATCTGTAAAATGGGGATCAGAGCACCTCCTTCCCAGGGTTTTGTGCAACATAAAGGAGACACTCCGTGCAGCAGGTCTGTTGCATGGGGGGTTCCCTTTGCCTCCCCTCAGCCTGGTGGGCCCAGGTGGAATGGGCAACCCTTGAGTCCCTACCTGCCTAAGGTTAAAAGCCAGGCCCTACCTGTTGCCATAAACCCTGCCTCCCTCAGGTCTGGGGCAGAGGGGCAGCGTTGAGGAGAAGGCACCTCACACTGGGGACCTTCCTCCCTCCCTCCCTAGCCAGCCCTTGGTCCCTGCAATTGTTTCCACAGACAAATGAGCCCCTGCTCTCTGATCTTGACTTTGTGAGTGGCCCTATTCCAGGTGCCAAGAGTTCTTACTAGATGGGAGCTTTTGTCTAAAGGGCTGTACGATGCAGGGGGGAGAACTAGCTCCAAAACAAAGCCCTAGATCCCCAGGTCACCTCTCCCCACCCCTCTGCAGCTGGTAAAGTCCCAAGTGGGGCCCTTCCTGAGCCCTCGCACCCCTCACCTCCACATCTGAAGCACCGCCCGCCCTCACCTGCCCTCCTCGCTCTCCAGCAGCTTGCGGTAGGTGGCGATCTCAAAATCCAGGCCCAGCCTGACAATCATGAGCTCCTGGTACTCACGCAGCTGCCGCACCATGTCCTGCTTGGCCCGCTGCAAGGCGGCCTCCAGCCAGGCCAGCTTGCTCTTGGCACTGCCTGAGGCACCCTCCTCCTGCAGAGCTGGGGGGTCCTTGCCTCTCTCTGCTTCGCAGGGCTGGGGGTGAAGGGCAGACCATAGACAGGAGGACGTCCTTGGCGCTCCCCTCTCCCCGCTCCAGGATCCAGACCTTTCTCAGAGGATGGAGAGCCAAGGAGGGATTAGAGATCGTTGTGAGACGTGAGCATGCCTGTTCTGAAGGGTGTGTCTGTGTGTCTGCCCCCGCTTCCAGCGTGGAGGTTGGGGGCCAGCCGTCTGGGGTGGCTGAGAGCCTTTTGCCTCTAATTTCATGACACGTCTGAAATGAGCTAGGGTCCAGGAAGCATCACATGTTTCTTAGCATATCGTGCTAACATGCTGACATGGGATTATTGTTTCACTGGGGAAACTAACAGGGAGAGTCTCCTTTCCTCACAAGAGACTAGAATTTGCAGTCTCTGGGGGAAAATAATAATAATAAAGTCTTGCCTTGATGACATGTGTGGGCTGCTTAGGAAGCCAGTGGGAAATCAGAGCGACTGGAAGGGAGATGGAACCATGGTGGTCCACCCACCCGCTCTGCCATCCCCTGGAATCTGAACAGCTATGGGTCCCTGGAGAAGGAAGGACCCCCAAGAATATCCCACAGACCCTGAGACACTTGTATCTGCAGAAAACAATATCAGACCGGGAGCAGAACGCCTTCCCTCTGCCGGGTGGAACACAGGCGAGCGGGGCTTGACAGAGAGGGCGGCTGGCAGGAAAGAGAGGAGGTTGAGAGGGAGAGAGGTCGAGAGAAAAGCAAGCATGCATGTGGGAATCTCTTCTTTCTAAGACCTAAAGCCTGGGTCCTGGACACAAATGCTTACAGAGTCTGGCCAGAGGCATAAAAAATTAAGGCCAAATGTATATGTTAATATTATCCAGCTCCACAAAGAAATATACACACTTTCCTTTTCCTGAAATTACAAGGACCTCTTTCATATTTTCAGTTCTTTCCTTTCTTACCTTAGAGAGAGAGAGACCTAGGTCCAGAGCCTTTTCTATCTTACAAAGGTAACAGTACCAGCCACGGTGATGACAGATGGTAAAGACGCCTCTGCCTCGGTGTCAAGGGATGTGATTTGGAGCGGTGGGGACTGCGGCGCTCAAAAGAAGCATGTCCCCAGGGTGAGGATGACAGAGAAGACAGAGACCTCTCTTCTCTCGCCACATGTTACCATGGGGGATCATAGTGTAAGAGCGCCAGCTCTGCAGGTTCTCAGAGAGAACCCAGAAAACTGCATTTCTAGAGGAAAATCTTGCCATTTCTGAAGGTGGGCTCAAATGTCATGCTGTGTAGGACCCACAAAACATACGCACATAAAAGTGTGCATGCCTGTAAGAAGCAAAATACTAACAAGCATGCGTCCTTAGAGATATGTACCTACGTGTTAATTACTTACCCACAGGACACACAGAGGGTCCTGGGCAAACGTAAGCATGATGCACACAGGCAGCCACAGGCTCTTTCTTGCAAAGAGACAGTCTATCCATTTATTCCAAAGGATGGGGGTGTGGTGGGGGGTAGGAGGTCTAGTCTAGCCACCCTAAATAGTGGACACGCTCCTACCATCGCCACCCCGCTGTCCCCTCTTCCCCCTCACCTGGCTCTTGGTGCTGTCCACCTCCACCGTCAGCCGCTGGATGGCCTGGTTAAGCCTGTTCAGCTCCTCCTTGCTGTGTTGTCTCAGGCTCTGCATGTGCTTCTGTGCAGTTGTCTTTATCTCCTCGCACTGTGGGGCGGGGCCAGCAGCATGGGGGGCGGGGTCAGGGAGATCAGGAGAGCGGCACGGGGCCAGCAAGACCTTTCCAGTCCCGGCCCACCCACCTTCTCGCCTGGGCAGATCATTTAACGACCGGGGCCTCTGTTCCTCCATCTGTAATATGGGGGTGATCATCCTTCCTATCCCCAAGGGTTGCTGAGAGAAAGGATGAGCTTGCCGGGCATAGGGGCAGGTGGGCCACCAGGCCTGGAGATGCCAAAGGTAGCATAAACTCAGCCACAAAGGGCAGTAGTCCTTTGTAACAGGGGTAACCGTCTATTGAGTCATTGGACTGAAAATCACACAGGTTTAGCCCAGACATAATAACAGTTAACTCTTGGAGTTCCCATCATGGCGCAGTGGTTAACGAATCCGACTAGGAACCATGAGTTGTGGGTTTGATCCCTGGCCTTGCTCAGTGGGTTAAGGATCCGGCGTTGCCGTGAGCTGCGGTGTAGGTCGCAGACGTGGCTCGGATCCCGAGTTGCTGTGGCTCTGGCGTAGGCCGGTGGCTATGGCTCCAATTAGACCCCTAGCCTGGGAACCTCCGTGTGCTGCAGGAGCGGCCCGAGAAAAAGGCAAAAAGACAAAAACAAACAAACAAACAAACAAACAAAAAAAGCTCACTCTGAGGATGGGGCCTCCCCTCCCTGGGGGCTTTGTCACCTCACCTTGTCACAATTGCAGTTAACTCTAGAAAATCAATTATTGTCCTTTCCCACATAGGATCATCTAAATGGTTACAAAAGGCATCTGATGAAGCTCAGCAATAATTCCTAATTTTAAAAATACTTTTGTTGTTGGTTTTTAGGGCCACCCTCGAGGCAGATGGAAGTTTCCAGGCTAAATTGGTCAAATTGGAGCTTTAGCTGCCAGCCTACATCATAGCCACAGCCACTCGGGGTCCGAGCCACGTCTGCAACCTACACCACAGCTCACAGCAACACCAGATCCCTAACCCACTGAGCGAGGCCAGGGATCAAACCTGCATCCTCATGGGCCCTAGGCAGGTTCGTTGACTGCTGAGCCACAAAGGGAACTCCTAACAATACTTTTTAAAGTCTAAAACAATGAGGAAACTCTCCTAACTTGATGTTGCCTATTAATCAGTGACAAGTGGTCCAGATTCTGGCTCCTTCCCCAAACCTAAGGCCACTATGGGAAGTGCTGTCTACAGGGGACCAAAATCAGGGGGTCTTTTCCCTTCCTGCACCTTGTCTGCTCATGCCAACCCCTGACCAGCCAGGCACAGTGATGATGCTTTCAAGGTGCCTTACACACTCCAAAGTCTCTTCCCTGCACTGCCCTCTCACTGGGGCTCACGTCCGCCTGCGAAGGAGGCCAGGTAGATGCTACAGTCTCTGTTATTCTCCCCGGGGCAAGCTGATGCTCATTACATCCACCGTGCAAGGCAGGAGGGACCCACAGGTTCATGCGTGACCCTGCCCGTCAGCAGCTGAGCCAGGCTGTGTCCAAAGCCCGTGCACTTTGCTCTACACCCTGGTGAACAGATCCAGCCACACACGCACACCCCTCAACCCAGAGCACAGGAACCCTTCACGCCAGCCCAGTGCAAATGTCCTTCCAAGGCAGATGAGGTGGCGGCAAATGGACAAAAACAGATGACAAAACTTCACCTCCCACCCATCCCTGCCTCTTCCCACTGCCCATCTTTTCCTGCCCCCCTTCCCCAAAGGTGAAGACACAGCAGACAAGTTTGTGTCCCGCTGGGTCCAACAGATCTGGGTGGAGTCCAAGACCCCTCACCCCGTGTGAGCCAGGGAGCCCCATGGACAAGTCTCACCATGATGAACGGAGCTGGTGTCTCCTCCAACCGCCTCTGGGACCCGAAGCTTGGCTCTAGCCTAAGGAGCTCCCAGAATGCTCACTCTGAGGACAGGGCCTCCCCTCCCTGGGGGCTTTGTGACCTCACCTTGTCACAATTGCAGGGTTCTAATGGGGGATAGCGAGGCCCATCGCCTGAGCCCAGATGGGAAGGTGGTGGTCTCTGGGCTGGAACGGGCCTGGAAGGAAGGAGAGGGAGGAGAGGCGGAGGGGAGAAAAGGGTGCTTCAAGTGGGGAATGCGTGGAGCTGAGGAGTTTGGGCTTATGGAGTGGGCAGTAGGGAGCCATAGAAGGTGCATGAAAGCAGCCCAGCAGCCCGGCGTGTGGTGATGCAATTTAGGAAAGCCTGTCTGGTAACAGTGTGGAGGACAGATAAATAAATAAATAGTGACAATAATAAAACAAAACCTTGTGGGAACTCCTGTTGTGGTGCAGCGGAAACGAATCAAACTAGTATCCATGAGAATGTGGGTTTGATCCCCGGCCTTGCTTAGTGGGTTAAAGATCTGGCATTGCCGTGAGCTGTGGTATAGGCCACAGACGTGGCTCGGATCTGGCATTGCGGTGGCTCTGGTGTAGGCCGGCATCTGCAGCTCTAGTTCAACCCATAGCCTGGGAATGCCGAGGGTGTGGCCTTAAAAAGCAAAAAAATATATAAATAACACAAAACCTTTTTTACCCACCAGTACCTTCAACGGCCCCTTCTGATCATGGCAATTTCCCCTCTCTGACCCCACCCAAGCTCCAAAGTAGCCACTACCCTGGGTTTTTGTGTTAAGCACTCCCTTGCTTTTCCCTATTGTTGTGTCATGAGAATCCCCAAAATTATTTTGCCTACTGGTAAGCTTTCTATAAGTAGAATTACCTGTGCCTTTCTATGACTTGTTTTTTCCTCCTCAATGTTCTACTTGTGAGATTCATCCATTTTGATGCATGTAGCTTTCAGTTATTTCTGAGTGTTGTATCGTATTCCAGTGTATGATTATTTCTCCATTCTACTAGGGATATGCACATGTGTGCTTATTGTTATAACAAACAATGCTGTTACGAACTTTTCGGTATATCTGCTAGTATACGTTAGCAAGAGGTTCCTTAGGATACTGGCTGTCAAACTTTTTTTTAACTGCAACTCTCACTGTCTGACTGACTTCACTTAGCATGATAATTTCTAGGTCCATCCATGTTGCTGCAAATGCCTTTATGTCTTTCCTTTCAATGGATGAGTAATATTCCATTGTGTATATGTACTGCATCTTCTTTATCCACTCCTTTGTTCCCCATTTGTCTCATGTTGTTTTTGTTCTCTAACGTTCCTTTCCTACCTTCCCTTGAGTTAATCAAATGTTTTTAAAGATTTGATATAACTTATGCTATTGGCTTTTAGCAATATTTTATCTTTCATTATAATAAATGCATTTAATTTTAGTGATTGCTCTAGAGGTAAAAAATATGCACCCTTAATTTGCCAAATTCTGTTTAGAGTTCCTTCACTACTTCACCCTTCACAACAGTACAATTGTAATTGTTGCCATATCTTTTACGTCCACATGCATTACGAACAATGTCATTAATTTTGCTTTAAACAGCCAGTTGACTGGTAAGGAAATTATGAAAAAAATACTGTTTCATATTTACTCACTTTTTTTCTATTTCCAGTGTTCTTCATCTTTCATGGGATCCAAAATTCAGTCTGGTGTCATTTCTTTCCAGTCCGAAGAATCTCATTTACCATCCTTTGTACTGCAGTGATTCGTTCTACTTTTGTCTTTTGGAAATGTCTTTACTTCACCTTTGTTTTTTTTGTTTTTATTTTTTTCTTTTTTTTTTGGTTTTTTTTTTTTTTTTTATATTTCTTTGGGCCGCTCCCACGGCATATGGAGGTTCCCAGGCTAGGCGTCGAATCAGAGCTGTAGCCACCGGCCTACGCCAGAGCCACAGCAACGCGGGATCCGAGCCGCGTCTGCAACCTACACCGCAGCTCACGGCAACGCCTGATCGTTAACCCACTGAGCAAGGGCAGGGACCGAACCTGCAACCTCATGGTTCCTCGTCGGATTCGTTAACCACTGTACCACAACGGGAACTCCTGATCTTGGATTTTAAGTTGATGTTTTCATCAAATATGAGTAATGATTCCTTAATATGTTTTTCCACCTCATTCTGGCGCTTTTCCTTCTTGGATACCTATTGATACAGATGCTAAATGATCCTTCAATGTTTCCTTCCCTGTTGTTTGGATTGGAAAGTTCTATTCATCTGTCTTCAAGATCACTGACCCTATCTTCTGATATCTTCATTTGTTGTTAAGCCCATTCATTGACGTTTCACTTCAGTTATTGTACTTTTCAATTCTAGAATCTCCATTTTGTTCTTTTTTATATCTTCTCTTCTTCCATTACTTGTAAGATTATATATTCTTTTAGATTTTGAACATATTTGTATTAGCTGCATTTAACTCTTCATTTGCTAAATCCAATACCTAGGCCATTTGGGGCTCCATTTTTATTGATTTCTCTTTCATATATTCCATTTGTTTCTCTGCATTGCATTCCAGGCAATTTCTTCAGATTTATCTGCCAACTTACTCTCTCTTTAATTAGGTCTAATGTGTTGTTTAGAAGTCCACTGGGTTTTTAATATAATTAGTATAGTTTACATTTCTAGAAATCTGTTTGATTCTTTTTCAAATCAGCCTATTACCTTTTTTTAGAAAGCTCTTACTCCTCAGTTATATTTTAATACCCTCTTTTTTTGAACATATGAAACACATCTCTTTTTTTCCAGCTCTACTTAATTCCGGTATCTGTCATCTTCCTGGGGATGATTCTGGTTTGGAATGCTTCTGCTCAGTCTCATTTATGATGGCATCTTGTCCAACGTTTCATGGTTTTTTATTAATTGTGAGCTTGCTTTTGTTAGAACACTCTCTGGACTAATTCCTGAAAGCCTGGGTTTTTAAGAGAAGATCTGCATTTGCTTTTGCCAGATTTGGGGGAGAACTGCCAACCTGGACTCATTTTAAACTATGTTGTCACGTTAAGTATTGTAGGTATTTGCCGACCCCCCGCCCCACCCCAACACACACACACCCCATGTGAACTCCAGCCAGGACCTGTATGAGGGCAAACCTTGTTATGTTTATCTGGGAAAAGTTTTCTCTCCTTTACCCAAAGCCAAGGTCAAGACAGGCATTTTCCTTCTTCTCTCTTCACAGATGTTTTTCCTGCTCCCCTTAGGATTGTCCCAACTTTCTATTAGGGACATTGCCTCCAATTCTCCCTTCCACAGGCCTAGGCTTTATGCCCTGTCCCCTGACCACAGTGGGCTTCCCTTCCACCCACTGACCACCAGGGACCAAAAGATGCCCCCACCAGGTTGAATGCCTTCTGGAGGCCCCACCCACCTGCTCTGGACCTGAAATAATGGGCAGAAAGATGCACATGCATGATAGCAACTAGGTGACTTTATTTTAAGCATGGGTAGCAAGGAGGGAACGAAGCTTTAGGAAAGGAAAGGAAGAATAAGAATGCAAAGGGAAGGAAGTAGGGGGCAGGGGAACAGGGGCTGAGGGGCTGTCCTCTTCATGGGCTCAGGCAGCCCAGAATCCTCAAACAGAATACATCCATGGGTCACTCGTCCCAGCAGCCTTTCTCAGCCTGAGGGAGGCAGGCAACAAAGAGGGGGGATTCCCACACATCAATAAATAAAAAGTGGACAGTAGGAAAGATGGGTAGGGGGAGAACAAGCAGTTGCACCCATGCCCTGGGCTGCGCATGGTAGGGTTGGGCAGCTGGAATCCTCCAGGAGGGAGAGATGGACTGGGGGCTTGGGTGCATCCTCAAGTCCTGCCAACTTAACACTTCTTAGAGCTGCTGCCACAGGCTGCTATCCCACAGGACCTGATGCCACAGGTACGAGTAGCTGAGAGGTCCCCACAGACGACTCCACCCCTGGAGCTGCTCACACCTGCACGAGGACAATAATGATAAGTCAGAACCTTCAGGGGTGGAAAAGTGCTGGTCCCAAACACAACTCCCTCCCTACCAGCCAAGAGCACTCAGGAGCATGGCTCTGGCTCACCCACATCTCCCAGGAGAAAGACTATAAGCTTCCCTGTGATCTGTCTTTGGAACTTCCACCCTCACTGGAAGGGAGTCCAGCTTCTGGTTCAACCTCAGTACCTTCATCTATTTTTCTGTTGCTGATTTCAGGAGGATCTCTCTGGGAACAACCACACTGCTGAACTACTTGTTTTGATCCAGAAAAGTGTTCGATTTCTGGGGCATGGACAAGTGTGTTTGGACAGGGGGAAAGGCAGAGCTCCCTACGATGGGGGAAATCAGACTGACGCTCTGACATGTCTGGAATGAGGAATTACTCTTCACTCACGACCTGCCATCCAGCTCCCTCTTTGTAACCGTGTGGCTGGAGATCGAGTCCCTCTCCCCGGATCTCTCCATCCTTAGAGCTAAAACATTCTTCCCACAATCTAACGGCAGTGTCTCCCCTTCAGGGCCAGGATTACTCACTGATGTTCACAGCGCCAATGCCTTCACACAGCCTGATGCGGGAAAGAAAAGGTCAGCATTAGGACCGGGCGTTAGTTCCTGACAATGATCCCAGAGTCACGTGGTCACCAGCTCTGAACCCAGTCCCCTAAGGAGCCACCCAAGTCCCTCCCCAGAAGGTCGGAGAAGATCTGGGGTCCTGTACCCACAAAGGCTCAGCATCTCCCCAACCTTGTCACAAGAGAACACAAGGGCCAGGTACTCCCAGATCCTTCTGGGAAGTGGAACCTGCCAAAATGCTGCAGGACACGGAGATCTCTCTGCCTGCCCCCCGATTTGCCTCCCCACCCCTATTGACTGGCTCTACCGTCTTGAACAACTCAGTCTCCCCCGGGCCGTGGGTTTTCCATCTCTCTTTAATGGAAATGTGTTATTCTATTTGCCCTTTCAGTTTAAGGCCATTATTATTCTCCCCCCTAACCAAACCAACAGGGTTCTGGCACTAGCTCCCACCAGTTCGCAGAGTCTGTGTTGCACATTTCCGGCCAACTGAAGTTGGCTAGAAATCATCACAGTGGGAGCTTAAGATCAGCCATGATAGAAGTATTTATACCACTGAAATCAGCAACTATTATGAATTGGAGACTTTTCTTCAGAGAGTCAGCTCTTAAACCAGCAAACCATTGTGCCTAACTAAGTTTTGTACATAAGTTTATTGGAAATCAGGCAGTGGACCTCAACGAAGACAATTCTCCTGAGGCTCTCCTCAAGGCAGGGAAAGGTCCAGAAAGGGTTACAAGATGGGAGCAGAAGAAGAAATGGGGGTCTGGGGAACTAATGGAGGAAATAAAAAAAAATTGATTTATGCAAATAAGGTTCCGGCTCCAGCTGAGCTGGCTGTACCCACCTCTGCTCCTCGCCCTCCAGCAGGCGCCGGTAGGTGGCAATCTCGATGTCCAGAGCCAGCTTGGAACTCATCACCTCCTGGTACTCCTTGAGCAGGAAGGCCATGTCCTGCTTGGCCTTCTGCAGGGCGGCCTCCAGCTCAGTCAGCTTGTAGCGGGCATCATTGAGGGCCGCCTGGCCCTGCTGCTCAGCCTGGGACACAGCAGCCTCCAGCTTGGAGTTCTGGGGGCCCAGAAGAGAACAAGGTGGGTTATAGTCCCTGGGTCTCTGTGCCCACGTCCTGGATGTGTCCAGTCTGTCTTCCCAGCAGGGATCACCCCAGGAACAGGCCTCACCCCTTCATCACGAGGGTGTCCAGGATTGGCCACCACCTAGTCATGCACATGGGCTGGAGAATGAATGGTGAGATCCATTTGGGCGCACACGGCCCGTGAGACCCTGGGTGGACCTCTAACAACCCCTACCTGGCGCTTGGCATTCTCGATCTCGGCTGTCAGCCTCTGGATCACGCGGTTCAGCTCATTGATCTCCTCCTTGGTGCGGCGCAGGGTCTCCCCGTGCTGGACCACCGTGGCCTTGATCTCCTCATACTGAGGGGAAGCAGAGTGGTTTGTGAGGCTCAGGGAGGGACTTCCTCCCACTGAGGACACCACAGATGATAATGCAGGTTGTACAGTGCTCAGCCTGTGCAACCACACATGGCAGCCTCGCCTTTACACCCCAACCTGAGAGCTCTTAACATTTTACTCACCATCCTTAAGGATCAAAATCCCCAAACAAAGAAGCCTTTTCTAACATATACTTTGAATCCCTCCCACCACCAGGTCGAGGAGGCAGGTGTCCTGGGCCACTCACCTTGGTGCGGTACCAGCTCTCAGCCTCAGCCCGACTACGGCTGGCAATGTCATCATAGTGAGCCTTGATCTCAGCAATGATAGAGTCCATGTTCAGGTCCCGGCTGTTGTCCATCTTGACAATGACCAAAGTATCTGAGATGTGGGCTTGAAGGACTCTGATCTCCTGTGGGGCCAAGAGCCATTCACATTACATTTACGATCCAGAACCAAGGAGATCAGAGTTCACCTCTCCCTTTACACACACACACACACACACACACACACACACACAACTGCCATTTCTAAAGCCCTTGGGCCTGCAGACCCCTCTGCCCATTTCCTCTGTACACAGGTTGGCCTGGGACTCAGCAAGGAGGGCTGCGTCATGTCTTCCCTCTGGTGCTCACCTCCTCATAGAGGGTCTTCAGGAAGCCCACCTCCTCCGCCAGGCTCTGAGCGTTGGCCTTCAGATCTGCCTTCTGCACGCTGAGATTGTTAACCTCCTGGAGACACAAAATACACGGCAGTCGCTAATCATGGCAGAGGCGTTCCAGGGAGCTCCGCCTCCCCCAGCCCAACCAGAAAAGCCCCCAGTCCCATTCCCAGCCCTGCAAAGCAAGTCAAGGGCATAGATCCAGAAGTCAAGGGTCTGGGAACAAAGGTTTCCCATCAATTAGCAAGTATCATATGTGACTTTGGAAAGTCCTTCCACCTCTCTGGACCTCTCCATAAAGGAAGAGCCAGAGAACTCCTGCCAGATCCATCTTCCGGGGTGTGAGAAGGAAAATGCCCTTCAGGGAGTGGAAAAAGATCTGAGCTTATGAACTGAAGCAGGGCTGCCAGACTCCCAGGCTGCTAGACCCGCTCACCTGCTTGATTCTGACAAACTCATTCTCCGCCGTGGTCCTCAGGGCGACCTCCTCTTCATACCTCCACAAGAGAAGAGGATTTGGAAAAAGGGAAGTTATCCAGAGGTTGGACTAGGGATGGAAAAGAGGCGGGTCCGAGCAGACCCATCACACCCCTTCCCCAGGGTGTCCCAAAGAGCCCTCTTGCCTATTTCCCTCTTCCCAGGTCTGAAACATCTCTCTCACCCACCTCCCTGATAGTACATTTCTCTAAATTAAACATAGTTCATTTTCAAGATCTTGGTTTTGTTATTACTTGAATATAGTAAGCTGGTTGCCTGAACGTAGATCTGGAAAGGCAGACGGAATTAGTAACTTAAACCACTGGGAATGGGAGTTCCTGTCCTGGCGAAGTGATAACAAACCCGACTAGGATCCATGAGGATGCAGGTTTGATCCCTGGCCTCACTCAGAGGGTTAAGGATCTGGTGTTGCCATGAGCTGTGGTATAGGTTGCAGACGTGGCTCGGATCCCACGTTGCTGTGATTGTGGCATAGGCTGGTAGCTACAGCTCTGACTCGACCCCTAGCCTGGGAACTTCCATTTCCCATGGGTGCAGCCCTTAAAAAAAAAAGGCAAAAAACAAAAACAAAAAAAAACCACAGACAAACCAGTAGGCATGAACAGTGGAGCAGGGCTCAGTCATTTCTTTGTACCCCCAGTACCCAGCACAATAAAGGAATGCAAGTGCTCAGAACAGGTCTATGTGATGGATGGATGGATGGATGGATGGATGGATGGATGGATGGATGGAGATGTGGTCCCTATCCTAAGAAGCTCATGTAGTGGAGAAAGGCTCTTTGTGAGGTTTCAGCCCCTTTTCTCTTCTGTGTCTTCCTGTCACTGCCATTAAAGCTGCTAAAAGCACAAAGTGGCTTAATGAAGAGAGAAGTTTCTAAGGTCAGCATGCTCAGTGGCTCCCCAGTTGTCATGTCACACCACACTTCTGAGAGAAATGGACCTTCCCAACCAACTCACTTCTTCTTGTAGCCCTCCAGCACCTCGTGCATGTGGTTGAGCTCGGAGGCCAGCCTCCCACTGTCGGCCTCCACGCGCTCGGCCTCCCGCCTCAGCGTCTCAATGTAGCCATTGAAGAGCGGCTCCAGGTTGCTCTCGCAGCACTTGCGGTTCTGGAAGAACTGCAGCTTGGTCTCCAGCAGCTTGTTCTGCTGCTCCAGGAAGCGCACCTGCCGCCAGAGGAACAGCCATCCAGTCAGCCCTAATTCCAGCATCCTGCAGGATCCGTTCCCACCCCCAGCTTCCAAACCAGCCCTTTCCTCCCCTCCCAACAGACACCCAAGGGCCTTTCTCTATCATTTGAAATGGCTGCAGGTATTATTCCAAGTATCCTATGATCGAGTGGAGAAGTCCTTTCTCATGCTTGGCCTCACTGTGCCAGGGATCAGAATCTCCTCCAGACTGACAAAGCTTTGCCCTGGGAACCCTTCCCTGGCTAACTCTCCCGAGCATTTAAGGCAGGATGAAGGATGACCCTGTGGTCCTGTTTTCTACATCTTAGGTGCCTTTCTTGTGTGCTATATGTGTATGTGTGTGTCCTTCTCCCTCTGCAGCAGTCCCAAGCCCATCCTTGTCTGTCTGTGGGGACTCTGTCTGTCTGGACAGAGGTTGTATATGGTAACAGTGCTCTCATCAGGAGCCTCTATTCTATACTCATCTCTCTGTATCTATCTGTGCCCTGTGCCCATCTCCTCCATCAGCCTGAGCACTCACCTGGACCCCATCTCTCCTGCCCCCTGACTACCTTTTCAGTGCCTACCAAGGAAAGGAAGGTTCAGGAAAGCCGTGATCAAGGACACCCACCTTGTCAATGAAGGCAGCGAACCTGCTGTTGAGAATTTTGATCTGCTCCTTCTCCTCTTGCTTCACGGACTGGGCATTGTGGTCGATCTCTAGGTTGAGGGGCGCGAGGAGGCTCTCGTTGACGGACACGGTGGTGATGCAGGGCGGGCTGGGACGGACCACGCCACCCGAGCGGTACCCGAAGCTGCGGCCACTGGAGCCAGCACCGAAGCCTCCGCAGACGCTGCGGCTGCCAAAGCCCCCTGTGAGGCTGCGGTAGCAGGAGACGCCGCGGTAGGGGGCGGCCGTGATGCAGCAGCGGCCCGGCCGGGGCCCAGAAGCCGAGGTGCAGCTGAATCTCTGAGTGGTCACACAGGAGCTGGATTTGCAGACTCCACTACGGGAGCTAAGGCAAGACGATCCACAGGTCATGGTGATTCTGGGCTGGAGGAGATGAAGCCAGAGGAAGAAGGGAAGCAGTCTGACTTCTCCCTCACTGCCCGTCCCTTTTATAAGCCCAGACACCTGGGCTGCCCGCCTTGCCACACGGAGTGGGCTTCTTGTCACCTTTATGGGCTTGGGGAATTTCTCATTCATTTCTCCTCTCTCCTGGGATAACATCGAGATGGAGCTTTGGAAAATCCTAGACTCAGGCAACTCTGAAGCTCTGGCAGCATTTTTTCCACAGTTGAGAGCCTAGGAGTCAAGGTCAGCCAAGGCCTGGGGACTCTGCAATTTGCGAGGTAATTAAAGAGAAATGGGGAAGCCGTGGTGGGAGGATTTCTTTCCGGCACTCAGCTGGAATTATCACCTCCATCTTTCAGTTTGGGTCTCAAGATGAGCTGAGACCAGGGACAAAGGACAGGCCACCCTGAGGATCAGAGGTGGGTGGAGGGGCTCTTAGAGAGGAAGAGTCTTCCGGGGGCTTCGCGGCAGGGACTTGGGGGACAATTTTTTTTTTTTCTTTTTGCCATTTTCTTGGGCCACTCTCGCAGCATATGGAGGTTCCCAGGCTAGGGGTCTAATTGGAGCCGTAGCCACTGGCCTATACCAGAGCCACAGCAACTCGGGATCTAAGCCGCATCTGCGACCTACACTACAACTCACGGCAACGCTGGATCCTTAACCCACTGAGCAAGGCCAAGGATCAAACCCGCAACCTCATGGTTCCTAGTCGGATGCGTTAACCACTGCACCACAACGGGAACTCCTCCAGGGACAATTCTTCAAAGCAACCTATAACACTTAACCCTTAGCATGGCCAGAGGGAAATGGTGTTTACTCCCACCAAAGCATGGAAAAGTCCATCACACACCAACAAATTATTTGTTCAGCCACTTTGGGATACAGGATCCAGGAAGCTGTTGGATGTGTGTGAGCAGTGTGGGGTGAGCGCTTCAAATAAGTGAATTCCTACAAGCCCCAACCTGTCTACCCACCTCCATCCCTCTTCGTATGTCTTCAAGATTCCTCACCCCCGGAATTCCTGTCGTGGCTCAGCAGTAATGAACCCAACTTGTATCTATGAGGACGTGGGTTCAATCCCTGGCCTCACTCCATGGATTAAGGATCTGGCATTGCCATGAACTGTGGTATAGGTTACAGACACAGCTCGGATCCAGTTTTGCTGTGGCTGTGGTGCAGGTCAGCGGCTGCAGCTCCAATTCAACCCCTAGCCTGGAAACTTCCATATGTTGGAGGTGCAGGCCCTAAAAAGCAAAAAAAAAAAAAAAAAGATTCCTCACCCCCACCCAAGGCAGAGTCTCTCTACCAACTAGACCATAAGCACAAGGCCACATTCCCCAAACACTTTCTAAGGGCCCCCTGTTTTCTGGGGCACTTTCAGAAGAGCTTCTCCAATAAGCTCTGAGCCTGGACGGAGTGGTGGGATTTGGGGTCCCAGCCAGGAGAGCCTCAGTGTGCGGGAGGCCCGGGGTCCCAGACCCGGAAGAGGAGGCTGGCCCAGGGTGGGAGTTGGGGGAGCTGGGAGATGGGGATGTTATCAGGACAGGTACCTGGGCCAATGGGCCATAGAGGGGAAACAACAACAACAATAATAATATCAGCTAATATTTATTGACTGCTTACTATGTCCCAGGCACTGTACAAATGTTTTACGTACACACCAGACTTTCTCCTCACCACCTCCCTGGGCAAGTTTTATTACCTCCATTCTAGATATAAAGGAAGCTGAGGCTCAGAGAGGTTATGGAACTTTTCACCCAGATTGTAAGAGGCAAAGCCCAGGGTCTGATGCTAGAAACACTTTGACCACTGGACCACGGAGCAAAAGGAAAAGTGTCTCTGAAATGGGCAAGTTGATGTTCTAGATGTTTCCCAAGGATGCCTTGCGTTACCAAAAGTAGACACACACACACACACACACACACACACACACCCTCCATATACTAACCCCACGTCCCATTCACTCTGACACACCTGAGTATGGCCCTTCCCAGGTCAAGCACTTCTGGTGCTTGGCTCGACATTCCAAGCCTGTGCAGCCACCATACCCGCCAGTGGCCCCAGCCTGTCTCCTTTCCCCCCGCCCTCGTCCTTCCCCTGGTTTTCAGCCGGCTCGGACTGCCCGCCAGCTGTTCCTCCCACATCCCCTGGCCTCCCTGGCTTTGCGTCTTGGTGTCCACCATTCCCTCTGCCAGAATCCTCCTCCCCTCTCTTATCTCCGTGCATCCAACTCGTCACCCTTAGCCCCAGACAAATGGTCATCTCCTCCAAGGAGCCTGCCCTGACCTCTTGCCCCCAAGGCCCTGAACTGAAGGCTCCCCTTCCCGCTGAGCCTCCCTGGTGTGAGACTCCTGCATTAGAGCCAGGCCCCCTGCAGCCTCATATTAAGGCCCTTCTGGGTGTGCCTGCCCTGCCTGGGGACTGCAGAGTCCTTGGGATCTGGGCCTGCTTCCTGCTGGGGGCCTATTTGCTGCCTGTCTTGAATTGGGCCCAGGGGCCCACGGGGAGGTACAGGAGAGACATGACAGCAAGGGAGAGCAATAGTTTTTCACCCATAGACTGGTGGACTGGAGATAAAGGGGGCAAGGGAATGGTTTCTGGAAGATGGGGCCAAGAATGGAGCAGCCCTCCCCTTCCCCAGCACTGCAACCACTCACCCTCTCTCCGGGGGAAGCCTGTCCTTGATTGCACCTGAAATCTCTCATGCTTTATTTTTTTTCTTTTTAGGGCCACACCCAAGGCATATAGAGGTTCCCAGGCTAGGGGTCAAATTGGGGTGCAGCTGCCGGCCTACACCACGGCCATAGCCATGCCAGATTTGAGCCGCATCTGTGACCTACACAGCCACTCACGGCAACGCCAGATCCTTAACACACTAAGCAGATCCAGGGATCGAACATACGTCCTCCTGGATACGGGTCATGTTCATTACCGCAGAACCTGGGACTGAAATCTCTCAGTTTACAACAGGAACTGAAATCCCTCATGCTTTAGCCCATTTCTCCCCACTGGGTTTCTAGAATAATAACAGGGACACCAGGGACCAAGTGGCCCTGAGGCTGGGTCAGGGATTACCACTGACAGGTGGGGGGCCGCTGTGCTCTAGCTGTCAAACCTTTCAATTCCATCCACTTAGGACTGTGCTCTTAGAGGGCACAACTCAGCCTGCAGTGTTCTGATCTCTTTAGACTTTTTTTTTTTTTTTTTGTCTTTTTGCCTTTTCTAAGGCCACTCCTGTGGCATATAGAGGTTCCCAGGCTAGGGGTCCAATTGGAGCTGTAGCCGCTGGCCTACACCACAGCCACAGCAACAGGGGATCCGAGCCATGTCTGCGACCTACACCACAGCTCACGGCAACACCAGATCCTTCACCCACTGAGCGAGGCCAGGAATCAAACCGGCAACCTCACGGTTCCCAGTCGGATTTGTTAACCACTGCACCACGACGGGAACTCCTGATCTCTCTGGACTTTAAATGTACTTAATTATCAGCACGAACAAAAGCTGATTATTAGCCTCCCCATTGATTGTGATAGCGCAGAAATTCTACTCCGTCCACCCACCAAGATCCAGAAGGAGTTCCAAGCGAGCGTTATGTAAGTGCCTCCATAAATCTAATTTAAATCCTCCGTGCTTCAATATAAGTCCAGTTCCTCTTATGAGGGAGGTACTAAGGGAAGGCTATTCCCTTAAGAAAATTGGAGTAGGAGTTCCTGTTGTGACTCAGTGGTAACAAACCCAACTAGTATCCATGAGGACTCGGGTTCCATCCCTGGCCTCGCTCAATGGGTTAAGGATCTGGTGCTGCCGTGAGCTGTGGTGTAGCTCGCAGACGAGGCTCAGACTTCACATTGCTGTGGCTGTGGAATAGGCTGGAAGCTGTAGCTCTGATTCAACCCCTAGCCTGGGAATTTCCATATGCCACAGGTACAGCCCTAAAAAGAAAAGAAAAAAAAATTGGAGTAGAAATTCTAAAAATGCTGAAGCCATTAGTCAGATGACTGGTCACCCCAGGTGGAGCTGGGAGTGGAAGCCCAGACACTGTGGAGTTGGGTCCATCTTCCGTCAAGGATGGTACTAAGTTTGTGCTGAAACCCCTGCAAAATCAAAGCTGAACAAAAGGGATTTAGGTCCACAAGAGGGTCAGGAAAGATGGCAAAGGGGGCAGTGAGCCAATCCCTAGAAATGGGATGCCAGGCAGCCAAAGCCGGGCTCTGACCACGGTGACCTCTGGGTTCCAGGATTTAATTACCCCTTGCACAATAACAACTCACACTTAAAAGCAAAGGAAGCTAAGGGTGACTTGCATGTTTCTCTTTAATGCTGGCTGCTGAGTTCACACTCTCCTTTCCTCTGTCTTTAATTGAATACATAATTAACTTCTATTATGATGGGTTATAGCCTTCCAGGGTTGGTGGCCCTGACCAAGCATCATTTGAGAGGAAGGCTTTGGCTCACACTGATTTTTCTAAGACCTCAAAGCCTCATAATCTGGTCTCCTGCCCCCAGGAGGAATTTAACCCTCACTCAGTTCCCGAGACTCAGACCCTGGGAGGGAAGGGATGGGAGCCTCCTTTCAGATTCTGACTCTGCCCCTCTATGGAGCCTTCTATGCTTGACCTTAAACAAGTCACCAGACAATTCTTCCTGATCAGGTAAACAGGCACAACAACACTGACCTCAGAAGAAGGCCCTGGGAGTTAGATGAGATAATGGATTGTAATGCATGATATTGTTGGTACCCCACAAATGCAACCTCCCTTCCCCTCCCCCAAGCAGAGCGGAGAAGGACGTGGGGGATGAGGGGGAAGGACTGGACCTTTCTAGGAGAGGAGCCAGGAGCTGAATCCTGAGAAGGAGAGAAGAGAAAGTTTTTGCCACAAGGAAGACAGAATGAATGGCAAATTAATAACAGTAGAATAAATAGAACAAACAAACAAACATTTATGGAGTTCTTATTAAGTGCTAGGTAGGGCCCTAAAAGCTTTCCTGTCTCTTGTGCCATTGGGTCTTCCCAACAACTATGGAAACTATTACGATCCCTATTTTGCACATGAAGAAACTGAGGCTCAGAAAGGTTATTCGCCTGCCCAAGGTCATGGAAAGAATTTCTGAGACTGACTCGAAGACACCTTCCCTTCAACACACACACACAGAACACACGTGCCCCCACACCATGCGAAGACGCACGGATAACTAAGACCAAGGCTTCCCAGCCTGCAGGGCGGTGGCGCCGGCTGGGACCGAAGTGACGGCCGGGTGTGCCCAGCTGCCCAGCGTGGGGCTAAAACCAACCCGCGCTACCCGGCCGACTCCCGGCCAAGGGGCGCAGGGGGCCCGCCCCGATCCCGCCGCCCACGGCCCGCGGAGCTGACCATGCGCTTCCTGGCCCCATAAAGCGCGGGCAGGAGGCGAACGCCGTTTTATGGAGTTGGCCGGGCGGCCGGACTAGCTTTGTTTCTCGGCTCGCAGAGATGCGAGGCCCGACCTCCAAGCTCGTAAACGGGCTGGCCGCGCGCTCCCTCCCCCGGCCTGCCGGCCCGATATAAGGCTCAGCGCCGGTGTCGGGGTCCAGCCGCCTGCTGCCGCCGCCGCCGCCGCCGCCGCACCATGTCCTGCCTCTCCTCCCGCCTCGGCGCCCCCTTCGGGGTCCGATCCTTCAGCTGCGCCTCAGCCTGCGGGCCCCGGCCCGGCCGCTGCTGCATCACGGCCGCCCCCTACCGGGGCATCTCCTGCTACCGCGGCCTCACCGGGGGCTTTGGCAGCCGCAGCGTCTGCGGAGGCTTCCGCGCTGGCTCCTATGGCCGCAGCTTCGGGTACCGCTCTGGCGGCGTGGTCCGTCCCAGCCCGCCCTGCATCACCACCGTGTCCGTCAACGAGAGCCTCCTCGCGCCCCTCAACCTGGAGATCGACCCCAACGCCCAGTGTGTGAAGCAAGAGGAGAAGGAGCAGATCAAGTTTCTCAACAACAGGTTCGCCGCCTTCATTGACAAGGTGGGTGTCCTTGATCATACCCTTCCTGAACCTTCCCTTCCTGGGCAGGCCCTGAGCGGGTAGTCAGGGCGCAGAAGAGATGGGGTCCAGATGAGCTCCCACGCTGATGGAGGCGAGGGACACAGATCCGGGGCACACCCAGGCCAGAGGAATGAGTACAGAGCCAGGGGCTCCTGATGAGAGCACCGTTATCATATACAACCTCTGTCCAGACGGGCAGAGTCCCCACAGGCAAGATGAATATCCTTGATCCCACCCATCCTGAGCCTGGAAGTCCTGGAAGGACCTGAGAACTTCCAGACCAGTCTCTCTTAGAAATGGGGTATGGGGACTGCTGATATTTTAAGTGCTATTGGCAAGCGGTCCATTAAGGCATTAAATAACATTCCAACACCTGATGAGAAAATTCATCTCTTTAGTTTGTTTTCAATCCTTAAGATGAAATGGAGACCATCTCATTGGGTACATTAATATGTCTTTCATATCCCTCTACTACTTGTGACTTTCATGCTTTTAATAAAAGAGAGCAAGGCTCAGCTTCAGAACTGTCTGGGACAGTAGACTCAGCTAGAATGTCATGCTTTCTGATTTCCTCTTATGTATGCCTACTGACACTGGTTTTACACCTATGATGGTTACATAGTTACCCCTTTAGTCCCACTTACGTGTGAATGCTTAAAAAAAAATCCATTTATACACAAATCACAAGGAAACAAGTCCAAGGGGATGGCAAAATTCCGAAGTCAGCCCATGAAGGGCTCATGCTTGAGAATCACTGCTACCAGTGCAGCCGTTTGAGCGCACACGGTGGACAGAGACCTAGAAGGGGACAGGGACACAGGGCAAGGCCTGCCCAAGGGCCCCCTGACAATGGGTGGCAGAGCAGAACTCCAAACCCAGACTCTCTCTAGGTCCCTGGGGCTAGAGGGTCCAAAGCCGAGGGCCCAGCCTCCCCACTGGCCTCCAGCAGGATCTGGTCCGCCTCAGCAGCTGCTGCCTCCCCAGTGTGCTGGCACTCAGACCCGCAAAAGACGGCCAGGGAGTGTGGGAGAAAGCATGCTGGCCCACGAGCAGGAAGCCCAGCTCTGCGTCCAGTTTCTCCACGGATTCTCTGTATGACACTGGACAGGGGCTTCCCCTCTCGGCCCCAGAGTTTCCCCGCACCAGAGCTGTACGTGGTGCCATGTGTGAGCTGGCCATGACTTTGAAAGGAAATGTGGGGGTCACGACAGCCATGAGACTCCTCCGCTCAAGCCCTGTCAGCTGAGAGCACCTAAAATGACCCCACATAATATCTGCAGTTCCCATTCCCCATTTCTGGAAGTTCCAACCGTGGACTTGCCAGTTGCTCTCACTGAGCTGGATGAAAAGGGACCAGCGCTAAAAGGCAAGGTAACGTCTCAACACCAGCTAAAACATCTGAGAAGGGGAAAACCAGAGGCCAGGGAGCCTGGTCCTATTTGCTGATGTCCTTTCTGGCCGGCTCAGGGATTGTTGCCGGCACCTCTCTCCAGGTTGAATGACTTCTGGGAAAGGCTTGTCTGCTGTCTTTTCCTGCAGGTGCCACTGTCCCTATTTTCCAAAATCTTCCCCCAGTCACACCACCCACCTGGCATCCAGACACACAGGAGTGTCCAGCACAGGAGTTTAGGCCACTTTAGACCACGCCTCCCCTGCCTCCTCAGACCCCAGTCATCCCGCTTAGTGAGCCACTGCCCTCACCAAGCTCCCCAGCCAGGGAGCCCTTCCCACCGTGGCAATCCATGCAAACACTTGCTCAACAAGCTCCAGGCTGGCCCCTGAGGACAAGGATAAATAAGCCATAGGCCCCGTCCTGGGGAAGCTTGCAGCAAAATGTTCGATTCCTCCTCTATGCCTCCCAACTCTGCTCTATAGCCCTTTCCTCCAGGAAGCCTTCCCTGATTGTCACTACCCTTGAACCCTTACCATCCTCCCAGCCCAACCCAGCACCACCCTTAGGCCCCTTGGTTTCTCACTCCTCCCATCCAGGACCACCTGGACAGACCCTCACTCAGGCCCAAACAAGCAGTCATGAAACAGGGATTTTCTCTTTTTTTTTTTTTTTTTTCTGCCTCCTCAGGCCGGGAGAGCTCAGCTAGGGCTGTGCCATCCACCCCTTGCCTCTGCAGGCCTCATTGCTCATTCTATCTCACTCTGCCTGCTCTCTGAGGAGGGCTGGGGATGCAGGCACCTCACTCCGAGCTTCTCCTGCCTCTACACCAGGTGCGCTTCCTGGAGCAGCAGAACAAGCTGCTGGAGACCAAGCTGCAGTTCTTCCAGAACCGCCAGTGCTGCGAGAGCAACCTGGAGCCGCTCTTCAATGGCTACATCGAGACGCTGAGGCGGGAGGCTGAGCGCGTGGAGGCCGACAGCGGGAGGCTGGCCTCCGAGCTCAACCACGTGCAGGAGGTGCTGGAGGGCTACAAGAAGAAGTGAGTGCATCAGAGAGGAGGGTGTGGAGAAAGGAAATAGGGTTAAGTCAAAGCAGGATGGATTGGGGCTAGACCACAGGAAGAACTTTCCACCAGGAGGAAGACAGTGACAGGAAGCCTTTGGGGAAGTTTTTCTTTTCTGGGAAGGGAATTTAAGCATGGGAGAACCTCTGAGCTGCTCCAGCGACCTCATCATTATGTATTTATTTCATTTTAATTTATCAAACATGTACTGAGCATCTACTCTAGGCTCCAGGTGTTGTGTTGGGCCCTGAGGTGGGGCGGGGGCAAGAAAGTAAGCAGGACAGGAAAGGGTGGCACCAGACCTAGGACAGGGATTCCCCCCTGCCCGAGGGAATTACAATTCAGAAGCTGAGAGGAGGCCCACAGAAATGTGCCAGGCACCACCCTGCCCGCATCAGGAATGCCTGTCCCTGAAACAGGAAGGGCAGCGGGGGATGTGGTTGGTTTCAGTGCCCAGAGGAAAGGGATGGACATTTTTTTTGTCTTTTTTTTAGGGCTGCACCCCCAGCATATGAAGGTTCCCAGGCTAGGGGTCAAATCAGAGCTGCAGCTGCCGGCCTACACCACAGCCACAGCAATGCCGGATCCTTAACCCACTGAGCAAGGCCAGGGATCAAGCCCATGTCCTCATGGATCCTAGTCGGGCTTGTTAACCGCTGAGCCACGATGAGAACTCCAGCATGGACATTTTTGGATTCTATGACTACATCCAAAAATCCAGTTCCTAGAATGTTTGTCTAGCCTTCCTTCTCTTTTTTTCTCTTCAAATCTCAGCCTATGGAAATTCTAGCCACTGAAACTTGTGCCCATTTTGTCCCCAGGTATGAAGAGGAGGTGGCACTAAGGGCCACCGCCGAGAATGAATTTGTGGCTCTGAAGAAGGTGAGTGACCCCAGAACAGACATCCTACGACTCAGCACCAAGGACAGAGGCAGGAGTGCGCCCTCTGTAATTCAGAGAGGCTGAGCCACTCCCCCAGAATCACACAGCCCAACCTCTCCCCTTTTCCTTTTCCCAAATGTCCCAGTGCTCCCTGGGTGGCTCTAGACATCTGGGTACCCTGCCTGCTTCAAGCAGGGCACTCTTCCCCCATCCAAGGTAACTCCCATCTGGCCAGTGATTTCCCACATCCTTCCGCCCTGTGCCTCCATTAATTTTTGTGAATGGGAGAGTACATGAACGCTAGTGATGCCTGCATCCTCGGGCTGGGCAAGTTAGGAAATGCTGGCATGAACAGTGCCATTGCTCACTCACCTCTTGGACTTGACAGGGCAGAGCCACCATCGGTGTGCTGAGACTCAGAGGTCAAGGGTCTCGCCCTGAGTCACGGGCTTGGGGCCAGTGATGATCCCAGAAACTTCTCCTCCTCCCCCTCCTCTTCCCCCTCCCGCTCCACCTCCTTCTTCTTTTTTGTGTTCCCTGGAGCCCAGGATCAAGCCCATGCCACAGCAGGAACCCAAACCATAGCAGTGACAATGCTGAGTCCGTAACAGCTAGCACACCAGGGAACTCTCTGGAGACCTCTTCTTCTAAGCCCGGATCTCTAGATTTCTTTCCATGAGATTCTAGAGCAGAGAGGGGTGGAGCATCATTAGAACTGAGCCATTTTACACTAGATCCTAAGTTTCATGGTAGTGCAAGATGTGGATTCTAGAGGGAAGATCCCAATGGAGCCCAGAGGAAGTGTCTGGAAACGCTGGGGCCCCTTCCCTTACCCAGACCTGCTCCTGACCCCTTGAACTTCACCAACGCCATGACACCAGCTAAGGAAGGTCCAGGGATTGTGCTCAGCCTGATGGGAGAGTGAGACTCCAGGGCCACCCTCTCCTTTTAGGATGTGGACTGCGCCTACGTGCAGAAATCAGACCAGGAGGCCAACGTGGAGGCCCTGACCCAGGAGATCGACTTCCTGCGGCGACTGTATGAGGAGGTGAGGGACCACGGAGCAGCAGGAAGCAAGGAGGATGGGAGTTAGACATTGGAAAGGACTGCCACCATTTGGTTTCCGGGTGAGGGACGACAGAGCAGAGTTGAGAGACGCAAGGCAGGGTTACCCACAGAAGGTGAAGAAACACAGCTTGATGTCTTATCCGCCATGCCCAGACAAGCTGGTGTTCCTGGTTACCATGGTGACAGTGATCAAAAGTAGTACATCCTGGTCCTAGACCCAAAGGATGGAGAGAGGAGGCCCTGACAGCCAGACTCAGACTGGGCTCCTTTCATCCTCGGGTTCTGGGCCTGAGGAGCATTGAGAGGATCCGGGGTTGAGAGGAGGTGTCACCTTTGAGTGGGGGCTTCAGACAGTGAGGCGGTAGAGGAAGGAGGGGGAGGGGACGGGGAAGGACCCTGAGAGAGCAGGCTGCCAGCAGTTGGGCTCTGAGTCAAGAAGCTCTTACCACCACCCCCACCCCAGGAGCTCCGAGTCCTCCAAGCTCACATCTCAGACACCTCCGTCATCGTCAAGATGGACAACAGCCGGGACCTGGACATGAACAGTATTGTCGCTGAGATCAAGGCTCAGTACGATGACATCGCCAGCCGCAGCCGGGCCGAGGCTGAGTCCTGGTACCGCAGCAAGGTGAGTGGCCCAGTGCCCCATTCCCAGAACAGGGATGCTAAAAGCTGAAAGCATTGTGGGAGGGATGCTAAAAGGGCTTTGGCCTCTGTCTGTGTGGGATGGACAAAGGAGGGCGGGCAGCTCTCGGGATGGGATGGCAGATGTGTGCTGTGCAGCTCCACGGGATGACATAAGCCTCTCTGCTTCCCCTCAGTGTGAGGAGATCAAGGCCACGGTGGTCCGGCACGGGGAGACCCTGCGCCGCACCAAGGAGGAGATCAACGAGCTGAACCGCGTGATCCAGAGGCTGACGGCCGAGATCGAGAATGCCAAGTGCCAGGTACGGGAGCTTGGCCCACCTCTCAGTGTAGAAAGAGAACAGAATTGGCCTGCAGCAGAGGGGTTTAAGTCAGGCACCTTGCCAGAGTGTGGGAAAAGGAACGAACATCATACTTTAGGCCAGCCCCCTCCATGGAAAATGCTCTCCATTCCTGCTGAATATGGGATTGGGGGAGAGGTATGAAGGGGAATGGAAGGACCAGGGCCTTCCTGGTCTGAGGGGCAGAATAGGGCAGAAGAAATAGTGCCAGCCTCAGGGGCAGGAATCCCGGGCTCTCAAACCAGCCCTGCCACTAGCTCACCATGTGATTTGGGGAAGCATTTCTCTTCTTTGGCCCATTGTTCTAGACTGATGATCATACGCTCAGGTGTCACTCAGGTTAGTGAGTGAAGCGGGCTGTACCCAAGGCCCTAGGGCATGGTAAGCTGGAAAGCACAAAGGGCAGATCCGCCTCAGATCCAGATGAGGCAGGCGCTACAGAAATGCAGGTCCAGTGTGTCCAGATCCTCTGATTTTTTTTTTTCAAGAGAAGCCAGGCATCTGGACTTTTATGTTAAATTTCAAAAATTAAAGACACTGTGTCAACATTCCCCGGGAGCACAAATTTGCAACCTCTGACTTAACAAATGAGTAAGGCCCCACTCTGACAGTCAGTGGTCTGTGCATACCTGGCCTCTGACCCACACAGAATCCAGAACAGGGAGCCTTAATAACCTTCCCTTGTCCCCCAGAACTCCAAGCTGGAGGCCGCTGTGTCCCAGGCTGAGCAGCAGGGCCAGGTCGCCCTCAATGATGCCAAGTGCAAGCTGGCTGAGCTGGAGGCCGCCCTGCAGAAGGCCAAGCAGGACATGGCCTGCCTGATCAAGGAGTACCAGGAGGTGCTGAACTCCAAGCTGGGCCTGGACATCGAGATTGCCACCTACCGGCGTCTGCTGGAGGGCGAGGAGCAGAGGTGGGTACCACTCCTGAGGAATGTCTCTACATCCTCCAACCTGTGCTTTGAGCCAGGAGCTTATTTGCATATCATTTACATGCAATTTGCATCCAGATGGCTTGGAGGAGGGCATTTGCAAGTTCTGCTTCCCCCTACCCCTGAACTAATTTTTGTCCCTTTGCTCTCCCCACAAGGTTGTGTGAGGGCGTTGGCGCTGTGAATGTCTGTAAGTAATCTGTACTGTGGGGTCTGAAACAAGGACTTGGGCTTCCTGGTGGGCCGACTTTTTCTTAAAGGGTCAAACAGTAAATATTTTAGGTTTGTGGGTCATGCGGCCTCTGCTCAATTTGTCCTTGTGCTGGGAAAGCAGCTACAGCCATAGGGATACTTAACGAATACAACTTCATTTACAAAAACAGGAGGCCAGCGTGGGCCCCCAGTTTCCGACCCTGAAAGGAAGGGGAAGGGATGTGGCCATGAGTGATTCTGATCATGTAAATGGCTGTTTCTGCATATAAGGAGGGCCCGGGCTAACAGTTTATCAAGGATGCTTGAGGTTATAGACTGCAGAAGAATTACGAGTTGAGGGTGTTTGAGGGGAAAAGAGGAATAGAAATGGAGAGAAGGAGCTCTGAGCAAGGGGTCTGGGGAAGGGAGGGACTCTGGCCAGCAGCACGGGCCACTGGCGACCAATTCACATGGGGACTAATCTCTGTCCTCCCCCCGGCAGGTGTCAGCAGCTCCCGGGGCGGGGTCGTGTGCGGGGACCTCTGCGTGTCTGGCTCCCGGCCCGTGACGGGCAGCGTCTGCAGCGCCCCCTGCAGCGGGAACGTGGCAGTGAGCACCGGCCTGTGCGCGCCCTGCGGCCAGACCAGCTGCAGCCGCTCAGTGCGGTTAGCGTAGAGCCTCCGGGTTTGTAAATGCACCGCTCTGCCAGCCAACTCTCCCTGCCTCTGGCGGCGGTCCCGGAGCTCCAAAGCCCCTGGACTTGCGGCGCAAGGGCTGGGGAACCGACCTGCCTGATCTGCCCCAACTACTGCGTTCCCTTCCTGCATCTTTCTTCCACTTCGACTCTCCACTTCTTCTGGGGAGAAACGGGCTCCTCGCTGCGCAGGTCTGGTAGCTCCCTCCATCCTCAAGAGTCTGAACAACTTGTTTCCTAGAACCCTGGGCGAAGAGCCAATCCTGACTCAGGCTGCTCTGGGGGCTTGAACACCTGTGGCTTCTAAGGGACAGATTGGTCCCAGAGCCCCTCTGATGTGGACCTGCGCTCCCTCTCCCTCTCTCTCTCCTTTGTGCTCTGTCTCCGAGTTTCCAATAAAGCTCCTGGGTCCTAAAAACTGTGCTCCAAGAATCTCCCTACACACGTTGGTGCCTGCAGCAGGTGGCCTTGTGGCTGGATTTTCGCCACCTTCCAAGGCAACAAAGGAGCTGTTCTCAGCAAGGAGAGAGGGCTGTCTCTGAGACACCCTGCCCCTAGAGCCACACTGGAGGGTGCAGGGGGAACACGGACACCCAGGTCCCAAAACCCAAACACAGAGAAGCACGAGGAGGAGCTGGAAGGGAAGAGAGAAGGGCTGCGGGGAGGATCCTCAGCCAGGAGAAGAGCCAGGCTTCCCTGACATCTTCCGTGGGGACCCCATCACTTGAGGATGCTAGGACACCAGTGGTCTCCTTCCTCCACTCCCTCACTCCACCCTCACCCCACACATAAAATTTCCTGACGATGGGATCAAGCAACTTCACCTCCTCCCAAAAGCAAACACTCTTGAGATGGTCCCCCAACCCCCCAACATACCACCGTCATCACTTCAGGGGGGTCCGGATAGAGACCTCCCACCTCCCCGGTACCCATCATATGTGCTGCTCTCCCCAAGCACAGACCTCAGGACACCCCCTACACACACAGACACCCAGACCCCACATCAGAGACCTTGACACATACAGATGCCCCATCAGACACAGACTTAACACCCAGATGTCTTCCCCCGACCCCCCATTCCCACCTTCAGGGATCCAGATACACAGCCCACCCCTCTGCCCGCAGACCTAGGCACAGAGTCCCCCCACCAGGGATCTAGAGTCTGGAACCCTCCCCCCACTCACCCTATACCCCTCCCAAACACACACAGACCTCCTCCCACCCCCACAGACTCTGGGGCCCCCAGAGCCCCCTCCAAGACCCCCCCCCCCACACACACACACACACACACACACGGTCCAAGGCCCCAGGGCCTGGCAGATCCGGCACTAGGAAGGGCTGAGGGTGGCTGATACTCGAGTTGGCTGCTCAATCCGAAACCCAGGCCTGGGGCAGCTAAATGTTTGTGGCCATCTCACCACTGCGGAATGTTCTTTCACTGACAGCACAGGGGGGAGGGGCGGGGGAGGGTTTGTGTGCAAACAGCCCTCCCACCACCTCAGCAGGAGAGGACTCTAAGCGCCCACTTCCAGGCAAAGCCAGAACTTCTGGGAGTTTCTGGGCTTCTTCCAGAGAGGAGCTGGAATCAGCCCCAGCCCTTGGAGGGGGCCAAGGCCTCACTCTGGATGAGAACCGAGTTCCTTACAGCAGCACCCTATGTCACCACTGTGCTCTCCCAGCTCCCAGGGCAGACGCTGTGCTCTCCAGAGCCCCCACCACCACTTTCCAAGCCTAAAGAAGCCAGGACACCAGCTGCTGGGCATGGGGCCCACCCAGGCCTCAGAAAGGGACTGCTTTATTGAAAGCTGTTCTGACATCACTTTTCAGACTGCTTCGCAGTCTTGGGACCAGGGATGGGAGTGCTCTTGTGACAACGGGGGCAGGTGGTACAGGTCTCCCCACACCCAGGGCTCAGTTGTGGGTGTTCCGGCCAGTGGCAGATGTGGTCCTAAAGGAATAGCTCTTGAGGGTCCCAGGCCCTCCGCCGCTGGAGAATCTCAGGGCGTTGCTGCCCATGGTTCCCCCGAAGCTCAGCCGGCTGCCAGTGCCACCCGTGGAGTTCACCACAGCTGAGAGAGAGGGGAGGAGGCCCCATGAGCTGGGAGGCCCACCACCCAAAGCCCCACCCTCCCGCCGGAGCTGCCCTGTCTCCTCCCCCACTCCCACCCCCTCCCCTTCCACCTGCATCCGGGGGGCCGGTCCAGAAGGAGCCTCTCCACACCGCACCCCCCCACACACACACACAACTCTGCCCTCTTGCATGGCTTCCCTGGGCTGCTGAGCCCGGCTGGATGGGGGCTCCGGGGCCCCTGCTGAAAACTGTTAAAGGGAAGGGGCCTCTGGCCTCCATAAGGCTGGGCCTTCAGGCCAATGCACCATCCAACCGACCCCGCCTTGTCTGGACAGCACAGGTGATGCGCCTGCAGCCGGGGACTTACAGATGTTCACGGCTCCCACTCCATCTCCAGTCAGCCTGTGGGCAGAGGAGAGCAGAGACCTGTGAGGGTGGCTGTCTCTGAGCACCGAGGAAGCGCCCCCCACCCTTCCGTCCAGGCCCCACCCAGGACCGATTTCCTTCCCCCCTCCCCTGTGACAACATGAGGAGTGGAGGCGTTCCCGTTGTGGCTCAGCGCTAACAAACCCAGTTGGTATCCATGAGGACGCATGTTCGATCCCTGGCCTTGCTCAGTGGGTTAAGGATCCGGCGTTGCCGTGAACTGTGGTGTAGGTCACAGATGCAGCTCAGATCCCATGCTGCTGTGGCTGTGGTGTAGACCAGCAGCTGCAGCTCTGATTCAACCCCTAGCCTGGGAACTTCCATATGCCGCAGGTGCAGCCCTAAAAACCAAAAAAAAAAAAAAATGCGGAGTGGGTTTCCTTTGTGGCTCAGGGAGTTAAAGATCTGATGGTGTCACTGCTATGGCTCTGGTTACAGCTGTGGTGAGGGTTCGATCCCTGGCCTAGGAACATCCCCATGCCAAAATAAAGAAAAATAAAATGTGGGGCAAGGAGAGGGGTTCATTTAGGCCCTCCGACCTCCTGGCTACGTGTCCTCAGGATGTCTCAGAGCCTCCAATTCCTTACCGATAATGAGGTCTAACTCAGTACCAACCTCACAGGGTTGTTTGTGAGGGTTAAACAACATAACTTACCTAAAGCCCTGGGCACACAGGATTCGGTCAATGGCAGCTGCTCTTATTGTTTATGCAGATGGCTGCCTCGCCTTAAGGGGTCATAAAATCCCCAAAGAAGGCTGCGGCTCATTGATTCCTGAATCTCGAGCCCCTAACATGAGGTCTGGCGCATACTAATTACTTAATATGTGTTGAAATAATTAGTGAATCACTGACTGAGTGGATTCAGCCCCAGCAGAGATGGGGGTGGGGAGAGAGAAAGAGGGATGGGGGGGTGGCTTTAAGCAGCCCGAGGGGCTGAAACAGGTCTTGCACTGGAAATTAAAAATCCATCTGAGACAGCTGGGTGTGTTTGTTTGGTGACTCACTGCCCCACGGTCACCAAGCCCTTGGCCTTGGGGATGAGTTTACTCAAGAGGGGGAGAGGAGACTTCAATTTATGGAAGCAGTGAGGGAAGTTCAGTGGCCTCCGAAGCCCCAGGTCTAGGAAGGAGGCGAAACAAAAGCCAAGGGCAAGAGATGGGGATGCTGGGAAGCTTCCAGGTGTCTTATCTGTGGATGGAATGAATTCACCAATCCATCA
The DNA here is from genome assembly GCF_016906955.1 of Phacochoerus africanus. Lineage (NCBI taxonomy): Eukaryota > Metazoa > Chordata > Mammalia > Artiodactyla > Suidae > Phacochoerus > Phacochoerus africanus. The sequence continues at coordinate 19,958,610 of NC_062550.1, read as the reverse complement.
AGGTACGAATGAAGATCCAACTTCCTGGACATAAGTTTTATGTCTTTCATGAAGAATTCCCTGTAAGATGAACCCAGCCTAGCTTCATCTCAGGCTGCAGGTGAGTATGCAAATTTCTCTGGGGACAGGGAAAATGTACGTCCTCCACCACATTCAGTCAATTCCACATGACCTGGCCCTCAATTACATAGTGACAAGCAGCCTGTCGCCATAGAAGATGCTTGGACCACGAATCAGCAGAACTTGACTGCACACTGGCCTTGTCCCCTCAATTAATAAAACTAACCACAGTTTCCCCTCTGTAAACTAAGGGGTCAGCACTACCTGACTTGCTTACCTGAAGTGTTCTGAGGATCAAATTAGATGACCCTGGAGTTCCCATCGTGGCTCAGCGGTAATGAACCCAACTGGTATCCACGAGGACTCAGGTTCGATCCCTGGCCTCATTCAGTGGGTTAAGGATCCAGTGTTGCCATGAGCTGTGGTTTAGGTCACAGATGCGGCTCAAATCTGGCATTGCTGTGGCTGTAGGGTAGGCCAGCAGCTGCAGCTCTGATTCAACTCCTAGCCAGGGAACTTCCATATACCATGGGTATGGCCCTAAAAAGACCAAAAAAAAAAAAGAAGAAGAAGAAGAAACAAATAAGATGACCCTAGTAATGGCCCCACCCAAGAAAGCACAACTATTACTCCAACTTTCCCACTAGCTTTATGCCATATGGCCTTTCCTTCTAGAAAGTCAGCTCGTCAAGGGCAAGGAAGCAAGTGTCAGCTGTGCCTTCCCTGCACTTCCCACCCCCAGTGCCCCGTGGACGAGGGTACACAGGAAATGCCTGCTGATGGATGCATGTCAAGCCCCAGGCCCCACAGAGCCTGAAAGGGATCCCCTTTCCAGTTTCTGTGTCCTCACCGGCTCTCCTCGCCCTCCAGCAGCTTGCGGTAGGTGGCGATCTCGATGTCCAGGGCCAGCTTGACGTTCATGAGCTCCTGGTACTCGCGCAGCTGGCGCGCCATGTCCTGCTTGGCCCGCTGCAGGGCGGCCTCCAGCTCCTCCTGCTTGGCGCGCGCATCCTTGAGGGCCAGCTCCCCACGGTCCTCAGCTTCGGCGATGGCGGCCTCCAACTTAGCACGCTGCGGGGAGCAGTACGGCTGTGAGCTGGGGGGCAGACCTCACCAGGCACTGCCTTCCCGCCTCCCTGTCCTGCAGTGAGCACCTGGGCAACTTGCTCACGGTGGCTGCAGTGGCACCAGAGAATCCCAAGGGTTTAAAGCACGGGTTTGGGTACCCGATGCCTAGGTCCCAATTCTGGCTCTGCCACTTACAAGCCGTGGGATTGATCTTGGATGAATCAACCCACTAAGTCAAAGTCTCCTCTTTCTAAAATAGCAGTAATTGGAATTCCCGTTGGGGCGCAGCAGAAATGAATCCGACTAGGATCCATGAGGATGCAGGTTCGATCCCTGGCCTCCCTCAAGGGGTAAAGGATCTGGTGTTGCCAGGAACTGTGGTCTCGGTCAAAGACGCGGCTCGGATCTGGCGTTGCTGTGGCTTGGAGCTGTAACTCCAAGTGGACCCCTAGCCTGGGACCTTCCATATCCTGTGGGTACGGCCCTAAAAAGACCAAAAAAAAAAAAAGCAGTAATCACAGTATAGATAGGTAGATAGAAATATTGCAAGTAATTAAATGAAATTACACACAAGTCCTTGGCACAGTGTCTAGCATACAGTAAGCATTTAATAAATGCCATTATGATTTACTAATAAATCTTACCGCCCACCCAACCCCCAGCTGGAGGAGCTCCAAGGCTGTGGGATCCTAATGCAGTCCTCAAATGTCAGGTCGTTGACCAGAACCAAAACCACCTTCAAAACAGGAACTGGTTGGGAACAGGCTCAGAACAGGGAAACTTGGAGCACAGAGATGCTGCTTGGAAGCCCCAGATCAAAATGCCTAATCAACACCCACCCTCCAGGAGTGGGCAGGGGTGGTCTGATTCACAGTCTGAGCAGCAGGGGCCACGTCCAGCCTGGCCTTAGTCTTCCCTCTCGTGTGGCCCATCCCCCACAAGTGAAGACTGTATGTCCTGGGCCTCCTCTGGTTCAGCTCCGAGGGCCACCATCCCCGTCCTCCAGCCCAGAGCTTCTCCTCCTTCCTCCTCACGTCCATCCTCAGCCCTCAGATCCTCTTGCCTCAGCACACACACTCTGCCTCTCTGCCCAATGCCCCCAAGCTCGCCCGGGAGGCTGGCTGATGCCCTCTGCCCCCATCCACGGGCCAGCGTCCTCCTCTGTCACACTGGTGCCCCCTTGGCAGCACCACTCTGAGCCTCTCCATGGTGGTAGACTTCCAGCGCTGGGGCCTGACTCTGCCCTGCTGTGTGAGATGAGAACCGGATGTGGCAGAAGCTTCAGGGGTTTGGGAAACTGCCATTCATTATTCTGTCCCTCCCCTCCTGGCCTGGTCGCTGGCTCACGGCACCAGTGACTCAAGGCCCTGCATCTGGGCCAGGAGGCAGCCTCCGCCCTCGCCCTCATGTAAACAGGGCTGCAGGGCTCCAAGCGGAGGGCCTTTCTGGGTAGATCAGCCTGTATCCCATCCCTGGGCTCATCTGGAAATAAGCCCTCTGAAGCTGCAGCAGCCATCAGCTCCCCTCTCTCCCTCCCCACGGCGGACACCTGCTCAGGTTTAGCTACCCCTTGACCCCCACGCCTTGGCCAAGGCTTGGGGGACCCTTCCTCATCAATGTCCCCCCCGCCAGCTTCACAGCACCTCCTCCCAAATGACCTCTCTCTGAGACCTGAGCCCTGACCATATGCCAGGTGTTGAGAAGGGAGGAGCTAGGAACCAAACCCCAGATCGGGGGTCTCTGTTCTTAAGGCATTTTTTTTTTTTTTGCTTTCTAGGGCCACACCCACAGTATATGGAGGTTCCCAGGCTAAGCGTCAAACCAGAGCTATAATTGCCAGCCTACACCACAGCCACAGCAATGCAGGATCTGAGCAGTGTCTGCGACCTACACCACAGCTCACGGCAATGCCAGATCTTTAACCCACTGAGTGAAGCCAGGGATCGAACCCTCATCCCCAGGAATACTAGCGGGGTTCATTACCACTGAGCCACGACGGGAACTCCAATATATTTTAAGGCATTTTTAATATTTCAGTGGAGGTGGGGGGCAGTATTTATTTATACCTAATGAATATGATTTATCTAATAAGTCAATCCTAAATTAATCAAACAGAAAATGTCAGAGAGTGAGAGGTGTTTTCGGGAAGCTCACACAGCCTGCTGAGGGAGCCATCTCTGGGAAGAGGTCTCTTGTCCTAAACCCCGGGGCTGAGAGGGGCCGCCACAGGCAGAGCTGGGAGAACTGCATTCCAGGTAGAGGGAATGCCGAGTGCCAAGGTCCCGAAGCACGAAGATGTTTAGCAAAAAAAAAAAAAAAAAAAGGAGTTTCCGTTGTGGCGCAGTGGTTAACGAATCCAACTAGGAACCATGAGGTTGCGGGTTTGATCCCTGCCCTTGCCCAGTAGGGCAAGGCGTTGCCGTGAGCTGTGGTGTAAGTTGCAGACGCGGCTTGGATCCTGCATTGCTGTGGCTCTGGCGTGGGCTGGCAGCTACAGCTCCAATTCTACCCCTAGCCTGGGAACCTCCATATGCCGCAGGAGTGGCCCAAGAAATGGCAAAAGGACAAAAAAAAAAAAAGATATTTGGCAAATATAAGCTCCAGGAAGCAGCAAGAGGAAGCAGTGGGGAGTGGGGGAGGCACACTGGGAGCCACAGTGAGGGACTCTGCCAGCCTCCGGCCCATCGCACCCCAGTACACCTTTGCACCCAGAGGCAGGTGCAAGGAGAGGGCTCAGTATCGATGTGGTCGTGAATGATGGTTCTAGTCTGGCCAGCCAGCCCGAGGCTTCCTCCACAGGAATTCTTGTCCTCCCTTGGGCCAAACCAGGACCTGGCCAAGGACGTTTTGTCCTGGAGAGCTCACAAGTGGGCCTGAGGGACTTGACTGTACCAGCCTCAGCCGCCAGGGTGGCAGCGGGAGGGCTGACACCCTCGGCCCTCCCCTCCCCTTCCCCACTCCCCAGCCTCCTGCTCCTCATCCCGAGCTGGGCCCCAGCTGGCTGCCCTTCACCTGCCCCAGGGAGGAGGGCTGGTGCCCACCTGGTTCTTAATGTTGTCGATCTCCGCCTGCAGCCTCTGGACGGCTCGGTTCATCTCCGCAATCTCATTCCGGGTATTCCGGAGGTCGTCCCCGTGCTTTCCAGCCTGGGCCTGGAGGGTCTCAAACTGGAGGGGCCGCAAAGAGAAGTATGGCGGGGGGGTGGGCCATGCGTACAGGTACCTCGTCTTCGCTGCACCCAATGATGCCCCCAGGTTCTGAGTGACAAGCCCTCCCAGCTTATCTTCCCTCCCTGGGAAGCTCCAGGTGGGGCTGGGGACAGGGTGGACAAGGATGGCTCCCCAGGCCCATCCCCCTGACCCCAGGGCTCTTCCCATTCGCATGATGTCCTGATGCTGGAGGATACGTGGAAGTCTGAGACCCTCACCTGTTAACCCCTTTGTCAGAGCCTCCCATTTCACAGATGAGGAGAACGAGTCCCAGAGGACAGAAGGGACTGCCCGAGGGTCATGGAGCAAGTCTGAACCCAGCCATCCTCACTGGCATTGCCTGTGTCCTCGCATGTCCCTAGCTCTGCAGAGACATCACTTCTCCGCTGCTTTTAACCCCCACCTGAGACCCCCTCCCCCAGGACGCTATTACCCCACCCCTGCCCCTGCCCACTCCCTCAGCACCTGCGCCCACCCAGTGCCTGCAATGAAGATGTTTGGCGGATGTGAGCCCGTGGACCCAGGATCCAACTCTTGCTCCTCCGTCTACTAGCTGCGTGGAATTAGCCAAGCTACTTAACCTCCCACTGCCTCCGTTTCCTCATCTGTAAAAGGGGGAGAATAATAGTACCCACCTAATAAAGCTTTTCCGTGCTTTATGCGAGTCAATACAGGTATAACATCTGAAACACTGCCTCTCACGGTGCATCCTCGCCAACTATCAGCTGTAATAATCATTAATCCATGTCCACTTCCCCCGTCCTGTCCCCCCATCAGGCTCAACTCTCTCCCTGCATGGGAACCTGGCCTTCTCCTCCTCTTCTTCCCAGGACCCTGGAGACCACCACACACTTGAACCCTGTGTCTGTCCGCACAGGGGTGCTCAGGCCCCCAAGGCTTGAGACAGGGTGAGGAGGAAGGGAAGCCGCCACCAAGGACTCTGCCAGGAAGAGAAAATAGACCCCCATGGGCCACACACCTTGGTCTGGTACCAGGCCTCGGCCTCGGCCCGGCTGCGGTTGGCGATCTCCTCGTACTGGGCCTTGACCTCGGCGATGATGCCGTCCAGGTCCAGGGAGCGGCTGTTGTCCATGGAGAGGACCACGGACGTGTCCGAGACCTTGGACTGCAGCTCTTTCAACTCCTGTAGGGACCAGACAGAACCTCGGGATGTGGGGCATGACCCATCCCTGTCCCCACACCCATCCTGGGATTCCCTGCACTCTAGGAAAGGAAAAGGGAGATGAGGCAGAGTGGGAGGGAGTCATCAGGCACTGAGGCGACACAGACTGAGCACCTTCTAAACAGCTGCCCAGCCCTGGCTCCCAGAAAGGACCCATTAGCACCTTTTCAAATCAAAGAGTCTGGCGGGGTTACAGCAGACAAATAAGTGACAGAGGGGTTCCGGTCTCAGTGGCTCAGTGGTAACGAACCCGACTAGTATCCATGAGGATGAGGGTTTGATCCCTGGCCTCACTCAGTGGGTTAAGGATCCAGTGTTGCTGTGAGCTGTGCTGTAGGTCACAGATGCAGCTTGGATCGCACGTGGCTGTGGCTGTGGCTGTGGTGTAGGCCAGCAGCTGCAGCTCCGATTCAACCCCTAGCCTGGGAAGCTTCATATGCCACGGGGGCGGCCCTAAAAAAAGATCAAAAGAAAAAAAAAGTGACAGAGTATAGCAAATTGTGGCAGCTCCTGGCTACGAGGTGGTATTGGGGTTGAGCTCTATTGTGCAGGGGATCGTTAGGGATGGGTCTGACTTATTTTATAAGTCACATTCACCCCATCACGGAGAACTCTGCCGCCTTGAACACTGATGATACAGCCGTATTTATGAACAGGAATTGAACCCATGGTATACCATTACATGAAAAAGGTATGATTCTATTTTATTAAATATATATCTTTCTATATAACTCTATGTGTAGATATGCACAGAAAAAAGTCTGAAAAAGTAGATAACAAGATGGTAAGAGTAGGTATAGGAGATCTGTTTTCAATTTTATGCGTTTCTTAGTTTTCTCGAGTTTTTGCAATGAGTATGTATTTCTCTCATAATAAGAGGAAAAAATGTATATACATGTATATATACACACTCGCTTATATATGTAACATGTGATAGACATATGGAGACCCACTCTGAGACTAGAAGTGCCCAAAATCAGCCTCCAGGATCCAGCCCCTGAAATTAACGCGCGTGGGAATTCTCCCAGGGAAGCTCGTGGAGGCTGGATGTTCAGGCAAAGACCAGATTGAAGAGAAATGAGAACTGGTCTGTAATTAGCCTCACATTCCAGACCAGCCGTGATTGGCCATCCTATCTCCTGTCTAAAGTCAGAGGCACACACTGATGGAATGAAAAGGTTTTTAAATCCCTGTAAGGGAAAGGAGGGAGAAGCCTGGGACAGGGCTAGGATGAGTGGAGAGGAGGAGACAGGGTGGCAGCAGATAAAGTGGCTGGGTGGTGGCACTCCAGTCACTCCTGACTCGGGCACCCCTGCCAGCCTACCCAGCCCACCTGTGAACCCTGTCACAGCCGGGATCCCTTCATCAGCCTCCTGGTTTCCTCCAGCCCCTCCCAGGTCCCCTTCCTGGGAAACGGTCATCCCAAGTCTCGGAAACGCCAATTTTGACGGACCCTACCCTGCTGTGCTGCCCTAGCTCCTCCTGAACTCCTCACCCACCATAGATTCCTGAATCCAGAATGAATAAAGAGCAGGATCGACTCCCTACACACAGCCAGACTAACCCTGAGGCAGGGGGTAGACCAGATGGCCCGGTGGTTAGGCTGTGTAGGACACGGTGTATCTCTCCCACCCCTGAGATCCTCACCTCCTCATAGAGGGTCCTGAGGAAGCTGATCTCATCATTCAGGGCGTCCACCTTGGCCTCCAACTCCACCTTGTTCATGTAGGCGATATCCACATCCTGGGAGGGGCGGTGGCAGAAAGGGGACGAGGGACATCATGTCCTCAGTAAGAGAAACACCAAGCAGGGGTGGAGCAAACTAGCACTGTCCGACCCCCAGGACCAAACACCACTGCCCAACAAGAGACACACGAAGTCCTCCAGGCTGCCTGATAGGCCCTGGGCAGGAAGCGCCCGCCACTGGACCCACCCAGGCTGAGACGGACATCATCCCCACACCTCACCCGGACCAGAGATGCCTTCTCAGCACGGCTGCCTGGAGCAGCCCGAAGCCCCAAACCTAGCACTTCACCAGTTCCTAAAGGCTTTGGTGGTTGAGACGTACCCCCGGCTCTGCCACCTCCTAGCTCTACGACCTTGACCAAATCACTTCAACTCGATGAGCCTCAACTTCTCATCAGTCACATGGGAGAGCATGAAATCACTCAGACTCCAGGACACGGCTCCCAGAGATGGAAACTCTCTGGCCTAAATGTGTAGCTTGCCGCATGGGCGATACAAGGCAGGCAGGCCACAGATAACAGTGCCGGTCCAGAGGATGTGGTCTTTCCCTGTGGCTAAGCTCCTGTGGCAGGCTCACCCTTGAACCTCCAAGGAACCAGTACGCTGGGAAAGGTTTCTGTGGAGGGGCCAGGAACCCTGAGTGAGTGTGCTTTGAATTAGAATCTTAAGCCCCTCAAAGATATTCCTAAGGCCTTCCCACCTCAGCTTGCATACCTCCAGGGATGAGGAGCTCACTCTGCCTCAAGGCAGCCCATCCCATTCATTTAGCAAATATTTCAGGTCTGCCATGTGTCACCCTTGTCTGTAATGAAAGGTTCTGTGATTGAGCTCTTCCTGATTTAGGGTTGAAATCACCCTTTCTAACCTCCATCCTCGAGTCTTAATTCTAACCCCTCCAGAAACAAGTCTAGTGACTCGCCAGACACACACATAAATACACACACAGACATGCGCGCACGTACACACAAACACACACACACACACATGACAGGATGTGCTATGAAGGCCTGACTTCCAGATCTCTCCTTCCCCCAGCCCAGCACTCCCTTCTTGGAGACGCCAGCCAGACCTTGAACTCGGGTTCCCTCTAGCTGCTCAGGTGAGAGGCATGTAGTCCCCTGTCCCTTGTGTTTTCAAACAGTGTTCCCCACCCTGCCTGGCTGGCCCCCTCACCTTCTTCAGCACCACGAACTCATTCTCAGCAGCCGTGCGATGGTTAATTTCATCTTCATACCTGTGGCGCAGAAGGGGAGCAGAGTGTTGGTGCAGCTTTGCCTCCGTCCTAACCTATCTGCCCTGCATGACCTTTGCTCCTAATGCATGCCTAAAAAAACAGGTGTCAGCTACAAAACAAAATGTTCTGGACTTTTCTTTCTTTTTTCTTTCTTTCTTTCTTTCTTTCTTTCTTTCTTTCTTTTTTTTGTCACACCTGCGGCATGTGGAAGTTCCCAAGCTGAGGATCAAACCCAAGCCACAGCAGCCACCTGACCCACAGCAGTGACAACACCTGATCCTTAACCTGTGGCACCACCAGGGAACTCCCCTGACTTTTCCCTAGGGTTCTTCCTGGGGCTTTGAATCTTGGCATGGGATGGGGGTGGGGGAGCAGGGAACAGGTGTGAATTAAAGGATAAAGGCTGCCTACACTGGGCGTGAGAAAGCAAATAACAGCCATGCTTACAGACCACTGCATAAGGGCCGGCACTGTAATGTGCTTCCCATATATTCGCTCATTTCATCCTCACAACGATCCGGTGACTCACAGGGAGAGGAAGAGAGGCCCAGAGAGCCCGAGCACTCTGCCTGGTCACTAGGCTCCTGAGTGGTAAAGCCCAGACATGAAGCCTGGCGGTCCGAGTCCTGAGCCCACACCATAACCACTACTCAGTCCCACCCCCTGAGGGTGAAGAAGGAGCCTGAAAAGAGGAACCTTGTGGACTCAGGAAGGGGGAAGAACCAGGTCCCAAGTAGGGGGTCAGGCCCCCATCCCCACCCCCGCAGCCCCCCCGCCCATCCCTCTTTCTCCCAAGGAGCCAGCCCCCTGCCTGTAGGTGGACATCAGCAGAGCAGATCACAGAGGAAGCCAGCAGGTGGGCCTGACCCAGGATTTACTTGAGGACCCAAAATAGGTTTCAGAAACGAAAACACAGCCATGTCCATGAGGTTCTGGAGAGCAGCAGGAGCAAGGTGGGGCAACGTCAGTGGGGAGCAGGAGGCTGGGGCAGGCAGAGGCCCCCCCCAGGAGCTCAGACCCCCAAAGTCCACCCCCCCACACGGCCTCTAGAATTGTTAGGAAAACATCCACCAGGCTATCTGTCCATGCTTCTGCACTGCTGGTCCCAGAGAGGGTGCAGATGGGAGCTCCCTGGGCACCTGCACTCAAGGGCCCTCCCAGCATCCCCTTATCCTCTTCCAGCTCTTCCTTCCCCCTCCCCCACTCCACCCAGGGCTCAACCTGGCTCCCCAGGAAAGTACTCTGCTGGATGGGCTCTGGGGATGGGGATGGGTGGGGGACGGGGTGGGGGGGGGGAGACACAAGCACACCTGCCAGCAGGGGCTCACTGGTTGCCCCAGGCCCTCCCCGCCCTGCACCTGTCTGGTTCCACCTGCCCTGGGATTAATCTTGTTGATTGTTGCCCTAGGGAAGTGGGGGGTTGGGGGGAGAGGCCTTTGTTTGTTCTACCTCCAGTCAGAGACAGTGTCCGGCTTAGTCATACACCCCCAGGCAGCGCCCAGAGCTCATCACGCTCAGTGCCCACCAGTCAGGGCTGTCCACCCCAAGCCTCGGGCTTTGGTTTCTATTCAGTGAGAACAGAGAGTTCAGCAGGCACCTCAAAGGCTTGGGCTTAAGACCCTTTCTTCCTGGCGTCCGCACTTCCTGCCCCTCTTAACAGCCTCCTTTCTGGCTCCTGCCCTGGGCAGACCCAGCCCCCAGCCCTTGCACCCCCTCCCCTCACTCACAAGGACCGGGCTCTCATCCGTTCTCTCCATCCCAAGTCAGCTCCCTGTCTCCTCCCAGGAGTCAGGGGCCCAAAAACAAGCCCTAGAATTCTCAGCGATCTGCTACAGAATCTCGATCAAGTCCCTGAAACTCTCTGGACCCTAATTCTTCATCAGGGGAAAAAAAAAAAAAATGGAGCTGGCCCAGAACCATCTGAGAGTTGTGCAAGTTCTGATGCACGTGTGTCACAGGACACCTTTCACCCTGCCCTCTCCTGGGCCTTGGTCAGGCTCCCAAAGGGAACAGTGCAGATCAGGGCTGGTTTGAGATCCATCGCACTGGGAGTAAGTCAGGAGAAAAGACCAGAATGACTTGGAAACAGCCCCCAGAGACAAAGAGGAGAGCGGAGAGGCAGGGGACAGTTTAGTCAAGACCTTCCCTTCCTGGAGTCCTTGCACGAAGCAGCTGCACCCTCTGACCTCTGACCTCTGACCCAGAGAGGAGTTGCAAAGAGTAAGCTGAGAGGGGCACACTGGCCCAGGGCATGGATCCCCCCAGTCGCAGGGGGGTACAGTACTTATTCTTGAAGTCTTCCACGATGTCCTGCATGCTCCGAAGCTCCGCCTCCAGGCGGCCCCCATCCAGCTGCAGTGCTTCAAGCTGCTTCCGCAGGCCAGCAATCTGGGCCTCAAAGATGCCAGGAAGGCGGCTGCTCTTGGTCGACTTCTGCTCCTGCAGCAGCGCCCACTTGGTCTCCAGCAGCTTGTTCTGCTGCTCCAGGAACCGCACCTAGAAGGGGCAGGGGAGCAGGAAACTCAAGAGGGGCAGACCTGCCCCCTCACAGCGGATCTGGGAGGGTCTCCAGCCACTCAGCAGAGTCTGCGCTCCCACTTCCTCTGTTCCCACCCTGGGTCCTCAGCCCTTGCCCTCTCTTCCAGGAAGCCCACCCTGAATAGGCCTGTCCTCCAGGCCTCTGCTCAAGTGTCTCAGGGTGTGTCCAGGGCTCAGGTCACTGTTGTGTCCCTGCGCTGGTGCTTTCGGGTCTCTTCCTTCCTCCGCTCCCCATCTGGTCACCAGTGATGGTCTCATCTCCCTCTCTGAAGGGCTGCCCTCTTCCTGTCTGCGTTCCTGAGCCTGTCTTGGCCCCTTTCCTTTCAGGCTGGGACCTCATCTCATCATCTCTCAGTAGCCTCTCTCCCCTTCCCTCTTCCTCCAACAAGACCTCAGGACAGGATGCTAGAATCAAGTCAGTGTAAAAGGAGCCCCTCAGGAAGACCAGTATAACTGGGGGTGGGAAGCGAGCCTCCTCAAAACCAGCAGCTCAGGGAGCAGGACCTGGGGGCTGCTGCTCGGCAGCCGCTGGAGGAACCTGGGCCTGGCGCTTCCTGCAGAGGCTGCAGTGGAACCTGAAGATTGTGTAGGGTCTGGAGGGCGAGGAGAGGAGGACACAGGGGGCCAGGGAATCAGAGAGGTACACAGAGGCAGGACAGGGAAAGCTTGCTCCATGCCCAGGGAGGAGACCTTGGCCAGAGGGGACCCTCAGTTCCTGGGTCCAGCCCCACGAGTCTGCCCCTCCCCCCTGCCTCCATCCCCCAACACCTTTGGGACCTAAACAGCCAGGAAAAATACCTCCTAAATGGCCTTCCCCAGAGCCCTTAGTGTCCCCAGATGGGCTATCTCCAAGGTCAGGTATAACCTCCCCTGTAAGCGTGAAAAGGCGGATGGAAGACCAGGTAGGTGTGGCAGAAGGACCCAGGATCCTCTCTGCCTCTAGCCCTTTATTTCCAGCATCTGCTGGAGAGCAGCTCCGGGGGAGGGGTGTCACCCTTCCCCATCTCTGACTCCACACAGCCGATTGGCAGAGAAGGGGGCCCAGAGAAAGAAGTCCTGGCCCTGGTGTCTGGAACTCGCAACCTGAGTCTGGTGACAAAAGCGGCACAAGAACTCCAGTGGAATCACAGACACAGCCGGCCAGGGCAGCTGGACAGACCCATCCCATTCTGGGAGGAAAAAGCAGGATGATTTGGGCAGCTTGCCGAAAGAGAGGGACAAGAGTCACAGGGTACTTGGGCAGGGTACGGTCCCTGATTTTAGCAGGAAGAGAGCCCGCACCAGCCCTCGCAGCCCTCCCAGCACGCTTAGCCCCTGTGCGTCAGGGCGCGGCGCCTGCTGCCGCCTGGAGCCTGGCTCCGGGCTGCGCTCCAGGCTCACCTTGTCGATGAACGAGGCGAACTTGTTGTTGAGGGTCTTGATCTGCTCCCGCTCCTCCTGGCGCACCTGCTGGATGGAGGGGTCGATGTCCACCTGCAGCGGGGTCAGCAGGTTCTGATTGATGGTGACCTCGCGGATGCCCGCGCCCACGGGGGCCCCGTAGGATGAGCGCACGGCCACGCGCGGCCGCGAGGCGCTCAGGCCGTAGAGGCTGCTGCTGCTGCTGCCCAAGCCACCGAGGCGCGCTGAGCTCAGGCGCCCCTGGGTGCCGCGCCCCGGGAAGGCGGCCGAGCGCGAGCTGAAGACCTGGGAGCTGAAGTGGACGGACATGCTGGCTGTGCGGGCTGGACTGAGCGGCAGGCGACAGAGGGCGGAACTCGCTGACCTCTGGGAGACTGGCCACTTTTATCCGCTAGGCGCGGGGCGGATCGGCTTACACAGGTAGGGGCGGGGCTGGCCGCTGGCCACCTTTCTCTGCCTGCCGGCCCCTCCCCGGGCCGCACTTCCGCCCTCCGCCGAGGCCCAGGCTTTCGGTCCAAGCCGGAACCGTCCAGAGTATGGAGGAGGGTCATAGGCGCCCAGATTCCTTGATGCCGGCAGACGCGGAGAGCGGCAGGAGACAGCGGTGCAAGCCATCTGAAGCTCAGTCAGGGAAGGCTTCCTGGAGGAGGAGTGGGGACGTGGTAAAGAATATCCAGATTCCTGAGAAAGAGCAGAAAGATCGGGCGGTGAAAGATTGGGGAAAGTGGGAGTTCCCGTCGTGGCTCGTTGGTTAACAAATCTGACTAGCATCTAGGAGGACACAGGTTCGGTCCCTGGCCTCGATCAGTGGGTTAAGGATCCAGCGTTGCTGTGAGCTGTGGTGTAAGTCGCAGACTCTGCTCGGATCCTGCTTTGCTGTGGCTGTGGCATAGGCCAGCAGCTACATCTCCAATGTGACCCCTAGCCTGGGACTCTCCGTATGCTGTGGGTACAGCCCTAAAAACCAAAAAGAAAAAGAAAAATGCAGCTCGGATCCTGCATTGCTGTGGCTATAGTGCAGGCCGGCAGATGCAGCTCTGATTCAAACCCTAGCCTGGGAACTTCCATATGCCGCAAGTGTGGCTCTAAAAAGCAAAAAATAATAATAATAATAAAAATTAAAAAAAAAAAAAGATTGGCAGGACAAAATGTTCTAGTCCAGGAATCAACCCCAGTGCCCTGAAAACCAGGAAGGCAATCCCTGACAGCCTGCCTCCCAAGTCCAGGTCCTCCTTGAGAGGTCAGCTCCATTCTTGAGTAAGCTAACCCCAAGGTGGGCCTGGCCACATGCCCCCACATCCCATTTCCACACAGAAACTAGGCCAGGTGGGGCCCAAACCCCACCCCCTTCCTCCCCACTCCCATCAGCATCTGAAGCGCAAAGGCCTCTGGCATGGATGGGTCCCCCTGGGCCTGCACTTCCCCCCACCCCAAAGCACATTCCTGTCCATTTATTTTATTTGTCCTTCCAGAGAAAAGGACACCCCTGTGTATCTGGGACACTTTGTGTGAATGTCTATTCATTGCTGTGTTGCACACACCTGCAGGCCCCTGGGCTTGGCTGTGTGCGTTTACATATGTGTGTGCATGTCTGTGAACGTGTGTGCGTTTACATATGTGTGTGCATGTCTGTGAACGTGTGTGTGTTTACATATGTGTGTGCATGTCTGTGAATGTATACACAAGTGGGAATCTATATTCTGGGGGCAGGGGAAGCACAGGTGCACCCTTGTGTACTCACACTGTGCACAGGCTTGCATGTGCGCTCAAACTCTCCTCCCCATCCCTCACTCCTGCCATTGTCCTATGTAAAGGTCCCCAGCTCTCATCATCTCCTCCGCTGGAAGCCACCACCAAACAGTTCTCAGCAGTGCAAACTCAGCCCAAGATGGGCCTTAAATGTGCTGGAACAGGGAATGCCGGACCAAGGCTGCTAAGTGCAGGTCTCATTTCCCGGTAGCCTCGGGCCATGTGCCGCACCCTCTGCATGGCCCTGCCCCCACTTTAGCTAAGCTCTAGGGGCAGCCTGAGGACCCCCCCGGAAAGAGCTGACAGGACTGCTGTCAGCTTTCGCCCACCTCTTTCTAGCCCCACCCAGGGAGCTGGCCAGGTTTTCACCTTAGACGGTCAAGGCGACTTGGGGGCTCATTGTTAAAATGGCTCATCGTGCTGACCTCGCAAATAAAGTAAGAGAAAGGCACAGTGACTCATGAGATGGACCACCTTGCTCAAGTGACATCCTAATTTCGCCACTGGTGCCTACTTTGCCAAGACGAAGAGAACCCCCCCCCCCAACCATGGGACCTTGCACACCTCCAGCTTTCTCAAGATTACGAGACCACCCTACCCTGAGACACCTCCGACTTTCTCACGACTATGTGACCACCAGAGTCCAGCTGCAGGCAAAGGAGAAACTAACCTCCCCCCATTGAATCCAATCGCCCATGCGTGGGGTACAAGAAGGACCTGCCAGAAGCGCGGAGGGCGGGGGGGGGGGGTGGGGGAGGCTCTTCTCAAGGGTCTCCTTACCCTTTAATAAATTTCCTTCTCTTTGCCTGAACACCCGGCTCGTTCGCTTCTTCTTCTCCGCACTCACCTTACACAGACCAAGCCCTTGGGGGCATCGTCTGGAGGAGGCTTGGGGTGGAACACCCTTCCTGGTTTCCATTTCGGTCACACCAGGAGGACCAGCCAGCAGCTGGTCAGTGATCGCAGTGGAGACCCCCCCCTCCCCTCCCTCTCCTCCATAAAGGTATTGGGACAGCTCACACCAGAGGCCACGAGGATGCCCGAGGAGACCTTCAGTGTGTCTGCTGCAGGATGTGTGTGTGTGTGTGTGTGTATCTAAGAGAGAGAGATTTACCCTGGAATTCTCTCACTTGAAGCTTGAAGAGCATACAGATTTCCTGGCCCCGCAGTGGTATCTGTAATATGGAGAGAAAGTTCAAAACGGAGGACCTGAAATCAGCCGTATCATCAAGATCCCACCCAGGCTCCAGACACAATTCTAGCTGACCAAACAAACAGGAAACACAGACTCCAGCACGGATGAAGGCTCCAGGACCAAGATACTTTAACGAGCTGTTAAACCTCTAAATGAACAGAGTCAAAAGGGCTGTCAGTGGAAATGAGGCTGACTAGCATCCATGAGGATGCAGGTTGGATCCCTGGCCTCGCTCAGTGGGTTAAGGATCCAGCGTTGCCATGAGTTGTGGTGTAGGTCACAGACACAGTTGGGACCTGCGTTGCTGTGGCTGTGGTATAGGCCGGCAGCTACAGCTCCGATTGGACCCCTAGCCTGGGAACCTCCATATGCCAAGGGTGTGGTTGTAAAAAGACCAAAAAAAAAAAAATCACACTTAATGGCCTACATCTTCCTTCTCCGTTTCCCAAGCCCCCTTCCCCTTTCTCCTTGAGACTATGTGACATACTACGTGACCTATCACATGAAACCCTAACTAGAAAAAGCCCTTGCCCGAATAGCAGGGGGTCCTGAGTGCTCTCTGATCAGTGCTCCCGGCCATTCTGTTGGTGGATAAACCTGCTTGTGATCTCACTGCTCCAAACTCTGTTTCTCTCACCTCCACCCTCCTAACCCTGGGGATCCCACTCCTCCCAGCCCCGAACCTCCAAGCAGGCGAAAGAGACCAATCGTTTAATCTCCACCCCCTCACCCACTACCACGTACACACACACATACACAGACACCACATCACTCACATATCCATGCACACCCACACACTCATTACACATACACACTGTGTCACTCACACACACACACACACATGCACGCACATACCACATCACTTATGCAAACACAAGCACACACACATACACATGACACAGTCACGTGCAAATTCACATGCACACATACACATTCACAAACACACACACACACATTCACACACACACACACACACACACACTCCAAAGTCCTTACCCCTCAGCACTCACACTCGAATCTTTTTCCTACTACCTCCCACCCCCAGCCTCCTAGCCCTCTGCCCCCTAAACCCACCCAAGTTCCACAGCTGGTCCCTCTTTGCACCTCCACCTGCACCCCCCCCCGCCCCCACAACTTGAGCCTGCCCAGGAGGCTATGCCCTGCCCATGCCAGGAATTCTTCTCACTGCCCCCCCACCCCCCACACTGCCCCCTTAGAGCCTGGCCTGGGAAACCTTCAGCCGGGCAATGCTGGTGACCCTGAGCAAGTCATTGCCCCTCCTTGGGCCACAGTTTCTCCACCAAAGGTGAGATCCCCAGGTTCCTGGAGAGAGGGAGCTGGGAAGACACTGCCAAGAAGAAAAGTTCTGCAGGCTTTTCAGGCCCAGGACACGGCCTCACCTCCGGCCACATTTCCCCATTCCAGAGCTGCCCGGGATCCGCCCCTCACCTCTCCATCCCCCCACCAAGCCTTCCGGGCAGCTCCAGCCCTGCCCAGGCTCCTCCTGTTGCTCCAGGCCCAGGCCAGCACCGTGAGCCCGTGGGGTGCCAGGCCGCCCGCACAAACATCCCCTGGAGGACTTACAAGGGGCTGTTTACACCGAGAGGCTGAGGACCATCAAAGTCCTGCCCCCCTAGAGTGCCCCGTTCAGTGGGTCACCTACGCTCAGTCTCCCACAGGCCCGTGCTTCGGCTGGCCTCACAGAGAACCCCTTCGAAGATTCAGGGCAGACTCTTGAGATGAATTAATTCTCCAAACCTTTCCTAGTTGTCCTTTCCCACTTTAGACGCTTACTCCCATCTCTGCGTGTTTTCTCTCTCAATCTCTCTCTCTCTCTCTCTCACACACACACACACACACACCCCTACGTGCCATGCACTCTCACCTATCCTCCCACTACCCTCCTGGCCTCCCCTACACCTCTGGACCCAGAGCTATGAACAAACAAACAGCCCCAGGTCCTCAGCCCCGCTTGGTTTCACTCATCCTGCTCAGACGTCATGGTCCTGCAGCCCTCGCAGGTGGTTCCCTCCTGAGAGCTGGGAGAGACCGTCTTTCCAGCTCTGGCAGCACTTGCAGATCCATTATTTATTGTCCATGCCCTAAAAACACCTCCTCAAATTCCTAAAGACAAAAAAATGTTTAAGGCATAATTTGTTTTCATTATCTTGGAATTCCAAAGATTGCAATCATAACAAAAGCCATTTCACATTTCCGCATGGAATGTAATACTTTATAAACAAAGTCAAATGATGAAACACAAGGAAGCAATGTATATGCCAGCCAACAGGCTACTTTCCAAGAGAGACAAATCCATAAGAAAAAGATAAGCCCGAAGAAAAGTGGGCAATAGACACCGATAAATATCAGCCAGTGTTTATAGAGCACTTGCTTTTTTTTTTTGTCTTTTTAGGGCCGCACCTGCCGCATATGGAGGTTCCCAGGCTAGGGGTTGAATTGGAGCTACAGCGGACTGCCTACGCCACAGGCGCAGCCACTAGGGATCCCAGCCTCGTCTGTGACCTACATCACAGCTCAGAGCAATACCAGATCCTCAACCCACTGAGCGAGGCCAGGAATCGAACCCACATCTTCATGGATCCTAGCCAGCCTCATTTCCCCTGCGCCACAATGGGAACTCCCAACAGAGCACTTACTTTACATGCAACTGGCCCTGCTCCAAGCATTTCGCTTAGCATAGGTTATTATCCCATTTTAAGAGAGGAAACTGAGGCACAATGAATTTAAGTAAATGGCTCATGGTCACATGGCTAGTGTGTAGAAAAGCCAGGATTTCAACTTTGGCAATTTGAACCACTAGGTTACTACAAAAAAAGAAAAGACACAAGATCAAATAGCCAATATGGAAAAAAAAATTTTAAAAAGATGCTCAACTTCACCAAAATTGAAAAAATACATCAAGAATAGCAATAAAAAGCTATTTGCTTTTGTTAGCTTATGAAAGACTAAATAGTTCAAGAAGTGTTGGGGAGTATGTGGGTGACCAAAAGTTGTGTCCTTTGTTTGTGGAGTCATCCATTGGCACTTTCTCTTAGAGGGGAGGTTGGCAATAGCTATCAAAATTAAAAACATTTGGGGAGTTCCCATCATGGCTCAGCGGTAACAAACCCGACTAGTATCCATGAGGACGAGGGTTCAATCCCTGGCCTCCCTCAGTGGGTTAAGGATCCAGCATTGCTATGAGCTGTGGCGTAGGTCACAGGTACGTTTGGGTAGGGGGGAGAAGGTAAGAGAGTTTTTAACCAGAGAGTGTGGATTTTCTCAGTGATCCATTGTTGAGAGTGAGGTGTAGGGTATAGGATGGGAGGTAGGAAGAAAATAAACAATAGCAACCAGGGGGACCTGGAGAGGGTGTTGAACAAAAGCAGAGCGAAGAGCTTAGCAGAAAAGAGGATGTAGCTGAGCCTGGGAGCTGTGAGTCGATGGTGAGCCCGGGTCTTGAGGATCTGGTTTTCTTCATGATGCTTTGCAGTTTAGAGCAGAGAAGGTCAGCCTTCAGGCTAAACAGGACTCGGAGTTTATCCAGCTGGAGGAAACTGAAGGGTAGGGGTCAGAGTGGGAGGGGTCCAAGCTGCAAAAGCAAGTGGGGGGCAGAAAACGGAACAATTGCAATCAGGCCTGGGGATGTTGGTACAGCCAAAGAACCCATCTGCTGAGAGTGAGAGACTTATGAATGGTGTGAGATCAGAGTTTGAGACATTGGAGCAGTTTAGGGTCTAGAGAGGGGCCATGAGCAGAGACAAGAGAAAGAGATGGATGTGAAAGTCACTGGAACTGAGGAGCTAAAGAATGATTAAATTAAGATGGTGAGTGGGTCACGTGACTGGAGATGAGGGGGCCAGGGTGGAAAGGGGCACCAGGAACCAGGTGCCAGAGTTCTTGGTGAGTGTGAGGGAGCGGCTGGGGGACAGGAGGTGACCGTAGGGCCCACAGGGACAGGGTAGACATGATACAGCCGCTGGCATGAGCATCCTGGGATTTTTAAAAATTATGGAGATTTGTGCAATCAATATATAAAGGTAAGGAGTTTCCCTTGTAGCTCAGGGGGTCAAGAAATAGATGCAGTATCCGTGAGGAAGTGGATTTGACCCTGGCCTCGCTCAGTGGATTAAGGATCCCATGTTGCTGCAAGCTGTTGCAGATGTGGCTTCGGATCTGGCATTGCTCTCACTGTGGCATAGGCCCCAGCTGCAGCTCCAATCTGACCCTCAGCCCCCCACTGATGGACCCTTGTGTTGGTTCCTGGCAGCAGAGACCACATGTATGTGTGCACTCTTGGTGAGAATATCTGTAGGATAAGTTCCTGGCAGTGGAAATATTTGGTCAAGAACAAAGTGTATTCATCGCTTTGTTTATTGGGACATAAGGTGAAGTTTTTAATATTCCTTTTTTTTTTTTTTTTTGGCTCTGCATGTGGTATGCAGAAGATCCCAGTAATCTCAGGGATCAAAACCTTGCCAGAGCAGTGACAATGCCTGACCCTTAACCCACTGAGTCACCAGGGAACTCCCAAATGTCTTTTTTAAAAAAATTTTCTCTTGTCTTTTTAGAGCCACACCAGTGGCTTATGGAAGTTCCCAGGCTAGGGGTCCAATTGGAGCTGGAGCTGCTGGCCATTTTCTGCCCCCCCCTCCAAGTTCAATCTTTCTTTTGCAGCTTGGACTCCCTGGACCCCTCCCACTCTGATCCCCTACCCTTCAGTCTCCTCCAGCTGGATAAATCCCCAGCCCTGTTTAGCCTGAAGGCTGACCTTCTCTGCTCTAAACTGCAAAGCATCATGAAGAAAACCAGATCCTCAAGACCCGGGCTCACCACCGACTCACAGCCCCCGGGCTCAGCTACATCTTCTTTTCTGCTAAGCACTTCTTTCTGCTTTTGTTCAACACCCTCTCCGGGTCCCCCTGGTTGCTATTGCAATGTTTCTTTATTTTCTTCCTACTCCCCACCCTGTACCCTACACCTCACTCTCAACAATGGGTCACTGAGAAAATCCACGCTCTCTGATTAAAAACTCTCTTACCTTCTCCCCGCTACCCAAACGTACACCTCTCCACCCATCTTTTCTCTGTCCCTCCAGGATCTGAAGTCAGATTGACTCTCCCCCTGTACCCTGGATGCCAGCCTCCCTCATCTCCTCAGTTACTGGATTCCGTTTCATGGCCACCACTTCCAACACTGTCACCCTCTCTTTCTCCCCTCCCCCTCCCCTCTCTCTGACTGCCTTCCTATTTCTTTCTGCCTGCACATTCACTGGAGCTGTAGGGGTGGAAGCCAAACATCAGCGGGCTGAGGTTTGAATGGGGTGAGGAAACAGAAAGAGTGACGCCAAACACAGCTTCGAATGGAGTTCAGCCGTAAGAGGAAGTGAGATGGGAAATTAGCTAGAATGGAAAGCCAACTAAAGGAAAGGATTTTTGTAGAATATGAGACTTGAGCAGCCAGGTAGGCAGAGGAGGAGAAAGGCTACAAAGAAAGATGTTAAATGTGAGAGGGGGTGAAGCTAAATCAGGGAGTAGGTGGGATGAGGGTGGAGCATCCCGCCCTGGTGTAGAAGAGAAACCCTTCTGTCTATGGCAGGAATGAGCGAAGGGGTGGACAAAGAGCTAGGTCTTCAAAGGTGGGCAGAGGAGGCTAGTTCACAGAAGTTTCTACAGATTCTTAAGAGAATGGCTGCTTCGGCTTCCAAAACATTCTATGGGGCTGTTCTGACCAAACCCTCTGCCTGGTCATCCTATGCATGTATTTTCTCTGATCTCAGCCCATGTGACAGTGACTCTCCCTCGAAGAGATCAGCAGTCTCGGGGAAACCTTGCAGCCCCAGGTGAAAGGTGAGGACTCTGACTCAGGCTGCCACTTCCCAGCTACACGACCTTGCAGCTGCCCTCTCTGAGACTCAGTTTCTTCTTCTGTGAAATGGGGACGTAGCAGTGTCTGTCTCACGAGCTCTTTTAAGTATGGAAGAAGATAACGTAGGAAATGTACTTGAAGATACAATAAATGGGATCTGTTGCTGGTGTTGAAATGATTGTGGCATCAAACATTTGCTCTTGGCGATTCCCACCCTCCTTTTCTGGTAGGAGCCCAAGGAGACTGGGACCTGAGACACCACTTCCCTTGATCTGTCCATCAGTTGATGACATGGTGCTACTGGGGGGTGTTCCATTACCTGTGGTGGTGCCACCACCCCGGGCCCAGCTCCCAGCCCCCATGCCCTGGTTCTTCCCTCTCTTTCCTGCACGCTGCCCTGGCAGTCTTCACCCACCTTCTCTTCCCTTTCATCTGCATCCTGGCATTTCCCAAGTACCAGCTGGACTTTCTGGGCATGTGGAACTGGATATGCCAAAAAATGGCTCCCCTACTTCTTGGCAAGGTTCCGTGTGATATACAATGAACAGATAGTGAGCAAGAAGCGGGAGCTCTTCAGCAACCTGCGGGAGTTCGCGGGCCCCTCTGGGAAGCTTTCCCTGCTGGAGCTGGGCTGCGGCACTGGGACCAACTTCAAGTTCTACCCCCCCGGATGCCGGGTGGCCTGTATTGATCCCAACCCCAACTTTGAGAGGTTCTTGATCAAGAGCATTGCCGAGAACCGACACCTGCAGTTTGAGCGCTTCGTGGTGTCGACCGGGGAGGACATGCACCAGGTGGCGGACGGCTCCGTGGATGTGGTGGTTTGCACCCTGGTCCTGTGCTCCGTGAAGAATCAGGATCGGGTCCTCCAGGAAGTGTGCAGAGTGCTGAGACCAGTGAGTGTGGGGCGTGAGAGGGGAGATGCGCTAAGGCTGCGTAGACACCCATAGGCTTCAAGCAGGGCTCCCACCGGCCTTGGGCAAGTCACTTCACTGCTTCCTTTAGTCACTGATTGATTCAACAAACATTTAGATAATGTCGACTCTGTGCAGCAACGAAATATTTCTGGGGTGAGAAATGCGTCTCAGAGAGGGTAAAATGACCTGCCCCGCCAAGACAGGTGGCTCACAAGATGACAAGAGATGCAACTAAAATCCGGACACCCTAACTTCTATGTTATGAAGGCCTAGACCAGAGGTCTTCTCACCAAGCCACACCTCTAGTGGATACCAACCCAGGGTCACCCAAGTCCCATCACAGAGTCCAATTTTCTAAAGAGGAAGACAATGAATCCCCTAGGGGGCTGCCTTCCGCAACAAATGAGAACGTGTAAGTACACAGAGAGAGCCGTCTTCATTTATAGCGTATGTCCTTCATTTTTTATCTTGGGTCCTCAGGGGTTATCTACATACCATTCCTCGAGCAATAGTCATCAGTCATTTGTAGAAAATGAACAAATATGCTGGGAAAGAAAGGGAGAGTCAGGGCAGAACAATTTCTCCAAAGACTTTGCAGATGGTATCACCATGCATCTTTGACCGCTGTTTACTTTTCAGAGTTTCTTACTGCCCTGTCTTTGATTTTAAAGGCAATTAATCAATGTGTCCTACTTGTTTAAAAGAATTCAAGGGCATTCCTGTCGTGGCGCAGTGGTTAACGAATCCAACCAGGAACCATGAGGTTGCGGGTCCCGTCCCTGGCCTTGCTCAGTGGGTTAAGGATCCAGCGTTGCCGTGAGCTGTGGTGCGGATCGCAGACATGGCTCGGATCTTGCGTTGCTGTGGCTCTGGCGTAGGCCGGTGACCACAGCTCCGATTAGACCCCTAGCTTGGGAACTTCCATATGCCACGGGAGCGGCTCAAGAAAAGACAATAAATAAATAAATAAAATAAAATAAAATAAAATAAAATAAAATAATTCAAAACTTAAAGAAGAACTAAGAAGGGAAAAAGAAAGTTCTCCCTTTACTTCCCTAAATGCCACTCCCCCACCTGTCCCCAGAGGTCACTGTGTTAATAGATATACCTCTGGTTCTTTTTTTTTTTCTTTTTTTTCTCTTTTTAGGGCTGCACCTGTGGCATATGGAACTTCCCGGGCTAGGGGTTGAATCAGAGCTGTAGCTGCCAGCCTAAGCCACAACCACAGCAACACTAGATCCTTAACCCACCGAGTGAGGCCAGGGATCAAACCCACATCCTCATGGATACTAGTCAGGTTCATTACCACTGAGCCACAGTGGGAACTCCAGTTTTCAGTTGGAAGGTTTTCATTGTCTTCTAGTTGTTAATATTCCTGCTAACAAGTTTGAAGTCATTCTGCTTCTAGATTCTGTTTGGTTTTTTTTTTCTTTCTTTCTTTTTAAGGCCACACCTGCAGCATGCAATTTCCCAGGCTAAAGGTCAAATCAGAGCTACAGCTGAGACCTGTACTACAGCCATGGCAACACCAGATTCAAGCCACATCTCCCCTACAATGCAGGATCTGAAATCCACTGAGCAAAGCCCAGGGATCAAACCAGCATCTTCACAGAGACAAGTTTGGATGCTTAACCTGCTGAGCCACATCGGGAAATCCTGATTCTAGATTCTTTATGTGAAACTTTTTTCTCCTCTCTATCAGTGTGTAGAATCCTCTCTTCCCCAGTAAAACGGCTTGATGACATCTGTCAGAGTTTTCGTGGTCCGTTTTGATCTGCAAACTCATGTCCTTCAGTAAGGGACATTTTTCTAGGATTATTTCTTTTATTTTTTTTCCTCATATTTCTCTTTCTCACTTTCTGGGCTTCTTATTTAATCGCTGGACCTCTTGAACTTGTCTGCTAATTGTCTTATCTTTGATCTCCGATTCCCCACATCTTTATCCTCTCTCTCTACTTCCAAGGCTTTCTTCATATTCTTTATGTTCTCTTCAAAATGATTTCTAAAGTTTTCATTTCTGCTATGGGCTGATTTCAAGGGCTGATTTTTTTCTGACTATGCCTTTTCTATTGCATCCTGTTCTTGTTTCAAGGATGAAATATTATCTCTTTCTCTTGGAAAATATTAATAAAAGGGAGAGCTTTTTCTTTTAATATTTTCATCTCCCTACTTAGTCTCTGCTTCCTCCAGGTTTTTTTTTTTTTTCCAGTTTCTTGTCTGAGCATCAGTGTTTGTGTTGGAGGAGGTTCTTCTCAAATGACAGATGACAGTCAGTCTATGGCTGATTATTCACATTTCCAGGGGCAGCCCTAAGAGTGCCATGAGCATGGATGAAACATGTTCACGCCAGGCTTCTCTAGAGTGAGCCAGCTCAGCTGTACACGTGGAGAGATCCCAGTGTCAGTGTTTGGGTCTTTCCTATGCACTGGCCAGAAAAATCTTTCAAATCCCCTGGCCGCATCTCTAAGCCTGACTTCTAGCATTCTGGAAATCAGTTGAGAGAAGAGAGAGGGCTGGTGATCTCAGCATTTTGTCGTAAACTTTCTCTCATTCCCCACACTTTCACTAAGGCGTCTATGTCCTACTATGCCTCGTTATAAAGACCCTCTGTTCCACCATCTCCAGAGAATAAGCCAGAAGTCCTCCGCCAAGGTGCAGGGGGAATAGTGTCTCCCTATTCTGAGTGGGGGAGGGGATTCCAAGGTCCAATGGCTTATTAAATAAACTTCAGCCTATCTTCCAGGTTTTTTTAAAATCAACTTTATTGAAGCACAATTTGCATACAATAAAATGCATCCATTTTAAGGCTACAGCTGGATCTGTTTTGATGTATGTACACATTCACACGGTCATGTATGAAGATTTAGACATACCTATTACCTCTAAAGGGTAAAGAAAAATATAGACATATTATAAAATAAAGATATAGACATACCTATTACCCCTAAAGGGTTCCCTTGTGTCTCTTTATAATCAATCCACAACTCTAGACCCCAAGCCGACACTCATCTCTGTCGCTATAAATAGATGTGTCTCTTCTAGAATTTCACATAATAGAAGTATATAGTAAGTATTCTTTAGTGCCTCGTTTCTTTGGCATTTAACATAAATTTAACATAAAAATTTAACGTAAATTTTTTGAAACTCATCCATGCCATTGCATGGATAAGTTTTTATTTCTTTTTGTTTCTGAGTGGCATTCCATCGTACGGATATCACACAGTCTATAACTTTTATAGACGTTTGAGTTTGTTCCCAGTTTGGGGTTATTTTGAATACCTGATATGAACGCCCTTGTACATGCATTTTTATGGACATTTCGTTTCATTTCTCTTGGGTAAATAAATACCTAGATGTGGAATTACTGGGTCATAAGTAAATCTATGTTTAACTTTAGAAATGGCAATGTGGTTTTCCAGAGTGGTTATGCAATTTTACTTTTTTACCAGCAACAAATGAACATTCTAGTTGCCCCACATAGTCACTAATACTTGATATTATCAGTAATTCTAATGAGGGTTTGGTGGATCTCATGGTGGTTTTAATTTGATTTCTCTAATAGCAATAACATTAAGCATCTTTTCATGTGCATGTTGGCCATTCGTGCATCTTATTCTGTGACGTGTATGAGCAAATATTTTATCCATTTTTAAATTGAGTTATTTGTCTTCCTACTGCATTGTAAGTGTTCTTTCTATATTCTGCATTCAAGTCCATTGTCAAATGTATTAATTATGAATATTTACTATCAGGTTGTCTCAACTGCTCATTTTCTTTTTTTGTCTTTTTTTTTGTCTTTTTTATTTTAGAGCCCGCGGCATATGGAGGTTTCAGGCTAGGGGGTCCAATCGGAGCTGTAGCTGTCAGCCTATGGCACAGCCACAGCAATGCCAGATCTGAGCCACATCTGTGACCTACACCACAACTCATGGAAATTCTGGATCCTCAACCCACTGAGCAAGGCCTGGGATTGAACCTGTGTCCTCATGGACGCTAGTCAGATTCATTTCCACTGAGCCACAATGGGAACTCCATCAACCTTTCATTTTCTTAATGGTGTCTTTTGAAAAGCAAAAGGTTGTGGATTGGCATCGTCCCTGCTATGGCTCGGGTCACTGCTGTGGTACAGGTTTTGTGGCCCCCTTTTGAGGGCCACATATGCAGTACGTGGAGGTTCCCAGGCTAGGGATTGGATCGGAGCTGCAGCTGCCTGACTACACCACAGCCACAGCAACTCGAGACCGGAGTTTGTGATCTACACCACAGCTCACGGCAACACCAGATCCTTAACCCGCTGAGCAAGGCCAGGGATCAAACCCAAATCCTCATGGATACTAGTCAGGTTCTTTAACCACTGAGCCACAGCAGAAACTCCTGCCATGCAGGTTTGATCCCTGGCCTAGGAACTTCCATATGCTGCAAGTGTGGCAAAAAAGGAAGGAAGGAAGGAAGGAAGAAAAAGGGTTTGTTTTGATAAAGTCCAATTTATCATTTTTTTTCTTTTATGCTTCATGCTTTTTGTGTCTTAGCAAAGAACGCGCTCTCTACCCCAAAGCTTATGTTTTCTTCCAGAAGTTATATAGTTTCAGCTTTTATGTCAATCTCTATGATCCACTTACAGTTAATTCTTGTATGTATCATTGAGTTCTCCTTTTTCTTTGTTTTTACATTTTTTTCTTTTTTCTTTTCTTTTTTCTTTCTTTTTTTTTTGGGGGGGGTGGTTTTGTTTGTTTGTTTGTTTTCCGGCTTCCTCTGGGGCATATGGAAGTTCCTGTGCCAGGGACTGAATCCGAGCTGGAGCTGCAACCTATGTCACAACTACAGCAACACCAGATCCTTAACCCACTGAACCACATCGGGAACTCCAAAGTTGTGTTGTTTTGCTTTGTTCTGTTTTTTGGCTACCCTACAGAGTATGGAGTTCCTGGGCCAGGGATTTTTTTTTTTTTTTAAATAGATATCCAGTTCTTCAAGGACCATTTGTTGAAAAGACTATTCTTTCTCCACGGAATTGCCTTTTTGCCTTTGTCAAATATCAACTGACCATATATGCGTGGGTCTATTTTTTTTTTTTGTCTTTTTGCCATTTCTTGGGCCGCTCCCGCGGCATATGGAGATTCCCAGGCTAGGGGTTGAATCGGAGCTGTAGCCACCGGCCTACGCCAGAGCCACAGCAACGCGGGATCCGAGCCACGTCTGCAACCTATACCACAGCTCATGGCAACGCTGGATCGTTAACCCACTGAGCAAGGGTAGGGATCGAACCTGCAACCTCATGGTTCCTAGTCGGATACGTTAACCACTGCGCCACGACAGGAACTCCTGTGTGGGTCTATTTTTAGATTCTGTTGGTCTATGTGTCCATCCTTTTGTCAATATCCCACTGTCTTAATTACTGTAGCTTTATATTAAGTCTTGGAATTTGGTAGCACAAGTCCCCCAACATTAAGCTCTGTTAGGGTGAATTTAGAGTAGTCTTTACTCTGGACAAGCTTGGGCTTTCCACTAAAGCCCTTCTGGGGTCTCTCCCAAGTGCCCCAAGTGTTGATTATGGACTCTTCTCTCTGATTTGCAACTTGGGGGAGCTCTGGGAATTTTTCGGCTGACAACTCCCCAGTCTGTCTTTGCTTAACCTCACGGTGTGACACTCAACACGTATGATGTATGAGTCATTATTCGCCCATCGACTCAACGAGAAGCCAGGCAGATTTCTGAAGCTCTGTGATGCTCCCTTCTTTCTCCCAGCTTGCTTCAGGTTCAACTTTCTTGGGTCTAAATAGTGAATTAAAAAACCTACAGTTCTCCTCCTCTGTGTCTCCATTACTCGTTACACTTCGCTTGTGACACTTCTGGTCACGCCAAATGTGTGTGTGGTGCAATGCCATCCAGGTGTCTTACAATTTAACTCAATTCCGACACTTATCTAGATGTCGGAGATGGGGACAGAAATGGGGTCAGATCTCACAGGTGAAGGGCTCAGTCTCACAAGATTGTCCCCACCCTTCAGTCACCAATCACAAGTGCAGCTTGTCAGGTGTGCTTCTGATTGGCTCTCAATCAGATGTTCCCACAACCCCCTCTTCAGGTTCCATTAATTTGCTAGAGTGACTCACAGAACTTGGGGAAACATTATTCATGTTAAACAGTTCTAATTTAAGGATATGATAAAGGATACAGAGGGACAGCCAGATGAAGAAATATATGGGGCAAGCTGTGAGAGGGTCCCAAGACTAGGAGTTCCTATCTCTGTGGAGTTGAGTTGCATCACGCCACCAGCCCCATCCATGGATGTGTTTAGCAATTTGGAAGCTCCCCAACGCCCCTTCTCTTGGGATTTTATAGAGACTTCCTCACATAGGCAAGATCAATTTTTTATAGAGATTTTTATTTTCTCCATTATAGCTGATTTACAGTGTTCTGTCAATTTTCTACTGCACAGCAAGGTCACCCAATCACACGTACATGTATATATTCTTTTTTCTTACATTATCATGCTCCATCACAAGTGACCAGACCTAGTTCCCAGTGCTATACAGCAGAATCCCATTGCTTATCCATTCCAAAGGCAATAGTTTGCAGGCATGGTCAATGATTAACCCCATTTCCAGACTCTCTCCCCTCTCTGGAAGATGGGGGGGTGGGGCTGAAAATTTCAAGCTTCTAATCATGGCTTACCGTCCTGGAGCCCACCCCACAAAGAACAAAATGCTCTTACCATTCAGGAATTTACAAGCATTTTAGGAGCCCTGGGTCAGGGACCGGGTCAAAGATCAAAAATTAGGACAAAAGATGCTCATCAGGTTCTTATCAGTTAGGGAATGACAGGGGTTTGAGGAGCTCTGTGTGCCTAAATGGGAGGTTGGGGGCAGAGATCAATATAGATTTTTCTGTTATTTTTCACTATTAGTTACAACTTGTTTTACTTTCTAGCTTCCGGAAATGTGCTGCAATCCTCTCCCTTGCTGTTTTCTTTGCCTTGTAGACAATCAGTTTTGCTATAACATAATATATGCATTCCTAAAAAAAAAAAAAATCACGATACAGTGTGTACATCAACTATACCTCAATTTAAAAAAAAAATTTTAATCACATACTATGCAAAGTCATGCAACAAAACCACGGAGCTTATGGAAGGGAAAGGGAGGTTAGGGACAAAATATTCAAAAGTGTCATCAGTGACCCATTAAAAAAAAAATAGAAGCCCAATCAAAACAGTAACACAGTTTTACACATATTAAGTGGTTAAGAAATGCATAGGATAGGGGGTGGGGTGATGGGTGGGGGGCTTTGGGATGGAAATGCTATAAAATTGGGTTGTGATGATCGCTGCGCAACTATAAATGTAATAAAAGTCACTGAGAAAAAAAACCAACAAGTAATTTAAAAAAAAAAAAAAGCAAAACGCCCTTTTATTTTGAAGCACAGAATGGGATTTTTGCTTCTTCTCTTAGAGTCGTTGCATTTTTTTAACTCTCTACATTAATTTCCTTTGTGTATTTTAACTCATGTACATGTGCTATTTTTACAGCTGCGAAATTTTAATAAAAGGCAACATATTTTAAAAGGCAAAAAAGAAAGAAAGAAATGCATAAGAACGACAATACAGAAAGCATTTTACCTGGAAAAAGACGATGTTTGCTTGCGGACCTGGGCACCCAAAAGGGCTACAGCTTGTGCGTTGTGAAGTTCTTGCACGTTATGTTATATGTTATGATATGTTATGTTATGTTATGTTATGTTATGTTTTATGTTTTATGTTATGTTATGTTATTAGGAGGAGGGTCACCTGAAATCTGATAGAAAGTTGCCGCACCTAATGTGGATGGGGGTGGGTCGTGAACGGACGCAGCTGGTAGATGTCGGAGTCAGGTGCGCTGTGTGTATTTCTACCTGCTTCAGTTATCTGCAGTCACCCGGATTCCTCACACCCCAAACTGTGCCTGAGCAAATGTGACGGTCACATCAGGCTCAGATTGTTCCCTAACATGGCAATCGTGTGGAAATGAATTCTCATTTTCCAAACAACCAACTGGTATTTGTATCCAAACAAACCTCACTGCAGTTTTAGTGGATTTGGGAGGGAAGCAGAGGTAAATACGTGTGTTCAAGCTTCCATATTTATTTCTTTACACGGGTGACTCCCCCAAGTAGACAGGGGGACCTTCTGGGGTAAGGACTGGTGACTCTCCATTTCCCCACTGTCTGGCTCAGCATCTGACCCTCATTAGGGACTAACAAATCTTGGGGGAATAGAGTTGAAATGAAAGTTGTTCTGTGGCCTAATAATGCATTTATGAACTTATGAAGACAGACTATTTATGTAATTTTTTTTTTTGTCTTTTTGCCTTTTCTTGAGCCATTCCCACAGCATGTAGAGGTTGCCAGGCTAGGGATCTAATCGGAGCTGTAGCCACCAGCCTAGGTCAGAGCCGCAGCAACACGGGATCCGAGCCATGTCTTTGACCCACACCACAGCTGGATCCTTAACCCACTGAGCAAGGCCAGATATCGAATCCGCAAGCTCATGGTTCCTAGTCGGATTCGTTAACCACTGAGCCACGATGGGAACTCCCGAAGACAGACAATTTAAAACAGATTCCCATCTCCAGGAGATGCCCTTATCTTCGTGGAACACATAGCAGCTGAATGCTCTTGCTGGAATTTCTCCAGTCAGCAGTTCCTCAGCCCAGCCAGACCCTTCTTATTTGAAACCTGTCAACAAAGCCAGAATGTTCTGGAAGGAGCTGCTTTCTCTCAGCCAACATTACAGCTCCCGCGCGCCCACTGGCCAGGGAGCTATCTCCTCCTCATACCTCTGAGTACACAGAACTAAAAAGAAAGCATGTGGGCACTGTCAGGGCCTTTGCACCCCAGGGATTCAGGACCTGCCCTTTCTCAGTCAGGTGCCAATAGGTTAAAAATAGTCACAGGAACAGGAACAGAAGGAATTCAATGCAAAGAATTGTTAACCGGATAGAGGGTTATTCACTGGGTGACTGAAAGAGAGCCCTAAGACATGGCACAGAACTGGCACTGACCAAAGTGAATGCTAGATCTAGGGCTCAGGGAACAAAGGGGTGAGGTTAGAAGTATTAAAACTCAGGACTTCACAGGAGTGGCCCCTGAGACGCTGAACCCCGGGGAGGAGGCACGGCTTGCCTGGCCCTGGTACCTCCAGGGGGAGGCACAGTGAAGCTGATTGATTCTTCAAGGTCTGGGAAAACTGCCAACTGGATTCAGCTGCTGCTATGGGAAGGCACTGCTGCTGCCAGGGTGAAGGCGCAAGGCTGGGGCCCTGCGCCGGGACAGGAAACCCGCAGAAAGCAAATACCGTGCAGTCACCTTCTGGCGCCCCCTACTGGCAGATCCTAGCAGCCCCAACTGGCAAAACCAAGTCTCACCCCTCACATTGGAGCTGGGACACAATAACTGTCACACCTATCAACTGGGAATCCCATCTACCCCGCATCACATTTTTCCTGAACTGACTAAACCAACCCATTGTTCTGGCATTTGCCCCCACATCACCCCTCAGGCTTTCAGGGAGGGCATCTCCCTCACAGCCTCTAAAGCAATCAGCTTAGTCATTAATTTGAATTAATTGAGATGCTTTGATGTTGGTTTTCTGACCTAGTTGCACAATAAAAATATCTTTCTTATCTTCCACTCCCACCATCGATCTTAGTAAACAGCAGGTAGTCCTTATGCGTTCCTTGAATAAAAACACACATGTGCTCAAATAGATGCTGATGAATCAAGATAAAGTCTTTTGCCTTCTAAAAGGCTCTCTCTTTTTTTTGTTTGGTTTTGTTTGTTTGTTTGTTTTTTAGGCTCTTTTCTTTAAGCGATAATATACCAAGGTCATTTCACTGTGGCATTCAAATTAGGTCAACCTTTTAGAAAACTATTAGCAAAAAACCATATCCATGAAAATGTTCATTAAGGCTGAGGTGGGGGTGATTGAGATGGGGGGGGAGCAGCCCACACATCCTGCAACAGGATGAAAATCAGAGTTATGGGCATTTTATTCAAGTTTGAGACACATAATTGACCTCACTTGTAGTGGGAAGGAATATAGACTACTGCCTCAGCTGTTGCAAAAATCAGAGCTATGGAACTAATGTTTTATTATGGAAAAATAGTACTTCTCTTTAGGGAGGCTCATAGCAAACCAAAATTTGGAGTCAATGATACCTGGGTTCCAATCCTAGCTCAACTGCTTATTAGAAGTGTACCTTTTAAGTCTCCCTGAGTCTCAGTTTCTTTATCTCTAATATGAGGAAAAGACTTACTTTGCAAGGTACATTAAGGATTCAATGAGAAAGAGAAATTGACCTGTAAAGAGCCTGGCACATACTAGGTATTTCACAAATAGTAAGTGTTTTTACCGTTGCCTCAAGTATACATGCGGGTGGGAAGTGTAGCAACATTACAGCTATAATTGCATTTAAAAGAAAACTGATGCACTGGGGAGAAAGCTGAAAGGAGATACATAAAAATAATGAATAATGGTTGGATTTGAGTGGTAAAATCATGGATGATTTTTCTCTTCTGTTTTCCAAATACTCATCATGCAGTTTTTTTGTTTTGTTTTGTTTTGGTTTGGTTTGGTTTGGTTTGGTTTCTTTTTAGGGCTGCACCTGCAGCATATGGACGTTCCCAGGCTAGGGGTCAAATTGGAGCTGTAGCTGCTGGCTTAGACCCCAGCCATAGCAATGTGGCATCTGAGCCACATCTGCAAACTACACCACAGCTCACAGCATCTCCGGATCCTTAACCCAATGAGTGAGGCCAGGAATCAAAACCACATCCTCATGGATACTAGTCAGGTTCATTACCACTGAGCCACAATGGGAACTCCCAGTTTGGAATACTTAAAATGGCAAAACAAAAATCTTTTTTAAGGAAAAGTTTTGAGAAAAACCTCCAAAGATTAGGGAAAGTAATAATTCATTGGTCAATAAAAAGTCCAAAATGGTGCCTGCCTGTCTGCCTATAAAATTCAGCCCCAATGCTATTAGGTGAGGCCAAGGAAAGCAGGCATCCATACCAGAGAGCAATGGGGCAGGCCCGAGGGTTCTTGTCCCCACAGAGAAGAGGGCATCTGTGCTGGGGACAGTGGCTACAAGGGGACATGATGGAAGGGAGAAAAATAGAATGAACCATGCAGTGTTGGGATTTGTACTGAAAATATAAGTGTAGGGAGTTCCCATTGTGACTCAGTGGGTTAAGAACACAACTAGTATCCATGAGGAGTCAATCCCTGGCCTTGCTCGGTGGGTTAAGGATCTGGTGTCGCCTTCAGCTGTGCCATAGGCGCAGATGCGGCTCAGATCCTGCATTGCTGTGGCTGTGGTGTAGGCCAGCAGCTGCAGCTCTGATCCAACCCCTAGCCTGGGAACTTCCATAGGCCATGAGCGCAGCTGTAAAAAAGGAAAAAAAAATAAGTAAATAAAAATAACTGGGTGGATTTTTTTGCGGGGGGGGGAGCACATCTGGGGCATATGGAGGTTCCCAGGCTAGGGATCAAATCCGAGCTATAGCTGCCGGCCTACGCCACAGCCACAGCAATGCCAGATCCAAGCCTCGTCTTTGACCTACACCACAGCTCACAGCAACGAGGCATCCTTAACCCACTGAGCGAGGCCAGGGATCGAACCTGCTTCCTCTTGGATACTAGTCAGATTCATTTCCACTGAGCCACGGGGGGAACTCCTCAATGGGTACATTTTTTTAAAAAAAGAAATAAAGTATAGGTGTAGACTCATGGCCTTCAAATTAAATTAAAATGCATAGAGAGTTGTGTATATGTGTGTACATGTACATATACGTATATATATGTGTATTCCCTACTTGTCTCCACTGATGCCTCAGAGTCAATAAAATATTATGCTTACTCAAACTGTGTCATATATTTCCATTAAAATTCTTATTATTTCCATGTGGTCCACCACCTGAGCAGGTTTTGCCATCCCTGGTCTAGAAAGTTAAAGCTTGAACACAACATCCTGTACCTGGCTTAAGAGTTGGAAAATTACTGACAACATTTCCAAAACTATGAGCATACCTAGTGCCCACATCTTGGTTTCTAAATACCATTCTCCACTAAAAGAAACTAAGTTTCCTTGGAGAAATGACTAACGCTAAGGTTGGGCCAGATAAATCACAGGACGAGTCAGGACTATCTTGTTCCAGATGATTGGGAAGCGCCAAAAGAATGGAGGGGATATATACATATCAAGAGGACAGAGAAGCCAGCTTGAAGGTGTTCCCACTGGCCAAGGCTGAGACAATCTGAGCCTCAAAATAAATAACAAAGAAAATGGGAATCCCTGAGTCTATATTAACATGAATGAATGAATGAATGAATGAAAAAGAGAAAGGTTTTTTTTCATGCAGAAGATGCCAACTAAGAAATATAGACGTAATTGTGGATTTGGCAACCATCACAGGACTAATTAAGCCAAGAAACATCAGCGATGCCAGGCTAGTGGGTGGGAGTTTGGTGAGGTTCAGGATATTTACATGGTCTCCAAGTGTCTCTCTACAAAGTGCATTTTCATTACAGATGGGGAAAAAAGTAATTTACAGTGGAGGAACCTGGCAGACTCTTATCAAAGTCAACACCACCAGTAATGGGACACACTGAAATCCTGATAGGATGCAGGAAGATAAGAACACAGCATTAGAGTTCCTGCTGTGGCGCAGCGGAAATGCATCCGACTAGGAACCATGAGGTTGCGGGTTTGATCCCTGGCCTCGATCGGGGAACAGTTAGGGATCCGGCGTTGCCGTGAGCTGTGGTGTAGGTTGCAGACTCGGCTCGGATCCCATGTTGCTGTGGCTCTGGCGTAGACTGGACACTACAGCTCCGATTGGACCCCTAGCCTGGGAACCTCCACATGCCCCAGGTGCAGCCCTCAAAAAGACAAAAAGACCAAGAAATAAAAACGAACACAGCATCGTTTCTGTAGTACTTCTGCCCAAAATGCATAACCTCAATCCAATCATGAGGAAACATTAGACAAACGCAAATCGAGAGTCATTCTACAAAATAACTGGCTTGTTATCGTCCTCAAAATGTCAAGATCATGAAAATCAAGCCTGAAGAAATGTTCCAGAGCAGAAGAGATGAAGACATGACGCCCAAATGCAACCGCACAATTTGGAACAAGATGCTTTCCCTACAAAGGTTACGATTGAGAGAACCGGTAAAATCTGAATGGGGTCTGAGGATTAGGACTGATCTAATCAGCACTAATCTGGCTTTGGTGGCTCTCTTGTGGCTGAGTGACAGAGAGAGAGAATGACCTCATTCATAGGAAACACACCTTAAAGTATTTGAGGAGTGAGGTGGACTTCAGGTCAGCAACTTACTCTCAAAGGGTCAGAAGAAAAAAAAAAAAAAAGGTTTTTCATTCTCTTCTTATGTCTTTTCAATATGTAAGAAATGATTCAAACGAAAATAAAGTTCAAAAAGTTTATTTTGGCGGTAGCCGAAAGCTCTGACTCTTTATCTCCCAGAAAACAAAGGCTGCAGCCAGTTTGGTCGGCCAAACCTGTTCATCTTGATGGCTGGGGACAGACTGGCAGGCGTGGGCTGGGCAAACAGCTCTCTGTACAAAGGATCAGGATCAGAGGCTGGGCCTGGGAGGCCTGGGCTGACACCTTCGGCCATGGCTTAAGCAAGGAACCTCTCAGCACTGAACACTTAGGAAATGCTCAGAAGCTTATGGCCTCTGGGACTTGGGGTAGGACCAAGCCCCCTCCGTTCAGATCCTGAAGGCTCAGAGAAGCCTGGGAAAAGAGGAGGAGAGGGAGAAGGAGAGGAAGATAGGATGGCCTTGGATTTCTTGTATTGTCACAAGGATGATACAATACATATGTTTTCCATCCATAAAAATCACCAAACTCGGGAGCTCCCATCGTGGCTCTGCAGTGATGAATCCAACTAGTATCCATAAGGATGCGGGTTCAGGGATCAAACAGGTGGGTTAAGGAGCCGGTGTTGCCATGAGCTGTGGTGTAGGTCACAGCCTCGGCTCAGATCTGGCATTGCTATGGCTGTGGTGTAGGCTGGCAGCTGCAGCTCAGATTTGACCCCTAGCCTGAGAACTTCCATATGCCTTGGGTGTGACCTTAAAAAGACCAAAAAAAAAAAAAATCACCAAACTCTGTGGTCCTTGGATCTCTGTGCCATTTTCCCAGTGTTGAGTCCCCAGCAGAAGAGGCAGGGTTCTCCTGGTGCAAGAACAAGGGCAGCCAGGAAAAGGCTGCCTTGGTCACAGGTTCCAGTGGCCAGTCACTGAGGATTTGTGAGGTTTGGGGGCTTTTTCCATCCAGCAAAGTTGCTGCTTCATTTTTTGCATATTTTAACAGGTTTGATGTTTTCCCTGAGATAGTGCTACAAATTTCAAGAATGGAAAAGACACACATGTTTGTTGATGCATATCTCCTCCATGGAATGCTGAACAGCTATAAGGCAAGAACTGTGCAAAGTCAAGCTCAAGTAGCCCTATTTTATCCACACACTCCCTGTTCCTAATAAGAGCTGGGCCACATCCAGTGCTCGGTGAATGTTTTCTTTTTCTGTGTGTGTATGTGCACTGCATGTGACTTAATGGACTTTTTTTGCATGCCTAGGTGGCAGAGATAAGTCCCATCACCACACAACTTCCCTCCATTTTTCCATCTGCAAAGACTTTCTGATGCCTCTCATCCCAAGTGACACGTTGCATGTGAATGTCTAGAGTGGTGTGTTTAGTTACTGAGAGATGAGTAAGCCATGGTTATCTGCCCTAAAGAAACCAGCAAGGTCCCAGCTCCAGAGAAGCAATGGCTCCTAGAGATAAGCAGCCAGGCACTGGGGCAAGAAAATACTCATCTCCATCTAAGCCCACCCAATATATGTGCGCTGTCCATTGTGCTGAACAATCGCAGTTTGCAAAGACAGGCAAGGACAGACCCCCTGCCCAGAGAGTCAGGGCTGTAGGAGAGAGTTCAGTGTGGGAATTTCCACATCTCAGATGTTCACCAAAGCCTAGAGAACATTCATCTAGGTCTTCATTGGAGACCACTGAACTCTAGATGAAGAAGGAAGGCTCTCAGGGAAACAAGAAAGGGCTCTGGGCTTGGCAAGCTGGATTCAGGAGCTCTGATGGAGGTGAGACCGTCTCCAGGCTGAGCCCAGCCCCAGGGCCAGAGGCCCCGCCCCCAGCAGCAACAGTAGCAGCTTCGAGGGCTTGGCTGGGTCCTTTTCAGGACGTTCTATGACAGAGCCCATGTCAACAACGTCTCCAGCCCACAGACCTCAGGGTGCTTGGTTCAGCCCCAGGGTCCTGCCTTCGCAGCTCCTGAGATCCAGTTACAATGCAACGGGCATTGCATCCTGATAAGGTAGCAGTCAGGCACGTGCCTGCTCCTGCCTGGGTCCAGCGTCTGACCCCACTATGACCTCCTTCTTCCCAGATTTGGGTTTGACTCATGCTTCCAGAATGGGAACCTGAGGATTCCTGCTACCCCGCGGTAGCTGACTCATAACTGGTCTGGAGGTAGCTTTGGAAGGGGCTTGGGGCAGCTGTCAGCTCTCAGGGAGGAGACACCATGATTTCCTGAGTATCTGTCATGTGCCAAGCACCAGGCACACCACCACATTTCATCAGTATAAGGACTCTGTGGAGTCATTCCTAGAAAGGAGGAAAGTGGGGTTCATAAAGGATCATGCACTGAGCCAGCCACTCACTTGTGCTTGAGGGACTTCCCGGGGCCAGCCAGCCCCGCCCCTGGGAACCACCACTGCTTCATTCGTTCCTCCAGCCAGTATTTATTGAGGGCTTCCTGCCCTCTGCTTTGTGGCCACTCGGTCCCTGAGGGCAGCCTGCTGGAGACCCCCTAGCTCACCGGGAGGAGCCAGGCTTGGTTGGGAAAAGGGTCCCCCAAGGTGTCCCAACTCCTGGTTGGCTGGCTGCCTCGGAGGCTGGGGAGGGGTCCTTGGCTGGGACTAGGGCATCAGTGGGGCAGTGGGCCCCCGCACCCAACAGGTGCTTCAGAGCAGAAAATGCACATGCTCTCCCAGGCTTCAGCCCGCAGTGGGTGGGCAGTCACATTTTGCAAAGACAGGGAAGGACAGCCTACTCGCTGGGAAAGGCGGACTACTCTCATTCCTGTGGTTTCAGGTATCTGGGTGATGTCAGGCCTGAGTGATGCGTGGGTCTCACTATGTCTGGGGCCCGATGCGGGTGGAGGCATTTCTTTAAAAGCATATAAATCACTAACTACTTCCCTTTTCAGCCCAGCCCCACCCAGGCCCAGGAGGAGTCATTCCACAAGTACACAAAGACAGCTTCCCCCCCTCCTCCACCCTCCGAGCTGCTCACATGTGTCCATGGCGCTGAAGATCCAAAGAGTCACCCTCCCGTGGGTCCCCTGTGCCCCCACTGCTGTGATAACGTGTACACACACCAACCAACTCACAGGCAGCTGGGCTGTCTTGAACACACAGGTGCATGCTGGGAGCAGCCCCCCCCCCAAACTTACACTTACACAGGCACACGCACACTGATGTGTCCTCCTGCAACACCCATGCTCACTGGTGTCCCCAGGCACAGATGAGCTCCTGCCTATCAGAGCCCCCTCAAGCTCTGCCAGGTACCCACAGAAACACGGGCCTTTCCATGGTCACGTGTGCACATGCACCTGTATACAAAGGGCTTACACTTCAGCAACAGTCTTCAGTAGCCCGCAATCCATACACACACACACACACACACACACACACACACACACACGTCATGCACTCTACATGGACACAGACACACTCCAATCACACACCCACACCAGACACACACGTGCATGTGTGAATGAAAGGCTAGTCCCAAGTCTCTACACACCTTCACACAGTCACGCACACCCCACACAAACAGGTGTGATTTTCAGGATGTCGGGGTGAGGATGTGAGCCTGCAGGGAGCCTGAGCCGGCAGGAAGCCGCAATCCCCAATCTCACCACCAGGGGCCGCTGTCCAGGCCAAAGCGCCCGCTCATCTGCAGGGACAGAGCTGGCCTCGGGCACCCGACCGTCTTCCTTCAGGAGAAGAGGGGCAAACTGGAAATAAGACAGCCCCGCATGTTCTGAAATGTGTGGGGTGACCTCCCACCGAGTGGACAGGGGCTCCAAGAGAGGAGGATGAGTGGGGGCAAGTGG
Organism: Phacochoerus africanus; assembly: GCF_016906955.1. NCBI lineage: Eukaryota > Metazoa > Chordata > Mammalia > Artiodactyla > Suidae > Phacochoerus > Phacochoerus africanus. The sequence goes on along the minus strand of NC_062550.1, from coordinate 19,919,240 downwards.
AAGAGAACCATGGGAACAAAGAGCAGATGCGAGAAGGAAGATGAGGTGGTCCTGGAAGAATCGGGAGACGGGGAGGGACTGGGGAAAAAGAAGAGAGAAATGGGGGGTGGGGATGGAAAGGATGGTGCCAGAGGTGGGGAGGAAACGAGAGGGAGGAGTTAAGGCACGTGCGTGAGAGATGAGAAGAAGAGAAGGTAAAGCGGCTCTGGAGACAGTGCAAGGAGGCCGAGAGCGCCTTTTCCGGGACCAGGACAGGGGTGGCGATTTCCTAGGCTGGCTGGACCACCCTCCCCCTGCCCCCAGCTGCAGCAAGCCCCGGGGCTGTACTCTGCCTTGGCGCCTTGGCCAGCCCCAACCTGCCACCTGCCTGACATTCACATGAGGACGACTTCCAATAAGACGCAGGTGGCATGTGGCAGGTGGCAGGTGGCAGGGGAGGGGGCCCTGGAGAGAGAGCCTCTCTCACCCCCACTCACCCAGCTGCTCTCCTGGAGTGTGGAGAAAGCTAGGGACCCCGAGACAGAGCTGGAAATTTGCCTTGTTGCTAGAATCCCTCCCGCCCGCCGTTGCAGGTGGGCCTATAGCCTCCTGCTCGGGGCTCTGTGGAGTCAGAAGGCAAACCATAAAACGCTAAGATAAGGAGACTTTCCAAGCTATGCGAGTCCTGATTATCACTTTATGCTTATGCCATCAGCTTGGTCCCACTCTCACAAGATCAGGTGGTGAGCCCAGAAAGCTGGAAGGTTCTGAGAGAGCAGCTCAGATTACAGAGGAGCAAAGGAGGCCATGGGCCTGGGGTCCTGTCCACCAACTCTGCACCGTGGACACTCCCATAAGCCCCATTCCCCCTGCCTCCCCACCTCAGAGCACTCTGAGAACTTAGCATCACACCCAGAGCCCACCTCGGGCCATTTTGCCACAGATTCTGCCTCTTCCAACTTCTGTGCCCCAGAACTCAGGCCCCCATGGAAGACACGTGACTGTCTATTGGTCAGATGCTCTGAGTGGCAGGGAGAAAAGTGTCATGCTGTCCATTTTTCAGATGAGACCACTGAGGTTCAGAGAGGTGGCATGCTCTCTCTGAGGGCCCATGGAGCAGACTCGCACTTGAAGCCAAAAGAGAAGAGGTGGCTGAGTCAAGGCCATAGCCAGGGCTCTGGCCTGCCCTTCCTTCATAAGGCATAAAAGCTTCAGCCTCATGCCTCAATCTTCCCCCTCCAGCAGAGCCCTGACTCAACCCCTGCCCCTGTTTCCCACACCCCCCACACCTCAACTCCTCGCTCCAAACCCACACACCCTCTCCACAGTCACCCCCACCTCCTCCCCTGCCCAGGAGCGTGCCAGCCGCCTCACTGTCTCCTCCGTGAAACCCGAAGTCAGACCACCCCATCCTTTCTCATTCCCAGAGGGCCTCAGCCCTGCATCCGACCACATCTCTCCTCTGTTCCTCTGCTTAAAAACCCTTCGGTGGCTTCCCCCTCCCCTCGAGATATAGCATTCACTGCTGCGCATGGCATTCAAGACCCCTGCAAACTTTTCTGATCTTAATGGCCATCATTAATAAGTCCACAATAACAAATGCTGGCGAGGGTGTGGAGAAAAGGGAACCCTCCTGCACTCTTGGTGGAAATATAAACTGGTACAACCACTATGCAGAACAGTATGGAGGTGCCTCAGAAAAATGAATATAGAACTACCATATGAGGAGTTCCCATTGTGGCTCAGTGGTTAACGAATCCAACTAGGAACCATGAGGTAGCGGGTTCGATCCCTGGCCTTGCTCAGTGGGTTAAGGATCCGGCATTGCCGTGAGCTGTGGCATAGGTCACAGACATGGCTCACATCCCACATTGTTGCGGCTCTGGCGTAGGCTGGTGCCTACAGCTCTGATTAGACCCCTAGCCTGGGAATCTCCATATACCACAGGAGCGGCCCTAGAAAAGGCAAAAAGACACAAAAAAAAAAGAACTACCATATGATCCAGCAATCCCACTCCTGGGCATATATCCAGACAAAGCTTTCATTCAAAAAGATACATGCACCCCAATGTTCACTGTAGCACTATTCACAATAGCCAAGACATGGAAACAACTTAAATGTCCATCAACAGATGACTGGATTAAGAAGACGTGGTATATATGTACAATGAAATACTACTCAGCCTTAAAAACAACAAAATAATGCCACTTGCAGCAACATGGATGCAACTAGAGATTCTCATACTAAGTGAAGTAAATCAGAAAGAGAAAGACAAATACCATATCATATCGCTTATGTATGGAATCTAAACTACAGCCCAGATGAAGCTATCTACAGAACAGAAACAGACTCACAGACATGGAGAACAGACTTATGGTTGCCAAGGGGAGGGGGAGAGAGTGGGATGGACTGGGCGTTTGAGGTTAGCAGATGCAAATTACATTTAGAACAGATAAGCAATGAGGTCCTGCCGAACAGCACAGGGAACTATAACCAGTCTCCTAGGATAGACTATGATGGAAGATAATGTAAGGGAATGTATATACATATGTATTATTGGGTCAATTTGCTGTACAGCAGAAATTAAGAGAACATTGGAAATCAAGTATAATTTTTTTTTCTTTTTAGGGCCACACCCATGGCATATGGAGGTTCCCAGGCTAAGGGTCCAATCGGAACTGCAGCCACCAGCCTACACCACAGCCACGGCAACTCGAGATCCGAGCCGCCTCTGTGACCTACATCACAGCTCAGGGCAACACTGGATCCTTAACCCACTGAGCGAGGCCAGGGATCGAACCTGCATCCTTATGGATGCTAGTCGGGTTCATTAACCGCTGAGCCATGACAGAATCTCCTAAATCAACTGTAATTTTTTTTTTAATTTTTGGGGTTTTTTTGTTTTGTTTTTTGTCTTTTTGCCTTTTCTAGGGCCACTCCCATGGCACACGGAGGTTCCCAGGCTAGGGGTCTAATCAGAGCTGTAGCTGCCGGCCAACACCAGAGCCACAGCCATGCTGGATCCAAGCTGAGTCTGCGACCTACACCACAACTCATGGCAATACCAGATCCTTAACCCTCTGAGCAGGGCCAGGGATGGCACCCACAACCTCATGGTTCCTAGTCAGATTTGTTAACCACTGAGCCACGACAGGAATTCCTAAAAAACGATTTAAACGTTTCTGATCTCATCTTCACCTACTCCCCCACCACCCCATCGCCCATTTGCTCTCTAACCACCCAGCTGCTTTCAGATCTTGGCTCAGCCTCTGGGGTCACCTCTGTCTTACCCCCACGGAGCCTCACACCATTCGCCGTGGGTCAACTGCCACCCTCAGAGCTCCCGTAGCCCCCCACCCCCGTGCTCCCCCCAGACGCCTGTCTGAATCCCCCTCTACACAGGCAGGACCCAGCCAATCTCTGCGAAATGATTATCCTCAGTACCTGGCACACCACTCGGCTTCTAGTAGGTGTTTTATAATTGGCTGGTCATGATTAAACATTTTTGTTGTTATTATTAAATGAGAATTGCAGTGTTTATTTTAGATTCTCTCCTTTTCTTTTTTTATTTTTTTTTTTCACACCTGCAGAATCTAGAAGTTCCTAGGACAGTAATCAAACCTGCACCACAGCAGCAACCAGAGCCACAGCAGTGAAAACACAGGCGCCTTCAAGTTCCTATCGTTGCTCAGCAGGTGAAGAACCCAACTCGTATCCATGAGGACACATGTTTGATCCCTGGCCTTGCTCAATGGGTTAAGGATCTGGCATTGCTGTGGCTGTGGCATAGGCTGGCAGCTGCGGCTGATTCGACCCCTAGCCTGGGAACCTCCATATGCCCTGGGCGGAGCCCTAAAAAGACCAAAAAAAAAAAAATAATACACAGGAGACTTAACCCTTTAGGCCACCAGAGAACTCACAGACTGTGTTTCAACGAGGGTGTCTCTGGTTCCCCTCTCCACCCCTCTCCACGAGTGCAGGCCAAGGAGATGCTCAGGGAGGTGGCGGGGCTGGCATAGCTAACAGTTTCCCCTCCACCCCCGCCATCCCATGCTCTCTCCCTGGGCACTGCACCTGCCCCTCTCCACAGTGCTCATAAGGGGCAGCAGACTCACTGCAGTCTGGGGCCCCAAGACGCTATATCCCTCAAGGCACTGCATCCCTAAAGATACGGCATCCCTCAAGACACTGCAACCCTGGGAGAGTTGACTCAACAGGCCAGTGAGGAAAGTGGGTGCAACATCTTATCAACACGAAGCTCCCTGTCACCTTAATCTTCTCTACAAGGGCAACATGTGGCCAGGAAGGCCTGAAGCAGCACCACCCCCACCCCTCCACCTGCCTGCAGATCTCTGGGACGTCTGCAGAGCCACCCAGAAGCTCCAAACTACATCCCTCTCCCCAGCAGCTTTCCCAGCTCCGTCACTTCCTGGAGCAGCTAGAGCAGGGAGACGATGCTTGTGGGCCCTGACCTTGGGAAGCTTCCAAGCTGCAAAGTAAAAAAGTGATTCTGTCACCCGGGGACTAGGTGGACCCAGGAACAAAGCCAGGCCAGGATGCAGTGGACATGTGCTGGGTGGGGGGTGATGACAACAGCAGCAATGATGGCTCCTCCCCATTAAGCACTTACTAAGGGCAAGACTCCAAGCTGAGCAATTTATAGATGTTTTCTCGGTTAATCCTCCCCCTTCATCTATGAAGTAGATATAATTCTTATTTTACAGACTGAAAGAAGAAGCTCAGAGAGATCTAGCAATCTGTACACCATCACACAGCTGAACAGTGGAAGAACTGCAATGCAAATCCAGATCCACCAATTCCAAAGCCCATCACCTTTCCACCTTGCATCGTGGCCACCCCCAAACTTGCAGATGGGGATTTGTTACTTCCCTCCCCAAAGGCTCCCCGCCGCCGCCGCCAATAGCATAATCTCTCCCCGCTGAGGCACCTCCCAATCTGGCCCCTGCCTGCCCTTGGCCACCACCCAGCCCACACCCACCACACCTCGGATGGCAGACTTGCCGTTTTCCAAGTCCAGCCCTCTAAGCTTCACTTCCGCGGTTCACTCAGGCTCAAACGCCTGTCCCATTTTACAGATGAGAAAACAGAGGATTAAGAATGTTAAGTAACTAGCCCAAGGTTACAGCGTCAGGAAGTAATTGAGCCTGGTTAGAACGCGGGTCATTAGAGCATCAAGCAATAAAGCGTTCGTTTGTGTTACAGACAATTAGGGAATCAGCAGGACATGCTGCCAATGGTGCAGAAGGAGGTAGGGGAGAGGGACCAGGTTGGTTCCAGAGTGAAGGAGGGTCAGGCTGGGCCTCCAGGAAAGATAGGATCTGGATGGGCGAACTTGAGAGAGGAAATTCCAAGAAACGCACAGACAAGAGAAAAAAAAGAGACAGACAGAGAGGCTGGTCAGAATCAGGGAGGCGAGATACATAGCAGAAAGGGCGATGTCATGGGGAGGCCCGCAGTGTCGTTCGAATTGCTGTGTGACCCTGAGCAGGGCCCTTCCCTCTCTGGGGAGTTACCTGGTCCATAAATGAAGGATAGATGAGCCCTGATGGTCTCTGGGGTCCCACCTGGCCCTGCGTCCTAGGTGTCTCCTAGGTATGTGGCCACTGAGCCTTGAAACACAGGATCTGACCCCAGACTCACTGACATGGGACACAGGCTTGGATACCAAGAGCAGACAGGGGCCAGCAGCCCACATGGCATCGGACAGGGCACCGCGAGCTTGGCCCCACTTTCATGCGGGATGGACCGTGCACCCCTCTTCTCCACGCATCTGTGCTGTACGTGTGGACTCACCAGAGGGGGTCCAGTTCTGGGGAAGGCAGAACCCAGGGGTGAATGCGGGCTCCCAGGCCAGGTACAGGTCATGCCTGGCATGAACTGAAAGGCCAGACCCCAGCTCCTCCTCAGGGAAGGGAAAGGAATGGGGGTCCCAGAAGAAGGAGCAGAGAAAACATCCTGAGAGTGATGGTGAGTGGCCCGCCCAACTGGAGGACATTTGGGGAACAGGAATGGTCCCCAACCTAGACAGTGCTGCACCCAAACATAGAGTACATTCCAGATCATTTGTAAAGGGGACTTTCTCCCTTGGGTGCCTGTGGTCCGATAACACAGAGACTCTGGAGAGTTTGGAACCTGCCAGGCAGAAAATGCATCACTAGAGACTGAGGACACACGTATGTGAGCACACGCGTGCATGCACACCCAAACCCCTGCACAAAGACCCCCAAGTCAGGTCGCCCTTCCCCCCATCTCCAGACCAAGCCCTTCAAACTGCACTCCCTCCCCAGGGTCCACGCCCCTCACGTGCCAGTGACACGCACGTCAGACGGTCTTGCTGTCTCACCTTGAGCCCTCTCGCTGATGCACCTGCTTCTTTCTGACTCAAGAGGTGCCAAACACGGAGTTCCCCTTGTGACTCAGTGGTTAACGAATCCGACTAGGTACCACGAGGTCTCGGGTTCGATCCCTGGCCTTGCTCAGTGGGTTAAGGATCCGGTGTTGCCATGAGCTGTGGTGTAGGTTGCAGACGTGGCTCAGATCTGGTGTTGCTGTGACACTGGAGGATGCTGGCGGCTACAGCTCCAATTAGACCCCTAGCCTGGGAACCTCGGTGTGCCACGGTGGGGCCCTAGAAAAGGCAAAAAGGCAAAAAGACAAAAAAAAAAGAAGTGCCAAACAGAAACAGGCCCACCCACCTCTGTGTGGCTGGATTCCACCCTCTGGACCGTGAACTCACCTCTTATCTTTCTACCTCGTCGCTGTCCATCTCTCGCCCACAAGAACCCTGTCTTATTCACCACTGAGCGCTAAACGGGGGGACGAGCAAGCCCTTGGGAGCCTGCATGGTCCCCAGGTGTCCGCCTCACTGGACCCTTACCATGTATCAAGGAGCTGGAGATTCCAGGGCAGTGCCTCTCCTCCGCTTACTGGCTGTGAAACCTTAATCGGAGTTTCCACGTTCTACAAGCTCATGGTAAAGATTGTATGAGAACTGCCTGCAGAGTGCTTAGCACAGCAGGACACAGCATAAACCCTCAGTGAGAACAGCTCCACTTATTCATACGAGTCCTTAATTATCCCACCATCCTATCTCTTGAGCGGGAAGTCCCCCCTGAAGTCTAATCTCAAGCATTCATGCTATGGTATGAACCAGTGCCCACCTTTGTTGGAGCCTGGGGACCAAACTGGATGAGGCTATCCTGGTTGGTTGGAAGAGCCACCTCCCTGGAAGAGGACGAGGCCAGGAGGGAGATTATGGAGGCGCCAGGCCCAGGACTCTGCCATGCACCTGCCCCGGCTCCAGCAAAGACCTAGGGGCCTGCCAACTTACCCCGCCCCATGATCTCATGGCTGCTTGTGCCAGGCGCTGGCTCAGGGAGCAGGGACTGACAGCAGGAACTAGGCACAGAGCCCAAGGACAAGAAGGCGGGAAGACAGAGAGGGCCAACAACAGAGCTGTCCCCAAGGGGCTCAGACCCGAGGTTCCTGGAGCCTCCGTGTGCAAACTTTGGCTAGCAACACCCCCATCTCGGCTCTTCCCAGGCCCCCTCCAGCTGCCCTCCCCTCCCCAATGGACAATGGACAAGGGGTCGAGAGCCTCCTTCTTCCTCCCTCCCCAAGGGTCAGACTCTCCATTTGCATCTTTTTCCACTTCTCTCTGCTCCACATCGCTGGCCATGAACTGGATGAACTGTTCCAAAGCCTGGAGAGTTTGCTGGGCAAGAGACTGACCGTCAAATACTGTCACTGCTGAGGCTACCGCAGGCACGCATCTGACTGCCAGTGAAAAAGGACGATGAGTCCCCAAATAGATGCCTCCGTCCTACTTTCCAGGCGTCCCTAGATGTGAGGAGAGACCAGGTGGTGACCCCTGTGTCTTGATCCTCAACTCCTCCCCCAAGACGCCCCTCCCCAGGAGCTCCCCTCCACCCACCGAGAAATCCACCTCTGGGGTCGAGAGACCCCTCCACCGAGCCCGGGCGGGACAGACTGCAGCTCCTAGAGTCAGCACAGGGACACCTGGTGGAAACCGCAGGCCCGGGAGTGAAGCATCACCTGCTGGGCCATCAGAGGCCCCACTCACCTCTGGATTCAAAGGTGAAGCCCTCTGCTTGGGCAGACAGCTCTGATCCTTGGGGGGGCTCTTTCTGCTCCCCAGCTCCATCTCACCTCAGCCAGGCTCCTCCTGCACTCCTCCCTGTCCCTGCCAGGGAGCCCCAGACAGCCCTAAGCCTTCTAGCTCCGCAGGGGCTCTGCCCCTCTTCCTCCTCAACCACCGACCAGCACTGGTGCCCAGCACATGTCTGATGTCCCCGCCTTGGACTGCGGCCTGGGATGTGCCAGTCACCCTCCAGGGAACACCTCGAAAACTAGGGCAGTGCCTCTCCCTCAAACCCTGGTTCTATCCCCACCCCCACCATCTAGCCTCTCCCTCCCCGCTCCCGGCCCTCCAGGTCCTTCTCTGTAGAGGAAGGGGGTACACTAGGGCCCCTCCCATTCAGAAGCTCTCGAATCTCTCCACTGCCCCAGGCTCAACCCGAAGCAGCCAAGCATGGAGACTGGCTAACGACAGGCTTGCGGTCCTCCCTGTGGATGCCCAGCCCCTGAGAAGGATGGGCAGGAGGCCCTGTGAGCATCCTTCCTCCATGTCTCAGAATCTCCCTCAGCCTCCCAGAGGCCCATGCTCCTCCCTCATCTCTTTCCCCAGACAGCCCAAGAAAAGACCCCTGGACTGTCCCAAGGCCAAAACTCAGCCGAACTCCCTGGAGAGGAGGACTTGGCCCAAGGCCACACCACCTCTCCATGTCATTTCCAAGTGGCACTAAGTGGGCTGGGCCGGTGTCTCTGGATAATCCCCACCCAGGAGGCAGGGCAAATTCCCAGGGTACCAGATCACTGCACCAGGACTCTGGGGCACGGCTCCTCGGGACTGGCTGACTCCAGAATGATGCGGCTGGGATGCTAGGTGCCTGCTGCTCCTATCTGCCCCCACCCCAAGGGAAGCTTCGTCCCTCTTCTAGCTGTCTTCCACACCACCTCCTCCAGGAAGCCTTCCCAGACAACCCTACCCAGCTCTTTCCACCGCTTATTCCGCATCCCCTAGGCACCGAGATCCCAAGTTCTCCCTGTAGTCAGTTGCGCTTGTTTATATGGAGCTGTGCAAATGTTCTCATAAAGTTGTCAGTGTCACGGTCATCACTAGTTATGAGTCCCGGTGTTAATTAAGCCCATTTTGCTAGAGGATTAGTCCCTGCCCTTAAGGAGTGACAAGAAAGACTGAAATCTAAGTCACATCTCTCTTCTTGCAATTTTTTCTCCTCTTAATAATCAAGCAGTCTCACCGATGAAACTCCCAAAAATGGGCAGCGTCTTCCCACGGCCAAGTTCTTTGCCTTCATTGCCAGGGAGGCCCTGCCGAGGGGGTCTTGGAGCAGGAATCTCTGGGGAGTACCTGGAAGAGATCAGCTCTTCCTCAAGGGAAGCTTCTTTCTTGGGATCACTGCAAACCCTTCCTTCTTCCTGGCCTCTGGAACCAGGCTGAGAGCTAAAGCAGGGTCCTTCAGGGAAGGGATTGACATGGGATTGAATCTCAGCTCTTTCCCCTCACCCCCCCACCCTTTTAAGGCTGCACCTGTAGCATGGAGAGTTTCCGGGACCAGGCATCGAATTGGAGCCGCAATTGCCAACCTACACCACAGCCAGGGCAATGTGGGATCTGAGCCACATCTGTGAACTGTGATGCAGCTCACAGCAACGCCGGATCCTTAACCCACTGAGAGAGGCCAGGGATCAAACTTGCATCCTCGGGGACACTGTGTCATGTTCTTAACTGAGCCACAACAGGAACTCCTATTCTCACCTCTCACGCTCACTAATCGTGTGGATTTTTTTTACAGCTCTGGACCTTGATTGCCCTATCTGTAAAATGGGCACAACAGTAAGAACACTTGAAGAGGGTGGTAAAAACTGGAGTTGACTATGGAAATCAAGCTGAAGGAGCCGGTCCCCCTTTTGCAGAGGATGCTGCAAATCACTTCAAGGTCACACAACTAGGTCCAGGGCTGCATTCATCACACCCTTCCGTGTGTCCCTACTGAAACCAGGCAGAGGACTAAGCTTATCTGCTGATCTAGATAAACGTATGGTAGGAGGAGGCAGACTTCTAAGTGGGAAACATCAAGAGGATGGAGCAAGTTCAAAGCTGTAAGAAGAGAACGTGAACAAAATGCCCAGAGCTCACACTAAGGGGCCAACAGCCCCTCCCCAGCATCTCCTTCTGAGTCCAGAAAGCTCTTTTAACTTTATTTCAATAATAAAAGACATTTTGGGGAGTTCCCATCATGGCACAGCAGAAACGAATCCTACTAGGAACCATGAGGTTGAAGGTTCGATCCCTGGCCTTGCTCAGTGGATTAAGAATCTGGCTTTGCCGTGAGCTCTGGTGTAGGTTGCAGATGCGGCTCAGATCTGGCATTGCTGTGGCTCTGGCATAGGCCTGTGGCAACAGTTCCAATTAGACCCCTAGCCTGGGAACCTCCATATGCCGCAGGTGCGGCCCTAAAAAAATAAATAAATAAATAAAATAAAAAGACATTTTGGTAGGGTCAGTGAAAGGGGTGGCTTGCCCTGGATACTTCAAATTCCTGGGCTTCCCTAGACCCCCTCCCACCCAGGGTCAGCCCCAAACCAAAGCTTCTTGGACATAGACAGCCTTCCTCAGAAGAGCTATCTTCCTTTATAGAGGTGAGGGGGGTTTGCAAAGTAGACTCCTGTCTACAGGAGCTAATGCAAGTCTGGCTGCCAGAGGTCAAGGTCATCTTGTGGGGCGGAGCAGCAGGCACCAATGTCTGGCCCAGGCAGCAGGTGCCCCGTGCGGCCAGCGATGGCAGGCAGGACCCAGAGCCGGGTCTTCCTGCCCAGAAATGCCATCGGCCTGCTGCAATTCCCAGCCCACACCGCACACCCAAAGTGCTGCGGGGGAGGGTGGGATTTTTCTTCTCCCCACCCCCACCGACACCCCAGTGGGAAATGTGTTGAGCTCGTCAACATCTCTCTGGCCATGGGCCCAGGGCTCCTGTGGCTCCTAAATGATGGGGCAGAAGCCAGGTCATTAGGCAAGGGAGACTGTCATTAGGGCAGGTGATGCCACCGCCACACAGACAATGGCAAACAGTCATTAGCGGCTGTGTCACTGGGTGAGGCAATGCTGGCGATGCGAGCGGGGAGCCACCCCTCCCCCAACCCAGCTCACGTGCACTGGCACACTCACCTGTGCACACACACTAAAGAGAAAGCAGGCAATGCACACACCCTGGCATTCATTCACTCACAAACGGAAGTGTGAGTAGATATACCTGCACACTCACATTCTCGCCCACTCCTGTGTTCACACACATGCACAGGGGCTGAAGAGACACATCGCCCAGCGGGGCCCACAGGATCTGGGATGCCCCCCAATGCGCGCGCGCACACACACACACACACATACACACACATGCACACGCACACACGCACATCAGAGGAGGGTGGCCCCCGCCTCCCTCCACAACCAGGTGCCCATACACACAGGTGTCAACCTCTGCCTTGAGAGGGACACACAGACCTCCGGGGGCCCCAGAGGAAAGAGACTTCGGACACGCTGTCCCATCCCCACCCACGCCCTGCTTCAAAGGGGTGGCACCCAGGACAGAGAAACCACACAGAGCGCAGAAGCAGGTGGGCTATGCGGGCCCTAAGCGGGGGAGACCACGTCAGTTTAGCACTGCAGCCCCCTCCGCACCCCTAAAGCCTGGCACAGGCCCCGCCCTCCTTGAACCTCCAGGGAACGGCTACTGGGGGTAGGTGTCTAAGCATTCCGCCGCCCCCCAGCAGGAGAGAGCCAGGAAGGGGAGGCTGGGATCAGAGGAGGAGAGAAGCGCCCGAAATTCAGCCTCTGTCCCACCTTTGAATCTTCCCTCCCACCCTCCTCACCAGTTGGCTTTCCTGCCTCATGCTGGGGGGGCAGGATCTCAGTTCAGAAAGAGGCGGGGGGCCGTCCCGGAGGGTGGTGGGCAGAGCCCAGCCATCAGCCAGGTAAGGAGGACAGAGGCAGGAGGCAGGCTGCGTTCAGATCCCAGGCGCACAACCTGCTGGGTGTATTCATTTCCTGCCACTGCCGTAACCATGAACTTGGTGTCTTAAAACAACATAATTTCATTCTTACAGTGGGGAGGTTAGACGTCCAAAATGAGCCTCAACGGCTTACAGCAAGGTGCCAGCAGGGCTGCCCCCACTTCTGAAGGTGCTGGAGGAAGATCGTTTCCCAGCTTCTAGAGGCTGCCCACCCTCCTCGGTCCCCTACCATCTTCAGAGCAACAGCCAATGGAGTCTTCACGAAGGCACTCCTCTGGCGCCCTCTTCCCCTTTTAAAGGACCCTCATGATTACATTGGGCCCACCCAGATAATTCCTGATGATCCCTCCATCTCAAGAGCCTTGGAGTTCCCGTTGTGGCTCAGCAGGTTAAGAACCCGACGAGTATCCATGAGGATACAGGTTCGATCCCTGGCCTCCCTCAGTGGGTTAAAGATCCAGCGTTGCCGTGATATAGGTCGCAGACACGGCTGGGACCCTTGTGTTGCTGTGGCTAAGATTCGACCCCTAGCCTGGGAATGTCCATATGCCACAGGTGCAGCCCTAAAAAAAAAAAAAAAAAAAAAAAGAGCCTTAACTTGTTTTCGTTGACAAAGCCTACTGCCATGTAAGGTAACATATTCACAGGCTCTGGGAGTTGGGACATTTGTCAGGGCAGGGGGCGGCCCTTTATTATGTCTACCATACCGGGTGACCCTGAACAAGTCATTTAACTTCCCAGAGCCTCAGCATTTTCAACTGTAATCTAGATATAATTTCTACCGCATGGGTGGTCCTGGGAATTTAGACAATGGCATGGGAGTTCCCATCATGACGCAGCAGAAACAAATCCGAATGGGAACCATGAGGTTGCAGGTTCGATCCCTGGCCTAGGTTAAGGATCTGGCATTGCCATGAGCTGCGGTGTAGGTGGCATATGCAGCTTGGATCCAGCATGGCTGTGCCCCTGGCATAGGCTGGTGGCTACAGCTCCACTTCAACCCCTAGCCTGGGAACCTCCAAATGCCACGGGTATGGTCCTAAAAAGACAAAAAGACCAAAAAAAGAAAGAAAGAAAACAGAAAGAAAGTGGCATGAATGAGAAGCGCTGTGTCTGCAGGAGAAGCTGGGTGAGGAAGCTCAGAGGCTAGCAGGGAGGGGGCTTCTGTGGGCTGGGAGGGGGTGTGGGTGTCTCTGAGGGTCCCCAGATCTGGGCAGCCTGAGGCCCTGCCAGGAGGGGACAGCTTCCTGTGGCTATGGGCACACACATTTGCAGTGACCTGGGATGGGGCAGCAGGGCAGGGCTGGGACATGCTCCCTGCTTATTTCTGCCTTCCGCTCTCTCATCTGCTGCCATCTGTTTGTAGGGGCCCGGGGCCAGCGGGCAGCCAGGAGCCCCAGACCAGGCTGCTATTACCCTGCTAAGTGCAACTTGCCGAACGATGACCCTGGGAGATAAATCCCACGTAGAGGAATCGCCTGCTGGAAAACACTCATTAGTCCCCAGGCTTGCCCGGCACTGTTTGCCCACTCAGGAGGCAACAGGGCACCGCAGAGAGGAGCTGAGGTCATCAGATTCCCACTAGCCAGTCCCGCTCCATCCAGCAGCCCTGACAGCAGTGATGGGGGTGGGGGTTTGGGGTCAGGGCACAGCCCTGCACTCTGCTCCCTCTGCTCCTCACCCCACCTCCCCTCCCCCAAACCTCCCTGGCCTGTCCCCACCCCAGCTCTTCCCAACCTCCCCCCCAAGAACCTCAGAGCTCAACTCAGTAGCATGAGGAAGCCTGGGCCAGGGCGCTGCTTTTACAGGCAGAAGGTCCAGGTACCGATCCCACACTTCTGCACAGTGAGGGTGCAAAGATGCTCAGCCGGCCGAGCAGTGTTGGGGAGACAAATTCAGGTCACCTACTGAGCACTTTTTGTAAGCCTAGGTACTAATTTGAGTTATGGGGACATAACTTCCTCTTCTCCCTGAGACACGGTGGCCAGGGCTGGCCACCTGGGGGACTCCCCACATGTCATGGCATTGGCGTCAGGAGATCCCCCAGCAGGAGGAAGGAGGTGGAGGGATGGAGAGGGAGGGAGCCACTTCTAGTTCTGAGGCAGGATGCTGCCCAATTCTTGAATCACCTAATAAAGCCCGTTAGATCTTCAATTAAAAATTTTTAAAAAGATGGAGAGAGAGAGGACACACCTGCCTGCACATGGTCCTGATAAATAGGTGCTGAGTGCTTATCGCTCAACCCCAGAGCTCCTTCTGTATGCCAGGCACCATGCTCCATGCTATGGATACAAAGAGGAAAGACCATCAGAGTTCCCATTGTGGCTCAGGGGGTTAAGAACCCAAGGGGTAGCCATAAGGTTTCAAGTTCTATCCCTGGCCCCACTCGGTGAGTTACGGATCGGGCGTTGCTGTGAGCTGTGGTGTAGGTCACAGACATAGCTCGGATGCGGTGTTGCTGTGGCTGTGACATAGGCCAGCAGCTGCAGCTCCCATTCAATCCCTAGCCTGGGAATCTCCATACGCTGCAGGTGTGGCCCTAAAAAGAAAGACACACACACACACAAAGATGAAAGACTATAAGCCACCATCGCTCCAGCAGCAGCTCTCGAGGTCCATCCTGAGAGCCTCCTGCGCGCCCAATATGGGCACTGAGGACCCCTGATGAGGGAGACATCCTTGCATGGGGGGTGGGATGCATCCACCTGGCTGCATCTCCCCTGGTCTGGCTGGCCTGTGTCAGCTGGTGCGGTGCCAGGTGCCACCCTGGGCTGCGGCCACCCTGGCAGGCCTGCAGAGGCCGGGCACTGATCGCGCCACAGGCAGCAGGATATGGTTTCGGTCTATTATCAGGGCAGATAAAGCAGCAGCTGAAGCTCGGGGAGTGGTTTGGGCTTCTACAAATAAGCAGCTCCAGATGCCCTACCGCTCCCCCAGCCTGCCTTTGTCAGCCACCCCGGCCTTCCAGTTTTTCTTTGTTCCTCTCCGAAAGCAGCCCCAGGGAGAGGGTCACCTCCTAACCAGCCGTGGGCGCTGTCAGGAAGGGAAGAGGGAGGAGGCCAGAACCAGATGGGCAGCTGGCCTGGAGGCGGGGGCTGGATGGACAGAGAGTGCCGACTTCAGAAAGCACTGGACTGGGAGGCAGAGGGCCCAGGAACACAGGGACAATCCCCAGGTCCCCCTCCTGCCTCACTGATCTTTGGATGTGCCCCCACTGCTCGGCACGCAAACAGGTGCCCAGGAGAGGTGCGGAGAGCACTTCCTGAAGGCAGGTGCAAATGGCAGGGGCAGGTAAGATGGGCCGGTTTCCCCACCGACCAGGATCTCAAGCATGCAGGGACTCAGTGGAGGGGAAACTGGGTCCCCAGATCATGTCTAATAGGGAAGGGCACTGGAGGAAAGAGACCCTTGCCTAAGAGAGCCATAGAAACGGGTGCCAAGGGAGCTCCCTGCTGGTTGAGGGGTTAGGACTTGGCTTTCACAGCTGTGGCCCAGGTTCATCCCAGGGAACTGAGATGCCACATCAAGCTGCTGTATGTCGTGGCGAAGAAGAGGAAGAAGAAGGAAGGAAGGAAGAGGAAGGGAGGGTGAAAGGAAGAAGGAAGGACACAGGGCCAACTAATAGAGGACACATCATGTGTTGATTCAACAACTATTTTGTGCGCACCTACTATGTGTCCGTGGTTATGGAAGAGTGGACACAACCAAGTCCTGCCACTATGGAAGCTGCTTTTGAGAGCTCTCTCCCTCAAAGGACAGGGGAAGCAGCTATCTGGGAAGACTTCCTGGAGGAAGGGAGCAGGCGGGCTGGCTGAGCGGCCAGCATGAAGGCTCAGAGGCAGCCAGGAGGTAAGGGCGTGGGGGAGGGAAGAAGAAGCCCCGTGTCTATGCTGCCGCTGGGCCTCCCTGCGAGGCGGCGAGCAGCCTGCGGAAGTGGGGCGCTCCCCCCCAGTTTCCCTTTGTGCAATCCTCCTTCCTGCCCCTCTCCACCCAGAAGCAGGCCTGGCAACCCCGCCGAGATGCCACTGGCATGAACCCAGCGCCCACACAGCTGGTTACGGGCTGGGGTTCCTGGGCTAAGCAGGGCCTTCCCTATACCTGGACCAGGGGACCTACCCCATGTGCCCCTCCCTTGGGTTCTGCATGGGGGGACAAGGACCTGGGGGGCTTATGGCTTGGCCCCTGTCCTGCCCCCAAGGCATGCCTGACCAAACTCTAAATCCAGTAGGGCTTCTGCCAGCTTAGGGAGGCTTCCTCCTGTCTCTGTCTTTTGCCTCAGTCTCACCCACCTAAGGCATCTGACTATGCCCAGAGGACGTCAGGGTTCCCACCCAGTGCCAAGCAGGAACCAAAGGGGAGAGATGCCAGGTCTCTGGGAGTCCACGTGTGGTGGGAAACGAGACACCCCAGGCAGAGGACACAGCCTGAACCACGGCCAGGCCCAACCCGGTCAGCCCAGCTCAGCCTGGCAAGAAGGCAGCCGGGTCTTTTAGGGGAGGGGTCCCAGAGCCGCCTCCAAAGAGGGGGTGTATCCCCATCCTGACTCACTTGGCAGCCCACCTGGGGTCTGTCCCTCTCCACCATCCGAAGTGCCCAGTGTTATACCCCGCATTGCTAATACCCTATAACAAGTGCCCCACGTGGAAGGGGGTGGCCTTTTGCTCACTCCAGAAGGAAATCACCATCAAGCACCCACTATGTGCCAGGCGTGGGGCCAGGCCCTGGGACACCAGGGGAACAAAACCACCCCATGCTCACAGAGTTTCGCAGGGGAGGCGGGCACAAGTAAACAACCAACAGCAAATAGCTACAAATTGGGCTAAGTGCTGCGAAGACAGGAAAGTGTAATTAGCCTCTGCTTACCTCTCCCTGGGCCCCAGAGGCCTGCCCTCATTATCGGATGCCCACACCTGCCTGACCTCCCCAGCACGCTGCGTGGCTAAGGACCTTGGATCACAGTGGAAACCACCGGGTACCTGGCATAATGAGCAGATTGACCACAGTCTGAGGAACATATGTTGAACCAAACTGGAAAAAGACTTTTGTTTTTCTTTTTTGGCTGCCCTGCAGCATATGGAGCTCCCAGGCCAGGGATCAGGTCTGAGCTGCAGTTGCGACCTAAGCCACAGTTGCGGCAATGCCGGATCCTTAACCCACTGTGTGGGGCCAGGGATTGAACCTGCATCCCAGAGCTCCTAAGACACCACCAATCCTGT
Organism: Phacochoerus africanus; assembly: GCF_016906955.1. NCBI lineage: Eukaryota > Metazoa > Chordata > Mammalia > Artiodactyla > Suidae > Phacochoerus > Phacochoerus africanus. Next base: position 19,901,913 of record NC_062550.1, on the reverse strand, counting down.
TGAACCACAGTGGGAACTCGTGGAAAAAAAAATTTTAATAAAAAAATTTAGGAGTTCCCTTCATGGTGCAGCAGAAACAAATCTGACTAGGAACCATGAGGTTGTGGGTTCGATCCCTGGCCTTGCTCAGTGGGTTAAAGATCCGGCATTGCCGTGAGCTGTGGTGTAGGTCGCAGACGCGGCTCAGATCCCTCATTGCTGTGGCCGGCCGCTACAGCTCCAATGAGACCCCCTAGCCTGGGAACCTCCATATGCCTCAGGTGTGGCCCTAAAAAGACAAAAAGACAAAAAAAAATTTAATCATCCAGTACAACCTAATTTTATAAGCCACTGAGTCTCAGAGAAGCCAAGCATTTGGCTCCAAACCACACAGCTGGTGAGTAGCAGAGCCCAGACCAGAAATCGGCTCTGCCACCACCCCACGCAACCCCCTAGTCTATCCAGACAAGTTCACAGCCTCCAGGGATCTGCAGTGTCCAGGGATCTGCAACCTCCTGGCCCCTCTCAGAGGCCTTTTTTGCAGATCAGCACTGGCCAATAGAATTGTACTGGGGCATGGAAATGCCCGTATCTGCGCTGCCCAACACGGATACATGACATCACTCACGTGACACACTCAGGTTCAGGGAAATGGGGCCAGGCTGGTGGGGGTGGGCCCGGACAGGGGCTATGGCCAGAACGAGAGTATGAGAAGATGAGACACAGAGAGGAAGAGCGGCAGCAGGTGCAAAGGATTTTGTTTGACATTTCAAAGAATCTTCTAGAATTTAATCCACCAAGAGCTGCTGAAGGACTTTATGGAAAGGGATGAAATGCTTGGATTGCAGCCTTCCTGGTCCTCCCAAGACACCACTGCTCCTCTGTGTGCCATAGCACCTCTGACACCAGTCACACTGGCTCTCATCATTGTCACCATCCCACAAGGACAGTTTCTCACCCCACAGCTCTTGTGACTATCTTAGCCTGGGACAACCTTCTCTTTCCTTCCCGGACTACTCTCCCTCTTCCTTTAAGCCTTTGCTCACCACCCCCTCTGGAAAGGCACCCAGACACTTTTGCCCAGGTCAGCGCCTCTCCGTGGCTTCACAGCCTGCCTGCTACACAGAGGAAGCTTCAAAGGCACTGTTTTCATTTCTCCATCCTTGTGGTTAGTCTTCCTTTCTCGGCCCTGGCCCTTCCCAAGCCTACTCTCAGCTCCCCAGTCCCCAGCTCTGGGCCCTCAGAAATCCTTTTCATGAAGTTCCCGCTCTGGTGCAATGGGATCAGGGGCGTCTCTACAGCGCCAAGGACAAAGATTCAATCCCAGCCTCACACCAGGGGTTAAAGGATCGGGCATCGCAACAGCTGTGGTGTAGGTCGAAATTGCAGCTCAGATCTGATCCCTGGCCCCAGAACTCCATATACCACAAGGTGGCCCAAAATGAAAAAAAGAAAAAGAAATTCTTTTCACCCAGCCACGGGCTGCTCAAAGGGAGAGGGCCCTGACCAGGTGAGGGCATAGGTGTGGATGTGCATTTTGGAGAGAGGAGAAGAGACGGAGCAGGAACTTGAGCAGGTTCATCTGGGAAGCTTCCCAGAGGAGTCGCCTTCCCATTGTGCCCTGGAGTCTCCCCTGCCCAGAGTCCCTGCCTGTCTCCCCAAGAGCCGTGTCCCGCCCCAGAGCCCCAACCAGGCTGGGGTGTCCTCCCTGGGACATTCATCCAGCAGCTATGCATTGCTGTCATGTGCCACAGGGTAGGACTTGGGCCAAATAGGGAAAGGGCACAGACGACACGCTGAAACTGTGACACAGGGATGCCATTCCTATAAGGCCATTCAGCCAGGCGACAGCGGCCCACCCAGATGCCTCACCTCTCCCAGGACTGAGAGATGGAGGAGTCCTGGGCCAGGTAGGCAGGGAGGCAAGAAAGAAGAGGTGGGTGGGAGAGAGATTGGTGGTGGGAAGTAGTGACATAGAGAGAGAAACAGAAGGATGGAGGAAGCAGAGGAAATGAGAAAACACACCACGTTGCTTCTTTGAGGACTTTTTTTTTTTTTTTTTGTCTTTCTAGGGCCACACCCATAGCATAAGGAGGTTCCTAGGCCAGGGGTCCAATTGGAGCTGTAGCTGCTGGCCTATACCACAGCCACAGCAATACCAGATCCGAGCTGCGTCTACAACCTACACCACAGCTCACGGCAACACCAGATCCTTAACCCACTGAGCAAGGCCAGGGATCGAACCTGCAACCTCATTGTTCCTAGTCGGATGCATTAACCACTGAGCCATGACAGGGACTCCATTTGAGGACATTTTTGAGCAACCCAAGCCTTCCCCATTCTCACCTCCATCCAGCCCTTGCCCCTCTCCTGGATTTCTCTGCCTTCTGATTAATCACGATTGCCTCCCTTCATCAATTACAGAGGACTAGAGGCAAAGACGTGGGCTCCAGGTGAAAAGAAGGAGATGGAGATTCCTGTCATTGGGGTGTGTAAGGACCAACCAGGACAGGGCTCCAGAATCCCCAAGGGGCACAAGATGCCATCTGCAGCTCAGGTCACCCAAGCTCATGCCCCGCCAGAAGCCCCCAGCAGGTTTGTCTGTGGGTCCCTTGAAGAGGGGCTGGAAGGCTGCCCAGGTACCCAAAAACCCCCCAGAGAGATTGAAAATGTCACCCACCTTCCATCTTCCCCCTCCCAACACCTGCCAGGCTTCCTGCTCTCCGGGGGCTTGAACCCCGAGGAGTTTAGACTCCGTAGCAAGGCCAGGAGAGAGTCATTTCAGGTCCTCAGTGAAGGGGGAGAGGCTGGGGCCTGTGCAGTGGGCCCCCAAGGATGCCAATTCAGGGGTGACAGGAGGTCTAGGCAAAGGGAGGGGAAGGAAGGAGGAAGGGTGGAGGAGGGGGCGCAGATGCTTCCCCAGAGGTATGTCTGTTTGGGGCTTTTTTGCTGCTCTTCCTGTTCAGCAGCCAGAGTTGTGACAGCCAAAGCCACCTCTATGACTGTGCCCGAGGGAGACAGCTGGGCCAGCAAGGAAGCAGATGGGACCACAGCCCTGGCCTCATCACCCCCAGAAGTTAGTGTGCCCTCCACCCTCCAAGAAGCCAGGCCACCCGCAAGGAAGTCCACCCAGTGCTCGGGCCCCAGAAAATGGTCCTGCAAGGCCAGCTGCAAAGCCAGGGACTCGGAAATTAACTGTAACTTGTCAAAATTTGGGGGCTGACAGAGGTTAGCAGAGGTTAGCAGAGGTTAGCAAGAAATCACAGATTTAGGTTATAGAGAGACACTTTGGAGAATTGAGTATCTTTAAATTCAGTTAGGGAGTCCCTGTTGTGGCTCAGCAGGTTAAGAACCCGGCTAGTATCCAGGAGAATGTGGGTTCAATCCCTGGCCTCGCTCAGTGGGTTAAGGATCTGGCATTTCCATGAGCTGCAGTGTAGGTCGCAGATGCATCACAGACCTGGTGTGGCTGTGGCCATGGTGCAGGCTGGCAGCTGTAGCTCTGATTTGACCCCTGGCCTGGGAACTTCCATATGCTGCAGGTGCAGCCCTAAAAAGACAACAAAAATAATAAAATAAAATGAAATAAAATAAAATAACATGACATGACATAACATAACATAAAATCATAGTTAGGAGGTGGAATCAAGCCCCAGATGGCAAGAGGGCAGCTTCCTTTTCTGTCCCACTGCCCTTTCCAGGAGCTGCAAGGCTAAGAAGCAAAGAGGAAGGGTTCATAACTCCAATTGTCTGGGTTCAAATCCATTACTTACAAATTGCTATAAATAGACCAGGCACTTAACCCTCCCAAGCCTCAGTTTCCTCCTCTGTAAATAGGGGCTGATGAGAATTAAAGCATCTATGTCAAAGGCTGGTTGTCGTGAGGATTAAGGGAGCTAATCTGTGTACAGCTTTTGGGACAAACCTGACATGGTGGCTGCTGCTCTGGCACCAGCAGCGCCCACACGCCTTTGTCTGCCTCCTTGTCTCCCCACAGAGCGCACAGGAGTGGCCAGGGTCAGGGGTAGGCGGGGTGCTGAGTTTGACCATGTGCCATCAGATACCAGGTCAGGGAGGCTGGGTGGGCCATGCAGGTGGATGCTGAATGAGGGAGGGGAGCACACGTAGGAGTGGGGATGCAGACACCCCTGCAGTGACCCTGATACCCGGAAGCGTCTCAGGAGCCCAGCCTTGACATCAGAGCCTGGGATCCAGCCTCAGGATAGGCTTGTGGCCTCAGTACAGAGTCCTATGCCCCAAGGAGCCAGGAATGCCCACAGTGTAAGACATAGGTCTGGCCCTGGAGACAGGATTCTTGGGAGGGGTGACGAGATCCAGGCAGGGGCTCCCGTCTCCAGCTTGTCTCCTCCTCCTGTCCCAGCAGGGGCTGAGATCTCTTCCACTCCCAGCCACCAGAGTCTCTCCCAGACACACTCCTCTCTGCTGTAGCCCCACCACCCAGGGATGCTCCAGGTCCAGGACACAGAGCTGTCCAGCCAGCGGGAGAGCATCCAGGGATATCAGACCAGAGAGGAAGAAAGAGACAGGCCCAGGAGAGCTGGCAACTCCCTGGAAGTGGACTAGTGGGGCCTCTGAAACTTCAGGAAGGTGGGAGTGCCTGGGCTGGCTGAACCCTCCACCACCCCATCAGAGGCTCTGTGGGAGCAAATTGGTGTCTTTTCTATTTACACTTCATATTTAAGATGAAACCAGGAGGGAGTTCCCCTTGTGGCTCAGTGGTTAAAGAACCCGACTAGTATTCATGAGGATGCAGGTTCACTCCCTGGCCTTGCTCAGTGTGTTAAGGATCCAGCATTGCCGTGAGCTGTGATGTAGGTCCGAGATGGAGCTCGGATCTGGCCTTGCTGTGGCTGTGGTGTAGGCCAGCAGCAGCAGCTCCGATTCATCTCCTAGCCTGGCAACTTCCATATGCCGCGGGTGCAGCCCTTAAAAAAAAAAAAAAAAGACCAAAAAAAAATAAGATGAAATAGGGGCAGAAGAAGGAGAAGAGAGGCAGGAAGGATGGGAAGAAGGCAAGGGCACCTTCTCACAGCCCTTGAGGCAGAGCTGCCCTTGACCGTGGCCATCTCCCCTCTAGGCTCAGCTCCCAGAAGGAGGCCTTGGTGCCCAGCGCTATCCTAAGTCGTCTGCATTCACCACCTCGTGTGGGGGTGCTATCTTCATCCCCATTTTATACATGAGGACAGAAGTTGAGGACCCTGCCAGAGGCCACACCAGCGGTGAGCAGCCTTGAGCCCAAGTCTCACTGGTCCAAAGCCAAGGGCTCTTGGCCTTGACCATCTCTTTCCTCTCCAGCCTCTGAGGCAGTGGGATGCACACAGGAGGTGCTCCATAAATGAGCGATCAAAGGCAGGAAGCAGGGAGAGCGGGAGGAAGAGAAGATAAGCAGGTAGCAAATAAATAGTCAAGGCGCTGTTTTCCAATGCCAGGCTGGCACGCCGCCCGGGACGGCTGCCCTACACCCGGGAGCCCCGGGCCTGCGCTTGCCTCATCTTTTCCAGAAGTATGTAAGCCCAGCTACGTCAGCCTTCAGGTATGCACTGAGGTCGCAGTGAGAGGCAGAGCTCTCGCTCTCTCTCCTCTCTCTCTTTCCTCCTCGAATCCGCCCTTTCACAGGCTACCTTCCCACCCCCAACCCAGCCAGCCATCCCAGCTGTGCCCCCCTCCCCTGGAGCCAGGCCCGGCTTGGCTGGGAAGCCTGTGACAGCCCCCTCAGCAAGGTAGATCCCTGCCCAGGGAGGAGATGGGTGCGTGGTGCCGGGGGAGGGGCGGGAGCCGCATCATCTAACAGGTTGGTCGGGCTGGGAGGCGTCCCGCCCTCGTGGAGCTAATGAGCACTGTGCGACAGGTGTCTGCTCCTCAGTCCCCAGCCTGCCCTGCCTGCGACCGGAGTCAGCCGCCACCACCCCTCAAAGGCTCCCTCACCCATCCCCGCGCCCTGCCCGCTCCGGGGCCCGGGGCCCGCAATGGCCTGCCGCTCCTGTGTCGTCGGCTTCAGCAGCCGCAGCAGCTGTGAGGTGACCCCGGCGGGTGGCCCCCGGCCTGAGGCCTCAGGATGGGGCAGCTGCGGGGCCCCCGGGCCGAGCTTCAGCTCCAGCAGCCTCACAGGCTGCTGGGCGGCTGGCACCGTCCCCAAGGTGACCGTGAACTCCAGCCTGCTGGAACCCCTGGACCTCAAGGTGGACCCAGCGATCCAGCAGCAGAAGCACCAGGAGAAGGAGGAAATGAAAGCCCTCAACGATAAATTCGCCTCCCTGATTGGCAAGGTGAGCAGAAGTGGGAGGGGGGTCCCCAAAACTAAGGCCCGGCAGGTCTGGGCGGGCGACTGAGCGCAGTATTTCTGGAAGCATCATGCCCCACCCCCGCCCGCAGCCAATGGGGAGCCGCCACTGCTAATTCCGCGGGCTAACTCCGAGCAGGGAGATGCGGCGGCAAGTGCCTGCCCCATCCTGATGTGGGCGAGAAAGGGACCCCAGGGTGGTCCCTGAGGAGTGTCTGAATAATAGTGTGCTGCGTGGCCTGGGGTCGCCTCCCCGCCCCAGGGGTGGACTAGGGAGAGGCTCTGAGTGTGACCAAGAGGATGCCCCCAAGTAGGAACAGCTGAAGGAGGCCGGGCTGCAGTCAGACCCCAAGGTAAATGGACAGGGGGCGTGCAGGGTGCCCAGAAGGAGGCTGCGGAGTGAGGGTGCCGCTGGGGCTGTCAGGTGATAGGAACGTGAGGGGCTGATGCTGCAAGTCAGAAACAGGTGGCCAGCCAGTCCTCCCTGTACCCACCGCAGGAGAGGATTCAAGTCCCCGGCACCCTACTTCCTGGACCCCGTTGTCATGGCCAACTCTCTGGTCTGGGCACAGGTCTTCAAGAGCTCGGAGAAAGTGCTGTCCACCTCCCAAAACTGCTCCTCACTCACCTCCTCCAAGAAACCTCCTGGCTCGGCTCCCCCCCCTCCACCCGGCCCCGCCCTGCAGGAGAATAATAGTCAGATAGTAGCAGCTACTGTTCCCGAACTGCTTACCGTGTGCCAGGAATTGTGCTGGGGGCTTTGTGTATTTACCCCTATTTCCTTCAACCTTCAGAAAGAAATCATCTTTATGCCCATTTTACAGATGTGGAAAACTCAACCTTCTTGCCCCTTCCCTGTAAACCCGAGCCCCATTCTTCTGCCCCTTCTCTGCCCCTTTGATCTCCCTGCCTCTGTGTCCCTCTGTGTGTGGCTAGTGTCCCCCCACTAGGTGGGCACCCACAGAGAGGGGCAGAGGGAAGAAAGTAACATGGCCAGAGCATCTGCTTGTGCCTGGCTCTGCCCACACTGCCCAGCACCCCGCAGTGGCTAGCTGGGAGATGGAGCAGCCCAGAGGTGAAGTGCCTTGCTCAGGGTCACACAACCAGCAAGGGTACAGTCTGGACTTGAACTTGGGTCTATGAGACCCAAAGCCAGCAGTCTCCGAGGTGAGAGTCCTTCCTCCCTTCCCCCACCCCCATTCCTGTGCCCACACCAACATTCCTGCACCCACACTTGGGATGCCCAGGCTGGGGGGTGTGGAGAGGAAGTGACAACCGGAGGACAACAGTCCTCTGAGGCGGAGCATCCCCACCACCGGCCCGGCCGGCTGCACAGAGCCGGAACTGCTGGGCGGCCACCCTCGGAGAATAGCCCGCTGCCCTGGGGAGGCAGGTCCCTGCAGAGCCACCTCCTCTCCAAACCCAGCTTAATCCCTTAAAAGGAATGCTTCGTGAGCTATGTCATTTGGCTCGGACGGGTGGCTTTTCTCCCCGAACGCCAGGGTTGACATCACCCTGTGCCTCTGCCATGAGGACAGGAGGAGGGGTCTGGGTCCTGTTCCCAGAGCCAGGGCGATGCCCTCTGAGATCCTTAGCAGAACTGGAACTTCCCAACCCTCAAATCCGAGCCTTGGCCTTGAGACAGGTGCTCTTCTGGATGGGATGCCAGGAAGCTTTAAGGCCAAGAAGTCCCGGCTGATCTGCCAGCTCAATGGAGAACATGGGTTAGTTAGTTCACCGTCGCTCCCTCTCTCCTTGTAAAGACTGTGAGGACCCAAGTGGAAGTGGGAGGGGTCAAGGAGATGAAATCTGCAGGTGCGTCACGAGGTTTGAATCCTGTCTCAGCCTCTGACCCGCTGTGTAATCTCAGACAAATTAGTTAACTTCGTGCCTCAGTATATATCCGTGTAATGGGCTTGTCAGAATCAAATGGCATCATTTTCAAAAAAGCATTTATAAAGCCCATAAATGGACCTGGCCCAGGGAACCCTTGAACCCTGGTAGTCCCTGCCACACAGGCACCTGCGAAGAAGAGGGGAGGGGCCGGCTGGAGGGAGGGGTGGAGGAGCTTCATGGGTAGGGGTGCATCACAGAGCTGGAAAGAGAGGCATGGGCCTCAGGATGAGAGGCTGTCACCAGGGTGGGGGTGGGGTCCTGGCAGAGAAGAGACAGGCCGGGCAGCCCTCCAGCTCCCCATCTTCTTCTAAGCCCTCTGAGGCACCAAGAGAAACCAGAGAGCACTGAGGAGGAGGTGGCAACAGGGAGACCCCCCAGGAGTCCACCAAGGGGGCGCTGGAGCAGTGTTGATCCTGCCACTTGCAGGCTGTGTTTCCTCAAGAAAGCCACTTACCCTCTCTGTGCTTCAGATTCCTACTCTGAGGGTAGCCCTGAGCTTATGCCAGTGGAGGGGGGAATTCGCAGCAGCAAGAGAGGAGGCGGAGAGAGGCAGGCAGAGGGCCATGCTGACACCCAGCAGAGGCCACTGACTGGGCCCTGTCACCCTCACATGCAGGCACCAGAGGGGATGGAGCTAGGACAAGAGAAGGGACTGCCAGGGGCGCCCAAGGAGGCTGCAGAGCCCAGGTGGTGAAGGGACCCTGAGGCTCCTTGGGTAAAGCCCAGTTCTGGCTGGAGGCAGGGGATGACACCTCCTCCCACCTGAGGAATAGGATCCACAAGCCCCAGGGACGTGACTCCTCAGTCAGGCTGGTCCCTGAAGTCTCCCAGGCGGTCAGCCTCCCTCCTCAGAAGGGGTCCCAGCCCAGCCCGGGCTGCTCAGTCCCCTCCACAAAAAGTACATCTCTCCCCATCCTGCAGGCCCCTGGAGTTGGGTCACCGTTAGTTCTGTGCTTCTGGGCCTCAGTTTCCTCATCTGTAAAATGGGAAGCAGGTAGACCAGGGGCTGGCTCTCTGAGGCCCTCCTATAGCCGCTGCCTATGATCTCAGGGCAGGGGGTCAGCCAATGATCTCAGGGCAGCAGAGGGCGGGGAGAGGAGGTCAGCCAGGTGGGGAGGAAAGGGAAAGAGTGCTCAGCAGCCTTGATAGGTTGGAGGCAGTTAACCTAGCACCTCACAGGGTGCCAGGACTTCCCGCCCTCACCCTCCCCTTCCGGAGGCCTTTGTTCCCAGAGGGAGGAACCTTTCTGCAGGGAAGGTTCTGGGTGGGGGATGAGTTTCCATCCCCACCCACTGAAAAAACAAGCAACTCCCCCAAGGGCAGCAGGGGGGAAGGGGCTTCCCTGGATCCCCCACAACCCCAAGCACCCCTTGGCTGGACTGGCTGGCCAAGGGCCCCATCTCCCAGGAGGCAGGTACTAAAGCCTAGGGGCGTAAGGTTAGACCGAGGGAAGGACTTCCTGGTCTAAAGGGGTTTGTGTTGCTCGTGGGTGGAGAGAGGAACCTCACAGCTCTCCTCTGACCCCGCCCTCAGTGTAAACACGGGGCTCCTGCCCATCAAGACGCAGGCAGGTGGAGTGAGCAGAAACCAAGCTCCCCACCGGCGATCCCTCACACACACAAGCAGGACGGAAACCCTCTTGACCACATCCCTACTGAACCTGTCTGGCTGTAATGACAGCAAACTGTAGGCTTAAAGTCGTCTTCAAGGAGAATTTACCAGCACGAATGGGAGTTAAGGAGAGAAACGATAGCCCACAAATGCCACGGTCCCGTATTCCGCAAGGGCCAAAGGTGCCTTTCCCAGGGCACCGGTATCCCAGGAAACCTGTGGACATGGGCAGAGTTGAGGGGGGGGGGACAACTGGCACCCAAATTCAGGAGGAACAGGACTTTGAGGTCTAGAGTCGGCAGCTGGCATCAGATGGGCCTGTCTGGGAAGCTTGGTGACCAAGTTGCTGTGTGACCCTGGACAAAACACCTGACCTCCCTGAGTCCGTGCCCACCCCCCGACCCCATCCCCGGCCCCCGTCTCCTCCTCTGTAAATGAAGGATGCAGACTGGCTGATCCAAAATGTTCCTAGGAGTTCCCACTGCAGCCCAATGGGATCAGCCGCAGCATCTTGGGAGCGCTGGGGCAAGGGTTTGATCCTCAGCCTGGCACAGGGGGTTAAGGATCCAGCATAATGGCAGCTGTGGTTTAGGTCTTGACGGCCACTCAGATCTGAGCCCTGGCGCGGAAACTCTATATGACACGGGGAGGCCGAAAGAGAAGGAAAAAAGAGGGGGGTGGCTCCTGGCTGTGGTTCTGGCTCTTTCAGGCTGTGATTCTGGGAGCTGGTGCCAGCAGTGGACAGAAGGAGGTCCAGCGACTTGCCTGTGGTCACAGGGAATGTCACCAGGCTGGTTGTCCAACATCATCAGGACAATAATAGGCTGCACTGTCTTGGAGCCTGGCCCCAGCCACCCCTCCTGCCTCAGTGGCCTAGCCCTGTCCTGGGCACCAAGGGGGCAGGGACCCCAAGAGGCGAGCAGATGGCTCTCAGTCTGCAAGGGAGGGGGGCAGCACAGGACAGAAGAGGAGCAGATAAGCTGAGGGCCACATACTAGAGGGAAGTGGGGAGCTCCCAGCCAGGGGAGGTGCGAAAGAGAGTGAATGCCTGTGAGGGGCTGTGCCTGGACAGGACTGGGGGCGGGGGCAGGCTGTGCTGGGCTGAACTGGATGGAGGGAAGGAGAAGACTCCAGAAGGACCTTGCCAGCCTGCCAGCCTGCCGGTGGCTGAGGAGGGGCGTCGGGGGGAGGAACCGCAGGAGCCCCTGCAGAAGTCTGAGCAGGAGAGTGTGAAGGACGCAGGATCTGAGAGGAGCACAGGGCCCAGAGCCCTCCCCATCTTTGTCCCCAGGGCAAGCCTGGCCCTAACCAGAAGCGGAAGCCAGTCCTGGAAGGGCGGCTGGGTTCCCAGGGCCCACAGAGACCCTGAAACTGCCTGGAGACCTATGTTGCCGTGTTTCAAAGATTCTAAACCCAAACTGCCTGGATTCCACACCTGGCCCTGCCACTTGCTCATCACGTGACCTTTGGGCAAGGTACTGAGCCTCCCTGTGCCAGGTTTCAGTGTCCATAGGGTATAGCTGATAAGAATACCCACCCTGCCGGGCTGTTTGGGGATTTAACAGGTTAAAGACGTCCAGCCACAGAGGAAGGCCCGGCACGCACTGCAGCAGTCTTTGCTGCTTACTGCTCCAAAGCTCATCCCCGGGTCCTTCTCTCCACAGCTAGGCAGGGCGGGTGACATCACCCCCGACTTCTAGCTGGGGAAACCGAGGCTCAGAGAGGCAACAAGTCCAGGGCTGTTGGGAGGATTAGCACTAAAGAACCAACCAGGCCCTGCCCTGCTGAGTGTCCAAGGCAAGATGAGACCGGACTTGGTGAGGTGGGCGGCAGATGGGCCTCTGGCACCCATGTGCCCTGGAACCTCCCACCCAAGCCCTGGGGAAGGCCTGGAGAGCCTGTCCCATGTCACATTCCCGGCTTAGTCCCTCTCCTGCCATCTATTTGGCCCCGCTCTTCCTCCAGGAAACCTTGGCTAACTGGCCCCACCTCTCTCAGATTCCCTCCTTATCTCACCATCTTCGGTGTGAACAATCAGTAATTGGAGATGCCATCTGAAGGCGCTGAGCGAGGCCCCAGTGGGTGTGCTCTGAGCAGATGAGCAGATGAGCTGCCACTTGCGTGGAGTCCCCGGGGGGGGGGGGCCATGCTGGCTGGGCCACGCCTGGCCCTCTCAACCCCAGCTCTCCCGCTCTCCTAGGTGCAAGCCCTGGAGCAACGCAACCAGCTGCTGGAGACCCGCTGGTGCTTCCTGCAGAGCCAGGACTCAGCCGCCTTTGACCTTGGGCACCTCTACAAGGACTACCAGGGCCGGCTACAGGAGGAACTGCGAAAAGTGAGCCAGGAACGAAGCCAGCTGGAGGCCAACCTGCTGCAGATGCTTGAGAAGGTGGAGGAGTTTCGGATCAGGTAGGGGGCGCCCCGGGGAGGGGGGGGCTGTGGGCCTGTAAGGAGGGTGGGGACTATCCTGCATTCTGGCACAAGGTCTGGGTGCCCAAGCCAGAAGAAGAGGAAAATTCTTTTTTTGTTTTTTGGTTTTTAGGGCCACACTTGCGGCATATGGGGGTTCCCAGGCTAGGGGTCGAATCGGAGCTACAGCTGCCAGCCTACACCACAGCCACAGCAACGCAGGATCCAAGCCACATCTGTGACCTACATCACAACTCACGGCAACACAGGATCCTTAACCCACTGATCGAGGCCAGGGATCGAACCTGCAACCTCATGGTTACTAGTCAGATTCGTTTCCATTGCACCACAATGGGAACTCCAAAACTTCTTTAAAGAACAATTCTTTTTACTCCACGCTAATTGAAGACCTGCAATGTGCCCACAGAACTCTAAATATTAGGAGAACAAGGCAGTGAACCTGCAGCTATCCCCTCAAATAAATAGTGACCCTTACAATGAAGTCAGTCTTGTAGTGGCTGACAGCTAAGCCCCGCGCTTGCTTACTGGCCCTGGGCACCGTCACAGCCTCTGTCCCCTACCCCTTCCTCTTGTGCCCATAAACACACTGACCCTCACTGGTCCAGCGGTACTGGCCCACAGGTCCCACTGACAATGGGAAACTAGTCACTAGCCAGACAACAGATGAGCTACTTCTTTGAATGTATCATGGGATTTTGATCTCTCATGGGCTGGAAAGGGAAGGGGGTGGGTATAGGCAGGGGGCAGAAATGATGGGGTTTACTTGCATAAAGAAGCGATCCCCCAGAGTTCCCGTGGTGGCTCAGCACTTTGAGAACCCGACATAGTATCCATGAGGATGCAGGTTTGATCCCTGACCTCACTCAGTGGGCTAAGGATCCGGCATAGCCACAAGCTGCAGCATAGGTCAAGGCTCAGACCCGGTATCAGCACAGGCCAGCAGCTGCTGCTCCAATTCGACCCCTAGCCCAGGACCTTCCATATGCCACAAGTGCAGCCCTAAAAAGGAAAAAGAAAAAGAAGAAGCAATCCCTCTAGGTAATGTGTGCACGACCTCCGTGGTGGACTCGGGGGGTCTAGAGAGAAGAGGAAAACACAGCTCCAGCGTGCAGGATGCTTTCATAACCTAATGGGACAGGAAGATGGGGAATAAACAGCTAGAAGGAAGGATGGCCCAGGCTCAGGCATGACTTGGCCCCTGTGCAAGGGGATTATGCCCCGCCCACACCCCTCACTAGCTCCATGGCCTCAGGCAAGGTGCTTCCCACGCCAGCTTCAGTTTCCTTCCATATGGAGTGGGAACCGTGATGGCTGTGACCAAGCTAAGGCTGGTGTGAGACTTCAGTGTGGTGCCCGGCGATTATAAATGGCCACTCCCTTGTCCCCTGGAAGGCTGAGTGCCCAGCACACAGTGGTCCTTGATTCAGGTTTGCTGAGCTGAACTGACCAATCTACAAATGTGCCTTTTTTTTTTTTTTTTGGTCTTTTTAGGGCTGCACTCACAACATATGGAAGTTCCCAGGCCAGGGGTCGAATCGGAGCTACAGCTGCCGGCCTACATCCCCGCCACAGCCACGCAGGATCTGAGCTGCATCTGCCACCTACACCACAGCTCACGGCAACGCCAGATCCTTAACCCACTGAGCAAGGCCAAGGATCGAACCTGTGTCCTCATGGATGCTAGTCGGGTTCATTACCACTGAGCCACAACGAGAACTCCCTGAACCGCCCAATCTAGGAAGGCAGACCAGTTACCAGTAGCTAAAAGGAGAGGTGGCCCTCTCTGACCAGACACTGGCCAGGGCTTCAAAGACAGGGAGGCTGGGCGGAGCAGAGAGGCCAGTTTCCCTGTAAGGGGCCCCCAGCCAGGGTGAGGGAAGGACAGGGTATGGTGGAATCCCCATCCTCCTCCTGCGGTGCTTGAGCCACACCCCAGCCCTGTGATATGAGGGGAGGCTCGAGTCTCCAGGCAGCCCATCAGGAGGCCAGGGACCTGGGCTATGGCTGTGGCTCGCTCACTGCCTCTGCGCATAGGCGCCCCCTGCTCAGACCACATTCAGAGGGGCGGACGCTCTCCCATTCCAGGGACCTCAGTTTCTTCATCTGTGCATGGATCTGGCTAGAATTTCCCAGCCAACTGGCATGATCGGCAGCCCTGGCCTGGGCTGGTCCTCGTGGCTGGGCCCCGCCCTGACCTGGAGGCCACCTCTGCCCCAGCCCTACCCTCCCAGTCCTAGAGAAACACTCAGGGACCCTGCCCTTTCTGACAGCAACAAAAGAAATCATGCCAGGACCCCGGTGCCCACGGTCTTTGCCCGCAAAGGCTCAGAGAATGGCAGAGCTGGATGGGGACTTGGGTCCTCCTTCGATGGAAGGAAAGAGAGGCCCAGAGAGGGCAGAGGCTTGTCCTCAGTCACACAGCCGTGTGTCCTGAGCCCCATCCCTAACCTCGCCAGCTACCGTGTAAGGCTGCTTCCGTGAGAGCAGCCAGATCACATCCAGGGAGGCACTTTGTAACTGGAAGCGCTATACAAACACTCCTTGTTGTTTTAATCTGGCTCAGCCCCCTCATTTGGCCTGCTGCCTGGTTTCCATCTGCTGCCTGATTTTACCATAGGATCTCAGGGCCTCTCTTCCTCTCTCTCTGGGTTAGGGACCCATCCGTGTTGGAGGAGGTGAGGCTGGAGGGTCTCTGGGTCTGCAGGCTAAAGCCAGGGAAGCTGTAGCCTGGCTGTGCAAAGCCTGGGGCCCCTAGAAGCCAGAAGGTGCCAGGCCAAGCCCTGGCAGGGAGGGATGTGCCCCGCTTGTACAAGGCCAATGAGATCAGCTTCACTCCTGAATAAAAACAAGTTGGGGGGGGGGCGCCGTGCGGGGGTACGGGGGTGACAAGCTGAAAAGGGCTGAGAACGTGTTTGGGAGCTAATGGCTGGCAGAATGGCAGGGGATTGGGGGTGCAATGGGGGGAGATGGCACCCCATAAGCCTATCAATGGAGACCTCCAAAAGCCTTGATGCAGCAGGGACCCTAAGGATTGGCTAGCTAACCCTTCCATTGACTAAGGATGACGCAGAGGCCCAGCAAGGGGAAGCCACTTGCCTGAGGCCACACAGCAAATGCAGAATGCCAAGTACAATTGTGCAAGCTGTTCACTGCACAAGGGCATCTGGTTAAGGAGGGGAATTGGGATGGAATTGCAGGGGAGTTGATGAGAAGGGAGAAGGGATGACTGCACAAAAGCCTGGGAAGGGCGGTGGGAGTGAGGAGGTTTGGTGCCTCAGAGGGCCCCCCCGCTAGACAGCTCTCCCCAGGGTCCTGCGTCCAGGCAGGCGAAACTCTGCTGGCCAGAGGAGGGGGAGAAGGGGAGAGGTTGGGCATGGGGCTTGCGTGGGGTGGCCATAAGTGGAAGCTTCTCAACTCAGGGCTCCACAGACCCCTGTCCCCAAGGCAGAGAATTTTTCAGAGGACCCCAAATTCCAGAGGGAGGCCAGTTCGAGTCAGCCCAGCCCTGAGGATTTGTGAAGGTCGTGCAAGAACTGCCTGCTCACTCTGCAATGAGGCTTCCCCCACAGTTTCTTTCTGGAAATGCTGAGACAGAGGGGCTAAGGGCCAAGGCCTGGGGTTGGAGAGAACTGAGCTCAGATAATAATAATAGCAAGCGCTTTAATGGGTGCCCAGCACTGTTGTAAACACTCTATGTATTAACTTATTTAATCCTCGAGACATTGCTATTGGAGTTCCCATCGTAGCTCAGGGACAACAAACCCGACTAGGATCCATGAGGATGCGGGTTCTATTCCTGGCCTCACTTAGTGGGTTAACGATCCTGAGTTGCCATGAGCTGTGGTGTAGGCTACAGACGCGGCTCGGATCCTGCGTTGCCGTGGCTGTGGTTCAGGCTGGTAGCTGCAGCTCTGATTTGACCCCTAGCCTGGAAACTTCCATATGCCACAGATTCAGCCCTAAAAAGACAAAGGGGGGGCATCACTGTTATCATGACATCGTGACAGAGGCACACATCAGTAGCCTATCCAAGGTCACACAGCTAGCAAGAAAGCCAGGAATGAAGCCCAAATAATCTGGCTCTGAAGCCTGATGACACTACACTAGCTTCCAAGCCTTCCTCTGAGCCTCCATTTCCTCATCTGTGAAATGGGATCCACAGCACATCCTTGGCTGGGGGCTCTGATAGTCACAGGAGAGAGTGCAAGCTTCTTGGGCATTTTGTTCGCCCTGGAGGCCCCAGATTGCAGAACAGTCTCCCTGGCCACCCTGCCTCTCCCCCAGGTCACTGCATTCTCGGAGCCCCTCACAGACTCTCAGGAGCCGAGGCAGTGGCCAGGGAGAGTGTGTGCCCTGCACACTGAGTTTCAGAGACCCAGGTGCCCTGCAGGCTCTCAGCCCTGGGGTCTGCTCCCCTCAGCCCTTGGGTAAGCTGGTGGAAAAGGAGGGTGGCAGGTCCAGCTGGCTGACGTGGACCATGGGAGACGCTGCCCCATCTGTGATATCAACCGGGGCAGGCAGGCGGCTGTAATTAGAGCTGCTGGTGATTCAGGCATTCCCTGGAGAGGAGGGGAGCAAACAGGAAGCCACAGAATCCCACATCCACTGGCGCAGGCTAGGCTTCAGATGGGAGCGGGCAGCGGGCAGACACCTACGGAGGGAGCCAAGAGGGTAAGATCAGGGATCCAGAGATGCCCTCTCCCCACCCAACAGTCTGTGTTCCCAACACGAGGTGGACTTGAGTAAGAAGGAGGCACATCTGAGAAGAGAGGGAACCCACCTTTGTGGAGTGCTAACCGTGCCCATCTGTCATCGCAACAGGGGTGGACTTCCAGCGCCCAAGCACACAGCTAGATAAGGGAGGGGGTGGAGTTACCAAATACAGCGGGGGCCCATCTAACTGCACCGTCTATGCTCTTCCTGTTCTCCCTCTCGAAGGAAGAGGACACGGTGTCCTACTGTCTAACAAAGCAGAGGGAAGAAGGATAAGGCTGCGGGGAAGGGAGGGGTTTGGAGAGGATGACGTGTCAGCAAGATGCTCAGAACAGACGCAACCAAAGGCACAGCTTGTTTGAAACAGAGGCTCTCAGAGGAGGAGATGGCGGGGAAAGATGAAGGAACCAATATCCGGGTGAAAAGGCTGCACAATCAGGAGAGGCTTCCTGGAGGAGGTGAATGTGGAGTGGAGCCAGGAAAGAGGCAAATGCCAGTGGGAGAGGAATGGCTGATCATCGGGAAGGAGGCAGCAGGGGGAGTGGAATGTCTGCTTCCCCAGAGCCAGTGCCAGGGGCTCTGTCACAGGCAGAAGGGTGGTGTCATAGAGACAGAGGACTGCGTTCATCTAAATGAAGGGGCTCCTTTTTTCCTAAGTGGCGCAAGGCACAAATACAACTGCAGAGGCTCTGGGCTCTATGACCCCTTGCCAAGTCCCACCACATCCAGCTGAGCAGCCTCTCTCTGTGTGTCTCTCCCCTTCTCCCCATCTCCCAGGTATGAGGATGAGATCTCCAAGCGCACAGACCTGGAGTTCACCTTCGTCCAGCTGAAGAAGGTAGCTGCCCAGCCTGCCCCAGGGGCTCCTTCTGCCCTCTTTCTCTCGGGATCCCCAGGCTGAGCCCCAGGACCATAGGCAGGGAGATACGTACCTGTCCCCACCCTGCTTCTCCTCCCAGGTTCTGAGCCAGGTCTCCTCTGGGGATCACCCCCATGTCACCCAGGAAGCAAAGCACCCCCCACCCCCCTACCCCTGCTTCGGGACCGCCTCCATTCCCTCTCCCATCATTCACCGCTGCTCCCACCCCCAGGACCTGGATACAGAGTGTCTTCGAAGGACGGAACTAGAGACCAAGTTAAAAGACCTGCAGAGCTTTGTGGAGCTGATGAAAAGTATCTATGAGCAGGTGAGAATTCGGGGTCAGGGTCCCACGGAGCCAAGAACAAACTGGTCCATGGGCCAAGGATGCAGGGGAGGCAAAGGCATCCGGTGGGGTGTGGAAACTTCGGCAGGACTCACTGTTTCCCACCACAGAGGTTAATGCTTTCCTGAACGCCTTGGTGCAGCTGTCTGTAATCTGACATAGGAGTTCCCATTGTGGCTCAGCGTGTTAAGAACCCGACTAATATCCACGAGGATATGGGTTCAATCCCCGGCCTTGCTCAGGGGGCTAGAGGATCCGGTGTTGGGGTGAGCTCCGCTCAAATCTGACGTTGCTGGAGCTGTGGCATTAGGCGGGCAGCTGCAGCTCTGACTCAGCCCCTAGCCTGGGAACATCCATGTGCCATAGGTGCGGCCCTAAAAAGCAAAATAGCAATAATACTAATAATTTGACACAGACCCTCATCACTCATTTCATGGAGGTGGCAGATGCCCACAAGGCCTGTCTCAGGGAGAGCCCTGCCTTCATGTGTGTTGGAGCCCTGAGAGCGTGCAGGAGACTAGGACATCCAGGGAAGCGTCAGGAGGTGGCCTCAGAGCAGGAAACCAAGGGGCCCTGAATGGCCATTCTTACTGAACTAATCTCTCTCTCTCTCTCAACCTTGCAACCTAAATCACAGGCACCCACGGTTCTAGCTCTGGGGGACTTGCACTGCACCCTCTGCCATGTGGGGCCTGGCAGGGAAGATCTGTAGTCAGATTCTGTGGTTCCAAGATCGTACTAGCTTCTGCTGCACAAAAATGACCCAGTAAATGCAGACAGAGGCGCCTCTGACACATTCTCATTTGTCCCTAAGTTTTCAGCTGAGCCTGGGGGCGGTCAGTGGCCCAGCAAGGCCTGTCCCACTGCAGATGGGCCCTGTAGATGGGCCCTACCACTCTGCCTGCTGAGCATCCTTTGGGCATGTGTTCCCCACTTTGTATCCTCTGTTTAAGGCTGAGGACCTGATAGGGGTGATGCTTTGATTCAGCTATGAGCAGGCAGGACCATTGTTGGGAATGACAGGGCTTGGCAGCCTGGGTGCTACAAACCGCTGGTGCCAAGCTATGGCAATGCAGCCCAGGGCAGAGCAGGGATCAAAGGCACTGCCGCAGTCGGAAAGGGCTGCTGACCCCAGCTTCATGGCCTTGTCCCGTGGCGAGGGAGATTGGGCCTCGTGGTGGCACGTGGGCCTCACTGCTTTCTCAGCCGGGGCTTGCATGGGCTGAGACTTGTCTGAGGCCATGGGAGGCAGCAGAGCAGAGAAAGCCTCACCACCCTTGCCCACGGCAGGGAGGCAGCCCTTGTGGGCAGACCACCCAAAATGCTTCCTGTCCCTGGCATAGTTCCCCACAGCCTGGCCAAGCCAGGGCTGACCAGGCCACCATGCCCACTAAGTGGCTGGGGTAGCGGATGAGGCAGACATCAGCAGGGCCCATGTTTCAGAGCGTCTAGTCCACCCTGCTCACCCACATCTCAGCGAGCCCAGGGCCAGGTGGAGGCCCTCTAGGTGTGGAAACGTAGCTGAGGAAGACGGGGCATAACCAGCCATATACCTGAGCGTTGCTGGAGGCACACCCGCCAAACTTCCGGACCTCCGTCCCAACAGCCAGGCTGGGGACTCCATCCAGACTTACCAGCCGGAGGGCCCCCTTCCCAACTCTACCTTTTTTTTTTTTTTTTCAACATTTCTGTGACTTGGAACAAGTTATTTCTCCTCTTTGCACCTTATTTTCCTCATCTGTAAAATGAGGGGAGTGAGAGTAGCAGACTCGTCGGGTTATGATGGGAGAAATCCATTCATTCACTGATAAGTGTGTTGAAACTGATATCACAGCAACGAGCAAAGCCCCTGCTCTCAGGAGGGCACAACTCGGCTCAGAGGGGCAGGTAACAGGCTGGTAGACGCATATCTGGATAAGATCACTTTGGAGAGTGCAACGTCACTGGCATGCAAAGAAACCAGGTGATGCCCTAGGGCCAGAGGGAGGGGAAGCGTCAGCCCCCAGCCAGAGGGGTGGCTCAGAGGAGGCCTAAGCGAGTGAAGGACCAGCCCGGGCAAGGCCTGGGGCCCTGGATGGAGCATGGCCCTTATTCTAAGCATGATGGGCAGCCCATGGTAGGGACGAGGGGTGGCTGCTGCTGCAGGCAGGGTGAAGGTGCGTTTGTGCTGTGGGGGGACCGCTGTGGAGAAGGGGCCACAGTGAATGCAGGAGGTGCTCAGTGCATTTACTTTGTACACACACACACACACACACACACACACACACACTATATGTATATATGATGGTATATACACATATACGTAAGTATTATAGTATATACACATACATGTATAGTATGCATAATATATAAAATATGTTATGATATGTATTTATATATGCATGTATATAGTATGTGTGTATATATATATTATATATTATACATATTATGTTATATACCATATTAAACATATATATACTGTTTAATACTATAACATATACCATATTAAACATGTATACGCTATGTTTAATATGGTATATAACATGATAATATGTTATATGCCATATTAAAATATATTAATACATTAAAATACATTCTATGTAATAATGTATTGCATTATTATTACATATTATACATAATAATAGTTATTATTGTTTTGGGAGGCAGAGAGGTGGCAAGGTGGTGTCAGGCAATAAAGTTCAGGTCTCTCTCCATGTACCTCCACAGGCTGAGACGGCAACGCTGATCCCTTGCTAAAAAGATTCCCCACACCAGTGGGTCTCTAAGCCAACACTGCCTAGTAAAAAAATAATTCAGGGAGTTCCTGTTGTGGCGCAGCGGGTTACACACCCGACTAGTTTCCATGAGGATGCAGGTTCGATCCCTGGCATCGCTCCGTGAGTTAAGGATCCGGCATTGTCATGGGTTGTGGTGTAGGTCGAGGACACGGCTCAGATCCAGCATTGCTGTGGCTGTGGTGTAAGCCGGCAGCTGCAGCTCCGATTCAACCCCTCGCCTGCAAACTTCCACATACAGCAGGTGTGGCCCTAAAAAGAGAAAGGAGGGAAGGAAGGGAGGAGGGAAGAGATGAAGGAGGGAGGGGAGGAAGGAAGGAAAATTCAAGCCACGTAGGTAATTGGAAGTTTTCTAGCAGCCACATTTTTAAAAAAAGCAAAGAAACAGAAAAAATAATTTTAATATATCCCACTTAGCCCAAAAGAGACAAAATATGGGTATGTAATCAATATAAAAAAATGAATGGGTTATTTCACATCTTTTTCTCATTCCAAGTCGTCAAAATCTGGTGTGTATTTCACACCTCCAGCTCATCTCAGTTCTGACTGGCCACATTTCGAGTATTCACGACCACATAGGAATAGTGGCTGCAACATCAGACAGAGCAGGTCCAGGCAAAGGAAGGTCCAGCCACGGCCCCTTCAGGTGGAATGAAAACATGGTGGAAGGTGAGCAGCCCCAGGACGGCTGGACACTGGTTTCAATTTGGAGCAGATACCAGAAAAGCACTGCTCTATAGGCCCACCCTAGTGTCCCAGGAAACAGCCTTCCCCTCTCCCAAGACACACACACACACACACACGCACACGCACACGCACACGCACACGCACGGTCCAGGATAAGTTATAGAAAGCCATTCTCAGAAGTCAATGGCCAGGGAGTTCCTGTCATGGCACAGCAGAAATGAATCTGACTAGGAACCGTAAGGTTGCGGGTTCGATCCCTGGCTTTGCTCAGTGGGTTAACAATCCAGCATTGTCATGAGCTGTGGTATAGGTCACAGACTCAGCTCGGATCTGGCATTGCTATGGCTCTGGCGTCGGCTGGCAGCAACAACTCTGATTACACCCCTAGCCTGGGAACCTCCATATGCTGCGGGTACAGCCCTAGAAAAGGCAAAAGACCAAAAAAAAAAAAAAAAAAAAGAAGAAGAAGAAGAAGAAGTCAATGGCCAGAGGTGCTCAGGGCCTCATCTACACACTGTAGCCTCCCAGGCAACCCCCTTGCTCCTCAGCTCCCGGGACACGGGCTGGTAAGTGGCCCCCGGGGCTCCCATTCCCCCTCAGCTTCCCAAATACAGACCAGCTCCCAAGTGCACTTGGTCCGGGCTGCGTCCAGCCAGAATGCCACCGCTCCACCCATACATAAACCCTGCTCCCAGGGACATTAGCTACAGAATCCACTGACAACCCCCTGCAGCCAGGCATAACTCCCAGGATGCTGATTCCTGCAAAGAGGACCTGGCATGTCTGAGCTGCTTTGGCGCCTGCCTTCGTGGTGTCTCCAGTGGCTGCTCTGGCCCTGGACACTTCATTCTGGCTCCATTGCCTTTACCAGCCACAACAGTAGCTTCCTTAGCTGTTGTGTACAATTTTCCAGGCTCTGGGCTGAGTGCTTTCCAGATGTAATCCCACTTAATCTTCCCAATAAACCTCTAAAGTAGGGATATTATAACTAAGAGAGCATGGACTTTAGAGCAGCTTGGATTTGAATCTTGGCACGGTAATTATGTGAACTTAAGCAGGTTCCTTTAGCTCTTTATGCCTCAATGTCCCTGTCTGTGAAATGGGGAGAATAACAGCCCGAGCTCACTGGCCGGCTGGGAGCACTTATCTTGCCCACATATTCTAAAGCACTGACAAGAGTGTCTGGCACATGGTTAAGTATTTAATAAGTGTTAGTTGTTTTCAGTTCTATAACTATACCCATTTTACCAATAGGAAAACTGAGGCTTGGCTACAGTTAACGACTTGACCAGGGTTACCCAGCTAGTAAGAGGCGGTGGTATTATTCAGAGCCCAGTGCCATTAAGCACTAGATTTTACTGAGTAGAGATTTTACTCTCAGAGTCGTCAGCATCTTCGCTGACCCGGGGTCCCACAGTGAGGGTGGTCACACACCTGGCAGCCTCCTCAGACTCTGGCTCCTAAGAGAAGCTCTAACCTGTACCTCGGCTTAATTCTTGCCAAGCTGGAGGTGCACATCTCTCCAGGAGCCCATCCCACGTGGCATTTCCCACGTGCACAAGCCAGCATTGTCATGCCCTCTGCAGCCCGGCGGGGACCCGGCGTGTCTGAAGGTGCAGGTTTTCTAAACCCTCCGTTTCATGCTTCTGTTCACCATGCTCATGCTTCCTCTGCCTCTTTCCAGAAAGGACCTGAGGCTGCCCCATCAGCCAGGTTTCGTCCCCGCTTTTGCCTCAGGGGTGCCCTGTGTTCTGACAGTGCCCTGGCTGTCCCCTGGCCCATAACAAATGTCACCCTAGGCCTGGGTGAGAAGTGCCCCCTGGAGAGCTTTATCTGAAGCACCCCAAGCCCACCAACCCCCACAACATGGTGATCAAGGAAGCCCCAAGCTGCAAGCTCTGACACTGTCTGCAGCCAAGCCCTGGCTGGGATGTTGGTTCCATTTGGGAAATGTCACTCTCCAGTGATGACCCCAGGGCCAGCAGAGGTGCAGCCTGAGTCTGTAGGCACCATCACCCTTCTCCTTGCACAGGCTGGGGCCTCCCCCTGTCTTTGCTCAAAGATCTCTAAGTTCATTTGAAGAGCAACTAAAACCCTTTATCAGGAAACCCCTTAAAGGGCTGCTGGCCACCAAGCAGAGTCCCCCCAGCTCCAGGGTAGAGACAGGTTTGCCTGCTGCTGCCCAGGCTTCCTGTTCCAGGAGGCGATTCTTATCACCAGGGATGCTTAGGAAGCAGGTTCAGACAGGGGCGAACAGATGGGGCAGGGTGGTGGGGGACGGAGGGGGGTTAGGGGGGGTGGCGACCCTCCTCAGTGGCCCGGCAGCTGGTCATGTGGCTCTAGCTGACCTGCCCCATCCCACAGTCTACAGCCACAGAGATACAAGCTGCAGGGCACAGGTAGTGGCCTCTGCAGGTACAGACTCCAGAGGTCCAGCCAGCACCTGCCCGAGCGTAAAGACAGGTGGAGCTCAGGAAGGGGGTGCAAAGTCGGGAACCAAGATCGGAAAGTGGTCAGGAACCAAAAACAGAATCTGGATCTGATTAGGCCTGGATCTGAGTTGATGCAGAGCCCACTGCCACTTTTGGGGAAACACACGGGCCAGAGGAGCATGTTAAACACCAGCACTCAGGAGTTCCCCTTGTGGCGCAGCAGAAATGAATCCGACAAGTATCCATGAGGATGCGGGTTCGATCCCTGTCCTCGCTCAGGGATCAGAGGAAACAGAGAGTCACCAGGGGGATGGAGGGACTACGGGGACAATGGCAGCTGAGGTACCCCCCACCAGCCCTGAGCCTCCCAAGTCTGTGTCCTACCAGGAGCTGAAGGACCTGGCAGCCCAAGTGAAGGATGTGTCGGTGACCGTGGGCATGGACAGCCGCTGCCACCTCGACCTGAGCGGCATCGTGGAGGAGGTGAAGGCCCAGTATGATGCCATCGCGGCTCGCAGCCTGGAGGAAGCAGAGGCGTACTCCCGGAGCCAGGTTCTGGGCTGGCCGGGCAGGCTGGGAAGACACAGCCAGCACAGGGGGCGCTGCACCAGCTGAGGCTGCCGGCAGCCCTGGCGGCTGAGATTCTGGGAGACAGGGATGGGGAGACCGAGAGAAAGGACGAGCCCTGAGCTCCCAGGCAGAAAGCGCTGCACCAGGCCCCTGGGGCGACGGTACAGGGGAAAGCCCGCAGTCTGCACCCTTCAGAGGCTCACAGGGATGCTGCCACCCAGTAGCACCAGGCCAGGTGTGGGCATGGCCTGTGGGGCTCAGTCTAGGGGCAGCCAGAGAGGCCATCCAGAGACAGACGAGGTGGGAGCAGGAGGGGAGGAGGGGGCTGGTGGCCTGGGAGTGGTGGGCCCCAGAGGAGGAGGCAGGGCTGGGGTTTGAGGAAAACGGAAGGACAAGAAGCCAGGGGTGCTAGGGGGGACACAGGGAGCTGGCCCTCACGACTCCCTCCTCCATGCCCTCCAGCTGGAGGAGCGGGCCGCCTGCTCAGCCAAGTTGGGGAACAGCCTCCAGAGCAGCCGCAGAGAGATCGCTGACCTCAACGTGCGCATCCAGAAGCTCCGATCCCAGATTCTCTCCATCAAGAGCCACGTGAGTGTCTGGAGGACCCACCCGGGGGGTGGAGCAGGGAGGAGCGCGGCACTCACACTCTGCCACACTCACACACATGCACGCGTGCTCACACCTGAGGCATCCATGCAAGCCCTGGCTGAGTGACCCTTGGGCAGGTCACTGAGCAGCCCTGTGCCTCAGTTGCCTCTTCTTTCCCCCTAAGATGGCTCTGAGGATCACATAAGCTTTGCACTTGAAAGTGGCTGGGACTGTTAGGGAGCTCCACTACATACACCCGGAGCCCACTGCCTCCCCCCCAACCCCCGCCCCAGGTCCCGCTCCCACTATATAGAGAGAAGGGAAGGGAGGCCTAAGTAAGTCCCAGCTTCCAGCCAGGCTGCGCCATCAGAGAAGTGCCACCCTGTACAGACAGCTGGGACAGGGTCCTCTGGGGGCTTGTCAGACATCTCTCTTTGGAGGCCTTAGGAAAGGGTCTCCTTAGGTCTAACTGAATTCCCTCTTGCTGCAGTGCAACTCATTACCCCACGCAGGAATGCCCTGGCTTAGCCCTCCCTCCCACACACACCCCACCCCCACCCCCAAGCCCTGGCCGGCCCTCCCCCGCCCACGTCGGCTCACTGACCCCTTTCCTCTCCCCTCCTGGCTGCAGTGCCTGAAACTGGAGGAAAACATCAAGGCAGCGGAGGAGCAGGGAGAGCTGGCCTTCCAGGACGCCAAGGCCAAGCTGGCCCAGCTGGAGGACGCCCTGCAGCGGGCCAAGAAGGACATGGCGCAGCAGCTGCGCGAGTACCAGGAGCTGATGAATGTCAAGCTGGCCCTGGACGTGGAGATCGCCACCTACCGCAAGCTGGTGGAGGGCGAGGAGAGCCGGTGAGGGGCAGAGTGGGCAGGGTGGGGCTGGGGGAGAGGGAGGACCGGAGGACCAGCCCCATAGAAAACAGCCCTCCCCCTCTGGCATGACACCGTGAGCCTGGCAGGCTGGGCTCCTGTCTCGCTCCGCCACGTACGAGACTGGGACCTCCGTCCAATTCCTTCAGTTCTCAGTTTTCCTGTCTGGAAAATGGACTGATCATTAGCATAGCCCACCTGTGGCGCGACTTGATCCTGCATGCAAATGCCTGTCACAAATAAGTGCCTCGTAAATGATGGCCATTCATGTAGGGGAGAAGGGCAGAACCCAGAGAGGACAAGCTGGCTAGCCAGGGTCACACAGCAAGGCAGGAAATGACAGCCAAAAGTTGCCCTCCACCTGCCAGTCCCCGGGTCCCCGGTCTCAGGGGAGCTTAAGCCACAGGCTCCCTTCACGCCCCACCATTTCCTCCTCCCCCAGGATGGACTTGCCCCCAGCCACCATGGTCAGCGCTGTGAAGTCCAGATCCAGAACCGGTGAGCCTGCCTGCCCCAACAGACCACAGTGGGAGGGGGAGGCAGGGGGCGGGGAGCATGGCCCTAAAGGCATCATTTAAATGGCTCCCAAACCTCCAGCCCCTTCCCTGCCCCACCCCTTGTGTTCCCTGTAGCCACCACCAAGTCCGGCCTCTCCAGAGCCCCCTCCCGGAGAAGGAAGAACAGAAAGGGCCCCGTGATCAAAATCACCGAAATGTCAGAGAAATTCCTCTCACAGGAGTCAGAGGTCTCCGAGTAAAGCTGCTGCCTGGATCCCAGGAGCCCCAGCTCACTCCCGGCAGCAGGAGGGACTTAAGCTAGACTCAGCAAAGCGGCTTGGAGCCTCTAGATTGGCAAGGGAGGCAAACCCGATCCTGAACTGAAAAGAGGAGTCTTGAAAACAGTGACTGCTTTTTTGCGGGTTGCCAGGGATGGGACAGGATTGTCGCCAGCTCTTCAGAGTCACTCAGCTCCGTATCAATATCTCACCGCCCTGTCCTTCCACCCTCCGGCCAGAGGTTTTCCTGAATGGGTAACCTGGAAAGGGGGTCCATTTGCCTCCACCTTCCGGCTCCTCTGAGGTTCCTCCCCCAGCAGAGGGCTCCGACCGGGGTTCCTTGACCCTTTGCCCAGCGCTTGCCCTAAACGCACATCTCAAGCCTTGGCTTGCATCTGCCTCGGAATGGAGGCAGGCGCCCTTGTTGACCCAGCCCCAGCCAGCCACAGACCAGGGGCTGATGGGGACTGCGTGGGCACCCTTCTGTATCTGGAGTTCCTGGAGAGGCTGGGTGCTGAGGACCCCCGGCTTTCCTGCACCACCTGGGCTCCCCAGAAACTGACAGTATTAGGGAGCGAGGGGAGGAGGTGCCCTGGGTGTTTGGGACCTGAGCTCAGAACTCTGAGCTCACCCCAGACCCCTGTGCCCCTTCCCTCCTCCTGTGAGTCCGTCCCAGCAGGTCACAGTCAGAACTGGACAGCCTGCCCAGCCAGCTCCCAGCACCTTCTCTAGAAGCTGTTCTTGCCATAACCAACTCCCTAGGGGCTTGGGGAGTCAGATGACAGCCAGAGACCAAACCAGGTCCCCCTCTCTCCTCCTTGCTGCCTGGGGTTCAACACCTTGCCTGGGATCTGAGCTCTCCTGCCCAGGGGTTTCCCAGCCTCAAACCTGGCTTGGGAAGTTCCTGTTGTGGCTCAGCAGCAACGAACCCGACTAGTATCCATGAAATCTCAGGTTTGATCCCTGGCCTCGCTCAGTGGGTTAAGGATCCGGCGTTGCCATGAGCTGCGGTGTAGGTCGCAGATGCGGCTTGGATCTGGCATTGCTGTGGCTGTGGTGCAGGCTGACAGCTGCAGCTCCGATTTGATCCCTAGCCTGGGAACTTCCATATGCTGCACGTTGTGGCCCTAAAAAGACCAAAAAAACAAACAAACAAACAAAAAAAAAAAAAAAAACCACCTGGTTTGGGTGCACCAGATCCTGAAGACCATCTAGCCCCACCCCTGCCATGAAACCGCAGCCCATTTCCCATGAATTCTACTCCTCAGGGTCTCTGTTCTCTCCATGGCCCAGCAGCCTGGCCCTCCCCTGCTCTGCCCTACACCTGTAGGTTAGAGCCCCTCCCTTCCTCCCTCTCCACCCCTCCTCCCCCCCGCCAGCGGGGCCATGAAGAAGGCACTGTCCACTCAGGTCTGGGAGCTTCTGAGCCCTTGAGGTCGGGCTGGGGAGCCCCAACCACAACCGAAGAGAAATTCTGCAGCGACCCAACCAGAAGATTTGGGGCTGAAAGGAAGGCTCCTCTTTCCTCCTCTTGCCTCTCCCCTTCCAGGGCTAACAGGGGCTCCTGGCAGCTCCCACCTTCCACTCCATAAGCCGTCTTCTCTCCTTCCCTCTCCCTACCTGCCCCTTGCCTCCCCTCCTCTTCTACCCCAGCCTTTGATTCATTCATCTTCTTTTCCAGGACAAGGTGGCCCAAAGCCTGGGCCCACTCTTAGGCCCTTAAGTCCTCCAGGCCTGTTGGGGGCGCTGAAGGGCTCCTGACTCTCAGGCTGGAGGGAACTCCGACATGTACTCATCCCTCCAGTCCCCAAAGGGTGCTGATTGCTGCTTTTTCTTTGCCTATTTATTGGTTTCCTAAGGGAGCAAGTCCTCAGTGGGGATACAAGATATAAAAAGTATATATATTATTTTTTCATAACTTATGTGGCTTTTAACTTATTGCTTCCCTTCCTGTTTCTGCATAATCAGTGCTAATCAGTGCTACATATTACACTCTCTGGATAGACAATACATATCCCAGCCGCCCCACCCGACTGGCTGACTCTCTCGGGGGAACACCCCCTTCTCCCTGCCCAGGGATGAATAAAGTGCTGAGATTTGTTCATGCATAAAGGTGTGTGTCTGTTTGTACCTCCCCTCTCAGGATCGGACAGTCACTGGTCCAACAGGTTGACCACAGGAGCTTTGGGAATTCTCCAATTATGGGAAGAGGAGTCCAGGGACCTAGTTGTCCCTTCAAACCAATGCACTTTGGGCACGAAAAGTCCTCCTGCCCCGCCAGGCTACAAGGAGGCTGTACCAGTGTTGATCTATGTTGCCGGCACCTCCAGACATGCCCAGGCACCACGTGGCCGCCCCAGCAAGCCCAGACCCAGGAGGATTCCCCACGTGGCTGCATGTTCCCTCTCAAGCACTTCTGCCCAACTGTGGGGGTTGGCACAGCCCAGAATATATTCTGTTAAGTACAGGCCTAATCCTGCCAAATCAAATTCTGAATCAACAAACAAGGATTGAGGGCCTTCGCCAAGCCCAGCCCTGCACCAAAACACCTACGAGCATTCCCCACCCCTCCACCTTGAGAAGCTCACCGTCAGGTCAAGACAGGAGGCTTCAGTTTAAGACAGCCATCTTGGACTTCCTGGCCAAGGGGAGAAGGGAGAGGGGAGAGGGGCTGGTGTGGGGAATCAGAAGAGGACAAAGAGGTGCCCCAAGGACAGGAATCTTGGGGTGAGGGAGGACCTTTGAAGTATTCGTGTCCCGGCTCACCCACTCCCTGGAATGATACCTCAAACAGATACTCAGTTTGCTCATCTGTAAAATGGAGCCCCTAGCTTCCTACCTGCCTAAAAGTGTGTTTGGGGATCTGACAAGATAGCTGGGTTCAGAGTTCCCATTGTGGCGCAGCAGAAACCAATCCAACTAGGAACCATGAGTTTGTGGGTTCAATCCCTGGCCTCGTTCAGTGGGTTAAGGATCTGGTGTTGCCATGAGCTGTGGTGTAGGTCGAAGACTCGGCTCAGATCCTGTGTGGCTGTGGCCAGCAGCTGTAGCTGTAATTGGACCGCTAGCCTGGGAACCTCCATATGCTGTGGGTGCTGCCCTAAAAAGCAAAATAAATAAATAAATGAAGATAGCTAGGTTCATTCCTAGTAAGAATAGCACAGAGATTCCCTGGTGGCTCAGCGGTTAAGAACCCAACATAATGTCTGTAAGGATGCAGGTTCAGTCCCCAGCTGTTTTCAATGGGTTAAGGATTTGGAGTTGCCATGAGCTGCAGCGTAGGTTGCAGACACGGCTCAGCTCTGGCTTTGCTGTGGCTGTGGGGTAGGCCAGCAGCTGCAGCTCTGATTTAACCCCTAGCCTGGGAACTTTCATATGCTGCAGGTGCCATAAAAAGAAAAAAAAAAAAAAAAGAATAGCACGTCTTGCTTCCAGCAGTCTGAACTAAATAACAGCTCAACTAAAGTAAAGGATTATTGGGGATGTCATTATCATTATTACAGAGGAGGTTATGAAGTAACAAAAACCCACTAATCAGGAAACCAAAATCAGGCAAACAGGGCTGAGCTGGCTTTCTCGGGGAGCAGCACAGCCAGGCCCCTGAGCTGGAAGACCAGAGACTTCCATTCAGGGTTTAGCCATTCTCCTGGGGCCTCTCAGGGATGGGCTTTGCTCTCAAAATTCAGGAGAGGGAGTTCCCTTCATGGCTCAGTGGTTAACAAAACCGACTAGGATCCATAAGGAGGTGGGTTCGATCCCTGGCCTGGTTCAGTGGGTTAAGGATCTGGCGTTGCCATGAGCTCTGGTGCAGGTCGCAGACGCAGCTCGGATCTGGTGTTGCTGTGGCTGTGGTGTAGGTGGGCAGCTGTAGCGCCAATTTGACCCCTAGCCTGGGACCCTCCATATGCCTTGGGTTCAGCCCTAAGGTAGCAAAAAAAAAAAAAAAAAATTCAGGAGAGATGTTGGATAAAACCCATTTCCATTCAGGAAGGGCTTGGAGCCAAAACCCACTCTCTACTAATATTGTCTTTGTTTTTGATTCTAGTAATTTCTGAATACTAACTTGAATTTCTGCATCTGAATTTCATAATATATGTAACATAAAAATATGGAGTTCCCGTCGTGGCGCAGTGGTTAACGAATCCGACTAGGAACCATGAGGTTGCGGGTTCGACCCCTGCCCTTGCTCTGTGGGTTAACGATCTGGCATTGCCGTGAGCTGTGGTGTAGGTTGCAGACGTGGCTCGGATCCTGCATTGCTGTGGCTCTGGCGTAGGCCGGTGGCTACAGCTCCGATTCAACCCCTAGCCTGGGAACCTCCATATTCCGCGGGAGCAGCCCAAGAAATAGCAACAACAACAACAACAACAACAACAACAAAAGACAAAAGACAAAAAAATATATATATATATAACGTATTTATTTCCTTTCTTTTATTTTCTTTGAATTTGCTATTTTTTATCATTTTCCAGCTTCTTGAATACTTTACTTTTCCATCTTCTTTTTTCAATATAAGGTTCTTTAAACACCATAAATTTCCTTTTATGCACTATTTTGACTGCTTCGTGTATAGTACATATGAGCATTTAGTGAAGATAATTTTATTCTTTAACTCAGAGGCTATTTTTTTTTTTTTTTTTGCCATGCCCATGGCATGCAGAATTTTCTGGGCCAAGGATCAAACCCTCGCCACAGTAGTGACAGCCGGATCCTTAACCCACTGAGCCACCAGGAAAGTCCTCCCGCCCCTTTCCTGCTGGCAGATCCTGGCTCATTCTCAGGAAGGCTGGAGTCTGGTTCCCCCTCCTCATACCCACTCCCTCCCTCCCCACTCCTGGCCTCCAGAGCCATTCAGTGAACGCCTGGCCCAGGGCACTGCCCCTGCTCTGAGTATAACGACAAAAATGAGCCCCTACCTGGGTTTGGCTCTTTCTTCTCCTTGAACTCTGGTCCTCCCAAATACCTGTGAGATGGACAGGACAGGTGTCATTTGTAGAGGCCCAGAGAGGCCAAGCACTGTACCTTGGGTCATCCGGCAGATAAGGGCAAGCAGGTTGGTTCCCTGGAAGGATTTTTCACCCGTAGGCTGCCTGCCATAGGGGCAGTTAAGTGACCAAGTTGGGAGCTGGTGAAGTGAAGATGGAGGGCCCCCCACCTTCACGCAAAGGGCACTGGGGTTCAGCAGGAACCTAAGAGCTGATGCTCCGCCTGAGCCCCCAGGCTCAGCATGGAAGATCAGGGCACAGGCGTCTTGGGCCAGGACTGGCAAGTCAGCACCCTGGTCATTCCAGAGAAATCGTCCTGTAAGGGGATCCCAGGATTAAAGTCCAAGGCAGGCCCTGTGTGCTGGGAGTTGACGACATGACCTCCCCTCCTGCCTTTTCCAATCTGTTTAGACCAGAAGAAAAACAGCTCAATGGAGTTCCCATCATGGCTCAGGGGGTTAAGAACCCAACTTGTATCCATGAGGGTGCAGGTTCAATCCCTGGCCTCCCTCATTGGATTAAGGATCGGGCGTTGCCATGAGCTGCAGTGTAGGTCGCAGACGTGGCTTGTATCTGGTGTTACTGTGGCTGTGGTGTAGGCTGGCACCTGCTGCTGGTCCCCTAGCCTGGGAACTTCCATATGCCACAGGTGCGGCCCTAAAAAGGAAAAAAAAAAAAAAAAATAGCTGATGGGAGGCAATCCTTGTATTCAGGAAGCTCCAGAGGCCGATGGGGGTCTTCACACAGAAACAGAAAGACAGACAGACAAAATCAAAGATACCGGGGCGGAGCTCAAGACCTCAGCACCGGGGCCTGCGGAGCAGCTGCGGGACATGTAGTCAAAGAGAGCTTCTTGAAGGGGGATGGGGGGTGTTAGGACTGGCAAAGAAGAAAGGCGTGGACAGGGCCTGGGGAAGGGTATGGAGCGGACTGCTCCGCCTCCGGCCTAGGCAGAAAGCTGGCTGCAAGTACCAGGCTGAGCAGAGGAAGCCTGAGTTGGGAGTGAGGAAAACTATGGGGGCACATGTTGTGATGTGGGGTAACCTCAGACCCCCACCAGGAGACAAGTCAACAGGTGCAGGGGGTGCAGGCACGGTGTCTTATTCAACTGTGTGTTCCCGCATCCAGCAGGGTGCCACGCACACAGTCAGCGCTCACTAGTTGCTGGAGAAATGAATGAAGACATGAATAAATGGCAGGGGATTGCAGCTACTGAAGGATGAAAGATTTGCTCATCGTGGAGGATTTTTGAGCGCCTACTATGTGCTGCACCCTGTGGTTGGCACCACGGGGAGGAGTGGGGTACAAGGAGGTCCTTGTCCTCGAGGGGCTTCTGGCTTCCGGCCAGGATCCAATGCACGGTCCCCTGTGGTGCCCAAGTCCCCTCTGTTGTAGGTGTCTACGTGATTTCTGCGGGACCCCGGGCGAGGCACATCCCCTCTCTGGAGTGTTTCTTCATCTGCAAAACAGATGAGTGCTCCTGCAGATCCCTTCCAGGTCCACACCTTGACGGCCCCCTCCTGTTTACCCCCTCCCTACTCACCTAATTCCCTGGGCAAAGCTCCCTCTCTGGAAGGCTGCGGTCAGAGGAATTGAGACATGGCGAGTTGAGCAAATCTTGGTTTTGCCATGGGGCAGCCTTTGGGAGATAGAGTACCCACCTCGTCGACGTGGTGTAAACTTTTAAAGAGATGATGTGTGGTAAAAGAATCAGTGCCTCGCACTTGCAAAATGCAATACACTCCCTGTGAAACCTTTCCCGAGATCCGGGGGAGTTGGAATCTGGCCAGGAGCGGTTAGACCAGGTTCCACAGCAGCTCCCCAGCCTCACTTGCATCTCTCCCCACCCCCCAATCCTTAAGAGAGGCCAAGCCTCAGAGATCTGTTTGGGGACCGCTGAGGATTAGAGAAGGTAAGGGAGGTGGCCCGATCGTCCCGTTCCCTGCGGAAGCTGACCCCCACGTGTCCACCAGGGAAAGGTCTGCGCCCGCCAAGACTGCGCACATCGCGGCAACCACTGCCCTCTGCCGGCCGCGGCGAGACTAGCACTTCTTAGGAGCCTCAGCGGGCAGAGGCTTCCCCTTCCTTAGGGAGGGTGGGGCGGACGGAAGGGAGGCGGGCTGCGTTTCCTAGCGCTACATCCGTCACTCACATCTCGGCACGCTTAGCCCAAACCTCGGCCCTAATCGCTCAGAGGCTCCCAGGCCTGAGCCCTCAGAGCTGTGGCCACAGGCCGAGCCATCTCCTCCCCCCCCACACCCCC
Source organism: Phacochoerus africanus (assembly GCF_016906955.1). Taxonomy (NCBI): domain Eukaryota; kingdom Metazoa; phylum Chordata; class Mammalia; order Artiodactyla; family Suidae; genus Phacochoerus; species Phacochoerus africanus. Next base: position 19,867,834 of record NC_062550.1, on the reverse strand, counting down.
CACATCCCTCACCCCCCCCCCCCGATCATCCCCCATCGTTGCAGGAGCAGGTTCAGCAAGCACCCTTTCCTGAGAGGCTGCCGCAGAGACCCTGACCCCACTGCGGATATTAACCAACCCCCCACCCACACCCCATCCCCACCTCTAGGTCTGGCTCTTTCTCATTGGTCAGCTCCAACATCACCTCCTCAGAGAGAGCTGCCCATCTAAAATACCAACCCCCCACCTCCACACTACTTTTTACTTTCTCCCTCATCATTACCCTGTCTTGTGTTCCTCACAGCCCTTAGCACAACCTGCTTTGTCCTGCTTCGTCCTTGTCCCCCTTCCCTATCAGCCGGGATCTGGTCAGGAAAAGAGAAACCAGGCGAGACATTTCAGAGAGGATTCAGTGCAAGGAACTGATGGTGTGGGCACTGAAGACCTAAGAACAAAACAGGTGGAGTTCCCGTTGTGACTCAGTGGCGACTAGTATCCATGAGGATGCAGGTTCGAGCCCTGGCCTTGCTTAGTGGGTGAAGTATCTGGTGTTGCCATGAGATGTGACGTAGCTCACCGATGTGGCTCGGATCTGGTGTGGCTGTGGCTGCGGCGTAGGCAGCAGCTGTAGCTCCGATTCTACCCCTAGCCTGGAAAACTCCATATGCTGCACTAAAAAGGAAAAAAGAACAAAGCTGAGGTATTCCAGAGATGAGGAAACACAGAGGCAACACCACCCCTAGGGCTGAAAGGGTGGTCTTACCCAAACCCAGGAGCTCAGGTGAGGGCCCCAGGGGGCTAGTTCTTGGACATGGGGGCAGGGCATGGACAGGGAAAACGTTTTCCTTCTGCTGGGAACAGCTGGCTCTTAAAGACCTGGTGATGAGGTGGCCAAGACCCATGTGGGCTGCCAGAAGGTGACTGTACCTATGCCCCAGGGAGCGAATGTGTAACCCCTGCCAACCCCCTGCTGGGACTCTCCGTTCAGAAACACAAACATCTTTCCAAAATAAACAAGCAAGACCCATCAAACTAGAAAATTTTAGCCACAAAAGGAAATGGCAACCTCCAGGATGGGAGAAAATATTTACGAATAATATCCTAAGGGATTAATAGCCAGACCACATTTTAAAAAAAAACGAAAAACTCATACGGAGTTCCCATGGTGGTGCAGCAAAAACAAATCCAACTAGGAACCATGAGGTTGCAGGTTCGATCCCCAGCCTTGCTCAGTGGGTTAAGGATCCCACATTGCTGTGAGCTGTGGTGTCGGCCTGCAGCTGTAACTCCGATTGGACCCTTAGCCTGGGAACCTCCATATGTAGTGGGTGCAGCCCTATAAAGCAAAAAAAAAAAAAAAACTCATACAACTCAGGGGCAAAAATATTAATAGGGAGTTCCCATTGTGGCTCAGTGGTAACAATCCCAACTAGTATCCATGAGGATGCAGGTTCGATCCCTGGCATCGCTCAGTGCGTTAAGGATCTGACATTGCCGTGAGCTGTGGTGTAGGTTGCAGACGTGGCTCAGATCCCGTGTTGCTGTGGCTGTGGTGTCGGCCGGCACCTGCAATTTGACCCCTAGCCTGAGAACTTCCATATGCTGCACCTGCTGCCTTAAAAAGAAGAAAAAAAAGTAATAATAATCCAAAAAAAATTAGCGGAAGGATTGAACAGCCATTTTTCCAAAGACATACAGATGGCCAAGAGGCACTTGAAAAGGCTCAACATCACTGATCTCAGGGAAATGCAAACCAAGACCACGATGAGGAGTTCCCTGGTGGCTCAGCAGGTTAAAGATCTGGTGTTACCACTGCCGTGGCTCTGCCTACTGCCATGGCTCAGGTTCAATCCCTGGCCTGGGAACTTTGGCATGCCATGGGTGTGGTCAAGAAAAACCGCAATGAGATATCATCTCACACCTGTCTGAGTGCCTATCAGCAGAAAGACAAGAGATAACAAGTGCTGGTGAGAATGTGGAAAAAGGAAACCCTTGTGTTCCGTACTAAATTGGTGCAGCCGCCACAGAAAACAGTATGGAAGTTCCTCCAAAAATTAAAGATAGAACTACCATATAATCCAGCAATTCCACTTCTGGAGTATTTATCTGAAGGAAAAATCACAATCTCAAAGCAATATTTGCAATCCCATTTTGTGTGTGTGTGTGTCTTTTTGCCTTTTTCTAGGGCCTCTCCTGCTGCATATAGATGTTCCCTGGCTAGGGGTCTAATCGGAGCTGTAGCTGCCAGCCTACACCACAGCCACAGCAACACCAGATCCGAGCCGTGTCTGCGACCTACACCACAACTCACGGCAACACCGGATCCTTAACCCATTGAGCGAGGCCAGGGATCGAACCCGCAACCTCACAGTTCCTAGTCAGATTTGTTAACCACTGTGCCATGAGGGGAACTCCTTCCTGCAATCCCATCTTTATTGTAGTCAAGATATGGAAAAAACTTGTGTCTATCTATGGATGCATGGATAAAGAAGTTATGGTACATATACTACTCAGCCATAGAAAGAAGGAAATCCTGCCATTTGCAACAATGTGGATGACCTTGAGGATATTATGGCGAGGGAAATAAATCAGACAGAGAAAGACAAACACTGTACAATCCACTTACATATGGAATCCAAGAAAACCAAACTCGTATAGACAGAGAACAGGAGTTCCCATTGTGGCTCGGAAGGTTAAGAACCTAATATCCATGAGGATGTGGGTTCAATTCCTGTCCTTGCTCAGTGGGTTAAGGATCCAGCGTTGCCATGACCTGTGGTGTAGGTCGCAGACTCGGCTCGGATCCCGCATTGCTGTGGCTCTAGCGTAGGCTTGGCGGCTACAGCCCCAATTACACCCCTAGCCTGGGAACCTCCACATGCCGTGGGTGCGGCCCTAGAAATGGCAAAAAGACAAAAAAAAAAAAAAGAAAGAAAGAAAGGAGAGAAAGGGCCTTCTCTGCCAGTCTTCCTTCACCCATCACTGCCTTTTAGGAGACTCAAAGGACAAGCCGTAGGACGTGTGCACCCATTAGAGTGTAAGCTCCTTAAGGCAGGTGCCACCCTGTGTGACATGCTCATCACTGTATCCACAGGGCCTCACCAAGGGCCTGGCACTCAGCAGGTGCTCATTAAATATCTGTTGAAGAAATACACAGACCTACTGTGAGAGAGGTGCCAGCAATTTGTAATAAGCTCAACAGCCAAGGAATGTGTCAAGGCCCGTGCTGGGCACCTAGCAGACATCGCCCCCTTTTCAGGAGACCTCGAGTGCCTTGCCAGGCTGACCCCGAAGAGGACCAGGAATCAGATGGCACACCTGTCAGACTCCAAGACCCCCACCCCTTCTCATTGTCACAGGGGCCCAGCACGCCCTGTCAGCCCAATGGGTCTCTGCTGCCTCTCTCTGGCTTGCCCAGGGCCCTCAAACACCAGCCCAGAAGTTTCTGGAGGAAAACGGGGTGTCCCAGGGCTTATCGCTCTGATAGTCTGTGAGTCCATTGGTGGGAGTCTGGCCCTCCACGGAGGAGGTGTATCTGTCCCTCTGGGAATCTACCCCTCCAGGTGCAATCTACTCCCGCTCCCGCCTCCACCCCTCCTCCAGGCGGGTCTGTAACTGTCTTTCAGCCCCGCCTGCCGGTTCCCGTCCTCGCCAGCCCGTGGCGCATCTTCATCCGCGGGCCCCGAGCGCCCCCTGCCGACCGCTGCTCCGCCTGCACATCCACGGCCCCGGAGCCCGAGGGCTTCAGCGCGAGGGGGCGGTGCAATAGGCAGTTCCGAGGGGCTGGGATTTGGCCTCAGCCCTTCTTTCCCACAGCCAGGAACCACAGGGGAGTCCCTCTTGGATTGAGGCGGAATAGCCTGGCACACACCGTATGGGGACCCTGCACAGACCTCACCGACGCCCGTGTGTCTTCCTCTTGTTGAACCCACATCCCTGCCAATCTTATCCCTCCCCAAAATGGCTTTCCTGGGGTTCCCATTGTGGCTCAGCAGAAATAAATCTGACTAGCATCCATGAGGACGCAGGTTCGATCCCTGGCCTTCCTCGGTGGGTTAAGGATACCGCGTTGCTGCACTTGGGCTCCAATTCAACCCCTGGCCTGGGAACCTCCATATGCCATGGAGGCAAAAAAGGCCAAAAAAACCCTGGCTTTCCTTCCACATCCTCAGACGTGCCCGTGACATCAACAAGGCCATCTTGCATCCCATCTCACATGACTCATTGGCAGTGAGTCAGGAGCGTGAGAAATGGACACAAGGCAGGTGAGCAGGAGGACGAGGTCAGTCTTTGGAGAGGACCTCATAGGCACAAGCTCACGGCTGTGTGCAAACGTGAATGCATGCACATAGCACGTGCACGTGTGCACACACGAATACAGGTGTGCTCTGCACACACGTGCTCTTGAGTGTGTGCATATGCCAACACACATGCACAAATATGCCTGTGTGTACAGACAGGAGTCAGATCTCATACGCGAGCACTGCATGCATGTGTGCCTCCATGCTTGCACACGTATCCACACCCACAAGCTGGCATCCTTAGCCAGACACAGGCCAATACAGGGCAGCCATCAAAGCCTGCAACTACACACATGCACACACACACAGCCCCTCGGTCGATACTCATGTGCACACGTCTACACATGCCTGGGGTAAGACTCTAGAGTCAGTTCGAACTAGGCCCTGGTTCAGACCTTGGTCTTACCACTCTCTTGCTCTTGTCTCACTCTTGGTCTTGCGTATGTGCAGCTTTTCAGAGCCTCAGTTTCTCTGTCTATAAAATGGGTGCCTGTCCGGTTGTAAGGATTAAAGGAACTAATGAATGGATCAGGCTGGCACACAGTAAGCGCTCAGCAGTGGCAGCAGGCAGACCCCATCCTTCGGCCTGCATACGACTGTGACTAGAAAATAATCAGAAGGGTTCCTGGCTGGAGTTTGGGACAAGGAGGCCCCCCACACGGGCACACACGTGCCCACGCACCAGGGCTGCTGTGTGTTCCTGCTGTTTGTGCGGGCTGCTTAGCTACGAGCCAGGCTGAGGAGCACGTGGGCCCACACGGGAGCCTGGCCCTCCCCCCCAGCCTGTTGGGACAGGGCCTGGCCAGGCTGCCTGCATGCCTGCCGCCTTCCCTCCTCCTCCTGGCCACAGACATGTGGGGTACAAAATGGAGGACTTAGGGAGCCTCTCACACTCCAAGCCACCATAGTCTGCAGTGAGTTGGGGTGCTGCAGGGGCCTCTCTGAGACACAGGAAGCCTTCCCTGGGGCTCTCCAGCCTGCCTGACACCCCCTCCCCAACTTGAGCTCCCCCTCTCCAGCCTGCCTGACACCCCCTCCCCAACTTGAGCTCCCCACAAGCCCAAGGCTTCTGAGCCTATACTTCCAGGAAGGAGGGGGGGTGCCCCCCACGCACCCCCCACGGCCTCCTGGAAAAAGCAAGCCGCCCGGTGTCCCCATGAGTTCCTCTCCCCTCTAAGTCCCCCCACAAAGCCCTGTCCTGCCAGGCCACCCCCAGGGCCACCCCAGGGCCCCGGGCTCGTAGGGAGAGGAACTCCTAGTCCTGGGTCCAGAGCAGAGAACAAGCTGGGCTCAGAGGCTGCCTCTGAAGACCTTCCCAGGATCGGGGACGGCCACGCGGCAGGTCATCCCTTCAAAGCGTGCCTTTCTGTCACCAAGCCTCCAACCTCTCGGGTCCCAAAGGCCTGACTGGGACTCCTGCCTTGCCAGTCCTCTCCCCAGGTGGGCAGGGAGCCCCTGGCAGGAACCTGCCATACCTCCACAGTGACAGTGACACACATACTGCCATACTGCAGGCAGCGAGAGCCCCTTTCTTTTGTTTTCTGGAAACTAAACTGGCCCAAAGCTAGTTGATGCAGCCCACCCAGGCCCTTTGCCTTCCAGGTCCCTCCAAAATAGGTCAGGGCCACCTCACACCTCAGGGCGGGGAGGTACAGAGGGTAACACAGGCACCTGGGGTGACATCCAGCCCCACGAGTGAAGCCTACTGCCTCATTTTACAGAGGGAGAGACTGAGGCCCAGAGAGACACAGGGCCTTGCTCTAAGCCCCAGTGGAGCTGGGCCTCCAGGACCCCCACCGCTCTCTCTGGAGTTGCCCGGAGCTCTAGCAAACCTCCCACTTGGACCTCTGCTCGGTGTCCTGGACTAATTGGAGGGGCAGAAAGAGAAAACAGGGAACCAAAGCCCCAAGTCAGCTGATATTCTGTTGGAAGGCGAGCAGGCTGCAAGGAGACCTCTAGCCAGGACCTAGCCTTACAGCCGACAGGAGTAACAGTGCGGAGACAGGGGCACTGCCCAGAGTCCCTTCTGGAACTCCAGGGCTCAGAGCATGGCCAGAATGAGAGAGTCCCTGATGTGACCACAGACAGGCCTGGCTTTGGAAAAGGGGACCCTGAATATATCCTGAGACCACACCCTCTCCACCACTATGGCTCTGCCGTTGTAAACCTACTCCCAAAACTGTGGAGGTAAGAAAATGGAAAAAGAGCCCTGGACTGGGAATTAAGGACTCTGGTTCGGGTCCTGCTTCTGCCAGTAACTCCCTGGGGGAATTGAGCCTCAGTCTACTCATCTGCCAAATGGCAGTGGGATTTGTCCCTCCCTGCCCCCTCTTTGATGGGATGGGGCAGGGGGACCATAAGACCCTTTCCTGAGGAGTCCTGCCTGGAGGAGCTGCCAGTCTTCTAGGGGAGGTGAGCCGGGACGTCTTTGGCATTGTCCTGGGCCACCGTCTACGAGCCTCTCTCTGGGTCAGTGCTCACAATAGACTGCGGGGTAGGGTCATCGGCCTTACAGATGAGGAAACCGAGGCCCAGAGCCGGGACTCCAGCACAGCTCCGGCTGCCTGCAGCAGGACAGAGAGGAGGTCCCTGGAGAGCGGGCTAGGGGCCTGGGGCTCCAACCACCACCACCAGGGCAGGTGTGTCATGCGGCTGCCGGTGGAGGGTCCTCTGGGCCCCAAACCCAGGAATTCGGGGCTTCTGTCCGTCGTCCCCCCCCCCCCCCCCCCGCAGCCCTTCTGCGCCCAACCCCACGGCGCCCGGACCGGGGCAGGGCCAGATGTGGCGCCAGGTCCCCGGGCGGGGCTCGGAAGCCTCTGTTTCCGCAGCGCCGACACCTGGTGTCCGCCCGCCCGCGGGTCGGCGTGCCTGGGCAGGGAGGCCGCTCGGGGGCCGCCCGGACCGGACGGGACGGGACGCGGGCGGCGCCACCACATCTGAGCCCCGCCGCATTCCGGGGCGCCCCGCCCGGGGCAGGGGCGGAGAAGCCTCCCGAAGCCGGTGGGGCACCGCCCCCTGCCGGCCGCCGCGGGCGGATGCAGATCCGGGAGAAGGCGGCGCCTCCCGGGGTCCCACCACCCCTATCAGTCACTCATCAAACACTGCCTGCAGGTGCCTGGGGCTGAGGGTCCTGCAGAGGGACAAAGGCAGAGCCTTGTTAGAGAGGCCTTGCCCTCTACCCTCTCTGACCTGCCAAGGCTCTCAGGCACTCTGGCAACATCCCGCAATCCCTAGACGGCACCAGCCACAGCCTCTGCACACCCAGCAGCCAGGCGGCACAGGGCCCTCCAGTTCCTGAGCTCCACTTGCCCAGGAGGTGGGCAGAGCTGGAGCCTCCTCTCCCTGACTCCCAGCTGCTCACACACCCTCCAAGCCCACCTATCATGTGCTACCCTCCACGCCCCCTCTCCCCCTGCCCACCACCCAGCCAGCCCAGCCTTCCCCACCGGGAACCCAATTCTTGCCTGCCTACTTTCCAACCCCCTCAAAGTATCAACAGTAAACTGCTTATGTAGCCATTACTCTGGGCAAACACTCTTCTTCCTGCTTTATAAATGTACATTTTAACAAACCTGTACAGAACAAACTCTGCAGGGCCTCTCTCTCTCTCTCTCTCTCTCTCTCTCTCTCTCTCTCTGTCTCTCACACACACACACACACACACACACACACACACACACACACACACCTGTGCCTGTCAGTAACTCTGCGTTCCCAGGTCTGGGCTTCTGTGGATTTCCTGTCCCCCCTGCCACCACTAGCAGCTGTGCTTCAGAACACTAGGCACCTCTTGTCTTTCCCTCTGCTGGCGCCCCCTCCCCTGCCGCTGTGCCCTGTACTCAGGCAGCTCTGTGGGCCGCAGGTGCTAAAGAAGGAACTCAGGCTCTAGTCCCAGGCATCAGGCACTGCCGCGTGACCCAGGGAAGCACAGGACCCTCTCTCAGCCCCAGGTTTCTGAGCTGCAGGAAGAGGTCATTTCTAAGGCCAGGTCAGACCTGCCTGTGTGGGGTTTTGTATACAATGAGTGCTTACTAAATGCACGAGCCATTGTTTACCAATTGTGACCCCACTCTCAGCCCCACTTCGAGCCCAGGACCTGGGAGGAACCAAACTCTCTGATTCCCATGCCCTGGCCTCCCTGGCTTCTAGAACCTCCTGAGACCTCCAGGTCAGCGACGGGAGGGGGTGATGATCTGGGAACGGGCCCAGCGTCTCCTCCTCTCTCTAACCCTCTCCAGGGCCGGGCAGCAGCCTACAGGCCAGAAGAGAAAGTCTAAGTTCACACGAGTTCAGATGCCCCCATTACAGCACCTTGAGCCAAGGTCCCTGTGGGTTGGACCTGCAGGATCTACTGTGGAGTTTCCCATTTGGAAAGTCAGAAAGAGTCAGCTGACCATGGCTCTCAGCATGTACTTGAAGAACTGCCCTTAACAAGCCCATGACCAACATTTATTGAGCACCAATGGATGTCAGGCACAGCCCAAGGCACCGGAAGCACAGGCTACTGCAGGACACAGAGAAGATGCTAGCAACCAGCTCAGATGCAGAGGCGAGGACAGAACCTGCATGGGCAAGGTGTGGACAGCCGGCTGGGGAGCAGCAAGAAGAAGGGCATCATCCCCATGGGAATTCAGAACAGTGCCTCAGGGTCCCCAAACCCCACAGGTGGAGGGGAAGAGGGGACACTGCAGCTTCTTCTCCTGACCTCCTAGTGTAGCCTGGGCACTGGGATATCCTCCATGAACAAGGCAAGAGGGAAGGGGGTTTAACACACAGCAGGAGAAACTAGAGTCAGACACCAGGCAGAACTTCCTGCCAGAACTGTCTAAATTACAAACTGGCAAGAGACAGAGGGATTCCCTGACCTCCCGAGCTTCAGAAGGGTCCTTTCTTGGAGTTCCCATTGTGGCTCGGCGGGTTACAAACCCGACTAGAATCCATGAGGATTCAGGTTCGATCCCTGGCCTTTGCTGTTGGGTTAAGGATCTGGCGTTGCTGAGAGCTGTGCTGTAGGTCGCAGATGCAGCTCAGATCCTGCATTGCTGTGGCTTTGGTGTAGGCTGGCAGCTGTAGCTCCAATTCAACCCCTAGACCCCTGGCCTGGGAACTTCCATATGCCACGGGTGTGGCCCTAAAAAAAAAAAAAAAAAAAAGTGTCCTTCCTGCATCAAGGGAGAGGGCTGGGGCAGGCCTCTCAGGACCACTCCCTGCTGGGGAAGCTGGGAATGGGAGGTGACAGCTCAGCCATTCTCACATGTTTGGCCCTGTTTTCTTCACACAGCAGAAGCTGCTTCGTCAGCTCCCTGGAAAAGCTCGGTACAGCACTGCTGGAGAAGCCCTGCCCGGGGCCTCTCTCCCTCTGCCCTCTGTTTTGGGGCAGGAGCACAGACCAGCCCACTCCCAGCACAAGCTTGGGACCAGGCCCCCACCCTGTCCCCTCCCAGCTGAGCCCTCAAGGGCACTCACCAAGCAGAACCCAGCACCCCTCAGTCCCAGGCCCAGTCTGACAGTTGCAGGGGGAGCGGGGAGAGCACACAGCCTGCCCCCAGGAAATGGGAGTGGAGGGGCGCTGGGGTCGGGAGTCCTGGGCTGTAGTCCCAGCTCTGGGCCTCAGTTCCCTGAGCTCCACGGTGGGGGGCTGAACTAGCTAATATCCAGGGATGCCCCCTGCTCCCATAGTTCTAGGACCTGCACTGTGTCTGCAGGGGGTTCAAGGCCAGAGCATGGGCTGCCTCCAAGCCCGGCTCTGCACCCCCTATGCTGTTAAACCTCTCCATTAAGTTTACTCCTGGAAGAAGAGCTGTTGCAAGGAGCCCATGAGATAATGCCTGAAAACCGCCCTGGGGGTGTGGAGTCCGGGCTTTCATCTTTCACCTCGAGCAAGAAACTTCAAGGCGGTGCCTCGGGCACACAGAGGAGACAGGCAGAGGCAGCTACAAAACACACTGCAGCCAGGGTCTGCGGAGGGCACGGCCAGGGGGAGGCTTTTCCAGCGAAGCTCAGCCTCTCTGAGGAGGAAGCAGTTGAGAGCTGGAGGCGTTACAGACAGGTCTAGAGAGGGGGCACCTGCTTCCTCCGGCTGAGCCAGGCTGCCCCGCCAGGAGAACTGACCAAAAAAACTGGCGTGGAACCCCAGCTCCCTTGGAACAGAGAGGGCAGCCCTCGCCAGGAGCCCAGAAAATGTTCCCGGGTCTGGGGAAGGGGGGCAGGGCTGTGCCAGGTGTGACCTGAGCCTGTTAGGCGTCTGTAAGTGACAGGATCCTTCATGGGGCTTAAGATCCTTGGCAAGGGAGTTCCCATCCTGGCACAGCAGAAACAAATCCGACTAGGAACCATGAGGTTGTGGGTTTGATCCCTGGCCTTGCTCAGTGGGTTAAGGATCCGGCATTGCCGTGAGCTGTGGTGTGGGTCGCAGAAGCGGCTCAGATCTGGCATTGCTGTGGCTGTGGTGTAGGCCGGCAGCAACAGCTCTGATTGGACCCCTAGCCTGGGAACCTCCATGTGCCGTGTGTGTGGCCCCAAAAAGACAAAAAAAAAAAAATCCTTGGGGAAATTCCTGGCCCCTAGTCTACCCTCCTCAAAAGTGCAGAAGAGGAAACTGAGGCCAGGAAAGGGGCGGTCACTTAGCCAAGGTCACACAGCCGCTGCCAGGCTGCCTCTCTGAGCACCAGCTGCCTCTTCAGCCTCCCCCACGCCAGGTGCCCCTACCCAGGTCTGGGGCTGGTGTCAGGGGCTCCCTGGGGCTAGGGGTCATTGTTGGGCTCCAGGCCACCACAGAAGCCAGCTTGTGTCTGAGCAGGGCGGAGAGGCCTGGAGGCAGGAAGGCCGCCCCTCCTCCTCCACCTGGCAGGTGGCGCTTGTTACCTTATAAGGTGCCTTCTCTTCTCCTACAGCTTCTGACAGAACCGGGCGGGGTAGTGGGGGGGAGGGGTGGGGCCTGCTCTTGGAGCTGCACCCTGCTCACCCACCCAAGGGCACCCGAGGGGCCCTCTCTGGGAGCAGCAGGGCCCAAGGCAGCCCCCTGGCCTGTCAGAGCAAGTCAACCAACAGGCAGGCATGGCAGAGGACCCAAGCCCGGCCTGGGAACCAGGACCCCTGGATCCCCACCCTGCCCCCGCCCCCGTGGGAGAGGGTGGTCCACCTGCCCTTAACCTGCACCATTGCCCCCTGATCCCTGATTGACAGCCAGTCTGGCTCTCCTGCCCCCTCCCACTCACAGGCAGACATACACATGGCAGCCAGGGGGACTTGGCTATGGCAGAGCAGGCTGGGTGTTAACTGTCCTGTCCTTCCCTGCGGGTAGTGAAGCCTGGATCCTCAAGGAGGAAGCTGCCCCTCAGGTGCAGAGAAAGCGGGCTGGGCCCTGCCCAGGAGTCCAGCAGGGCCATGTCTGGCTGCATCCTTGAAGGCGGGGAAGGGCCTAGGACCCAGGCCCAGTGGCAGGGAGAAGCAACAGCACTGCTCACTCGCCCCGACCCTGCGGGGCCCCTGCCTGACTCTTAAGGAAGGGGTGCTGTCGAGGGTGTCCCAGTGATGTGCCAGATGAAAGCAGAGCTCAGGGCCAGGCCCCCATCCCTGACACCCCACACATGGCACAGGACAGGCCACAGTGAACACCTGATGAGGGCTTAAGGCTAGCTGGCCACTCTTAAGGCCAGAGTGGCCACTGTGCAGCTTTGGGCCACTCTGAGCCTCCCTAACCTCCGTCCTGGTTTCCTCTCTGTAAAGTGGGAGTGAGAGTCTCTTCCTCCCAGAGTATTTTAAGGGTCCCCCGGGTTGACACTTTGGATAGGAGCACATAATGGCCTGCAAATGGCCTTTACTGGGCAGCTGGGGAGGGTCCGTGCGATGCAGGGTCTCCAGCTGTGTCTGTAGGTGCCAAACCCCATTCCGGCCCATCCAGGCCCTAACCAGAGGGAGCTCCAGGGCCACAGGGCCCCCGGTTACCGGGGTCACCTTGGGAGGGGCTCATGGCACCAATGAGGACAGGACCCATGCCAGGCAGCTCCTCTGCCCCTAGCCCACCATGTCCTGACCCCAGTGCTGTCTGCACACAGCTGTGTTTGTGTGTGTGTGTGTGTGTGTGTGTGTGTGTGTGTGTGTGCCAACAGGCCCGCTGGGCCACACCCTGGTGACTCAGAGCTGTGGCACGCACCCTACCCAGCCAGTGGGAGAACAAAGCCACCAGCTCAGGGCCTCGGCATTCAGGCTGAGTCACCCACAAACACACCCAGCCAGGTGCCCCAGCCTCTCAGGCCGGTCCCACCCACCCCAAGGGGTCTGCAGCCCCCCTCACACTAACGAGGGAGGGAGGAAGGTCAGGGTTGGGGTTAGGGGCGTGCTTGGGTGCAGCTGGCTAAGAGGCAGGAGCTGGGCCCAGGGAGGCTCAGAGTTTTCTGACTCAGACCAGGACCACCAGCGCACCTCTGGGCCCCTAGACGACCCAGCCGGGGCAGCAGAGCCACAGGCTTGGGGCCCAGGAGGCCAACTCTGGGGGGTGGGGAGACTAAAAGGGAGGCTCATGGAGGAGAGGGAAGTGGCTCCCGCTGAGGGCCCTTGGCCCTGGTCAGTCTGGGCCGGCGACATTCTCTGGACACAGCCCTAGCCCTGGACCCAAGCCCGGCTCTGAAATGTGGGGGAATTATGACGAGATGAGAAAGCCAGGCCTTCTGCTTACTGCTCTGGCTAAGGCCAGAGGAGCAGTGGTAACCCTGCCTGAGCCTGGGAGTCAGGGTGGTCGGCAGATGGGCCAGGGCTCACCCAGCTGAGACCCCCCCCCCATCGCCTGACCAGCAGAGGCCCAAAGAAGGCGGTTATGGGAGTTCCTGTCATGGCTCAGCGGTTAATGAATCTGACTAGGAACCACGAGGTTGCAGATTCAATCCCTGGCCTCGCTCAGTGGGCTAAGGATCCGGTGTTGCCGTGAGCTGTGGCGTAGGTTGCAGACATGGCTTGGATCCCTCATTGCTATGGCTGTGGTGTAGGCCTGTAGCTACAGCTCTGATTAGATCCCTAGCCTGGGAACCTCTATATGCTGCAGAAGCAGCCCTAGAAAAGGCAAAAAGACAAAAATAAAATAATAAAATAAAATAAAATAAAATAAAATAAAATAAAATAAAATAAAATAAAATAAAATAAAATAAATTTAAAAAACAAAGAAGGTTAGGAGGTTCCCAGGCAAGTGTGCAGAGTGAGGGAAGGGCCCAGGCAGGAGCAGGGAGCCAGCAGGGGGAGAGGGGGACAGCCGCTACAGCCTGGAGGAGACCCACGCCCCACACCCCAGGCCCAGGCCCAGTCCCGGGTGACTTGGGGCCCCTGCTTCAGCTGATACCCAGGCCTGGGAGCATCTGGAGATCAGTTGCAGAAAACCTCCTCCCTGGGCCCAGCCTGGGTGCAGAGGGTGGAGGGGTCCTGCCACCACCAGGGCCCAGAGGACTTGTCTCTAACCCAGGCCTTAGCTGAGAGCAGCCCATGAGAAGGGAGAGTCAGGCCCAGCTGGACAGCACAGGGCAGACAACCAGGTCCCCCAAACCTTCAACTGGCTGTGACCCTCACATGGAAACCCCCAACCCCTGACCCGACCTAACCCCAAACTGCCCATGATGCTGACCTGGCCCTGCCCCACCCCCACCCCGATGCCATGGCTGACCCCAACTCTGGGCTGACCCCAACCCCAGGCCCAAATCTGCACCCTAGCCCGCCTCTACCCTGAATCAACTTCACTCCAAACCTGGGTGCTTCCCTGAGCCCAAACCTCACCCCATCCTCAAAACCCAGCCCTAAAGCCATCCCTTCCCAACCCCCAGATCTGCCATGCACCTGCTCTCAGACTTTTGCCCAAAATTCCACTTTCAGGACAACTCCTGCCCCAAACCCAAAAACTTCCTCCCACCTCTGCCTTCCCAGGCCCAACCCTAATCCTCACCCCCATGCCACATCCCATGAGCACCCCATACCCCGCCTTTGCTCTCGCCACCAACCCTGCTCTGAGCTCCCCAAGTGCCAAGCTTCCCACAAGCCCCCTTCTACCCCAGCTGCCCCCATTGTGCCTGCCGTGTGTCCACTGTCCTGTAATCAGAGGCCTCCGATTATCAGAGTAGTGGGTCCGGAGTTCCTGTTGTGCCTGAGCAGGTTACAAACCCAACTAGCATCCATGAGGATGCAGGTTCGATCCCCAGAGTTGCTCATTTGGCTAAGGACCTGGCGTTGCCACAAGCTGCAGCCTAGGTCACAGATACGGCTCAGAACTGGCGTTGCCGTGGCTCTGCCTAGGCCGGCAGCTGAAGCTCCAATTCTACCCCTAGCCTGGGAACCTCCATATGCCGCGGGAGTGGCCCAAGAAATGACAAAAAGACAAAAAAAAAAAAAAAGAATAAAGGGGAGGGGGGGAACAAGCAGAGTAGTGGGTCATCTCCCACATGCCCAGGCTGGGAGTCGAGACGCTGGGGACAGGACATGCCCCCCCAGTAAGAACAGCAGGCACCATGCTGGCATCACGGGCCCCTGCACCCAGTGACTCCATGTCAGGACTCGCATGGAGGCTGGAGGTTACCCAGACACTGGGCCTGCCCAGGCTGTCTTCCCAGCAGGGGTAGGGGTCTGCCCAGAGCAGTCCAGATGCCCACTGTGCCCACCCAACATAGGAAGCCACAGCAGCACAGGCCCCCAGCTCACTCCTCTACCCCAGACCTGTACCTCAGAGGAAGGAGGCAAACCCGGGCCCCTGGGACCTCTGCCAATCTCCCCTGCTGCCCCTCCCAGCACCCCTACCCCCGGGTCTCCCCAGCAGCAGGCTGAGTGTGAGGCCCTCCCTCTGCAGCCTGGGAAGAGGCCCCAGAGCTGCCTGGCTGGCGTCAGCCCCCGCTTCCCTCCCCTAGGCCCCGGCTGCATTCCCAGCAAGCCAGGACCTGCCACGCAAGGGAACAAGCCAGCTCAGCACCCTCCTCCTCCTCTGCGGTCCTCCCAGCCTCCGCGGTTGCGGCTGCAGCTCTAGCCTGAGGCTTTCATGCTGCAGTTTCTGTCACAAGGCTCCCCAGGACCCCTCTCAGGCAGGCCCAAGCACCCCAAACTGCCACACAGGCTTCTCTCACTCACTCAGCTCTGTACCCACAGAGGCAGGACGAAATTAAATGGGTCCTTTCCTCAGTCTGCTGCTCCCTCTCAGAAGACCCGGCCCTAGATGGGCCCCTCAGGAGCTGGGGCCCCACACCCCTCACCATAGTGAGCAAAGGAGACCCTGATAGGTCGGAACTCATCACATATTACTCAGTAGGGTTAGGCCGTAAGTTCCTTTGTCCCGGAATACCCGTCATGGCTCAGCAGGAACGAACCTGACTAGGATCCACAAGGATGCAAGTTCGATCCCTGGCCTCCCAGTGGGTTAAGGTTCCAGCGTTGCCATGAGCTGTGGTGTAGGACGCAGACATGGCTCGGATCCTGCATTGCTATGGCTATGGTGTAGGCCAGCAGCTGCAGCTCCGATTCAACCCTTAGCCTGGGAACCTCCATATGCCACGGGTGCAGCCCTAAAAAGACACACACACACAAAATTCCCTTGTCCCACTGAAGGCCTCAACCAGTCCAGGGCTGGCCTGAGAAGCCTGGATAAACATACGGGACATCTAGAAGCCCTGGGAGCCAGGGAGATGCAGGGGATGCAGGGACGGGTAAGGCCTGGAAGTTCTGGCGGTTATCCAGACTGATTCCCAGAATCCCCACAATCCAAGGGGAGAAGGAGCCTCACCTCCTCTCCATCCCTCCAGACACCAGCCTGGTCCCCACCCCATCACTCTCCTGCTGCTCTCCCTGGCTTGGACCCTGTCCCTCCACCCCAGCCTCCAGGCTGGGCAGAGGGACCCAGCCCTCCCTGTTCCAAGAGTCCGGGTTGCCCAGAGTCTCCCCGAAGCTCCCCTGCTGCCTATGGAACTCAGGGCAGGAATGGCCACTCGCAGGGAGGACTCCCACAAAAGGCCAACCCACCCCGCCTTGCAACTGGACCCCCACCTCTCTCCACCCACCCCTGCCCGGGCCACGCCAGAGCATCTCTCCAGAGAAGCTGCCCCCTGACCTGGGCCCCGCTTCCAGAATGGAAGCAAATCTGGCCCTCAAGCACCAGCCCAGCAGCAGTGCCCATGTCCTCTAAGCGGAGCCCCTTCCAAGATGCCCAGGCCCCTGGGCTCTGTCTCTGATGGCTTGTCCAGCTCCCCTGTCCTTGTTTTTATTCCTGTTTTTTGTTGTCATTATTGTTTTGTTTTGTTTTGTTGTCTTTTGAGGGCCTTACGCATGGCATAGGGAGGTTCCCAGGCTAGGAGTCCAATTGGAGCTGTAGCTACCGGCCTACGCCACAGCCACAGAAACACTGGATCCAAGCCGCGTCTGTGACCTACACCACAGCTCATGGCAACGCCAGGTCCTTAACCCACTGAGCAAGGCCAGGGATCAAACCCGATTCCTCATGGATATGAGTCGGGTTCATTGTCGCCGAGCCACAACGGGAACTCCATCCTGCAGCTTGCGGTGGATCTTCGCCACCCCTGACCTCCAGCTTCCTGAGGCCACAGCTCTCTTGTCCCTGGTGACCCCCGGGGTGGCAGACAGGAGATGGGGCTGGGATTTCCTGTTGGGCTTATCACTCCCCACCTGGCTTCAAGCCACTGGGTGTTGGAGGGAAGTGGGAGGGGGCGTTCGTGCTTCCCACCTGGAGCTTGAATTCTCAAGTCAGTCTTGTGACACTGGCGTTATTGTCCCCATTTTAGTCACCAGGACACTGAGGCTACAACAGGGTAAGTGCCCAGGGGCATACTGGGAATTAGACCTCAGGGCCCACCCTCCAAAGAACCGAGAACCTGCCCCAAGTGGGTGGGGAGATGGCGTCCCCTGGGGAAGGGCCTGGAGGTGGCAGGGCCAAGGCCAGACTTTGGCCTAAGTCCCTGAAACCCTACATCAGGGTCCCTGGGCCTGGGGAGCAGCCAGGGCACCTCCACAGCAACACAGGAGGCTACCGATGCCCAGTCCTGCAAACCGCCCTCCCTCCCCCAGGACACACACACACACACACACACACACACTCTGAGCCCCAAGCAAACCCAGCTCCAGCAGCCCCTCCACCACAGGAGGCACCCACCCCACCCCCCCCCCCGCACCTCGTCCCTGCCCCCACTTCCACCCCCACGGTCCACACCCAAACCAACCAGACCGGCCTGGGCAGCCCTGCCGCAGACAAAGGCTCCAGGGGCTCCCCGCCCCCACGTGGAGCCGGAATGAAGCTGTTCCGTGGCGCAGGAGCGCCCCCCACTGGCCATTTGGGGACAGGCAGGCCCCAGGCCAGAAAGCGGAGTCCTGTGTGCCCGGAGATCCCTAACCATTCGCACTTCCTGGACCTTCTTGAGCCCCGGGGGCTGAGTCGGAGGGGGTGAGCCAGGAGGAGAGAAGAGGAAAGGGCAGGGCTGGGGCTGCGTGGGCACACACATGGAGGGAAGAAGAGCAGAGCGGGAGGCTGATGGACGGCTGGAGCGCGGGTCCATCCTCCTGGTGATGGAGAAGGGAGAATGCAACGGGGCTCCTGGATCTCTGGCCCAGGGCAGACGATGGCCAGGTTCGGGGGGGAGGACAGGTCTGAGAGGGCAGCTGAAGGATTGGTCTTGGACTTGTGGGCCTGGAGGGACCTGAGAGGTCCCGCAGAGACCAGCTGGAGGTGGGCCCTCTCAAGCTCTGGAGAGTCCGTGGAGGAGGCAGGGAGGCAGGGCCCCTCTCTGGCTGCTAGAGTCCCTTCCTGTCCTTGTCCTTATCATTACCCGCTCAGCCTCCCTCCCCTGGGCCTCAGTCCCCATCGGAGTCCTCCTGAGAACACACGGGCCGCACAGATAGTGTTAACACCCCTTTTTTTGAGTGTAAACCAAGCGCTAAGCACTGTGCTGAGAGGCCTGACCAGGCTGAGGGTGGAAACGGGCCCGCCCTCCCATGTGCCCTGTGTGCACCGTCCCCCTGCCCCCGGCCCCAGTGACTTCCAAGGCCCCCAGGGCTGCAGCTTTGCCACAGACAGGATCAGGTCAAGGCTCCCTGCCTCCGTGGCCAGCATCGTCCACGAGAAGGCCACTCTGGAGAGCTCACGGTCCTCTGCCCAAAGCCTACTGCATCTTCAGACCGCCGGGCCTAACGCGGGCTGTGATGGGCAGCAGAGTGCTGAGGGGGAAGGATGGGGGGACACGCCTCTCTCTAACCACCATGCTCCCCAAGCCTCGAGGTACACTGGTTAGGGCCAGAACCGCAGAGGTTTCAAAAACCGGGGTTCCTTCAGCCCCTGAGCCACTCTCTCTGAAGGGGCCCCTCCAGGCTGGTGACACTGGCACTGAGCCTGCTCCACCCACTGGCTCCCCACCCCCCAGACCACTCCTGCACAGACGTCTATACCCTTGCCAGCCCAGACACCAAACACACCTTTTTTTTTTTTTTTTTTAACAGCTGCGCCTTCAGCATGTGGAAGTTCCTAGGCTGTGGGTCAAATCTGAGCTGCAGCTGCCGGCCACAGCCACAGCCACAGCAAGGAGCATTGCCAGATCCAAGTCGTGTCTGCAATCTACACTGCAGCTCAGGGCAACCCCAGATCCCCAACCTACTGAGCGAGGCCAGGGATCAAACTTGTATCCTCGAACATACGAGCCAGGTTCTGAATCCACTGAGCCACAATGGGAACTCCCAAGCACCCTTTACTATACACACCCTATACCGTAATCTCTCTGCTACACTCTACCCTATTTGATTCCTGTAATAGGAGGAGGAGGAGACTGGAGGTCAGAGAGGTTAAGCAACCTGCCCAGTTTCAAAGAGATAGATGGGAACAGAGGCACGTCCAACCCTAACCACACAAGGTAATGCCTGGCCCTTTGTGACCTGGCACCTGCCCGCGGGCCTTTCCAGATCCAGCTCCAGGGTGCCTTCTCAGGGAGGCGGGGTGAGGTGCCCCTGCCCTGTGCTGACCCCAAATATGACACTTTTCATTCATTCATTTAATAAACACCTACTGAGCATCTACTGCATCCTGGACACTGCAGTACCACCGCAGGCAAGCCCAAGACCCTCCCCTCATGGAGTTTACTCTCTACTTGGGGGAAAAGGATAGTAAACAAATAGGTACAATATTGTTGGGGCCACTGCATAGCAGTCACCCAAGGCCCCAGGCTTGGTTAAACACTCTGCTGTCACTATATTGGAAATCTCAATAATTTGGGGGAGTTCCCAATGTGGCTCAGCAGGCTAAGAAGTAAACTAGTATCCATGAGGATGCAGGTTCAATCCCTGGCCTCGCTCAGTGGGTTAAGGATCTGGCGTTGCCATAAGCTATGGCGTAGATTGAGATCCCACATGGCTGTGGCTGTGGCATAGGCCAGCGGCTGCAGCTCTGATTCGACCCCTAGCCCAAGAACTTCCATATGCCACAAGTGGGGCCATAAAAAGAAAATAATAATAATAATTTTTGGCCACACCCATGGCACACAGAAGTTCCTGAGCCAGCGATCAAACCCACGACAGAGCAGTGACCTGAGCCACAACAGTGACAACACCAGACCCTTAACCCCCTGAGCCACCAAGGAACTCCATCAGAAATCTCAGTAATTTTTTAACACGGTGCCCTCGTGTTTCTTTGTCCTTGAGTCTGCAAATTATGTAGTCAGTCCCAAACATAGTATGTTAGATGGTAGTTGCCATGGAGACAAATAAGAGAAAAGGGGAGTGAGGATGACAAGAAGGAGGGATGATACATTTTCAAAGGGAGGTCAGCGGAGGTTGCATCAGGAAGAGATGTTTAGGAAAGACTTGAATGAGGCGGGGGAGCCAGCCACACGGCTCTCTGGCCGAGGATGGGGCAAGGGCAGAGGGCTGAGCTGGGAGCGTGGCTGGTGTGCCAGGAGAGGTGGGAGGCCAGGGTGGCCAGAGGCGGGTGAGGCCCCAGAGGCCCTGGAGGCTGGGTCACGTGGGCCCCCTTATCAGGACTTGGCTTTATTGTGAGAAGGACCGGAAGATACAGGAGACCGGGGACCAGGGAGCTGGCATGATCTGACTTGAGGACATACCAGGAGTTTAGGAGAGACTGCAGAGCAAGGGCCAAAGCAGGAAGACTGGCCTTAACACTCTATTGGGATTCCCGTTACTTTTCCATCTCCCCAGAGACCTGGCGACAGAGGGTAGAGGCGGGATCAAGAGACATTAGGTGTGATGCTTGGTGTCTGGTTTGGGCAACCAGGTGGGCGGAGGAGCCATTCCACAAACCATGACCGGGGCCATCAGAAGAGGGTGGGGGTAGGAGATATTAAAGTTGAGGGGCTACAGCTGCAACCTTCACCCCAGAAGCTGGGAGCAGCCCAGCCAGGATTGGGGGTCCACCCCTAAACAGCCACCCCCCACCCACCCTGGAACTCATGGGTTCCTGGAAGCTGCGGGGTGCACAAAGGCATGGCGCTGCCCCTCACCTTCTCTCCCCTCTCCCCAGAACCCCCCCACCCTTGACAAAGGAGCTGCGTTCTCCCCCCAGTCCCCTTGGGCCTCCCCAGCCCTTCCCGTCTCTCCCACAACCTCAGGGAGAGGAGAGCTCCAGCAAGAGTTAACCAGCATTTCGCCTTGAAACGTGACCACCAGGCAGGGCTGCCCAGTCCAGCCTTCAACCAGGGTCCTCTCTGCAGCATCCTGTGCAGCAGATGCCATCTGCTTGCATACCTCCAGGGCCCTCAAGCTCACTCTCTCACCAGGAAGCCTAACCCACGCTTAGAAAGCTCAACCAGCCACCGTCCGCCTACCTGCCTGTTCTTCTCTGAAGCCACCTGGAACACAACAGCTCCTTCCTCCGTGAGATGGGGACAGGTAGAGGTAGAAATATCTTACTAAGCACTTGGGGTGCAGAAGTGAGCAGCAGGTTGGGTCCCTGCCCTTGGTGGATGTGACAGGTCTTTGCGATGCAAATTGAAAAGTAAGGGAAGAGCGAATTTTATTGAGCACTTACTATGTGCCAGACACTGTTCCAGGTGCTTATGTGCGATAAAATCATTTAGTTATCCCCAAAGCCCTCACAGCTGGGCATCTTCGCATATGCATTGGCCCAAAATCCTGCAGACGCTATGAACCACAGTTCATGCTCAGAGGAGCAGGCTGCTGGAATTAGCAACTAAGTGCCTGTTTAAAGTGTCGCCAGAGTTTCGCTTGTCATTTTAAAGGGTTTCTCTCTTCTACCATCTCCAACAAAGCACTTTGCCTCTTCTCCCAAGCATGGCCCAAGCGGTTGAAAGGGGCATGGTCCTGTGGCGCCATCTAGGGGTGAAGACGTGCGTTGCAGAGGTTTAAGTGCAATGGAGCCGGGCCTTGCTGTAGGTGTCCCGGAAACTCGGCCTCTGTCCCACGAGTGCCAAATAGAAACACAGAGACAGAGTCTTGGATGAAGGAGAAGAAAATAACTTTTATCGCTTTGTCAGACAAAGGAGGCCACAGAAGGCTAGTGCCTCAGAGACTGTACCCTCCTTTGGGGAAGACTCGTAGGGAGTTTTAGAGTCTAAAAGGAGAAAAACAGGATTAAGATAAGAATCAGGGCTGGGGCAAACAGGCATTCTTCGTTCTTTAGGGGAATCTTAGTTATCGAAGCCGGTCAGGAGATCTGGGCGAGATCCTTGGTTTTTCCTAAAATAACAGTCCTTGCAAAAAGGCCTCATGATCAGAGATCAGAACAAACTAGGAAAGTTCCTGAAAAACATCATTGCTTATATAATCTTTAGCCCACAGGCAATTGTGCTCAGGACGCCTAATCTTCCCCCTACAGGTGATTGTGTTTAGGGTGCAATCAAACGAGGGAGAAGCACACCGGCTCCAAGCTGTTCAATTTTTTTGTTTGTTTGTTTTGTTTTGTTTGTTTGTTTGCCTTTTTTATGGCCACTCCCGCGGCATACGGAGGTTCCTAGGCAAGGGGTCGAATCGGAGCTGTAGCCACCGGCCTATGCCAGAACCACAGCAACACGGGATCTGAGCCGCGTCTGTGACCTACACCACAGCTCCTTAACCCACTGAGCAAAGCCAGGGATCGAACCCGCAAGCAACCTCATGGATCCCATCGGATTCGTTAATCGCTGAGCCACGACGGGAACTCCCAAGCTGTTCAATTTTAAATGATCCATTTTCAAGCTGTCCACTTCTACAAGAAGCCTAAGGAAGGTTATTTTCTCTTAGGTGTATACGATGCTACATCGTTATGTGTATCCCTTGAGAGGGAAACAGGAGTCTGCCCCAAGGCGGTGCTATTTTTTTTTTTTCCTTTTTAAATTTTATTTATTTATTTATTTATTTAGTCTTTTGGGAGCCACACCAAAATGCCAGATCCAAGCCACGTCTGCGACCTACACCACCACTCACAGCGACACCGGATCCTTAACCCCCTGAGCAAGGCCAGGGATCAAACCCACATCCTCATGGATGCTAGTCGGGTTCATTAACCACTGACCCACAATGGGAACTCCGTGTGTGTGTGTGTGTGTGTGTGTGTGTGTGTAGTGTGTAGTGCTCACACGCACTACTGTTTCTTGACTCTTCCTCTCTGGTCTCTGCCTCCCCTCCCTTCCCTGATCAGCAGCTGTCTGAACCCACCCCTTGGGACTCTGGGAAGGCCATGGAGGCTGAATGAGGCCCATTTCCTAAACACAAGAAATGGGGGACACAGAAAGGCTTTTGTGCTCAGGAGCCCCACAGGGCCCTGCTCTGTTTCATAGGGACCCAGAGGGATAACTGCAGAGAAAAATCCTATTGCAGTGTCCAACCACCTCCCAGCATGTGTGTGTCAGTCGTACTGTGCTGACAATTGCACACCTGACCTGCTTCATCTAGCTGCTGTCGACAAAAATATAGGAGTTCCTGTTGTGGCTCAGTAGCTAATGAACCCGACTAGAATCCATGAGGACACAGGTTTCATCCCTGGCCTCGCTCGGTGGGTTAAGGGTCTGGCATTGCCATGAGCTGTGGTCCAGCATTGCTGTGGCCATGGCGTAGGGTGGCAGCTACAGCTCCGATTCAACTCCTAGCCTGGGAACCTCTATATGCCATGGGTGAGGCCCTAAAAAGACAAAAAATATACATATATATATTGAACAACCTAAAAGTTGAATTATGTTTTTTGGGTTTTGGGGGTTTGGGTTTTTTGTTGTTGTTTTTTGTTCGTTTTTTTGGCTTTTTAGGGCCGCACCTGCGGCATATGGAAGTTCCCAGGCTAGGGGTCGAACTGGACCTATATATAGCTGCCGGCCTACACCACAGCCACAGAAACTCGGGATCCGAGCCACATCTGCAACCTACACCACAGCTCACAGCAACGCTGGATCCCCAACCGACTGAACGAGGCCAGGGATCAAACTGGCATCCTCATGGATACTAGTTGGATTCATTTCTGCTGCACCACAACAGGAACTCCGAGAGTTATGTTTTATTCAGTGGACAAAACTGAGGACTTAAGCCCAGAAGGTGGCATCTCAACGCACCCTGAGAAAACCACCCCAAGGAGGTGAAGGGGGATCTAGGAAATATAGGAGTTTTGTTACAAAGGACAGATAGTCAGAAAAAAGATTACTGCTAATAAAACTAGATATCAAGGAGTTCCCATTGTGGAACAATGGAAATGACTCCGACTAGTATCCATAAGGATGCAGGTTCGATCCCTGGCCTCACTCAATGGATTAAGGATCTGGCATTGCCGTGAGCTGTGGCGCAAGTCACTGACATGGGTCAGATCTGGTATTGCTGTGGCTGTGGCATAGGCCGGCAGCTACAGCTCTGATTGGACCCCTGGCCTGGGAACCTCCATATGTCGCGGGTGGCCCTAAAAACCAAAAAAAAAAAAAAAATGGTTGCAACTAGATAGTTCAAGTTACGGATTTTAGCACTTTTCTATATATGGGAAGATGGAAGGGTCTGGGGTCACCAAAATCATTGCTTTGATATGGACCTCAGCTACTGGCTGGGTGCAGTACCCTGTGTTTCCACAGCCTGAGGTTGCGCAGGGTGCATCTTCCCTGGGAGTGGCCGCGAGGTGGCAGGTGTTCTCTGTTCCCCTCCTGAGTTGCCGCAGGGTTCAGCTCACCATGGGAGGTGCTGCCGTCGCTGACTGTGGCATCCTTTGTTTAGTGATACAGCAGGTAGTGTTGTATTTCTCACTGCCAACCAGGAGACAGCTTGCTGTAGGTCGGTCTCCCTAAAACGTTATTTCTTAGCCGGCAGCTACAGCTCCAATTCGACCCCTACCCTGGGAATCTCCATATGCTTCGGGTGTGGCCCTAGAAAAGACCAAAAAAAAAAAAGACAAAAAAAACCCACTTATTTCTTCAGGGATCCCAAGCCTTTTTTTTTTTCTTCTTCTTCTTCTTCTTCTTTTTTTTCTTTTTCTCTTTTCTTCTTTTTTTTTTTTTTCTTTTTTGGCTATTACACAGCATAAGCAATTCCTGGACCAGGGATCCTATCTGAGCTGCAGTCACGACCTGACAGACAGCTGCATAGCGTTCCCGAGCACTGTTAAATTGTCTGGGCTTCTGGAGTTTGGTAAGGAAAGAGAGACCTGACTGGGGCATATGCCTGTGAGGGGCCATCAGGCAGGATATTGGCAACATTCTTTTCTTTAGGAGGGGGTAGGTAAGTGTGGAGGTTCCCTTTCTAATGTGTTAAACTTTGTATATAACTTTTTACAGACATGAAACATTTTCTTTAAAATGCATTAATTCTTGAAACTCAGGAGTTTCCATGGCTCAGTGGTAAGGAACCTGAGTAGTATCCCATGAGGATGCAGGGACTATTAGAAGCTGTCTGTCAGAGCATCAGGTTTCAGAACTCCTAAAGTCACTTGTATTCACACAGAAAGGGCTTGGGGAGTTCCCACTTTGTGCAACCGGATTCCAACCGGATTGGCAGTGTCTCTGGAGCACTGGAACGCAGGTTCAATCCCCGGCGCAGCACAGTGGGTTAAGGATCTGGCCTTGCCGCAGGTGCGACATAGGTCACAACAGCAGCTCAGATCTGATCCCTGGTCCAGGAACTCCATATGTTGCGGGGTAGCCAAAAAAAAGGAAAAAAAAAAAAGCAGAGACCAAAGCGATACAGCCACAAGCCAGCAGATATTATCACTATGCTAAGGCACAGAGAGGTTAAGTGACTCACCCAGGGCCACACAGCTTCTAAGCGGTAGAGCTGAGATCAGTGCCCAAATTATTGCCAGCCCCCTGAATCATTACAGGAGCCTCTCCCATCAGCTAAGGGCTCCCTGCTTTGCTTCTCTAGAAACACTGCTTTGCCTCTTTCTTTCTTTTCATTTTGGGCTTCCCCATGGCATATGGAGGTCCCAGGCCAAGGATCAGATCCAATCCACAGTTGAGACCTATGCCACAGTGGTAGCAACTCTGGATCCTTTAACCCACTGTGCAAGGCCAGGATTGAACCTGCCTCCCAGCGCTGCAGAGACACCACCATCACATTGCACCACAGTGGGAACGCCAACTGCTTCCTTCTTTCTGAGGTCAGCCTTGTAATCACCCTCTTTCTGCCCCAGGTGCTGGGAAACTCGAGTCAACATGGCCACACGGGTACAGCAAGGCAACTATCCCTCGTAGCCACCAGTTTAGTTTCCTTCCTGATCAAGAGGGCCTGGTTTTCTCTTTTACTCCTAGTTTTCTCTCTTTCTAAAGAGAATATGAGAGGCAATGTGTATTAAAGACATAACAGTAAGACCAATGCAAAGAACTAAAATGCTGGGCCCACAGGAAGAAGAGATTGTGCAAGGCTGACCCAGGGGCCGCAGATGTTGTGATTAAGCCTCCTGGCAGCCAGGGCGGAAGAGGAAATCTGATCAGTTACTATCTGCAGGAAGCAGCCTCTGTTCTCCATGGGAACCAAGTTTTCCTCCTACGATTAACTCTAGTGGAAATTCCTCACACAGTCCTTGGTAGAGGGAACACTGAGTGAGGTGACCCACTGACTATGTCCTGAAAAGCCACTTTTGCAGCAAAAGGAAAATGTATTTCATGTGACTATTGGCCAACGCCAAGGGCAGCGCCCTGAGTGACACTTGGGGAGGGAAAGTCTTCCAGGAGAGAGACCAGCATGGTCCAAGGACATGAAAGGGCCAGAATGCAGGGAGCCAGGCCTGGATGGACAGCTCGGCCCTTCAAAGCCGTGCCCTAAACACCCTCCACTGGCTTTGGTTTGTGAAAAAGGGTTATTTCCCAAGAGCAAGGTCCAGTCCCTCCGTGTCTGCCCTGCTCTGGGCTCAACGCCCTCCTCCCACACAGCTGAGCTTGAGGGGGAAGTTAGACTGTTGGGACCACGGCCTCCTATGTCCTTGCCCAGTGAGGCAGCCTTTCCTCTGCCCCCCATGTCTGCTCTCCCTTCTGTAGCAGCCAAGGAGCCCTGACTGGTCATTGGGCACATGGACGCCCTGGTGTTTCCCAGGACCGGGCAGCTGGGCACAGCCATGCAACCTCATGGATGTGAAAGGGGGTCCTGAGTTCACCCTCCACACTGGGGCATGCCGTCTCCCCGCCTCGTCCCCTCCTGCTGTGGCTGGAAGCCAGAGGTGATGGTGGTAGCAGGTCAGTTTGAATGGAGCTCTCCCGTCAGCCTGTGGAGACACAAGCCAGAAAAAGTGGGAGACCCGATTCTGTACAGCTGCTGTGCCAGGCCTGGAGTGCTCCTGCCAGGATGAGATGGGGCAGAAAACCGATTCTATCTGTTTCAGTCACTGTTATTTTGAGTCTCTGATGCACGGCGCATGGATAGCCTGACTATTACCAGTGAACCCAGGAACTCTATGGAAAAGCCATTATCTTTCGTCCCTGGGTGCTGGGTTCAACCAAGCAGCCTCCCCTGAGGCTAGGTTCCTAGCGGAGAGATGGCTGTTCCCAGTGAGGCTTTTCACTCATTGCCTCACCCTTGCAGAAACCCTGCCGGGATGGCACACTGGACCCATTTCACAGATGGGGAAACTGAGGCTCAGAGACACAACAAAACTTGCCAGAAAGGCTTGGCGGCAGTAGGTGGCAGAGCTCGTTCTCAAATCCAGGTCTGTCTGCTCCCCTGAGAGAAAAGAGGATCGTGGAGTTCCCGTCATGTTCAGGAGTAACGAACAAATCCGACTAGGATCCACCAGGAGGTGGGTTCAATCCCTGGCCTCGCTCCGTGGGTCAGGGATCCAGCATTTCCCTGAGCTGTGGTATAGTTCGCAGGCACGACTCGAATCTGATGTTGCTGTGGCTGTGGTTGTGGTGTAGGCCGTTGGCAACAGCTCCAATTCGACCCCTAGCCTGGGAACTTACATATGCCACAGGTACAGCCCTAAAAAGACAAAAAAAAAAAAAAAAAAAGCCAAAAAGAAGAGAGAATCATTCACCGCTGAACCAAATGCAGACTTGCTATCACTCTTAGCAAGAGAGACATGCATCTGCAGGCAATGCCTTAGTGGGCCTGCCTGGGGTCAGGGCCCAGATCCTTGAGGTCTGGGTGACAGGTTGTGACAGTCAGTGGGCAGGTCTCACAAAGGGCACTTGGGCTCTGTGACTCTACTGAGGCCTTGTCCCCCAGCAACCCACTGGGGGTGGGATGTGACAGGCAGCCCAGGGAAAAAGGGCCCCTGCGTGGGCAGGGACCCCAGGCTGCGGTCAGTGGCCGCAATGTTTCAAACCTCTTCTAATTTAGTAGCGTAAGCAGCATCTGGTTTATCGTGTTCACAGAATCCATGGGTCAGGGGGCTGCCAGGGATGGGGGCCGGGGTCTCCGTGGGGAGGACTCGAGCAGCCAAGATGTCTAGGGCAGGAAGCATCATTGCTCCAGCTTCTTTCCTCAGACACCTGCACCCGGCGACTCCAAAGCTGGCCTTGGCCAGCACGGTCAGAGGATCACGAGGCCCTCTTCCTGTGGCTTCTCACAGCGTGACAACTGGGACATCGGGAGAGCCGCGTTCCCCAAGATCCAGGCTTGGCTTGGCTAAGCTTAGACGGCACATAGCATTGTGTCCACTGTGCCTCATTGATGAAGCAGTCTCAAGTCTGCCCAGTGGCAGGGAAGGGACACAGCTCCCACTTCAATGGGAGGAGTGTCAATGAATTTGGGACCATGTTTTCAACTGTCAAGTCCTACGGCGCCTCAGGGTCTTGCCTCTGTCGGCTTATATGTATGACATCAGGGCATTTTAATGTGTAAAAAAAAAAAAAAATTCCCCTTCAATAGCTGATGCACAAAATTCCCCTGGAGAGTTTTAGTCTTTGATCTTGAAGAAACTTTATTCGAAACAGGCCCCCCGCCCCACCCCGGGAGTTCCCACTGTGGTTGAGCAGGTTAAGAACACAACACAGTGTCTATGAGGATGCAGATTTGCTCTGGACCCGCTCAGTGGGTTAAGGATCTGACACTGCCGTGAGCTGTGGGGTAGGTCGAAGATGTGGCTCGGATCTAGTGCTGCTATGGCTGTGGCAGCTGCAGCTCCAATTCAACCCCTACCCTGGGAACCTCGATATGCAGCAGGTGCAGCCCTAAAAAGAAAAATAAAATGAAGCAGCCCTCCCTAGCCCCAGCCACCCTGGGACTCCGATACAGGCCTGACCCTGCTGCTGCCTCAGTGTCGATGAGTGGGCTCATCAGAACTTTCCAGAGAGCAGCAGTGGCCAAGAGAGGAGGAGGGGGTGCCTGGGCCATTGCATCCCACCAAAAGTCCATTCTGTCTGGATACCCAGAGAGGGGGAGAGGGAGGGTCCTAGCAATGTCGCCATTTAGCCAGGGGCTGGTCCTCCCCCAAGCTTCTGCCTCCTCCCACCCCCCCCCCACATCTTTATCCACTGCCCTACATCCCACTGGTTTCTGAAAAACAGGAGTCCTGTCCAGCCCTGTACCTCTGAGGGTCCCTCCCCATCTCCCATCCCCCAATCCGGTGTGACCCTCTCTCTCTGTTGGAGCCAGAGCTCTGTTTTAGGAACTGATTCAGCGTTGGGTTTTCCATTCAGACCAGCCTCCTCCAAATGCCTACGGCACCAGCAAGGCAGGAAACCAGCCATTAGGTGCTTAAAAAATCCTAGGTGGGGAGGGTCTGTCATGGCTCAGTGATAACAAACCCGACTAGTATCCATGAGGATGCAGGTTCCATCCCTGGCCTCGCTCAGTGGGTTAAGGATCCTGTGTAGCCGTGAGCTGTGGTATAGGTCGCAGACACGGCTCAGATCCCAAGTTGCTGTGGCTGTGCTGTGGCTGTGGTTGTGGCCAGCAGTGTGGCTCTGATTTGACCCCTAGCCCGGGGAACTTCCATATGCTGCGCCACACCTGCAGCCCTAAAAAACAAAACACATCGTAGGTGGCGGCAACAGGTGACAGCTGGAGAGGCAGGACGTAGGAAGCTTCCATCGGAATTATGGTGACCAAGGACACACCAACATACCACCGTGTCACTGTCCACAGATCAAGAACGCTGAGGCCGATATTGCCACCACCATGACTACCATCCGAGGCCCAGGACAACAATGACCAGACCTGCGACACAGAGACCAGACCTCACAACCACCTTACAACAACCCGGACCGCCGCAGGAAGACGGCCCCACCGCAGCTCCACCTTCTCAATCCTGCACAAGCATAGCTGTTTGGCTGCTCCTCATGCACTCTAGCTGCAAGGGAGTCTGAGAAGGGTGGCTTCCAGTTTTCCGGCCTCTGCAGAGCAAAGGGCACATGGAAAGAGGAGCAGGAGGGAGTGGCTGCTGAGATCCAGGGCACTGTACCCAGCACAGAGACTGGCAGGAGTTTGCTGGACCCGGCTGTCGCAGGCACCAGGCACCAGCAGAAGGTGAGGTCTCTCATCTCCACAGCCTCTGCCTTATTTTTCCTGCCATCAGGCGCCCCGTGAACCTCCTGGCCTCAGTGGGCTGACGTCCTCTCTTGCTGGAAAGTGGAAGGAGATGGGGGGACGGGGGACGACGGCTCCCTTTCCCACCACCGTTCTTAACGGTCCCCCGCAAAGGCGCATTTCCATCGCATGCTAATTGCTTTAGTGAAGTGTTTACATAAAAGGGAATTACCTCTTCTGAGAGAAAACAATTAACTCTCCAATTGACGTGGACTTTCCCCAGCGGTTCACCAAGGAATGTACCGAAAGACACGGGCCTTTCCAAAGAAGGGGCTTCCCCACACAAAGCCTCCTCCTCCTCCTCCTCCTCCTCCTCCCCCCCCAGTCCCCCCCCCAGCTCTCCCTCCCTCCCTCTCCTTCTGGTATCTGGCCCTTCCCTCAAGATCCTCCCCCCGCCCCGTGCCTTCCTTTCTAAGACCTCTGGTGGGGGTCCTGCAGCCCTAAATAGCATCCCCAGCTTCAGTGGGCTGGGGAGAGGAGGCTTGGCACGAGGGGGGTTTGGGGGGCGAAGTGCAGCTGGGAACCCTCCCATTCGGCTCTTTCTCAGAACTCCCACTAGAGGGAGCTAGATACCCACCAGTGCCTTCCCAGGTGGCTCCAGCCTCGGGGAACCGCACAGCCTCTCCCAAGGGACAGACAGATCAGACGAATGAAATTCAGAGGAAGAGCATTTCCACATTTGCAAGGCGCTTGTCCTCATTATTCTATCCAGAATCCTCCATGTCTTCCTGGTCCCCCAGGGCCCACTGGAAGCAGAAGAGAAGGCTCTGGCCTGGATTATCTTTTTTTTTTTTTTTTTAATCTTTTAGGGCCGCAGCATATGGAGGTATATGGAGGTTCCCAGGTTAGCAGTCGAATCCGAGCTGCAGCTGCCGGCCTACACCACAGCCACAACAACGCAGGATCCGAGCCACGTCTGCGACCTACACCACAGCGTAGGGCAACGCTGGATCTGTAACCCACTGAGCGAGGCCAGGGATCGAACTGCAACCTCATGCTTCCTAATGGTTTCATTTCTGCTGCGCCACGACGAGAACCCCATGGACTATCTTCTTAAATTCAGAGCTTCCCTGTGGAGAAATGAGGAGTCTTTCAACACCCCTATCACACTTTCAGGGTGCCCTGGGAGCTTAGATGAGGGAGTTTGAGCTGAGATAGACGGCCCTCCCTCACTCCCACCACTGCATAAGTAAGGGGGCGCAGGCTGTGGTGTGTGTGGGTAACATGATAAGGGGAACATGAGATGAGGAGAGTTTTGTTGGGCTTCTTGGAAAGTCACTTCCTCACCCTGCTAGGAAAGCCTCCTCCACCAAAAAAACGCCCTCTCTCTCTCTCCCAGGACCTGGTCCGGGAAGCCCCAGCCCTCGGAGCTGTTGTACCCTCCTAGGCCACACGGGGGCGCACGTCTCAGGTTACGTGCTGCACCACGTCTACTTGGAGAGAGACCAGACTCCCCAGGCTTTGACAGGCTGAGCCTCCATCAAACGAGCCCTGAGGTCCATCCTTCCTCAGCTGGTTGAGCTGATAAGACCCTTCTCCTGCCCGGCCCAGGGTGGGTGAGGTGTGTCCTTGCAGATAAAAGCTTCTTGTGAACTCCAGGGTGCTTCTCAGGATGATGTTCCCCAGTCTCTCCTGACCCCTCCCCCAAACCCAATCCCTGGGGCAACCTACTGGGCCAGATGCGAGGAGTGCAGACAGGAAGGAAGTACAGCTGGACTCAGAGACAGACAGACAAACTGTCACCAAAGTGAGGCATGCTATTGAACAGCTGTGCTATCTGAGTGTGACACAGGCAGTTGTGGGGCGGCCTGGAGTGGGCTCTACAGAACCCCCAAAAGAACAACATTCAAACTAAACCAAAGGTTACGCAGGTAAACAAGAAGCTCCAGCTGCAAGACCAAGGGTGCCCAGGCGTGAAGGCAGGAGAGAGTCAATATAGGCAGGGAACTACGGGGGGGTGGAACAGAGGGTGCGTATGGGGACAAGATGGGAGGTGCAGCTGCACAGGTGCACCTGGATGGGGTGGAGGTGTAAACCAAGTTAAGGAGTGTGGACTTTATCCAGAGGGAAACGGACACCCAGGGAGGTTTTAGGTAGTAACGTGATCCCAGGGCAACGCGCCATCTGATAGAATTTTGTACCAGGACGGAAATGTTCTGTATCCTCGCTACAGGTATGGAAGCCACCAGCTGCATATGGCTACAGAGCGCTTGCAATGCGGCTGCTAAGGCTAAAGAACTGAAATTTAAAATTCTATTTGATTTTAATTAATTTAAATAGCCAGTTTGCCATAACATGGATGGAACTAGAGACTCTCACACTGAACGAAGTTAAGTCAGATAGAGAAAGACAAATACCATATGATATCACTTATATCTGGAATAATATATAATTATTATATTATATTGTATTATACAATATTTATATATTGTAATTTAATAAGTATAATATAATTATCATATTAATTATAATTATTATAATATAATAATTAATGTATTATAATATATAATAATGATGATGCTATCACTTATATCTGGAATATATGGCACAAATGAACCTTTCCACAGAAAAGAATATCATGGATGTGGAAAATAGACTTGTGGTTGCCAAGGGGGAGAGGAAGGGAGTGGGGTGGATTGGGAGCTTGGGGTTAATAGATGCAGACTATTGCCTTTGGAATGGATTAGCAATGAGATCCTGCTGTGTAGCACTGGGAACTATATCTAGTCACTCATGATGGAGCATGATAATGTGAGAAAATAGAATGTGTGCATGTATGTGTGACTGGGTCACCATGCTGTACAGTAGGAAAAAAATTGTATTGGGGAAATAATTTTAAAAAAAATAAAAATTTTAAAATAAAATTAATTTAATTTAAAAAAAGAAAGTTGGATAAAATCCATATGGAGGAAAAGGTTCATTTTAATAAACTGTCAAATACTATGGAAAATGCTTAGAAACAGGATGCATATTTTTATTTGAAAAAGAAAAAGATTCTTTGCCTCTTTTGCAATGCCATTTCTCTTAAGAGGGATTTTCCTATGTCGCGCATGGGATAAACTTAAGATAAACTTGGAAATTTTCTTCATATTTGGGTTTTGATAATAATATTTTCTTTGTAGGAACCAACACATTAAGCGCAATAAAAATAATAATTCTTAGTGGGAAAATAAATAAATAAATAGCCATGAGTTCCCACTGTGGCGCTATGGAAACGAATCTGACAAGGAACCATGAGGTTGCAGGTTTGATCCCTGGCCTCGATCAGTGGGTCCAGGATCCGGCATTGCCATGAGCTCTGGTGTAGGTCGCAGATGTGGCTCAGCTCTGGCATTGCTGTGGCTCTGGCACAGGCTGGTGGCTACGGCTCCAATTGGATCTTTAGCCTGGGAACCTCCATATGCTATGGGTGTGGCCCTAAAAAGATAAAAAGACAAAAAAAAATAGCCACAGGGGGCTAGCAGTTCTGGTGATGGACAGTGCAGCTCCAGAGGAAGGACTGGAAGGGAGAAGATTTGGAGGCAGGAACACCAGTTAGGAGGCTGTGGAGATGGTCCGGGTGAGAAAGAAAGTAGAAAGGAGGGCACAGAGGCTAGAGGTTGAGAGGGAGCCTAGGAGAACTCCCCACCCCCACCCCAGGGTGACCTGGATGATGGGAAGCTTGCTCCATCACCACTGAGAACAGGAACCCAGGATGAACAAGCGTGGAAGAGACGACGAGCTCAGTTTTGGGCAGGTGGAAATCAAGATGCCTTGGGACATCCCGAAGGAGGCATCTGATAGGCAGTTCTGTACGTGGCTCTGGTGACTGGAAGAGAACTGCAGCTGGAGACAGGGATTTGTCAGCCACCAGTGGTCATGAACTGGCAGCCCATGGACCAGCTTCGGCCACAATGGAAGTTGGTATTGGCTTACACCATGTTTTAATGGAGCCTACGTTTTAAAATCAGTAGGCGAGTTCCCCTTGTGGCTCAGCACAAATGAATTCGACTCGTATCCATGAGGATGCAGGTTTGTTGCTGTGGCTGTGGCATAGGCTGGCAGATGTAGCTCCGATTCAACTCCTAGCCTGGGAGTTTTCATATGATGCATGTGCAGCCCTAAAAAAAGCACCAAAAAAAAAAAAATCGGTAGAATTTAGATAAAAATCTGGATTTCCATCTCCTCTTGAATAATCAGAAGATCTGACACCATCAGGCCTGAATCCCTCACACAACAGTCACCTCAGGGTGCTTAGCCCCCTTCCCGTAGAGGACACCCTGCATTTCCTGCCTGGCCCTTGTGGGCACTGTATTTGACCAGCTCTAATCGTATCTTTGGTAGATTCGAAAGAAACTCAGAATAATGCCCCCATCTCACAGGCCCCTTTACAATGTGACTCTGCCTCTCCTTTCATCAGGAATATCTTGGAGCTTCCATTGTTGCTCAGCAGGTTAAGAACCCGACATAGTGTCCATGAGGATTCGGGTTCAATCCCTGGCCTCAATCAGTGAATTAAGGATCCCGAGTTGCCACAAGCTGCAGCATGGTTCACAGATTCAGCTTGGATCCGGTGTGGCTGTGGTGTAGGCTGGCAGCTACAGCTCTGATTCAACCCCTAGCTCAGGAGCTTCCATATGCCACAGGTGTGGCCACAAGGAAGGAAGAAAGAAAGAGAAAAAAAAAAAGAATCTCTTAACATCCACTATTTTAATCCAACCAGAGTCAACAGGACAACCCTCAGCCATAACCACAGCAGCCAGAGTGACAACTCAGAACTTAAAGTGCAGAGTATGTAACAAGATCAGAACATACCCAGGTACACTCAGAGTAGTCTAATGAAACATTCCCAGTCTCTCAAGCAATGCAGCCAACTTCCCCACAGAGCCAGCCCATCAGGCCTTCGAGCTCCTGCACCTTGGCCCCCGGTCCCTACTCCTCAGCCAAAAGGCCAGGCCGCTGACCCCAGTCTCTGGGTGAGTTCATTTTAGGCAACAAGGTTGCTGACCGGCTGTCAAGATTGATCAAACCAAAGCAAACAAAATAGCTCTTCCAGGAGTGGGCTTCCTTCTTGACAATCGTGTTGAAAGGAAGCCAGCCAAGATCTATTGCGTCGCAGGAACCATGGAGCGTGGTGAACTTTGGGTAAAATTGTTGTGGCTAATTGAAATTCTGGAACCACATTTGCATCCAGTATAAAATTCTTGTACATATTTGGCCATTGCTCCGAGCAGAGATTTGTTTCACATAAGTAGTAGTTCCGAAATATGTTTTTTAAAACTCTCTTTGGGGAAAAAAAGTGAATTTAAATTTAGTAATGTGGCATTACAGTCCTTGGAAATAAAATTAATTTTATACTGTTTTTCTGACAAAGTAAGGAAAATGCGCAATCTGAAATGATCTATGTTTTTTTCCCAAAGTTTTTCTTCTCCTCCAAAGGGAAGGTTTTAAATGTTTCCCCAAAGCACACTGGTTGGAATGGTGGTCCCACGGGATGCTCCTTTAAAAGAAGAAGAAGAAGGAGAAGGAGATGAAGAGGAAGAAGGAGGAGGAGGAGGAGAAGAAGGAGAAGGGGTGGGGGAAAGAGGTCTTTGGTCAGATCTGCTGGGAAGTGCTCTGGGCTCCTCTTAGATTCATCATAACATTGGTGTGGTAATGTCTCTTCCAAGAACTGCAGTGAAGAAAGCTCTTTAACTTTGCCTAACGCAATATTCCCCATATTTATTAGACCACAGAACCTTATTTTCTTTTCTTTTTTTTTTTAATTTATGTTTTACTTCTTTTCCCCCCCAGTCTTTTTTTTTTTTTTTTGGTCTTTTTGCTATTTCTTGGGCCGCTCCCTCGGCATATGGAGGTTCCCAGGCTAGGGGTCCAATCGGAGCTGTAGCCACCGGCCTACGCCAGAGCCACAGCAACTCGGGATCCAAGCCACGTCTGCAACCTACACCACAGCTCACGGCAACACCGGATCGTTAACCCGCTGAGCAAGGGCAGGGACCGAACCCGCAACCTCATGGTTCCTAGTCGGATTCATTAACCACTGCGCCACGACGGGAACTCCAGAACCTTATTTCCAAGTAATGCCCAATAAAGTTCCTTGAGGCTAAAGGACCATGGAACCCACTTTAAGAACCACTGCCTTGGCGTCCCCTTGTGGTGCAGCAGGTTAAGGATCCAGCATTATCTCTGCAGCAGCCTGTGTCGCTGCTGGGATGCACATTCGATCCCTGGCCTGGGAACTTCCACATGCCACAGACATGGCCAAAAGAAAAAAGGAGTTCTCGTTGTGGCTCAGAGGGTTAAGAACCCGACATAGTGTCGGTGAGGATGCAGGTTGGATCCCTGGCCTTGCTCAGGGGGTTAAGGATCCCATGTGGCCGTGGCTATGGTGTAACTTGCAGACACAGCTCGCATCCCACATTGCTGTGGCTGTGGCTAGGCCTCAGCTGCAGCTCGGATGTGACCCCTAGCCCGGGAAATCGCATATGCTGCAGATGCAGTAGTGGTAAAAAGAAGAAAGAAAGAAGGAAAGAAACACCACCTTAGCCACTAGGGGAGGGGATGTGTCAGCCCCTGCTCTCCACCAAATGGTTCTGAAATAGTCATTATTTCTCTCCAATGACAAAGGACAAAATATTGTTTCTACTTTTTTTTTTTTTCTATTTCTTTGGGCCGCTCCCGCGGCATGTGGAGGTTCCCAGGCTAGGGGTCCAATCGGAGCTGTAGCCACTGGCCTACGCCAGAGCCACAGCAACGCAGGATCCGAGCCGCGTCTGCAACCTACACCACAGCTCACGCCAACGCCGGATCATTAACCCACTGAGCAAGGGCAGGGACCGAACCCGCAACCTCATGGTTCCTAGTCGGATTCCTTAACCACTGCACCGCGACGGGAACTCCTGTTTCTACTTTTAATTCATTCTCCTACAATTCCTGTAACATTTGGCGTCTGATAAAGACATTTTAAAAGGAAACAGACATTCAAATTCAGGACCCAGCAGGCAGCACAATGTTCCCTTCGCCTGCCACCTGTGCCTTTGAAGTGACTGCTTCTGCTCCCACCGCTTCCGCAGCCCCTGGCCCGCGCATGCTCCCAGGTGCTGGATCGCACTGTTCCAGCCCTCAGCCAATCATCACACAGCCCTGCCCTCTCCACCCCGCTTGCATACAGAGGAAAAAAAATGAGCCTTTTTTTTTTTGGCAGGCCCATGAAG
Source organism: Phacochoerus africanus (assembly GCF_016906955.1). Lineage (NCBI taxonomy): Eukaryota > Metazoa > Chordata > Mammalia > Artiodactyla > Suidae > Phacochoerus > Phacochoerus africanus. The sequence continues at coordinate 19,830,474 of NC_062550.1, read as the reverse complement.
AGTGATATCTAAAGGACAGACAGGATTGAAGGCATTTTGGAGTTATTCAATTTCCTCACAAAACCTCATCCTTGGAGTTCCTGCTATGGCGCAGTGGGATTGGTGGCCTCTTGGGATCCCTGGCCTGACATAATGGGTTAAGGATCCAGCGTTGCTGCAGCTGCAGTTTAGGTGGCAACTATAGCTCAGATCTGAGCCCTAGCTCTGGAACTCCATATGCTGCGGGCGGGGCGGCCAAAAAAAAAAAAAGAAAAAGAAAAGAAAAGCACCTCATTCTTGCTAAATCTAAATCCAAAAGATGAGCATGGCAGTATCTGCCAACTGTCCCTCTTCAGTTTTGCTGTCATTTCTCTAAAGCTTCCACCCATGCCAGCAGTGTATCATATGATCCGACTCCAAGGTGCCTCAGACAGGTTCTAGCACATTCCTGGGAGCTCACACAATCTTCCACTGTCGAGAACTAAGGGACTAAGATGCAGTGAGTCTCTCCCTCCACCCCACCCTGTGATCAAAGAAAAAATTTAAGGGACTAAGCCTTTCGTTCCAGAATCTATTTCCTCCTCGCCCTCTGCATGCGGTGAACGGAACAGTAAAAATTCCTGTCCTATTGGAGCTGACATTTGAGCAGATGGCTCAGGCAGGGAAGGTTCCAGCTACCATGGTGGCTCTCGTCATGACAGCCACTGCAAGAAGGAGGTAAATCTACCTTTAGCCAGGTGTTTGTTTTGCAAAGAAGGGGTTCAAAGTCATGAAAACAGGAGCGTTCACAGGGGCCACTAACTGTGCATGAGGAACTACCGCCATAGGGGTGAGAAGTCCAGGCGGGAGTGGGAGGGACCCTGGCAGAGAAATAGGGGTGAGGCTGGAGCCCCGGGATCTCCCCCTGCAGAGACAGCAGAGGCCCCGGCTGCAGACACCCCGATCACGGCCACCTAAGGCGGGGGGAGGCAAGATCTACTGGAGGCAAGGGGACTGCGAGAGGACCACAGAGGGGACAGTGAGGAGAAAACGTTAGGGACCTCACTGGTACAATGGACCGGGTACGTTCTGTCATGTCACCTGCACGGCTTGGAACTCTTAACGAGATCCTTTGCTAAAATACATCTTCCAGCAAAGTTCAGTGTGATCTGGGCCAGGGGAGGGTGGCAGCCAGGGACAAGGATAGTATTAAAGCAGAAGCTGTGCCCCTGGCTGGCCATCTGAGGATTCTTGGATGAGAAGGGCGGTCAGCCAGCAGATGCTGAGACCTGAGAGCTTGTGAGCCCACCGCCCAGGCGTCCCTCTCTCCCGGGACACCCCCACTGCCTGCGCCGTCATTTCTGGGTTGACCTCTGCTTGAGTAGAACCCATTCTTGGGTGGTTTCCTGGGAAAATGTACAAGGCGGGTACACGTCCTGGGTCTCCATGGAAGACCTGGTGGGCTACAGCCTCTCACTCCTTCTCCCCCGCAGGACTGGGAACCTGGGGACGTCCTGACCTCCACTCTCCTCATGGCCCTACCCTTCCCTGGGCCTCCCTGCGGTTGCTCTTGACCACAGGGGTGGGCGCCTTCCTCAGGCTCCCGGCTCTTGCTGTTGTGCTGCCGGGAAGGCTTTTCCCACCTCTACCGTTCTTTCTCACTCTCATCTTATCTCAAACATCACCTTCCCAAGGACCTCACTTAACAGTTCGACCTTCCCCCTACACTGTCCTCCCTGTACCCTCCCTGTTTCCCTGCTTTGTTTTTCTTTCTTTTTCTTTTTCTTTAGGGCCGCGCCTGCGGCATATGGAGGATCCCAGGCTAGGGGACCAATCAGAGCTGTAGCTGCCGGCCTACACCACAGCCACAGCAATTCGGGATCCAAGCCACATCTGCAACCTACACCGAATCTCACTGCAACGCCAAATCTGTAACCCGCTGACTGAGGCCAGGGATCAAACTTGCATCTTCATGGATACTAGTCAGATTTGTTACCACTGAGCCACAGGGGGAATTCCTGCTTATCCATTCTAAATGTAATAGTTTGCATCTTCTAACCCCAAACTTCCCGTCCATCTCTCTCCCTCCTCCCTCCCCCTTGGCAACCACAAGCTGCTGTCTACATCTGAGAGTCTGTTTCTGTTTTGTAGATAGGTTCATTTGATACCCTCCCTTTTTTTTTTTTTTTTTTTTTGCTTTTCAGGACCATAGCTGCAGCATATGGAAGTTCTCAGGCTAGGGGTTGAATCGGTGAATCGGAGCTACAGCTGCTGGCCTACACCACAGTCACAGCAACACCAGACCCGAGCTGTGTCTGCAACCTACACCAAAGCTCAAGGCAACTCTGGAACCTTAACCCACTGAGCAAGGCCAGGGATCGAACCCGCATCCTCATGGATACTAGTCAGGTTCATTTCCGCTGAGCCACAATGGGAACGCTGATATCCTCCTCTATTTTAAATTATGTGTATAGCTTATTATTTCCCTCACCTCACGGGGGCATCCTCAATATCTGGAGCAGTGCCTGGCACAGGCTAAGTGCTTTATAACTGGTGGAATGAATGAAACCTAGCATCCCTCAGGCCCCACTGAAGACTGGGTGTGTGGCTGCCAACCTACCTCTCCCTCCCCACCCCTGGGGACCTTCTGTGAAGCAGGTATAACCCTTTCATGCACCTCCAGTCACCTGCCATCCACCCTCCCTGAGCTACCCACATGTACCCTTGAACCTGGGCATCACCTGGAACTCCTCCATCTGGGCCAGTGTTGGGACTGGATCCAGGGTCTGGCTGTCTTGGGTGCAGTTGCCTCCCAGATAGGCTGATACAGTCAGAGAAGTGAGAATAAATGAGAGTCAAGAAAGAGCCTGGGGCCAGGGTGGGGGAGCAGCCTCCTTCACCAGCAGGTCTGGCGGGGGCAGAGGCTGAGCCAGTGAAATAGATTTAGAGCAGGGTGGGAGAAGGTCAGGGCCAGTCAGTTCAGGACAGAGACTGTGAAGAGGTCAAGCAGGTGGAGTTCCTATTGTGGCTCAGCAGGTTAAGCACCTGACCAGTATCCAAGAGGATGCAGGTTTGATTCCCTGGCCACGGGTTAACCATCCCGTGTTGCCTGGAGCTGTGCCATAGGTCTCAGAAGAAGCTCGGATCTAGCATTGCTCTGGCTGTGGTGTAGGCCAGAATCTGCCGCTCAGATTCAACCCCTAGCCTGGGAACTACCATATGCCGCAGATTCAGCCCTAAAAAGAAAGAAAAAAGATGTCAAGGAGTTCCCATCATGGCTCAGTGGAAAGGAATCTGACTAGTATGCTAGTATCCATGAGGACTCAGGTTCGATCCCTGGCCTCACTCAGTGGGTTAAGGATCCAGCTTTGCCATGAGCTGTGGTGTAGGTCACAAGTGCGGCTCAGATCCTTGCGTTGCTGTGACTGTGGTGGCAGCGACAGCTCCAATTCGATCTCTAGCCTGGGTACTTCCATATGCTGCAGGGGTGGCCCTAAAAAGCCAAAATAAAATAAAATAAAAATAAAAGACCACTCCGGCGCCCATGGAGAGTGGGTGGGCCGAGGAGCACGGATGGACGTGGGGGCTGGGTGAGAGCCGAAGCCAGGGGTGGAGATGGAGCGAAGCTTTCTCAGAGATAGAATGCGCCATGTGTGGCGATGGACGGGCTGTGCAGGGGCCGCGCAGGGGAAGGAAGGGGTGCCTGGAGGACAACGGCTTGGGAGGAGGTGGTACCAGGCCCTGGGAGCAGACAGGCCAGGAGTGAGGATGCTGTGCTTTCTCCTGTCTCGTCGCTCTCCCTCTCGCTCATTAAGCTCCTGCCGCGCCAGCCTCCTTTTGGTCCCTTAGACGCTCCAATCTCATTCCCACAGCGGGACCTTTTGACCCATTGTCCCTCCAGCAGGAACACTGTGCCCTAGCACTTGGCCGGGCTGGGTCCGCCTCCTGGTCTCCACCCAGATGCCGCCTCCTCGGAGAAGCTTTCCCTGACCACCCCCCACCCCGCTGCCCTGTTGTGTTACTGCCTGCAACCTATTTGTTCACTCGTCCATCAGAGGCCCCCTTCCACCAGAAGGTAGGCTCCATGGCAGGGATGTCTTGGTCTCATATACCAGGTACTTTCCAGAGACTGCTGAGTTAATCATTGCCAGACGGACCAATGCATTAAGATGACATTGTTTGGGAGCTAGGCTAGGGCTGCAGCTTTCAGAGCCATGGCATGGAGATGGCGATTTAAGCTCCAGGAGAGGCAGAGAACACCCAGGGCAAGAAGGCAGGGTAAGGAGTTCCCCTCATGGCTCAGTGGTAATGAACCCGAATAGTGTCCATGAGGACGCAGGTTCGATCCCCGGCCTCACTCAGTAGGTTAAGGATCCGGCGTTGCTGTGAGCTATGATGTAGGTCACAGACGTGGTTCGGGTCCCACATTGCTGTGGCTGTGGTGTAGGCTGGCAGCTACAGCTCCAATTCGGCCCCTTTTCTGGGAATTCCCATATGCCACGAGGATGGCCCTAAATAGGCCAAAAAAAAAAAAAATGCAGGGTAAGAGAAAGTCTTCAGACCATCCTGAGGCCCTGGGCATGCAAGCTTTGGGCAAGTTTACAGGAGGTGCTGGTACAGGACCCTCAGGGAGAGGGGAGACAGGGAGGAGGCAAAGCAAGACACCCCCACCCCACACAGCTGGGAGCTGGGGAGCCTGGATTCTACCCAGGCTGGCTCCGGGTCGGGGGACAGCACCCCCCCCCCTGCCCCGCGGCCCGACAAAGTCTACATCAATCATCTCAGTTTCTCTAGGTGGGTGTTATCCTTGCCCCTCTTCACTAGGAGGGAGAGGGTTAGGGACCCAGAGAGGGCGGACCCAGTGTCATGCTGGAGCCCAGTTCTCAGCCTCGCCTCTCCACCTCACTGAGCTTCTTCTGCACCTGTCACGGAAGCCACCATGGGGACAGCTGTGAAGAGGAGGGAGAGGTCGGCAGAGGCATGAGCGGCCAGGAGCCGCTGAGAGAAGAACTGTAAAAGCAGGTTCAAGCATCCACTCCGGGTGGATCCTGACTCGCCAGTGCCGCCAGAGTAGACAGAGGCCACACTGGAGAGGATGGAGGGGTGAGGACGCGGGACAAGCACGCGTGGGTAACTTTGGAGAAGTTTGGCTGCAAAGACGAGACAAGACACGGATTAGTAACTGGAGGAGCCTTGGGTGCAGAGGACGGCTATTTTAAGGTGGAAGAAACCCGAGCGTGTGAAGTTGGAGCCAGCAAGAAGGAGTGGTTAAAGGAGCATTAAGGAAACTAAAGTGAAGGGGGTGGGGCGCAGAGGAATCAGCGGGGGTCCTTTCTCAGGGACCCGTGGAAAGCCCCTGCCTCCAGAGGTCTGCAGACAGAGCGGAGGGGTTCTTGCCCCATGACGCCCCCTTTCGGTGAGAAGTAGGAGATAAGGCACCTGAACAGAGGGAGGGAGGGGCTGGGGGCGGGGCAGAGGTGAGAGTGGGCGTGGCTTTCAGGAATTCGGCAATGGGCGGGAGAGAGCTGCCCACAGCAGAGAGGGTCCTGTGGGGTCTGGTGACCATTCTTGGGGCCATCCGTCCGCCCGGGGCGCGATGTTCTTTGGGGGTACCCAGCAGCCATCCAGGGCCGAGGTTCTACCAGGAGGGCTCCCCTGGAGGACTGAGGTCAGGCAAGGGGCGAGAGGGACTGGGGTCACCGGCTGCGGAGTCTGACCTGGAGAAGGAAATGGAGGCGGGGAGGCGCCGACGGATGGGGAGGAAGTAGAGACCAGTGCAAATGCTGGAAAGTGCAGGGCGGAAGAACCGAAGGTGTGACCCTAAAGCCTCTGAAGGAGGGGCTTCGGGAGAGGAGCAGTTGGGCGCTGTGTCAAGGTTAACCGAGCAGCCGAGCAGCCGTGGGTGTGGGCAACGCGGCTGAAGCCTCAGCCCTGCCGGCAGGAGGCAGGCCTCGCAGAAGAGGCTGCAGCTTGAAAGCGAAGCTTCCAAGGAGGATGAGGGGGGGTGTGGGTGTGTGTGTGTGTGTTGAGCATTCACACTTACAAAGGAGTAAACTGTAGAAAAAAAAAAGCCCACCCTGGACTTCCTGTCGTGCCTCAGTGGAAATGAATCTGACTAGTATCCATGAGGATGCAGGTTCGATTCCTAGCCTCCCTCAGTGGGTTAAGGGCCCGGGGTTGCCTTATGTAGCAAGAAGCCTCCTACACCCCCTCCCTCCACATCTCAGCCTGCAGGCCCCATCCCAGCACACCAAAACCTGAGGGTGGGGAGCACAGAAACTCCTTGCCACCCCCAGTTTCGAAATCCATCATTCCCTGGCTCCCAAGATAGCCCACTCCCGGCTTCCCTCCCACCTCCCTGGGCGACCCTCCTCTGCGGCCTTGCCAGCTCTTCTTGTGTCCTGCCTTTAAGTGGTGGCCCACTGAGCCTCCTCCCTTCTCATCCCAACCTGGTCCCTTCCCACAGCTCCATCTGTCTCTAGCCACACGAGGGCCCAAGTCTCTCTTCTGAGTCCCAGTCCCGTACACTAATTGCCCACCTTGGATGTGCTTCAAACTCGACACATCAGAACCGGACTCATCAGCCACCCCTTCTGCCTGCGCACCCCCGCCCCCCACCCCCAGCCTACAACAGCCACGGGTCAGTTTTCGGGACACCCACCCTCTGTTCTCCCAAGGACTGAAACGGGCTTAGATCTGGTGAGGAGACGACCCCCTCCTTTAGGCCCTGTGGTTTGGGGTGTCTAAGTAGAGTATGTGATGGAGGCCTAGAACATTCCAACTGCAGCACAGTACTTCAGGGTTAGCACCCAGTTACAGTTGCTCCCCAGGTTTGGCCTGAGACCTGGGAGATGACCCCCACCCCATTCCTGATAGATGTGAACCTGAGAGACCACGAAGCCAACATCCTGCCTTACACGGAGGCTGAGACTGACACACGCACACTTACCGTGCCAGGCTCTGGGCCAGGCTCTCTACACACGTGCGGCTCTCATGTCATCCTAACAAAAGAGGCCCTAGCTCAGCCCCACTTTTCCCCACTCGAAAGAGGAAGGTTTTGAGCCACAGAGGGTTAAGCATCTTGCCCAGGTCACATGGCTAAGGAAGATGGCGGGCATTCAAACCCAGTCCTGTGATCCCAAGTCCTGCTCCAACCACTAGACCACCCTACCAGAGGCCCACAGAGGCTGCAGACCAAGCCACAGGAGGCAGAGGGACCAGGCCTGTGCTCACTGCCAGACCTGAGTCACGGCGGGCCCGAGGCCAGAACTACACCCTCGGCCTTGCAGTTACATGGATGGATAAATTCCCCTCTGCTCAAGCCAAATATCTTTCGGCTTTCCTGTAAATTCAGACCAAAAAAGTCCTAACTGATAACACCACCCCTCCGTAGGTGGCAGGCACCGCCACCCCCCAGCCACTCAGGCCAGGAGCTGGGCTTTCATTCTCCCCGACCCCCTCCCCCTCATCTCTCACATCCAACTAGTGATCAAAGCCTGAATCCCAAGCATCACCGGGATCTGCCCCTTTGCTTTCCATCCTAGTTCAGGCCGCCATCATTTTTGCCGGTTTTGACCACAGCCCCCTTGCTGTGGCTCTACCTCCAGCCTGCTCCCAGCCACAGACTTACCCCCAGTTCCCTAAGATCCAGATCTTACCGTGTCACTTCCCGGCTTAAACCCTCCAGACACCTCACTGCCCCCAGGGTAAATTCCACCCCCACGGCCACCCCTCTGGTCCCACGTGCTATCACACCCTGCTCTACCCACCTGCTCCCAGGGCACCGTCAGCCCCTTGCCCCTCTGCACCTCTGCCCAGAAGGTTCTTCCTCCCCATCTTCCCCTCCTGAATGCCTCGGTACCACTTCCTCTACAAGCTGAGCCGGTCACTCTCTTGGCTCTGTCGACACTGGGCCCTTCTAATTGTCTTCGTTACCTATATTATTCTTTTTTTTTTTTTTTTTTGGCCACTCCGCAATATATGGAGTTCCCAGGCCAGGGATCAGATCCGAGCCATAGTTGTGATCTAAGCCACAGCAACGCTAGATCCTTAACCTACTGTGCCGGGCCGGGAATCGAACCCGTGACCCAGCACTCCCAAGAAGCCACCAGTCCTGTTGTACCACAGCGGGAACTCCATCTTTGTCAGCTATATTAACTTCAGTTTGGGGAGCTCTTTACTGGACGGTGAGCTCCTTGAGATCAGGGCCCCTGTCTCATTCTTCTCAGTCCCAACCCCAGAGCCTGCATGGCACAGAGCAGTCTCTCAATAAACACTCATGGAGGGAATTCCCACTGTGGCTCAGTGGGTTAAAAACCCAACTAGTACCCATGAGGATGCAGGTTCGATTTCTGGCCTTGCTCGGTGGGTTAAGGATCCAGTGTTGCCACGAGCTGCAGTGCAGGTCGCAGATGTGGTTGCAATCTGGTGTTGCTGTGCTGTGGCTGTGGCTGTGGCAGGCAGCTGCAGCTCCCATTTGACTCCTAGCCAGGGAACTTCCATATACGGCAGGTACAGCTCAAAAAAAAAAAAGAAAAGAAAAGAAAAAAGGAAAAAAAGGAATAAATGAAGTGTTCCCAGGAAAAGGGTGGGTGGTTCTACCTTTCTTCACTGGGGATGGCCAGCCAGGTTCAGAGAAAAAAATAATGTCATATAATTACAGTGTAGAAAGCCTTTTATCTATAGACAAGCACATAATATATTTCATCCTCATGACATTGTTGCCTCATGACATTTTACGGATGAAGAGACAGGCTCAGGAAGGCTTACAATATAGAATTTAGTGCGCATACTACAAAATCCATTATCAAGGCACAAGCTCCCCCACCAGGCTATGTGTTTCAGAGGCTAATACATCAGCGGAATGAAGAGATGTTCTTGCGCACACTGGCCACAGGGGGGCAGTCGAGTGTCGGCGTGAGAGTCGCTACCCACCCTTGGAATGATTTGGATCTGGGTGTGGAAGGGGAACAGCCAGCACTGAGGAGAGACCAGGGGAGAGGGGCCGCGGCCGGAGTTGCTATTTCAGGATCTGCCAGAAACAGTCCAAACTGGAGTGGGTCCCGGGGTTACCACTAATCCCAAGAGTCAAGAGCTGGAGACATAGACTGTATACCCCAAACTAGCATTACCAGCATATTTAATAACAAGCCACAGGAAGTGATGGGGCAATGGCAGGGCATTGCTGGAGCACCCAAGACCTCCAAATGGGGGACAGTACCCACGGCCCTCAGCAGGTACAAGTCACTGGTCTGTCAGACCGCAGCTACCCTGCACCATAGATGGGGACAGGGGCTGTGCTTGTGTCCTCAGAGGTCCAGCAGACAGGGGGCCTGGTCAACATCTACTATACTGAGCATCCTGGAGGGTGTGGCCTCTTCCGTACCCAGGACACAAAGCAGTTGCCCTGGGGACCACTCATTCCCGGAGCGCTGACCTCCCAGACCCACTCCATGAGCACTTCAGGAGGATGGTTGGAGCCAATCAGAGGCAGCAGCTGAGTGCAAGGATCCCAGGCTGAGGTCTCAGCACAATCCAAGTTTCTCCCAGGCTGTCATCTGCACCATGCAGGGATCGAAGGTCGCAGGAGTTTCCTGTGCGGCCGGTGGGCTGGAGGGAGACCTCTCTGGGAGGCAGAACACGCGAGCCTCGGGAATCTGTAACAGATAGCCGCCCCTGTCTTTGCTGGGAAGGGAGTTCAGAGTGAGACTCCGGGGCTAGAGGAAGGTTAAGGCAAGCTGTCCACCTGTCTGTGCTCCCAGCCTTCCCATCAAGGACAATGCAGCTTAATGGAGTTGCTGGGGTCCAGATGCCTGGCCTCACTCCATGGCACTCAGTCCCAAAGCCATCCCCCCACCTCTCACTCCCAGACAGAGCCTGAGAGATGATGTGACAGCAGCGCCCTTTTCTCAATTTTCTAAATTCTTTTCCTCCCCACTCAAGTCTGACAGCCTTGACCAGGGTCAGAGTTCCATAGCAAACATCTCAGTATCTTCCTGCAGGAACACTGAGGTCCCCAGCACATGCCATGGACCAGCTCTCCAAGCACCGAGCTGAAGAGACAGCAAAGGCAGGAAGTTGAAGAAAGCCTTTGCCTACCCCCTCTTCCGTCCCCCACCCCACACTCCTGCCTGGGTGTGGCAGACACCATGACGCTGGGGGCACAGCCCTTCCCACTATCAAATCTCTCTACACTCCTAACACCACCAAGACTGGAACCCAAAGGCCAATCCAGGTCAACACCTCAACCTCTAATCTCTCTGCTCTGTCCACTTGGATTTTTTCCCAAAGATGTATATTCCAGTGGACCCTCTGAACTGACCCCCAACCCTTAGGTTCAGGCCAGGAAAGCTGAGCCTGGCTGGCTGGGGAGTTGCTGTGGCCTCTGGATGGCCATTCCCAGCAGCAAGAAGGTGTCTACCAAGGCCACTAGGAAATAGGGACAGGATAAGGGTGGAGGAGCTGGGGTTCCAGTCCTGGAAACCATATTCCAAATGTGTGTGTGTGAAGATTCATTCTTTTGGGAAGAGCAGCCATATTTTGCAACCGCATCACCAAGAGTGGTGAGAAATGGGGGGAAAGGGAGGACAGAGCAAAAGGGGCAGCCCAAGGGGTCCTTGCCACTCAGGGGCTATGCCCCTCCTCCCTGAGTGCGGAGTCCATGAGGAGTCCCAGGGTCTAGCTGTCATTCACTTGCGCGTGTCACTTTCTTCTGAGTTTCCCCATTTGTAAAATGAAGGGTTCCCAGTAGACATGGAGACTCCGTCCCAGCCGGGGAAGGAGAAAAGAGCAAAGGACAGAGAGAAGGGAGGAAGGACAGAAAAGCAGCCAAATGTACTGGGCAAGGGGGTGGGTGACCCTTCCCCAGGACACACCAAAGAGGCACGCACGCACGCCCCCCTCACCGCCCTGGCCAGCCCTCTCTCCCAGGGGGTGGGGGCAGCATGCGGGAGGTGAGAAGTCCACAGCTCAGCAAGGCCAGCGTGGCACAGCTGCCCAGGATTAGCACCAAATCCTGGGCTGCTCTGCGCAGGATCACACGTCGTCAGCTTCACAGCTGCTTAGCTGCACCCTGCCCACTCTGTCCCCTTCCCCTCCCCAGCCCCTGCTCACACGCTCGCACTCACTCCCTTCCCGGGGGAAGCTGGGACCCTGCCTCTGCCAGGGCAGGCAGGGGAGGGACTCCAGAGGGAGAGGAGCAAAAGGGGTCAGGGGCACCCCCAGTCAGCAGCTCCGCCCACACAAACCGCCTGGGAGCCCCCAGGGACAAAGCTGAATAGAGGAGGAGGCACAGACAAAGGCTTCCTTCGCCAACCCCTTCGGCAGCCTTGGCCTAGAATTACCTTGTCTTTAGGCCACCCAGGCCCTTCTTTCCAGATGGTTCCCGTCTTTGGAGAGACAGAGGCAGGAGGGGTCAGATGGAGCCCCCGCAGCTGGGACTCCTCAGTCCCAGCTTCCCAGAGCATCGTGCTCCTGAGGCCCTCCGGCTGTTAGGAACTTTGTCACCTACGCCCCCCCCACACATCCCAAAGCTCCTTGCCCTGGGCCACATGTGTGCCTCCGACCTGATTGGGAGCTGGGGGAGGAGGTCCCCTCCCCATCCCCCAGGGTCATCCAGGTTCTGTCCTAAAACCCGAGCCACACTCCCGCACCTGCTGTCAAGACGGTGGCCACGGTGAGGAATGCCGCTCAAAGCCTGCTCCCGGGAAGGAGAGGAGGGGAGGAAGCAGAAGCCAGGGGCCTGGGTTGTCCTGAGTTTCTCTGGCCGCGGCTCTCAGCCTCCCGGTGGGAAGGGCAGTGGTTGATACCAAGATGGACCTTGGCTAGGTGGGTGAGGCTGGAGCCAAGCAGGGTGGCGTGGGTGGAAGGAAAAAGGACTCACGGCACCCTGTGGCTCCTCCAAACTCTCTCCTCTTTGATCCGCCCTGCCTCCCCCTCTCCCACAGTTACAGTGACCTGGAAAAAGACCACGGGTGGGGGCGCCACAGACGCAGGAGAGACGACGGGGAGAGGGAGGCAAGGGCGGCCTCTTCCCTCAGATCCCGCACACCTGGGGTAGCCGCAGGCCCCCACCCCGGGGGCTTCCACAGGGAGTCGCTGAAAAGCTGGGTCTGTGGCTGCGCCCAGAGTCCGGTCAATGCGGACCTTGCTGCCCCCTGCGCCCCCAGACCCGCAGCGCTGAGGCGTTCACCTGTGAAGATTCTCACCTGTGCGTGCGCGCCCGCATCTCAGAAGGGCGTCGGGGGCCGCTCCCTTAACATCGAGCGCGGAGGCTGCGGGCAGCTCGGAGGAGGCGACCCCCGAACGCAGCCGGGCGCCTAGGAGTCGTCCTCGTCGTCGTCGCCTCCGCTGGCGCCACCGGGCTCGGTCTCCCGGGACGCGCGCAGCTCTCGGGCCAGCAGCGCTATCAGGCCCCGGGCGCGGAGCAAGAGGCCGGCGCCCAGGAACAGGATCCCGCAGAGCACGAGCAGGGACAGCACGCCCAGCACCGCCGCCTGCACGGCGCGCGGCCCCTCGGGGGGTTCCGGCGGCGCCGGCGGCGGCGGCACCCCCGACTGGTTGCAGCAGGAGCTCAGCCAGGCGGCTCGGGCTGTGACGCCCGTCTGCGAGCCGTTCATGCTTTGGCGCCGGCTGCCCAGATGTGCTTGGGATCACCAGATGTGCCGAAGCCCAGGCCAGCGGGTGGGCGGTGGCTGAGTCGGGGAGGGGGGCGGATCCCAGGCGCCCTGCGCCCCCGCCCCTTGCGCAGAGAGCTCGGGCCCTTCCTAGACAAAGGGCTAGGGCCGGGGTACAGCTATGGGCGAATCCCAGGGCGGGTGTACTTGTCTCTGTCCAACGGTCCAATGGCCCACACACGCAAATCCGGCCCAGGAACCCAACCAGCCAAACCCAGGAGTCCCGTCCCCAGGGCTCTCCCTCCCACTTGACAAGGAAGGTCAGGGGTTAGCCCCCCTCAGAACTCTGAGAAGACCTTCCAGGAGGCAGCCCAGGTGCTGGCTAGGGTACTGCCCCCATTAAGTGGGTCACAGAGCAAGCAAGGGCCATCCCCACTCCCGGACTTTCTGTCCCCCGGCCAAAGGTCAATACTGCTAGGTGGCCTAGGGGGCCCAGGGGGCCACTTGGACAGGAGACAAATAAGTAGCCTCCAAAACCTTAGTGATGCATAGCCTTCCTCATCCATCATCCCTCTTGGGAGCCTCCTGGGGTTGGACAAGCAAGCCAGTGCTCCTTGGTCCCAAGGCAGCAAGATGGAGGGCAAGGGGACTTCAAAGCCTGTCCCCCGTTCCTTTACTCAGACCCCGGAGGTCAAGGAGAGTTACAGACCAAGGGGAAGGCGCAGATTTGAGTCTTCGGGGCCCCTGTCCTGATCTTGAGTAAACCAGTGCCCTACCTGTGGGAAATTACAGTTGCCAAAAGGGATGGAGATGTTTCTGAACTGTCCACTAAGGGGAGCTTGCTGCTAACTGGGTGTCCCACAGCCAAGCCAGGAGCAGAGTCTGGCTGCAGAAAAGTAGAAAGTCCAGGGAGGCTGGGATGGGAGAAAGACCCTCCCACCTAGGTCTCCGGAAAATTTCTTTAGCAACCCTGAGCTCTGTTCAAAACAAAGTCACTCAAAACATGTCAGAAGGGATGAGCCGATGGGCTCTAGGAAGAAAAGGCCCCCAGACTGCAGCAGGCCAGGTAGGCTCACACACACATCAAGGACTTGCTGAGAATGGACCTTCCCCATCTCCAAGCCCCTGAAGAGTACCTGAGTTCTCCAACCTCCTCCCAATGCCCCACAGGTCAAGGGCAGGACATCACAAAAGCCCTCATGAAACAGCACATGGCCAAAAGCAGCCTGGAAGGAGAAAAACATTCAAACGCTTCCTGACCATCCTAGGACCTACCGGCTCCAGGACCATGGACAAGACCCCCAGCCTATTTTTCCCTTAGCGCCCAGGGTTCCACACCAGTCTGGTTAGAACTGGCCCCGATGTAACCCAAAACGTTGCAAAATATGCAAGAACAGGAGGTGTCTTGTGGCCCAGCAGGTTAAGGCACTGGTGTTGTCACTGCAATGGCAGGGGCCACTGTTGTGGGGCAGGTTCAATCCCTAGCCTGGGAATTTTGGTATGTGGCGGGCACAGCCAAAAAAGCAAAAAGAAAGAAAACGTGGAAGAATCAAACAATGAAAAGCACACACTGGGGTTCACTGATTTTGAGCACACTTGCCTAGAAATTCACATGAGTTATCACGTCCTAACCCTGAGCTTTCTAGTGCAGGAAGGGGCTGTGTGTGTCTATGAGACAGAGGAGAGATGCTGTGGCGCTGTCCGAGGCAAAACCAGATAGTATAAACTGCGGGGACGTCACAGCTTCCTTGGGGAGGGAGGCGAAATAGCGCGGTCATATCCAAAGGCAGCAGATCCTGATCTGCGTGCTCATTCACGGGCCTGACCATGGTCACAACTGCTTATGAGAATGTCCAACAAAGTACAAAACCCGTCAGCTTTAATCTACCTTTAATCCCATCCTCCCACCCCGGCATTGTGGAACAATGGCCTCAACACACACCTGTGTCGTCACAGGTCTGCCAGAAGGTGTTCACGTTTCAGGGCGACACCAGCCCAGGCAGAGATGGCTCCAGCCAAACTCACATTCTCACCTTTATTCACCATCCTAGTGATGGCTCCTCTGTACAGTGAAGGAAAGGGGCCCCCACCAGGGGTGTGGAGAGACAGTGCAGGCCGGACTTGACCGCCGGTGAAGGTTAAGAGGATGACCAGAGTCTGGCAACCACAAACAAGGAAGCCAGGGGCCAACCTTCCAAGTCGCGTCAAGGACCCAGAGCAGGTTCCAGGGCCCCAAGGGCCTAAGAGAACCATCCCCGGAAGCCTAAGTCCACAAGCCATCGAGGAGCACCCAAGGCCCCGGGCAAGGCCTAGAGGGCCAGGGTGTCTTTGATGAGCCTGCGCATGGTGGTGGTGACCGAGGAGCCCAGGGCATCGGTGATCTGGAAGGAGATCTTGTAGAGGTAGGGCTGCACGTCCCGCAGGCCCGTGTCGAACACATTGTCCACCTCGGACTGCGTGGGCATCTTGGGCAGGTACTCGTGCCGGTTCATCACCTCCACGATGTTGATGATCTTCTCGCAGAGCTTCTCGCCCACCTTCTCCCGGCAGATCTGCCGCTCCTGCTCCGTAGCCAGGGCCACCACATGCACCTTGACTGTCCACACTTCCCAGGGGATGCACTCATCTGAGAACGGCCAGCGAGACTTCTTCTTCTGATAAAACTCCAGGGACATCTGCCCCAGCCCATCGCCCCCGGAGTTGCGCAGAGCATCCTGGGGAAGGAGGAGCAAGAGTGAGCAGGCCTAGGAGCTCCCACTGTGGCACGGTGGGTTAAGAATCCAACTGCAGGAGTTCCCGTTGTGGCGCAGTGGTTCACGAATCCGACTAGGAACCATGAGGTTGCGGGTTCGATCCCTGCCCTTGCTCTGTGGGTTAACGATCTGGCATTGCCATGAGCTGTGGTGTAGGTTGCAGACGTGGCTCGGATCCCGCGTTGCTGTGGCTCTGGCGTAGGCCAGTGGCTACAGCTCCGATTTGACCCCTGGCCTGGGAACCTCCATATGCCGTGGGTGCGGCCCAAGAAATAGCAACAACAACAACGACAAAAAAAAATAAATTAATTAAAAAAAAAAAAAAAAAAAGAATCCAACTGCAGCGGCTCAGGCTGCTGAGGGTTTGATCCTCGGCCCGCGCGGTGGGTTAAAGAATCTGGCACTGCCAAAACTGTGGCTCCATTCAATCCCTGGCCTGGGAACCCCCATATACTGTGGGTGTGGCCATTAAAAAAAAAAAAAAGTGAGCAGGCCAAGGCCTCTGAGGGCTTCTCACCCTGTGAAAGCCTGCTTCTGATGCCCCAAGGAATTGTTTTCCTAGCTTCACTGGTCCTTCGGGAGGGCAAGGAATGAGATCAGAGAGCAAAGGATTTGTGTGAAGTGAGAGCAAAGTGTCAGCATAAAATTGAGTGGTTCAAGCAAACTGACAAAATCTGTCTGCTGGCCCAACTCCTCCAGCTTTGCTCAGAAGGGACCTTTTCAAGCACTGTTCTGGGCCAGGCACTGTACACACACGATCTTGCTCCGTCCTCTCAGCAACTCTGCGCGGCAGGTACATCACCTGCATTTTAACTGAGGCAGAGGGAGGCTCAGAGTCGTTGGCAAGCTGTCTTGCTAAAGTCACAGGCTAGTAGATGACGGCACCAGGTCTGAATCCAGATGGTCTGATTTCAAAACCCTTGCTTTTTACCTTCACCGGAAGGGCCTTCCTTCTCCTTCCACAACCCCACCCCTTTGGCTCTCACGCTTCAAAACATTCTCCAAAACCACCTTCTCAACAGTATCTCCTCTCCAGGCAAGCGCTATCTGCCTTCTCCACGGCCAGTTAAGCCCAATCCTACTTCAGTCACTTGATGACAAGCTAAACTCACAGTCTCTAAAGAAAAGCCCAGTGATCCTTGAATAGAAAGAAGCCAAGGGACAGAAGGGGGATGGGAGGGGAAGGACAGACGAGACCTGGCTGCTTCTCCCTCTCTCCTCTGAGAAGCAAATGGGGCCACGTGGTCCAGCAATTCCGCCTATCCCCCCATGGGGCATGCTGGCCCCATGCTCCTCCTCCAGTGCAGTCGAGACCCTAAAGCACCTTTCCGTGTGAGTCACGGCCAACTCAGAGGCTAAGGACGCCTCCCTCAAGTCCTAATCTGCCCCCCCAGGGATTAAATCTCTCCTTCCCGGCCAAACCAAGCTCAGTAAGAATGGCTACCACTTTATAATGCTCCTCTGCACCAGCTGTCGAAGTACTTGACATACGTGACTCATTGAATCCTCACGGTGCAAATACCCTATGAGGTGGGTATGATTATCATTTCAATTGTTTTTTTGGGTTCTTGGGGGGTTTTTTTTGTTTTTTTTAGGGCCGCACCTGTGGCATATGGAGGTTCCCAGACTAGAGGTCGAACTGCAGCTACAGCTGCCAGCCTACACCACAGCCACAGCAATGCAGGATCCAAGCAGCGTCTGCAAGCTACACCACAGTTCACGGCAACGCCAGATCCTCAACCCACTGAGCGAGGCCAGGGATCGAACCTGCAACCTCATGGTTCCTAGTCGGATTCGTTAACCACTGAGCCATGACGGGAACTCCAGCATTCCAATTTTATACACAGTGAAACCGAGGGCTGGGAGGAGGTGAGTCACTTGCCCAAAGTCACACACCTGCTAGGTGGGGGAGCTTGGCTCAACTACTATGCTCCACATGCTCACAGGCATCGGGAGGACAGAGGGCTGAGTACCACTGCCTCCCTTGAAGGGGGACTGGGAAACTCTTATGAATGTGTCCTTTCTGAGCTTGGAGGGACTGAGGGGCTGGGGGACAGACGTGCCCACTGTGGCCTGGAGAGGGTCCACACCCTGCAGAGATCACACCATACCCGGCACAGGGCAGGGTGTCTCTATACGTCTATGGAATGGAAGTCAGATAGACACCCTCTGCCTCCAACCCCAGAGAGGGTACCTTCAAAGAAATTCCCTTTGTTTCTTTAAAATTTGAAAATATGCGCTCATTGAAAGAGTGATGCAGCACTATTCACAATGGCCAAGACATGGAAACAACCTAGATGTCCATGACAGAGGAATGAATTAGGAAGCAGGGGTACATATACACAATGGAATACTACTCAGCCATAAAAAAAGAACAAAATAATGCCATTTGCAGCAACATGGGTAGAACTAGAGACTCTCATACTAAGTGAAGTTAGTCAGAAAGAGAGAGACAAATACCATACGATATCACTTATATCTGGAATTAAAATATGGCACAAATGAACCTTTCCACAGAAAAGAAAATCATGGACATGGAGAATAGACTTGGGGTTGCTGAGGGGGAGGGGGAGGAAGTGGGATGGACTACGAATTTGAGATTAATAGATGCAAACTATTGCCTCTGGAATAGATGAGCAATGAAATCCTGCTGTACAGCACTGGGAACTACATCTAGTCACTTATGATGGAACATGATAATATGAGAAAAAAGGAGGTGTACATGTATGTGCGACTGGGTCACCTTGCTGTGCAGTAGAAAACTGACAAAACACTGTAAACCAGCTCTAATGGAAATAAAATAAAATAAATAAAATAAATAAAAATAAATAAATAAAGAGAGTGAAACACTGCAACACTGAATGAAACCAAAATTAAAACTCACACTCCCACTCCTCCCTCCTGAGGCAACCAACATTAGCAGCCTGGTGTGTCCCTTCCACCCTTCTCCTCGCCCTCACAGGCGCACACAAACACGTGCCACACTCCCCAAGGGACGCTCCACTTGGATGGCAACTCCCTGAGCCCAGCCGCCCTGCCTCCCAGGGCGCTGCGTGTGGGAAGGGTCCAAAACTGGAAGGAGAGGCGGAGAGAAGGTGTCAGGAGAGAGAGAGAAGGTCAAGCGCACGGGGCAGGGTAGGACGATGCTCACCCCAGGGGCCCTGACCGCCAAGGCTGCCAGGGCATCCTGCTCTCCCTCCTTGTGTTTGTGTGTTTTGTTTTGTTTTTTATCTTTTTAGGGCTGCACCTGCGGCACATGGAGGTCCCCAGGATAGGGGTCAAGTCGGAGCCACAGCTGCCAGCCTGCACCACAGCCACAGCAACGCAGGATCCAAGCAGCATCTGTGACATACACAGCTCATGGCAACGCCGGATTCTTAACCCACTGAGCAAGGCCAGGGATCGAACCCACGTCCTCATGGATACAAGTCGTTACCACTGAGCCACGACAGCTCCTTTCTTGTGTTTTTACGAGGCTCCCTCACCTCCCCCAAGCCCAAATCCTCCTCACCCACAGGAGCTCTGAACTCGCCTATTCCTTTGAACCTAACACGCACACCCAGGAAGGGTAGGTGAGCAGGAGGAGGGGCGCTCAGGGGGGCCCCCTGCAGCCCACTGCTCCCCCGCTTACCCTGAACTCTCCGACCACCTTGCGCAGAGCGCGGTCCAGCTCCTCGGAGGAGACGCGCACGTAGGTGAAGTCGATGAAGTCGCAGTCGACATCCTGGGTGCCCACAGTGCCGATGGAGTAGGTGCCCTCCTTCTTATAGTGGAACTTGCCTGTGCTGCGGTGCAGGAGCACCGTGTGCAGCACAGCCAGCATGGCCTCCTCCACTTGCCGCCCCTCCACGGACACCTCCAGCACCTCCGAGCGACAGTTCATCTTGTAGCCAGTGGCCCACGCTGGGGCCGGGAACACAAATACAGAAGGGGAGCTTCACCCCCTCCCAGGGGGGCTACCCTGCAAGAGGAGCCAGGGCAGAATGCCGACACCTTCTGAATGACCCTAGTGTCACCTGGTCCCCTCCCAGGCCCGGCCCAGCCCCTGCCGCCACAGTCCTCTGCTTTGGGGCAGCAGCCGCTGGCAGACAACCTTAGTCTCCCGGGAGCAGCGAGGGGGAGAGCATCAAAAGGACTTGTCCACACACCGGCCAAGGCTTGAATTCCAGGACGGTACTCAGTGCCGTTTCCAGCAAATGCTCCCTGTGCAACACCTGTCCGTCCCTGCACTTGAGAAGCTGCCAGGATGGAGGAAAGGCAGGGAGACCAAGCTTACCGTAGGGCTGAGACTACCGGTGGGAGCAAGAAAAAAAGGAAGGCCGGACTCTGATTTCCTGGGACCTTGAATGACCAGATAAAGGCATCTGGACTCTGTCCCTAGGGCAGTGAAGAGTCAGTGCATCACTGTCCAAGACTGAATCTGTGCATCCGAAAATTAACTCTGGCTGACAGGCAGAGAATGGCTTGTCACTATTTTGGGGTCACAGGCAGCTCTGAGAAGTCAGTGAAAGCTAAGAAGACTGGACTCGAAAACCTGGCGGAAAGACAGACACCAAATCTCACATGTTTCCAGGGCTATCCAGACTCCGAAGTAAAAACTTGCCAATTTAAGGCAGAAAGGCTGGGCAAGGAGTCCAGTTAGAGGCCGTTACCATAGTGACAGTTAGAGACAGAGCCCAGTGGGATATGGGAGAGTGAAATGCAGAAGGTGAGGGTTTTCACGTCCAATGGTCCTGGGTTTGAATCTTGCTCTGTGACCTAAAGCAAATCACTCAATCTCTTGGAGTCTATTTCCTTACCTGTAAGTTTGGGTCATTGTGAGAATTAAATAAAACACAAGTAAAACACAGTAGAATAGCAGCAAAGAGCAGCAGGTTAGAACCCCAGCTCTGGGAGTTCCCGTTGCAGCTCAGCAGTAACAAACCCAACTAGGATCCATGAGGATGTGGGTTCAATCCCTGGCCTCACTCAGTGGGTTAAGGACCTGGCGTTGCTGTGAGCTGTGGTGTAGGTCGCAGATGTGGCTCAGATCTCGAATTGCTGTGGCTGTGGTATAGGCCGGAGCTGTAGCTCCAATTCGACCCCTAGCCTGGAACTTCCATATGCCGCAGGTGCGGCCCTAAAAGAAAAAGCGAAAAACAAAAGGACCCTAGCTCGGCCAACTGCTCACTGTGCCAACTGCTCACTGTGCGATCCTGAGCAAGCTGCCTAACCCCTAGGTGCCTCAGTCTCCCCAGTCTATTATAAAAAGGGGACATGTTGACATAACCTTGTAAATACTTCACTAAACATTTTTTTAAAGGGGGAGAGATGATATTATCAATAGCTACTCTATTGATAAGGGTTGTCTCCAGGACTGGATCCGTGAGCATCGGTAAAGCCCCTAAAGCAGTTTCTGGCAATTAGGAAACAGAAAGTATTAGCTGCTATAATTATGACATTGTCATTGCTGAGAGATGATGCCAGGCGACAGGACAGGACTGGTGACAGGACTGGCAGAGGGAGTGGGAAGGAAAGAACAAACCTGAGCACCAGAACTTCATCAAGGACTGAACTATCGACCCAGAAGAACAGAGAACAGTCAAATTTCTTAGTGGAGAGGGTTCGGCTTACATACCTCCCCTGACAGGGAATTCACTACCTCTCCCAGAAGGCCATTCCGTGTTTTCAAAGTTCTACTCAGTGATTCCTCCTATTGAAGGAATCCATCTCTCAGTGCTTCAAACCATCTCAATTTTGGTATCAAGAGCCACACGGAGTAAGTCCCCCTCCCCCTTTCCACAAAGGAGCCTTTCAGATATTCAGAGGCAACTCTTTCATCACCCTCTCACCCCTTCCACACGTTAAGTCTCCAGTCCCCATAAACACGCCAACTCGACACCATATCTTACCTCCTCCGAGTCTGGAAGCTGTCTTCAAAGTATACTTGTTTGTCTCTTTGCCCCAAAACCCAGGGCAGCAGTCCGTGGACTGCTCGGAGATCAAGCTGGCTCTGTCTTTCCCTTGGTAACCAGCCCACAGCTACCTATGCTATCAGGTATTTTTCCACAGGTATTCATCTCATCTCTCCAACTAGGCAGACAATTCCTTGAGGTCAGGGACTGTATCCTACTCATCACTGGAATCTCAGTACATGGTTCCAATACAAAGGAACTGCTCCATTCATCCTGACCCGGAAATGGTTGCTGGTTTGGTTTCTTCTACACGCTTAGGATGAGCAGGACTCTCTTGCTGTTTCGGCCCTCTAGTTTAACTCCACCCAGCAGCTGCCCAGCTAAAGACTCGCAGCTCTGGTCCAGCTCCTCTTTCTTCCACAATTTCCCCCTCTTGTATCCCCCACAAACCTCCCAACAGGCCATACATCTCTTCGTTTCTGCCCCAAACCTAAACTCTTCCTTCAACCTCAGTGCAATTTTAGACTCCACTCCTTCAGGGAGTCAGTTCTCAGCCACCTTTGGTCTGTACTGAGCTTGTCTGATCCCTTAACCCCCAACCACGGCGAGCAGAGGATTTCTCCAAGGCAGGGCCTGGGAAGCTCTTCTTCCCTCCGGTCTCCCCAGTTCCCCGGTCTGCAGAGCACAGGGGCAGAGGCCGACTGATGCCTTCTCTGGGCCAGGCTTAAGCCCAGACCACGCCATCCTTACCTTGTGCGGACAGGCCGGAGCGCGGGTCACTCAGGCTGGATCTTGCCCTTCCTCCTCCTCACGCGCAGGTACGCCCTCCGCAGGTACGCCGCAATTCCCGTGCGCGGGAAGAGCCGCCAAGAGATGAGCTGAAAGCAAAAACACAAAGTTATTCGTCTCCGCATCAAAAGGCCCCGGCCAAAGGCAAGAAAGACTTCCCACCCGAGTCGCGTCTGTCCCACCGCCACTCCCCTCGAACCTCTACCGTCCAGGGACACGGGAGGAGAGAACTCCTCCAAGTCTCGGAAGCGGTGCCCCGCGCCCAGCCCGGCCAGGCCCGGGAGTTCGAGGTGCAACCGCGCTCGCACAGGAGAAGAGGGCAGACAGCTGGAAGGGTCCCCTACCTCTCCGAATCCCCGTCCGAGGCCCGCGGACCAAGCAAAAGCCCGGGCGGCAGGCGCCAAATCCCCTCGGCAGGCGGTGATGCCGGCGCCGGAAGACCTGACCGGGCCCCGGCAAGCCGGGCCGGTCCCATCTGCTCCGTCGGCCTCCGGGGGGGGCGCAAGCACGCCTCTCTGAGCCCAGGCAGCAAGATAGCTAAGATTATCGTTCCACCTCGACACCAGCGGACAATAGAGCTATTTTCTGATCTATAATTTGAAGGCTACCTTTTTCTGCATTATCTCTTGGGTTTTAAGATTTGATGATGAGACGTATCCCCCCCGCATTTGGACGAGTCCATTCACTCCTACCTCCGAGAAAATTGCGTTTCGGCTAGAACATCCCACTTCCGCCATAGAGAAGAGAGCGAAAGAGAGGCCTGTTGAGTCTGTGCTGCCTCCCTAGGCTGGGAGGAGTCATCGGCGGCGAGCCCCTGGAGTACGGAGACTTGGTCCCCTGCTCTGGGTCAGAGGTCTGGAAAGGGGCACTAATCCCCCAAGACAAGGGGCATGCCATTCGAAGGGATGTCCTGGAGCTGAGCTCAGGCCAGTGTGCTGTGCATCACGCTGAGTGGATGGCAACATTTTACCTTGTTCAATATGCGTGACACACAAGATCCCCTGGCTCCACAAAGATGCTGGACAAAGGGGCTTCACCTTACTCTGTTATCTCCACTTCTTGGTGCTCTGCTATGACCAATCTGGTGACAGTTCTTATAAAGCTGTAATTCTGGAGTTCCCATCGTGGCTCAGTGGTTAATGAATCCGACTAGGAACCATGAGGTTTCGGGTTCGATCCCTGGCCTTGCTCAGTGGGTTAAGGATCTGGCGTTGCCATGAGCTGTGGTGTAGGTTGCAGTCGTGTCTCGGATTCCGCGTTGCTGTGGCTCTGGTGTTGGCCAGCAGCTACAGCTCGGATTCGACCCCTAGCCTGGGAACCTCCATATGCCGTGGGAACGGCCCTAAAAATGGCCAAAAAAAAAAAAAAAAGCTGTAATTCTGCCATTGGCTCTGTGTGTGCCTCTTGATGTCATTCATCCTTTCTGAGTTCCTCCATAAATGGGGCCTGGGGAAGTAGAAAGCCGCCAACTGACAGACCAGCATTCTCTTTTGGACCCTGGGCTTAACCAGAAGGGAATCAGAATAAAAAAACTGAGAGGAGAGGATCTGTGAGGAGCCAAAGAAGTGGGACCCAGGGATGTTAGAACCAAGCCTGGGGATGGGGAGGAGGAAACGGAGCCCAACTTTCACTCATTTCCAGTGAGTGAGGAAAATGACTAACCTCTGTCCCCTGAAAAACGGATCTCAGGGCCCTTCGCTGCCACTGTACTGACAACCTCATAGTCGTCACTACCAGTCACTCAGTTTTACCAGGCACTACACCAGCATGTCATATGCACTTGTGTGTTGATTTTTCCAACTGCCTTTAAAAATAAGTACAATTTCCCCCCAGTTTACAAGTAATGAAACTGAGGCTCAGTGACATGTAGAGACATGCCGTGATGGCTTTTTTTTTTTTTTTTTTCTGCCTTTTAAGGCTGCACTGGTGACATATGGAAATTCCCGAGCTAGGGGTCAAATCAGAGCTGCAGCTGCCAACCTACACCACAGCCACAGCAACACCAGATCCAAGCCATGTCTGTGACCTATAGCACAGCTCCCAGCAATGCCAGATCCTCAACCGACTGAGTAGGGCCAGGGATCAAACCCACATCCTCATGGACGCTCGCCGGGTTTGTTACTATTGAACAGTAGTGGAAACGAATCCAACTAGGAACCATGAGGTTGTGGGTTCAATTCCTAGCCTCACTCAGTGGGTTGAGGATCCAGGGTTGCTGTGAGCTGTGGTG
Source organism: Phacochoerus africanus (assembly GCF_016906955.1). Taxonomy (NCBI): domain Eukaryota; kingdom Metazoa; phylum Chordata; class Mammalia; order Artiodactyla; family Suidae; genus Phacochoerus; species Phacochoerus africanus. Next base: position 19,806,236 of record NC_062550.1, on the reverse strand, counting down.
TAGGTGGCAGATGCAGCTCGGATCTGGCATTGCTATGGCTGTAGTGTAGGCCGGCAGCTGCAGCTCTGATTTGACCCCTAGCTTGGGAACCTCCATATGCCACGGGTGCGACCCTAAAAAAAAAAAAAAGACAAAAACTCCTGTGATGGCTAACTTTACATGTCAACTCGACTGTGCCACAGGAACGCCCAGACATTTGGTCAAACATTATTCTGAGTGTGTCTGTGAGGGTGTTTCGGGAAGAGATTGAAAGTTGAATCATAGACTTAGTAAAGCAGATGACCTTCCCCAGGAGGGTGAGCCACATCCAATCAGTTGAAGGCCTGGATAGAATAAAAGATTCTAACCCTCCCTGACTCCTTTCAAGTTGGGACGTCAGGGTCTTCCTGCTTCCAGACTGGACCTGAACTATCTGCTCTTCCTGGGCTGGAGCTCTCTGGCCTTTGGAGCCACCCCATCAGCCCCCTGGGTCTCCAGCTTGCTGACTGCAAATCTTGAGGCCTGTCAGCGCCCTAATCACATGAGCCACTTCTTCATAAGAAATCTCTTTATTTATGGTGGCTCAGCAGTAATGAACCTGACTAGTATCCACGAGGATGTGGGTTCAATCCCTGGCCTCGCTCAGTGGGTTAAGGATCTGGCCTTGCTAGGAGCCATGGTGTATGTCACAGATGTGAGCTTAGAACTAGGGTTGCTGTGGCTCTGGCGAAGGCCAGCTGCTTCAGCTCTGATTTGTCCCCTAGCCTGGGAACTTCCATATGCCAAAGGTGCAGCCCTAAAAAATTAAAATTAAAAAAAAAAAATCTCTTTCTACATATTTCCCTCCTGTTGGTTCCACTTCTCTGGAGAACCCTGACTAATACACTTGCCAAGACCACACAGCTACTTTTTCCTCTTTCTGCTAGTCTTTTTACCCACTCTCTTCCCTCCAAACCTCGCCCTGTCTGTGGAGCCTTTCCTGCCTGAGGATAAGGCCAAGCTCCCTTACCCCTCTTATCCCAGGCCCAGATGTTGGCCAATCCTTGCCTCTTCACACCTCCCCGAGCTGCTACAGGGCTGTTATTGCAACTCCAACCCTGAGTCTGACACCCCTCTGGGTAGTTCTGCCAGGGAGGGTCTGGGCCAAAAAAAAGATGAGGCTGCATGGAATGAATTCTCCCGCCCTATGCCGCTACTCCTGATGACCAAGATGTAATCATTTATTTGGGCCACACATGTGTCGCTGTCTACATGTCCTACCAAAGAGGACAAATCACAGTCCTGGCCCTCTGGGAGCTCAGAGTTTAACAGAACCAGGGGTTGCACCTGCTCAAGAAAACACAGCAAATGATATTAAAAAGGCAGCAGGGGAATTTCCCTTGCGGCGCAGTGGTTTAAGAATTTAGTTTTGGGAGTTCCCATCATGGCTCAGTGGTTAACGAATCCGACTAGGAACCATGAGGTTGCAGGTTTGATCCCTGGCCTCGCTCAGTGAGTTGAGGATCTGGCATTGCCATGAGCTGTGGTGTAGATCGCAGACACGGCTCGGATCTGGTGTTGCTGTGGCTGTGGTGTAGGCTGGCAACAACAGCTCCAATTCAACCCCTAGCCTGGGAACCTCCATATGCCATGGGTGCGGCCCTCGAACAGGCAAAAAGACAAGAAAAAAGAAAAAGAATTTAGTTTCAGGTTGCTGCTGTGGCGTGGGTTTGATCCCTGGCCCCAGAACTTTCTCATGCCATGGGTGCAGCCAAAAAAAAAAAAAAAAATGGCAGCAGGTTTTGCAAGGGCTAGTGGGGGCCAGGATGGAAGTTACAGCTGCCATCCCAGAAACAGGCTCGTGGCTTGGAATAGAAAGTGACACATTCAGAGTCAATAGGAGTCCCAAGCTCTGCTCTCAGCAGGTCGAGAGGTGACTGGGCACCAGCAGCAGAAAACCGGGATGCCTGCAGGATGGCAACCTGAGGAGGTAGCCAGGAAGAGGGGTTGGCAATTCCAGGAAGAAGTGGGGCTACAGGAGATTTTTCTGGAGAAGGGGAAAGAAAGCAGCTGGAGGGGGGGTCTCACCCAGGGCGGAAGGTGCGCACTGAGAGTTCTGAGGCCAGAGAGATCAGGACGGAGGGAGCTGACTTCTCAGCCAGAGCCGCAGCCAGCCAGGCAGACAGGCGACTGGCGAAGGTCCTCCGCGGAGGGACCTTGAAGGCCAACCCAAGACCTTGGGAGTAGGCAGCTGGCTCTGCGTGGGGAGTGTGGCCTCGAATGGCCCCACCCCATCCTAGTGCGCCCAGGGGAGAGCTCAGCCCTGAAGCTGGCCCTGCGGGCCACCCCTAGCGCTCCAGGGCTGACCCCAGTGCGTCACAGGGAGTGACTCAAGCCCCAGCAGCAACAATGAGTGGGACTGACGTCAGGCTGGGGGCTCCTGACCGTGGCCGGCTTGGCTGGGTAGCCGGCACCCTGCCTGCTGACCCTCTCACCGGAGCCAAGACCGCGGGGGTGGTGAGGACCAGCTGTCCCCTTCTGACATCTGCCCCCACCCCCCGGGATCCTGGGCAGGGGCTCCTCCACCTCCCACTCTTTCTGGGATGTGTCTCCCAGCCCCCCTTTTTCCAAGGCAAAGGAAATGGCTGGGCGGACGAGAGAGTGGCAGGGAGCGTGAGAAAGAGCTGCCTCCCAGCCCAGCTTCACCAGGCAGCCCCCAGACCTAGGCTGGGTGGGAGGTGGCACACCTCCTGCCCGTTCCCCTGGGCTCCGCAGGGCCCGGGGGGGCGGGGAGGGGGGAGCTCTGTCCCTCCAGACTGTGGAAGGGTGATGTGCCTCTTTCTCCAAAAAAAATCTACGTGTTTTTCTCTCAGGCCAAGTTGGGGTGGGGCTTTATTTCTGTGTCTGTCCCAAGGGGGTGAGGGGGTCAGGCTCTCCTTCCTGCAAGGTCTGAGCCTCTGCTCCTTGGGAGGTGTGCGCGGATCTGTTGTTCTTTGAGGCAGAGGATTCTGCTTTTGAGACTCTCTGTGCCAAAGGAGAGGGCTATTGACCCACCCTGGGAAGGGCGTCTCTCCACCTACTCCTGGGGGGGGGGGGGGGCCTGCTTTTCTGTCCTGGATTTCCTGTCAGGCGGCGTCACTTCTGTATCTATCCTCGTGGTCCCCCAGTTACCTGGGCTGGGGTCCAGGTCTCCTACGTGGACTCCCCCAAGGCTGGGCTCCCTGGGTGGGGGCCCTTCCATCTGATGTGCTTGGACGAAAGCAAAGACAGTCAGCACCCCGCCTGCCGGCCCGCCCGCCCTCCTGCCTGCTCGCAGCTGGGCACTGCTCCCTGCTAACGCAGCATGTACCGAGACAGGCCCCCCCCACTCCCCTCCCCGGCCCAGCTGCCACCCCCAGTCCCCACAGCCACGCCAGCATGATTTATGGTCCTGAGCCAGCACCAGGGTAAGACCTTGAGGAGACCTCAAGTGGCCCCCCCCTGGCCTGGCAGGATCAGGGCTCAGCAGGAGGCAAAGGGGAGCCAGGACGGGGGGCAGGCTGGCTGGAGCATGGGTCCAGGGGTGGGGGGCAGAAGGCAGACACCAAGGCCAGGGCCTCCAGGGCCTCATAGCCCTCAGGCAGCTCTGAGTCCAGCTGGGGACCCTGGAATGTGCCTCCTACCCTCAGAATATTCCCAGCTGGGGGGTTCAGGAGGGTTCCCTCACTCCTTGCTTCCCAGACCACGGTGGCCTGGAGGCTTCTGAGTCCCACTAGGCAGCCCAGGCCCTTACCCAAACAGCCCCCAGCCCGGGGCCAGAGCAGGGCCGGCAGTGGTCTGAGCAGAGAGAAGCAGGAGTTTGAGGCTTCAGGGAGCGCTGAGCCGCTGCTGGCTGAGCCGTGGGGCTGCAAGGCCAGGTCCAGATAGGGCGGCAAGGCAGATGGACAGAGGCTCACCCCTTCAGACTCATGTTCTGAGAAGGCCCGGCAGCCCTGCCGTCACTGCTGAAGTCAGGGGCTTGGCAGGGCTCCAGCACGTCCAGATTTAAGCTAAAATGCCCTGGGCATCCCCAGGCCCAGCTCTCACATGAGGGGACCCAGCACTGCCTTCAACCAGATCAGGCCCAACACAGCTGCCTCATGACCTCGAAGGACGTCATTAGACCCTCGGACCATCCAGCCACCACCCAGCAGCCACCTGCCTCTGATAGGCTCTCTCAGGCTTCCCTCTACAGCCACAGAGCCAGCGACCACACAGCGCAGTGACTGGGTGGTACCAGATACTCAAAGCTAACTGTGCGGTACCTTACAGCCCAAGCACCAAGTGGTTGCCTATGACCTCCAGAAGCTTCTCCAGGAGTTCCCGCTGTGGCTCAGCAGTAATGAACCCAACTAGTATCCATGAGGATGCAGGTTTGACCCCTGGCCTCACTCAGTGGGTTAAGGATCTGGCATTGCCGTGAGCTGTGGTGTGGGTTGCAGATGTGGCTCAGATCCTGTGTTGCTGTGGCTGTGGTGTAGGCCAGCAGCTACAGCTCCGATTCAACCCCTAGCCTGGGAACTTCTGTATGCTGTGGGTGTGGCCCTAAAAAGACCAACAACAACAAAAAAAGAAGCTTCTCTGCCTCCTTGAGGCCGACCCTCGTCCTCTCCCTCCTTAACCACGTCCAGGGGTCCCAGGCCCCAAGGAAGGGTCATCAGACCCCTAGGGTGGAGAACCCCCATCAGACCCTAGATTTCAGAGCCATGGCACCAGTCACCGTGGCACCTCTGGGCTGGGGAGGGGGCCAGGGCCTCTGGGCGCGGGGCCCAGCGTGGGTGGGTGGGGGAGACGGGGAGGCAAGCTTCCTGGGTCTCCTGTGAGGACAAACAGCAGGCTTTGAGGCCTTGGAAAATCCCGCCTGGGATTCCAGGCCCTGCCGGCGTCACTGCCTTTTGACTATTGTCCCCGTCACGGCCCAGCCCCCGGGCCACAGGGACAGAGCGGTCATTGTGAGGCCCCACCAGACTCAATGCCCCCTTGTTCGCCCTCCCCGTCCTGGTCCTGAGCAAGACTCCGAGGCCAGTTCTTCCAGTTGCTGGTTAGAAAGAAAGGGCCAGCTTCCAGGCTCCAGCCCTGGGGCGGGGCGGGGCGGGGCAGGGTGGGGCTGGGGCATCAGCCCCCCACAGTACCCCAATCCAGAGTCCTGGAAAGAAGCCACCGACAATGGAGCTTCTTTCATTTACAAGGCCCTGGACAGGGAGACCTGGTGCTTACACGGTTAGACCTGCCCAGCTCAGTCACTTAGAAGTCAAGTGACCTTGGAAAAGTCATTTCCTTTCCTCTGAAATGAATTCTCCTCATTAGTAAAACAATAGCTATTATTTATTGAGTGCTTGCTCAGGCACTGTTGGGAACACTTTTTAGACATCCATTCATGTAATCGTTGCAGCAACTATGGGAAATAGGTACAACTAATTTCCCCATTTATAGCAGAAGATACTGAGGCCCAGAAAGGAAGTAATTTGCCCCAAATGTCACACCTCATGAGAGCAGGAGCCACGATTTACAGCCCTAGGCTCTCTGCTGCTGGAGCCCTTTCCCTTTGTCTCTATGCTGTGTGGTTTTTGTTTGTTTGTTTGTTTTTTAGGGCCCCTGCTGTGGCATATGGAGGTTTCCAGGCTAGGGGTCCAATCGGAGCTACAGCTGCTGGCCTACACCACAGCCACAGCAACACAGGATCTGAGCCACATCTGCAACCTACACCACAGCTCACGGCAATGCCAGATCCTTAACCCACTGAGCGAGGCCGGGGATCAAACCCACATCCTCCTGGATACTAGTTGGGCTTGTTACTGCTGAGCCACAGCGGGAACTCCCCGGTCTGCTGTGTTGTGCACTTTCCTCATGGGGTGATATCAAGGGTTAGAAATAACAAATACATGAAAAGAACTAGGGAGTGATGGAGCATACTATGTGGTGGCCCCTTTCATCACTAGACATCCAGACGGACCAAGTTCTCCACCGCCCTACCCCACTCCTCACCCTGGCCCCTCCTCAAGCACATTTTGCCTTCCCCAGAGGCCTGGCCCATGCTCTGTATCAGTCTGTGCCCAAGGGTAACCCAAAAGCAGAGAGTCAGCCCGGCCAAGGCTGGTGGGGGACTTGGCCAGAGCACTGCCACCAGCCTCGCCTCCTGCCCCAGGAGGAGACAGGAAACCAAGGCCCAGCATGGAAGAGGGGCTTCCCAGAGAGCAACCTGGAGCTGGAGGCGGACCTGAGAACAGAAGCAGATCTCCTGACCACCCCACCTTCTACTCTGACCTGGCCAGGCACTGGTGCCGTGACAAAGGCTCACTCAGGGGCTCTGGTGGAGGTGCCAGGGATGCATGCTTAGATGTCTACACTCTGCTGGTGGTGGGGTGGGTCACCAGGCACCGGGCCCAGGACTCCCCAGCCCACCTTCAGAAGACCTGGGACTGGAGTTCCCTGGTGGCTCAGAGGGCTAAGGACCTGGCATTTGTCACTGCTGTGGCTCAGATCGCTGCTGTGGCACAGGTTCCGTCCCTGGCCCAGGAAAGAAGACTTGGAGCTGGGCTATCTTCCCAGAACCCAAGTGAGCACAAGTGGTTGGGGAACAAAATGCAAGCTGGGGTGCGAGCACCAGGGGAGGCCCTTGATTCTGTCTTACTGAGGAGCAGAGCCCTATTTTTTTTTTTTTTTTTAAGGACCAAAGCATATGGAGGTTCCCAGGCTAGGAGTCAAAACAGAGATACAGCTGCCGGCCTACACCACAGCCACAGCAACGTGGGATCTGAGCTGCATCTGCGACCGACACCACAGCTCAAGGTAACATGGGATCCTTAACCCACTGAGTGAGGCCGGGGATCAAACGCACATCCTCGTGGATGCTAGTTGGGTTTGACCCCACTGAGCCACAAAGGGAACTCCAGCCCTATTCTGTTCAACTTCCATCAGGCAGGGGCTGCCCTCATCTAACCAATTCCTAGGGCTGAAGAAGTGGAGGTTCAGAGGTCCCTGGTCGAGGATCCGCCTGGGTCATGATGTGGCTGGAAGAGCATGGAGTGTAGTGAAGGGGCCCGGACACTGCATGGCAGTCAGCTCCCTTGGGCCTCAGGTTAGGGTCAATCTCTTTCCACATTTCCGAAAGAGGGGCCCCCAGACAAGCAGCCTCACAAGAACCTGGGTGCCTGGTAAAAGCAGAGCTCCATAGCCCTACCCGGGGCAAATCTGAATCGCTGGGGTAGAGCCTAGGAATTTGCATCTCAAGCCAGCTAAGCATGTGATGGGCTTGGGGGTTGGAGAACCTACATGGGGGGCATTTGGGCACAGGTAGGGACCTCAGGACAGTCTTCTCGCTAAGGAGGGCAAGGGGGACCGTAACCAGATCCAGTTGCTGGGGGCAGGGCATGGGGGAGGAATGTTGAAATGAGGATGGGAAAAAACTTACACTGATCACAGCAGCTGCTACCACCATCCTGGCTGCCGATGCCAGCCCTGTGCCGAGCACCACACCTGCACCCCCGCCATGCCAGCCGCCACGTGGGGTGCGTGTGGCCCCTCCCCGTTTCATAGATGTGGGAACCCAGTCAGAGTCCATCGCCCCAGGTTAGGAACTCACAGCCAAAGTCAGGGCTCTTAGCCGGGGAAGAATCAGCCTCCAGGGCAGGCCCCACCCAGGAGCCCAGCCCGCTGACCAGAGGGTTTCTCCACATCAGAAACTCCTTTAGTGTTTTGCGTAACAACCCCACAAAGCAGGTGCTGCTGCTTCCACCTTTTACAAATGGGTGAACTGAGGCCTGTTCGTTCAGGTTGGTAACCTCAAGATTCCTGGGGGGCCGCCTCTGTCTCTTGGGTAATTACGGTCGGGGGTGGTATGGGGGGAGGGTGCCAGAGATAGACAGGATCTCAGCTTCAGCTACAAGTCTATTTTTTATTCAATATATTAAATATATTAATCAGAAAAGTCACATACTATAAATCCAGGAAAATACACAAATATAAATGTCAGAATCTGTCATTTGTCTTCCTCCTAGAGTGAGTTTATGTACACGTGGAAGGGGGCGAGAAGAGGGAGCAAACAGGAGGAGGCTGGGAACAGCTGGCCCGGCAGGGGGACCGGGGTGGGGGGGGTCCCATCCCTCTCTCCCTCCCTCCCGACCCCCACTCCCACCTCAACCTCTTCCTTCCTGTATTTACAGCAGCATTCGGCTTATTTACAGCACGGCGGCGTGTGTGTTAAAAACGGTTTATCTTACAAAAAACATGAAGGCCAGGGCTGGGCTGGGGCGTAAGACAAAGAGTCAGGGTCACCCCTGTGGATGCACCTCCCCACCCCCAGGGCGTGAGCTTCCGGCCCACTTCCCAGAGCAAGCTGGGGAGGGGGCGGCCAGTCTGCAGCTCAGGCCCAGGCCGGGGTGATGCTCCAGGGGTCCGTGGGCCATGGGCTAAAGGCACATGGGGTGGCGCACGCGCGTGCACACACACGGCGCACGTCTGCTCCCGGGCCGGGGTCAGAAGGGCAGCGTGTCCATAAAGATCTTGTCGACGATGGGCGGAGGGGGCACCAAGTCCTCCAACTTGAGGTAGAAGATGCGCTGCAGGCCCTGGGTGCACAGGGTCCGCAGCTCGGGCAGCTTGCCCAGCAGGCGGGACAGGCAGCTGGCCGGCTGGGGCTCGCCTGCCTCGGCCGAGACGTGTTCCTTCAGGCAGCTGGCGATGCGGTTCTGCAGCTCCTCCACCCGCCGTGGCTCCTGCAGCCCGTGCCGGTCTGCGGGGAAGGTGCCAGATTAGCCGCACCGTTGAGGGCCACTGGCCCCAGGAGACCTGGCCATCCCCCTCAGCCCCAAAACTGCTGACCGTCCCCCACCCCCTCTGCACTCGGCAAAAGCACCCGTGAGCCCATTTCTGAGCCCCAACAGCAGCCTCGCAAGGCAGTGGCGCTCACTGTCCTCATTCAAGTGAGAATGTGAGGCCCAGAGAGGTTAAATGACTTGCCTAAGGTCACAAAAAAGGAGATAAAACCCTGACCGACTAGGCCAGTGGTGGTTTTTTGGGTTTTGGGTTTTCTCTGGTGTGAGAAGCCCTGGGTTTGAGCAGCAGTGTTTCAGAGGACATCTCCAGGGAGAGCTGGCCTCAGAACCCACCCCTTTCTCTATAGCCTAGAGTGCCTCAGATTTTGTCCTACAGTTTGCTGACCTATGTAGCCAGTAAAATTTAAGTTAAAAAAAAAAAAAGAGAGAGAGAGAGATGAGGATAGATTCTGAAGTTCCCAGGCTAGGCGCAGAATTGGAGCTACAGCTGCAGCCAACGCCACAGCTTGTGCAGCTTGTGGCAATGCTAGATCCTTAAACCACTGAGCAAGGCCAGGGATAGAACCTGCATCCTCACAGAATCAATGCCGGGTTCTTAACCTGCTGAGCCACAACAGGAACTCCTAGATTCTGGCGTGTTTTGTTGTTGTTGTTGTTGTTGTTAAAAAAAAGGGGGGGGGGAGTTCTCGTTGTGACCCAGAGGAAACAAATCTGCTGACTAGCATCCGTGAGGATGTGGGTTTGATCCCTGTCCTCACTCAGTGGGTCAGGGATCTGGCGTTACTGTGAGCTGTGGTGTAGGTCAAACATGTGGCTCAGGTCTGGCATTGCTGTGGCTGTGGTGTAGGCCGGCAGCTGTAGCTCCGATTTGAGCCCTAGCCTGGGAACTTCCATATGCCTTGGGTGTGGCCCTAAAAAAAGAAGACCTGAAAAGCTCCACATTTAACACCACAAACTCCATCCTGTATAATTATATTTACATAAAGCACACAGCTAATCTGTGCTGTCAGCAATCAGGGCAGCAGCTAGTCTTGGGGAGCTGATGGCTGAACGGGGGCACAAGGAGGGCTTCTGGGGTTCTGGTCATGTCTGCTTCTTGATCTAGGTGCTGTTTATGTGCATATGCTTAGTTTGCAAATATTTCTGTAGGCAACATAATTCAGTAAGATGTTTAAAAGCAAACCCAAATCTTAGGCCACATGCGACAGCAACAGGGTCCGGATCTTGGTGAGTCTGGGATCATTCACTGCAACGCCAAGCCAGCGCAGCTGGGCCTGGACCCCGGCTCTGTCGCCTACCAGCTGTGTTGCCCTGAACTGCGCTCGCCCCTCCCTGCACCTGGTTACCCTTGCTTCACAGCGTGGGGGCCCAGGCAGTGCCAGGCCCCCGAGCCCACCCCACCTTTCCCAGGCTGGCTACTCACCTGTGATGAGGACGAGTGCGGAGAGGCAGGCGAAGGCAGGGACATCGACAACCAAGCTGTGCAGGGACCGAGAGAAGGCCAGGATGCTGTCGATCCAGTCCCCGAAGCCGCGGGCGCACTGCAGCCGGTGCAGCACCAGGCCTGAGCAGAAGATGAGCTTCCCCTCGGCTGGCTTAGACCTGGTGGGCAGGGACACGGGCGGCGGTCAGGGGAGCTCAAGGGCAGGGTGGCAGGGTGGCAGGGCCGGGGCTGAGCAGACAGCGGGGGGCTCACCGGTAGGCCAAACGGAGAATGAAGAGCTCCAGGAAGGCCGACTCCAGCAGCAGGTCCTGGTCACTGGGGGACAGCTCGGCAAAGCCGGGAACCTTCTCAGCCCACTTGCGGATAACCTCCAGGGAACCCGAGAGCAGGTCATAGAACTGCTGTACATCCCCGGCGTCCTCCTTCCCGAAGTGGGGCAGCACCAGCTCCTGGAACTAGAAGGCGGCCCAGCGGGGTCAGACCCCAGGAAAAGCCCCGCACCAAGGCCACCACGTACAGCCATGTCACGCCCTTGGATGCCAGCTCTGGGGGGTGAGAGCAGAGCAGAGATTCCACCCACACTTGCTTGCCAACTCTGGCACATTAACCCAGGGCTGCGGCTGCTGGAAGGAGCATACTTTTCTAATTGGCCACCGCCCAAAGGGGCACAGTTTTCCAGCTGGTCAGCAGGGCCTGCTCTTCTTCGGATTTGTGGCCCCGGGGGTGGGGGGCTCATCTAACGTGGAGGAAAGTGCGGCCCGGGGAGCGGGCGGGCCTCACCTGGGAATAGTCCAGTTTGGAAGTGCTGGGCCCTGAGTCCAGGTGCGCCCGGACCAGGGAGGTGAGGAGATTGGCCGGCGAGGCATCCGGGGACTGCTTGGGCTTTGAAGGGAGCCGCCCGCGCCGGCCTTTCAGGCTGTCTGTCCGGACAACTGCAGAGACATGGGCAGGAGTGAGGACGAGAGGAAGGGAGCCAGGAAAGGGATACTCAGCCCAGGAGGTACCGGGAGGCACCGCTGAGTCCAAGGACTCGAGCCCCTGAGACCCAGGGAATGCAGCAGAGACCTACCCCACCACCGGGCAGGCGGATGGACGGGATGGGGGGGTGGAAATAAAGCCCAGGCGTGCCCTCCCTGCAGCCCACCATGACAGATGTCTGGGGGACTCTGCCGGCCCCACCCCTCTCAGGCCCACCTCTTGTCCCCCTGGGCCTGTCCCAGCCACCCACCTTCCTTCACCATGCCCACAGCCAGGCACTTCTGGAAGCGGCAGAACTGGCAGCGGTTTCGCCGCCTCTTGTCCACAGGGCAGTCCTTGTTAGCCAGGCAGATGTACTTGGCATTTTTCTGTACTGTGCGCTGGAGTGGGGGGGGGGGACACGGAACAAGCTGTCAGAGTGGCGGGTGGGGGTGGGGGGAGCCCAGGGGAGGGGACCGTCCAGATCCTACTGCCATCACAAACAAAAGCGCTCTCTGTTCACAGCTATTTTTCTAACATTTGGGTGGCAGGGGAGGGAGATATGGAGGGGCGGGGGGGAGGAAGAAAAAAAGTCTTGGGGACATTGGGGGAGGGTTCCGCCCCAAGAGGAAGACCCCAGGACACAAGATCAGGGGCTAGGGGCTCCCCAGCAAGCCAGACACCCGTCCTTCTTAACAGGCCTGCGGCCGCCTGCCCCTTCCCCAGAGCAGACACCAGAGGGCAGGGGCGGAGGCTGGGGGTAGGGACGGGAAGCGAAGCAGGCACCCAGTGCTGGGACAAACACACAGCCTGTTCCCAAGTCCACCCCCAGCCCTCAAGTACCAAGCCCTCTTCCCAGATCCTTTCATCTTGTGCCAGGAACACGAGTGCCTGGGGCCCCCCTTCCCACCAGGACCTTGAGTGTGGGGGGCGGGGGGAGCAGAGGGAAACCAGAGGCTAGCCATTAGTTTCCCCTCCTAGGTGCCCCTGGAGCCTGCACCTTCTGCCTAGATCTCACCCCTTCCTCCATCTCTCTACAGCCCCACGGGCCCTGCGTGCCTCCGTCTGTCCCAGCATGAAAGGTCCCAGCCCCCTGTCAGCTATGGGCGTCCAGGACAGTAGCCCACCTGGCAGGCCTGCCCTCTTCCTCCTTGTTGGGAGGAAAACCCAAGGGAAAACCACCACAGACCCCGCTGGAGGGAGAGAACAGCCTGCCCCGCTTCTCATAAAAAGCTACACCCAGGGCAGCCCAGTACCTTGAAGAAGCCCTTGCAGCCCTCGCAGGTGCGGACGCCATAATGCTGGCACGAAGCGTTGTCCCCGCACACGGCACAGCGGCCCTCGCCTCCACCTGGAGCCCCACTCCGGGCCTTGGCTGAGGTCACGGGCGCGTCCAGCATCCCAGAACCATCCAGGTGTGGAGACGTGGGCACCAGGCCTGGGAAAGCTGTTGGCATGGAATAGCTCTCTCCCTCCCCCAGCTGGTGGGTAGTCTGCGAGGGGAACAGCTTTAGGGGGCTTTGGGCTAGGCTGGGGCTGGGGCCGGTCGGGGGGCTGAAGGAAAAGAAGGCCGGTGGCTGGGGGGGCCCAGAAGCCTTGGGCAGCTGCTCTGTCCATGCCCGCAGGCCTTCATAAGTCTGGCTGGGCGAGAAGGGGCCGAAGGAGCCATCCCAGGGGGAGAGCTGGGGCGGCTGGAAGCTGGGTGTGGACGGGGACGGGGCTGAGCAGGGGCTGCCGTAGTAGTCAGAGCCGCTGGAGGACAGGGTCTCATCCAGCGGGCCGCTCAGGGTGCCGGGATAGCAGCCGTACACCTGGAAGTCCTCGAACTTGAATGAAGCCGAGGCGGGGGAGGTGGCCGACGATGAGGACGTGGAGGAGGCCGAGGAGGAGGCCGAGGAGCACGGCTGGGCTGTGCCCGGCAGCTGGTAGAGGAAGGTGTCAAACTCCCCTGCGTAGCCGTCCATGAAGGTGCTGAAGCTCGGCAGGGCGGTGGGGACGGCGGGGGCCACCTCGGGGCTGGCCAGGTCCATGGTGGGCTTGCTGAGCTCGGGGGTCAGGGGGTCACTTGCCAGGTGGTCACGGGATCCTGGGCTTGGTGCTGGTGTCCCATATTGGGCTTGGATACAGGGCATCTCTGGGGAGGGAAGAGGCCACGGTGGGGGGGGGGGGGAGTCAGTAAGAGACGCCTGAAGCCTCGCCTCCAAGTACAGGTCCCTGAGCAGCCAGGTGGCAGGAATCCCAGCCAGACATGGGACACCGAGGCATTAGGGCCATGGCCCACCACGGAACCCTGGAATCCTGGCCCCCCGCCAGAGCGCCATCTCGACCTCCATTGTCACAAAGCCCCTGGGCAGCGGCCCAGCGAGAGTGGGCTCAGTCAGAAGGCCAGCCACACCCCGGGCAGCCTGGGAACCCTAGGGAAGGCGGCCGGCCAGCATTTCTCTGCTGGAACAGGGGAGAGCTGTGTTCCTCCAGCCCCCTGCCCCTCCCTCAGTGGGTAACGCACGAGTCGGGGCTGGGAGAAGGGTGGGTGGGAGAGGCGGCGCGGCCAAGCCCAAGCCCTGTCCCAGGAGCAGATATGTTGTTTCTCCAACCTGGCACTTCTGGGAATATTCCCAGGCGTAGCCCAGCCTCGGCAAACCCCCCCCTCTTCCTCCCCCCTCACTGGCTGGGCAGAGGGACATCCTCCAAATGGAAGAGGAGCTGGGGGTGAAGGCCCAGGCCGCCTGAGAAAGCAGCCTAAGCGGCAATGAGCCTTCCCCCCCCATCCCCGCCCCCACCTTCCATACTGAGCAAAGGCTGCAGATCCCACACGCACCCCCGTCCCGCCATCTGGGGATGGGCATCCACTCCGCGCTGCCTGGGATGCTCCCAGAAGCAAAGAGGACGGACGGGAGCCTGGCCTCCTTACCCGGTCCCCAGCTCCCCGAGGGATCGGGTGACCTGACTCCAGACCTTTAAAGGCCACGTGCTGGAGTGGGGGCATGAAGGAGGAGAAGCAGCCCCCTGGACTTGCAGGAGAATAGACAGTCCTGAAGAGGAATTTCTTTGCTACCCCCAAAACATTTCTGCCTGTTATCTTTATGAGAGTCCAGCAGAAGACTTGAGGTGGCTATGCAAGGAGGGGAAGGAGCCTGCTGGTGGGCGGATGGCAGCCTGGGTCCCTCCACTAAAGAGTTTTGTGCCCTGAAGAGTCCAGGAGCTCAGGCAAAGGGGGTGACACCCCCCTGGTCCTGAGGAGCCTGAGGGAGCAGAGAAAGCATCATTCGCTGGGATCCTTAGGTTTGCGAATGAGCCAAAAACTAACACAGAGGAGGCTGTGGGACAGTTCCCCTTCCTACCTCCTTGCTGGGGGTCTGTATGACCCTGGCCTCACAGTCAGGGAGGAAGGCCGGGTAAGAAAGCAGCCTGCGACAGAGCGCGCTATAATCAAGGGTGACAGCAGGAGGGGGCAAAAGCTGGCATCACCTCCTGGCCAAGAGCCCAGGGAGTCCTCTGGTTGTAGCCTCACTTCCACCTCCTTTCTCTCCGGACAGGCAGCTCCACCCCTGGCCTGACACTCCCACAACCAACCCAGACAACAGAGCCCCTAGAAACTCTGGCCCCACCCTCCCAGTGACGCCTGTCCATAGGCACAGAGCACCTGCAAGAGATAAGGGTGGCCACGTCTGCCTGTGCTAGTCTGCCTGTGACAGCCTGGGCAGGGATGGGTTTGGGGTGGAGGAGGAGAGGTAGCAGTTTCGCAGGGCTGGGCGTTCCAGCCTGATTCAAATCCCATTTCTCCACTTGGACGTCCCACATCTGGATCAATCCTCACCAAACTCCCCCCGCCCCACTCCTGTCTTCATACAGGTACTTAATGACACAAGATATGGACTTACATCTAGCCTGGGGGCGCGGGGGTGGGGGGGCACAAGGAGGAGGAAGAGGCGGGGTGGAAGGAGGGAGCAAGGAGAATCCGGCTTCAGGCAGGTCCTGGCAACAATGTGGTTTGCACCTGTTGTGCTGAACAAGCCTCAGGCTGCACCCTACCTGAATGATCTAACAGAGACTAAGGCGGGGGGGGGGGGTATCCCCTAGGTGGTACCACACCAGAGACTCCAACATAAGCAACTCCTACCAAGGATCCCCAAGGACCAGGGTTTCCACCTCTCTCCCTCCCTCTCTCTCTCTCTCTCTCACACACACACACACACAGACCCAAGCTACACAACAGTAAAAACAATCTTCCCTATGCTTCCAGAAACTGCTCCTGCCCCTAATAAGACTCTTTTATTCCAACTCACAACAGCACACCCTCCAGAGTTCAGCCACCAATGCTGGCCATTTGCTTGGGCAATCTAAGACAGTTCAGGCAGAAACTTCCAGCTCGGGATCCCTACAAACCAAGCCACAGCCTTTAAAGTGTTAAGAAAACCAGGGGCAGAGACAAGCTGGGAAGGAAAGAGACCCTTTGGGAAATCCAATCCTGGTAGGAGTCAGACTCCAACAGCCCAAGCTCTGTGCACCTTCTCCCCCACCGTACTGAGACCCCCTTCTGCCCATAAGTCCCAGGTGCCCTGTGCCGCCTAAGGGACCCTAACAGACTGAACTCTGGCCAGCCTCCTACTAAACAAGTCCCCCACTGCTGGCGCCAATCTAGCCTTCCGTGGCTTCCACCTTGCACAGACACCCGCCCACGTACCCCCCCCCCCCAGCCCCTGCCCGCTGGCCAAGGAGACTCCAGTCTGATCTGGCTCCTCATTCCCTTCCACCTACTAACCGCCAACATCAGAGCTGCATCTTACACCCGCCCTCCTTCATGCTGACCCTAATACATTATTTCTGCCCGCGCGAACACCCATCTCCTTCATGCAAAACTCCCAGAAAACAAAACAGAGAGCCCTGCTGAGGTGCACGCTCCCCGGGAGTCACCTACCCGGCCAGCTCCTGCTCCCCCTGCCCGGGACCGGCGCCCCACGTCGCAGCCTGGTCCCGCGTGCGCTCCCGCGGTCCTGCACACTCCCCCAACTTTCGCAGCCTCCACCACTGGGGCTCCCGGCCGCGCGGGACCCTGCTCTTAAGCGCTCCGTGACGCACGGGGAGGGGCGGGGGCGCCACTGACGCACGCCGGCGAGCTGTGGCCATACAAGGGCGCGGGGGGCGGCGCGGTTCCGGCGGGAGGCGGCCAGGGGGAGGCGCGGGGCCGGGGAGCCCGAGGGGGCGGGGCGAGGGGGGGCCTGGAATGTCTACGCGCTTGACGCACGCGGGGTTCCATTGACGCAGGGAGCGCGGATTGTTTGATCTATAAATAGTCCCCTCGCGCCCGCCGCGCCGGCTAAAAATAGCAGCTCGCCAACTCTGGAGGCTACCCTAGCGGGACCCCGGCCCCGGCCCGAGCCCCCCGGGCCAAAATAAATGGCCCGAGGGTCAGAGACCGAGAAGAGGGCGCTCTAGCGCCGCGGCCGCAGGGCTTCCCCGGACGAGGATCTCCTCACCCCCTGGCTGCTCCCGGAGCCACCGCGGCGCCCGGCTCCGCCTTCGCACCCTCCCCAACCCTTCCTGCCGGCCTTGGGTGCCCACTGACCTGCGAGGCAGCCCGGGAGGGCTTCAGGCTGGGGCGGCCAACTCCGGGACGGACCCCAGGGACTCGCGCGCCCCCACCTTAGCACAAAGCGCTGCCAGTGCACTTGCCCCGTCTCCCCTAGCAGGGTCTGGGGCTGAGATTGCCCCGGGAGCTCAGTCCGACACCACGCTACCCTCCCCCCACTCATTCCCTTCCCCCCAGTTTCTCATACCTTTTAGAAGGCAGGGGTTCGCTAAGCCCAAGATGGGCCACTGGGCTGTGCTTCACAGCTGAACTTGAATTCTCGCCACTACCCTCCCCAGTCCCTGCCAGGGTGAAAGCACTCTAGTTGGGAAATTACCGAATTTCAGTACCGGGTGGAGCCTGAGAAGTCTTTTCGAATTTGTGCCGACTCTTCCCCATTTTATAAATAAACAGGCTGAGAGAAATAATGGCACTTGCTCAAGGTCACACCACAAGGTGGTGGCACACTGGGGTGGAACCCAGGGCCACTGACTACATCTCTAGGGGATCTCCTCATACGCTCTTCTGTCCATCATCAGGGAGTTCCCACCCTCCCACCTCACCTCTAGCACCTGGGAGAGTGTCTCCCACCTGCCCCCTGCAGCCTCCCCAGATCTGGCTGTCACCCCTCCAACCCCCATTCTGCCCAAGCCTGCGGAGGGAGCCCTTCGGTAAGAGAGGAAGGAAGAAAGGCTAACGCGCAGGAGAAGAGAGCCCCTCCGTCCACCCTTCCCCCTCTCTCCTGTCAACAGAGCTTGGGCGAGGGACCCCACTCTCACCCACCCTGGTCACCCCACTGCACTTCCCTCTACCCTGGAGGCACCACTTCCTGCTCCTCACTTTCACTCTCACCTCCATCTCAGGTTTCCCACACCCTCCCTGTTCTCCAGCCCTCACTTCTGCCCACTCCAAGGTCCCACCAGCACCTCCAACTTTACCAGGTCCAGACCGAGCTTGTACCTGCCTGCCACCCCATCTCTGCCGATGCCCCACAGGCAACTTTTCACTTTTTCCTGAAATTCTATTTTGGAACATCTCTTGGATCTGCCATTCCTATTACCAGCTACAACCCAGGTCTCACTGGTGCCTCAAGGCAGCAGACCAGCTGAGCGAGGCCAGCCACTTCCCCTTCTCCTGGCTCACGCATGTTAAGAAACTGCCCCTTGAAGTTCCCACTGTGGCACAATGGGATCAGCAGCATCTTGGGCGTGCCGGGACCTAGGTTTGATCCCTGGCCCGGCACAATGAGTTAAGGATCTGGCATTGCCACAGTTGTGGCTTAGGTCGAAACTGAGACTCTGATCTGATCCCTGGTTGGGGAACTCCATATGCCCAGGGGCAGCCAAAAAGGGGAGGAAAAAAAAAAGTAAGAAAGAAAGAAGAAACTGCTCCTTAACCAGCTGGGCTACCCTCTTTCCAAAGCCTACAGTCCACCATGGATGGAGCGGTCTTTGCCGAACACCTGTCTCATTCAGCGACCCAGTCAGAGCCTAGCATGAGAGCTCTGGCCGTGCCTTGACCATCTCCCACAGACCCTTCACGGCCACTTGGGCGAAGGGTGGGTAAGATGATGTGAATGGGACCCATCCAAGATCCCTACCCCACTTTAGCCAAAGTTTTGTTTTTCTTTGTCTTGGGCAGAAGATTGTACTTGGGAAAAAAGGATGCCACACCTAACAAATGGTTTGAAACCACTAATAGAATCCCCCCCCCACGCCCTCCCATTTTGCAGATTAGGATCCAAGGGCTCCCAGAGGAGCTGCACCTCACTCGGTAGCACCACCAAGTCACCCAGTCCCCCCACCCTGCTCTGTGATGCCTCCCCCACCCCAGCAGGGTCTTCCTCAGAAAATAAAAACAATTCTAGGAGTTCTCGTCCTGGCTCAGCGGTAACGAACCCAACTAGTATCCGTGAGGACACGGGTTCGATCCCTGATCTTGCTCAGTGGCTTAAGGATCCGGCGTCACCGTGAGCTGTGGTGTAGGTTGCAGACGCAGCTTGGATCCCGTATTCCTGTGACTCTGGCCTAAGCCAGTGGCTACAGCTCCAAATGGACCCCTCACCTGGGAATCTCTATATGCCGTGGGTGCAGCCCTAAAAAGACAAAAAAAAAAAAAAAAAGTAAAAGAAATTCCAATATGTTAGCAAAAGATGATTTTGCTAACAAATAGTCAGGTCCATGCTCTTACGTCCAACCCTCACCAGCAAAAACAAGTGTATTAGCTTTAGCCTTATCAGCTCTCTGAGAGCTGAGGCAGCCCTGAGCCCTGGCGCCCCGCTTCTTCCCTACCACCACTTTCCATACGTAGAAAGCAACACAGACCATCCTACCCTTCCGTGGGGAGGCCTCAGGGAACACAAGTGTGGGGAGGAGCTGTCCAGGTCCCTGGCCTAAATCTCCACATCTCAGCATCTAACCTCCAGATCTGCGCCTGCAGCCCAGGCCCCACCTCCCTGGGAGACTGCAGGTTTGGAGGCTGCTGTCTTGCTGCCTCAAAGGCAGAGGGTGGGAGAGGCAACTACAGCTGCCACCTGGAGCGGGGATGCTGAGGGCTCCAAAGCTGCTACACTCTGAAAATAGGTAAGGAGAAAAAGGCAGAGTCCCTCTGTGGGAATCCAGCCACGGAGCAGAGGAGAGAGGGGAGAGAGGAGATGGAGCTTCGTACCTGCCGGCCAGATGCCCTCCAGCGAGGGTGGCCTGGGGCTCTGAGGAAAGCCGAATCCAGCTAAGGTGAAACTCTTTTGCTTTTTAGGGCCACACCCATGGCATATGGAAGTTCCCAGCCATGTGGGATCTGAGTCCCATCTGCGATCTACACCACAGCTCCCAACAATGCCAGATCCTTAACCCACTGACAGAGGCCAGGGACCGAACCCACATCCTCATGGACACTAGTTGGGTTCATTACTGGAACTCGAATGAAACTCTTGAAAAAGCATAACTGATGCAAACTTTGGGAGGCCTAGACCATAAGCTGGTCCAAGGTTGGATGGAGACTCTAAGTCCAGCCTTTGAGAGCAAGGTCAGAGTGAAGAGCTCACTGGGGGGAGGGGGGGGCATAGGGGTGGAAAGGGACAGGTAATGATGGGAAAGGTATCCAAAACCAGAGGCGAGGCGAGGACCAGAAGGTAAGGCAGGGCTGTGATAACACAGGAAGGGCAGGAAAGATGTCATGCTGGAGACCAGAGACAGCTGCCCAAAGTCAGGCTCCCGCAGCACAGCATGGCCCACCCATCAGCCCTCGCGACCCCCAGCTCCCGCTGCCCCGATATCAGGACCAACCTTCCCACCACCCATTGGGCTCATTGTTCCTCTTCCTTCTACATGAATCCTGCTGATCCTCCAACACTTCAGCTCATGCCCCCCTCCTGGACCAGCCTAAATGTTAACAATAAGCACCTTTTCGGAGTGCCTGTCGTGGCGCAGTGGTTAACGAATCTGACTAGGAACCATGAGGTTGCAGGTTCGATCCCTGGCCTTGCTCAGTGGGTTAAGGATCCGGCGTGGCCGTGAGCTGTGGTGTAGGTCCCAGACGCGGCTCGGATCCTGAGTTGCTGTGGCTCTGGCGTTGGCCGGCAGCTACAGCTCCAATTCCACCCCTAGCCTGGGAACCTCCATGTGCCGCAGGTGCAGCCCTAGAAAAGGCAAAAAGACAAATAAATAAATAATAATAATAATAATAATAATAAGCACCTTTTCACCAGATAGTATGGGAGTGGGGGGAGTGGGGAATATGGCTCAAAGGTCAGACCTCAGCCCAGGGCACTTAACATGGATTCTTCCACCTAAGCCTCTCCCTAACTTTCTATGTTTGGAATTAGGAGCCACACTTTTTTTTTGGCTGTCCTGTGGCATGTGGAAGTTTCTGGGCCAGGGATCAAACCCGAACCAGAGCAGCATCCCAAGCTGCTGCAATGACAATGCCAGAGCCTTAAACCTCTGTGCCACAAGAGAACTCCACCACCCATGTTTCATAAATGTGGAGATGGAGGCTCGGGGGCCAGGACTCAGACTCCCCTGACTGCCAGTTCTGTGCTGGATCCAATGGCCTCACCTCTGAACTCCAGAGCTGTGGCTTCTGGCCCCCTGAGCCTTGATGCTTATAAGTGTACCACAGAGCCAGGTGTGCACGTGGCCTGTATACTGAAAACAGCAGTGCCTACGAGAGGGGTCTTTGAAGGGACTGGAAACATCCCAGCTCCTAGTCTGGTCACCTGGGTGTGTGCACCATGGAAAAGTCATCAAACTATATACTCTTTTTTTTTTTGTCTTTTTGTCTTTTGTCTGTTGTTGTTGTTGCTATTTCTTGGGCCGCTCCCGCGGCATATGGAGATTCCCAGGCTAGGGGTTGAATCGGAGCTGTAGCCACCGGCCTACGCCAGAGCCACAGCAACTCAGGATCCGAGCCGCGTCTGCAACCTACACCACAGCTCACGGCAACGCCGGATCATTAACCCACTGAGCAAGGGCAGGGACCGAACCCGCAACCTCATGGTTCCTAGTCGGATTCGTTAACCACTGCGCCACCACGGGAACTCCTCAAACTATATACTCTTAAGATTTGGGGAGTTCCTGTCATGGCTCAATGGTTAACGAATCTGACTAGGAACCATGAGGTTGTGGGTTCGATCCCTGGCCTTGCTCAGTGGGTTAAGGATCCGGCATTGCCGTGAGCTGTGGTGTAGGTCGCAGGCACAACTCAAATCTGATGTTGCTGTGGCTGTGGTGTAGGCTGGAGCCTACAGCTCCAATTAGATCCCTAGCCTGGGAACCTCCATATGCTGCGGGAGCAGCCCAAGAAATGGCAAAAAAAAAAAAAAAAGATTTGGCATCTATGATTTGTATGTTTTTCTGCATGTTACACTTTTGGAAATAAAAGCTGATTTACAAAATAGCCACGCCTAAATGGGAGAGACATATTTATTCAAATGGATGCAGATGCGGCTGGAATTTACTGGGTACGAACTCATTCAAGTGTGTTCCTGCAGTCACAGAGAAACAGTGGCTGTTTCTCATTATGTATTTGTTATATCAACACTTACTCAGAGCACAGCTACAGTTAGGAGAGGCTGCGGTCTCTGACGTTAGAGAGGGGTCGTCTTGCAGGAGGTTTTCTGAACCACTGGCTAGGCCTTGGCCCCTGTTTGTCAAATCTTATGGCTGCTCAGACCATCCCTCCCCCCACGACGCATGTGTGACCATGAGAGCAGGGCCCTGTCTCCCCCGCCTTAGCAGGGGGCCCCCTTAGGAATCCCAACAGTAAGTAGCCCGGGGCAGGCCCCAAATGGGCAGCCAAAGTGCACCACCGTCCCCCAGCCAGTCCCCCAGCCAAGACAGAGGATAAATAGGAGATGGAGGAAGTGGAACCGCACAGCCCTTTCCCACGCTGCCCCCACCCCCCTCAGACTGGCCCCCGCCCCTACTGAGCAGAGGGCAGGAACTTGCCCTACTTTCACCAAGACCATCCCCACCCATGGGCCTCCACGCCCTTCCCTGGGGGTGGGCAGAGGGAGTGAGCGTCGCCCCCTCCCCCTGAGAAGGGGCCTGGGAGCTTCCCCTCCTAAGCCCCAGGACCTGCCACCAGCCCTGACCCAGCCACTTCCTCTTCCTGTCCTGACAGCGGGCAGGGGGATTTGTGCTGTGGGCAGGGAAGCTCTGCCTACTGCCTCAGGGGGGCTTCCACGGGCAGCTCTGGGAACCGGAGATGCAGGGTCAGGCCCAGGCCTCAACGCCTGGCCCATGCCCAGGCCCTGCCATGACCCACACATGTTGTTACCTCCCAGGAAACAGGCTCCCAAGGACACCGGCAGGTCAGCCACCACCCTCCGTCTCTCACCCCCAGCCCCCAACAGAGGCAAAAGATAAAGGAACTCTCAGAGGCATCGCTGACCGCTGACTGGGAGCCAGCAGGCCTGCTGTGTGACCCGGGGCCGGTCCCTTGCCCTCTCCAGGACGTTTCCTCATCTGCCCTGAGCTGACAAGATCACAAGTCCCCATGGTGCTGTTGAGAAAAGAATTCAATTCGGGAACAGAGGGGGAGGCTCAACAGAGAGACGGGAGCACTGTCTGGGGGCCAGGACTCTAGGGTCCTACAGCAGGTGCTGGGGTGAGCAGGGAATGGCGACAGTGGTCAGCTCAGCTGGGGAGCCAGCACCCCTTTTCTTCAAGATCCAGAGATAGGAGGTCCTGTCGTGGCTCAGCGGTAACGAACCCAACTAGTATCCACAGGACAGAGGTTCGATCCCTGGCCTCACTCAGTAGGTTAAGGAGGATCCCGTGTTGCCGTGAGCTGTGATGTAGGTCACAGATGTGGCTCGGACCCCCTGTTGCTGTGGCTGTGTAGCTCTCATTCGACTCCTAGCCTGGGAACTTCCACATGCAGCCCTAAAAAGAAAAAGACAAAAAAAAAAAAAAAGAACCAGAGATAAATAATACCCCCCATCTTCAACTCTCCCTCTCCAGGGCTGAGTGAAAGGAAATGAGATATGACCAGAGATGTGGCTCCACCCAGCACCAGGAAAATTCCAGGCTGTATGCAGCAAGTGCTCAATTGCTACTCTGAAGAAAGCTGGTTAATTAAGGAGGTCAGGCCTCTCTCCACAGAGGTCATTTTCAGCCCAGTCATTTCTCAACCCCCCAGCCCCCTCTAGGCCAGAAGGAATCAACCTACAGCATAAAGGAATAAGGTCAGACTTCAGGCAGAACATCCAGACAGAGCTGGAAAACGCAGACAAGATCACGGAGTTCCTTTGGGAAGGGTTGGCCCGCAGCTCATGTGCACCCTCCTCAAACCTCCTCCATGCCCTTCAGTCTGCTCAGCTCCTGGCCAGCTCCCCTCTCCCCCACCCTTGGAGAGTCTCCCACCACCTTGCAGAACATCAGCAACCCACCAAATCCCCCTGCCCCTGCCCAAGGTCTCCGCCCAGCCTCCTTGGGCAAAATTTCAAATTCCAAAATAAAAACCCTCTGATAACGAGCCCCAGCCGGAAAGACTGATGCATTTTCCTATTGTTAAAGTATTTTTAGTCACAGGCTCTGGATTCATTTAGAGACTCACGTTCAGAAAGGGAAAAAATTTTTTCGAGAACCGAGAAGCCTCCCACGTAAGGAGCTCCACTTATTCCATGCCGGCCCAAGCCCCTGGCCTGGCTCCCGGGAGCGTGTTTGTGGCAAGCTGCTTGGCGGACTCACCAGACTTCGCTCCAGCCCAACTTCTCAGGCACCAACCCAGCCGGGAAGCCAGGTAAGAACAGGGGCTGAGGGCTCAGGGAAGTCGATCCGCCCCAACCAGCTTGGGGACCTGGGACCCTACTCAGGGACCAGTGCAGAGGGACCTGACTGACACCCAGCCGGCTCCAGCATCCCTCCCCAGCCTGAGCAGACCAGGGCCTGGTCCAGGCCGGGTTGATGGGAGACGAGGCTGGAAGACCCTGTTGCAAATCTCAGGGGAAGGAGAGAGATGGCATCACGTCTCCTGGTCCGCAATCACCAACTGGCCCAAGTCCAACCTCCATCACCCAAGTGCAGTCAAACGTTTACTGTCATTCCTCCAGAGGGTCGGCCACCCTTGCTTCCTCCTCCGCCCTTCCTCCTCTCAAGGTCAAAGAAAGCACAATGCGGACAGGCACAATGAAACGGATCCAAACTGCCCGGCCCTCTGTGCCTCAGTGTCCCCCATCCTAAGACTCACCAGCTTCCTCCACACGATCTGCTTTCCCTCTCAGAGACCCAGGACAACTATACCCAGGAAGAATCCCGGGGACTCTTCCTGGTGGCCTCAGGGAGCCCTGTGGGAAGAGACGGGACTGCCCAGTCAGCCTGTCTGGCCGGCCCAGGCGGTGCACCAGCTGCGTGGGCTCAGGACATGGAGCTGCCTCCAAGCCGGCGGGTCCTCCTCTGTTTATATAGCCGAAACCAGAGCTGGCCTCTGGGGACAGGGGTAGCTAGCTGCCTTGGAGCCCTCTTGGCTGAGGCCTGACTTTGGCCCAGGTCAGCAAGAGCCCAAAATAGTCAGCTGACGGGAGCCCCGGCGTGAGCGTGACCCTGGGCCCGTGCCCGGGCCTGGCAGACAGGTGCCCACGTCACAAGACCAGCAGCTCTAGCACTCATGGGGCCCCCGCTGGCAGCCCCTCGGGGTGGCCTTGGCCAGTGTATCCGGCATGGGAATTCCACCCGGTCACCCCCCTCACGCAGACGACGGACTGAACACGAGGAATTCTGCCCTCGGGAGCCACCGTGTACCCTGAGGGAAGGCCAGGTTGCTCAGGAAGACCGAGCTGAGGGTGGAGGCAGGGGCTGAGCCCAGCGAAAGACACCCAGCCCTCTGCTGTCATCCTCACTCACGTGCTTCAGATCACGTGAGCTCAGCTCTCCTGCTGGCCAGGGGCACCTGCCTCTCCCCCTTACGGTAGTTCCCCTCCCTGCCCCAGCTGAGAGGGGGCGGTGGCACAGGCCTGCTGCCAGCAGGAGGCCAGGTGCACACCCAGCACCAGCATGGGAGGCCTGCCTCCCAGGGCTTTTCCTCTTCCCTCCAGGCGCAGAGGGCTGGACGGCCCACCCTCCCCATCCCAGGCGCCTCTCTGGGACTCTGCACCCTGAACACCAACCCCGTGCCAGGCAACAGTGTTCGCGGGGGGTCGGGGGCGCGGAGCAGGGGATACGGAACGAGCTCCTCCTCCATCCAAGGACCCCTCAAGGCCTGAGGGGGCTGTGGCTCAGAGATGGCTCTCTGTTCTGGGGAAAGAGAAAGGGAATCACTGGGCCCCTGCCCGGGGCGCCAGGCCGGACTCCAGCTGTCTCGTACATGGAAAGCAGGACTGTGGCGCCGTCGCCCAGTGGCTCAAGGCCCCCAGCAAAGGCCTGGTAGGATCCCACTCCCCCCATCCCCCCCCGGATCAGCTTGTGCCTTCTCTGGGGACAACTTCACACAAGGAGGGTGTGTCCTCCACCCCCTGACCAGGCCTCTGGGCTTGCCCGGAATCCAGGAGTCCTGGGTTCTACGCTTGGATCTACACGTCCTCACTGTGGGACCTTGAGAGGTCCCTTTTCCCCTCTGTAACTCAGTTTCTTGAGAGGAGGAGCGGGGCTAGAGTTTCCCACGCAGGGATGTTGGATGAAGAGCAGAGGGCCTGTCTCTGCCCTTTGTCGGCAAGGTCTTCCCGGTTCACAGAGGCACCTCCCCAAACCAGACCCCACAGGAGGCCCACCATGAGGAGGGGGAGTCGCCACCCTTTCAGGGAGGAATGGGGTGGTTCCAGCTGTCCCTTCATGCGCTCCCCTGGTGCAGTGTCTACACTCCAGGAACAAGCCAGCTTCCCATCCCCCGGATCTGCCCCGCTACACTCCCAGCTTGGACTTGAGCTCCCCAACCCCAGCCCATCAGCTTCCGGGAACCAGGCACAAGCTGCCCTGGGAGCCCCTGTCATCCCCCACAAACCCATGTCACCCAGGCCCAGAGCCCCCCAGCCTGTCCTGCTAAGAAAGTCAGGCTTCCCTCTTCCCTGCCCCCGCAGTACCCCCACCACGGAAGAAATCAGATCTCCCGCACGCCACCCACCCCGCCCCGCTGCCCCAGCAAGCAGCTCGTTGCTACCACCTCTGCAGGGCTTCCCCCCTCCATCCCCCAAACCACATCCGCTTCAGGCAGCTCGGCGCCCACTTCTGCCCCCCAACCCCACCTGCTTGGGGGACACGGGGGGGGAGGGTACGAAAATCAGGGCACTTACCACTCAGGACAGTCCCACAGATCTTGAACAATACTCAGCCATCTCTTGAGCCTTCGGGGCCTGGCAGAAGGAGCCGACACCAGGGAGGGGTCGGGCTGGCCTCTGTCCATGGTGGAGGCCTACAGAGGGAGAGTTCGTGTGAGAGAGGAGAAACCAGCCAGCGGGGACAGTCCCTGGAGACACAGCAGAGCCAGAAAACACAGCAATGGGAACAGAAGCAGGACCCAGGCCAGAAGGGCAGACAGGCCAGCCCAAGAACCTCCCTGAGCTGGGTGTCACAGGCTGAGGCCCCATGCCTGGGGACACGGGGTGTGGCCTGGAGCTGCCGACAGTATCTGGGGCTTCTCAGGGCCCTGGAGGCACGTGCTATCATCCAGCCCCTCAGCTTCATGCCCCATCCTGGGGGGGGGGGGAAGTGGGGGGCTCCTTGATGTGCACAAAAGGACCCAGTGGCAGGCAGAGAAAAGAGAGCTATTGTGAGCACAGAGCAGAATACCTCTCTCTCCTTAAGGGGCTCCGGCTTGGCTCCCAAAGCCTCAGAGGCCCTCACAGGCGGGGGCTCCATGCCCCCATCTGCAGGCAGCCCAGCACACCCCCCCCTTTTTTTTTTTTTAGGACTGAGTCTGTGGCATATGGAAGTGCCCAGGCTAGGGGTCGAATCAGAGCTATAGCTGCTGGCCTACACCACAGCCACAGCAACACGGGATCCGAGCCACGTCTGCACAGCTCACAGCAACGCCGGATCCTTAACCCACTGAGCAAGGCCAGGGATCAAACCCACATCGTCATGGTTACTAGCTGGGTTCTTAACCCGCTGAGCCACAATGGGAACTCCCCAGCCCAGCCTTCCAGTTGAGCAGTGGGGATGCTCAGGAAACCCTCTGTGAAGGGATTCCAGTCACAAACAGCTTGTGCTTAGGAACTCTGATCCAGGGGATGCTGGATCCCTGTTGCCTGGGATCAAATCCTGGCTCCATCACCTGCAACTCTGGGCAAGTTATATAACCTCTCTGTGCTTCATCTGTGAAAATGACAATCTGGAACTGACATCTCTAAAATTAACAACCATAAGGTTATCATCAGGCTTAAAATGAGTTCATACGTGTAAAGAACTTAGAACAGTGCTGGATTCACATAAATGCCATCGTTACTAGGAGAAACTGAATGAGAACACATAAAAGCTAACTCCTAGTCTGAGCCACTTCTGGGCACCTGGCCCACCTGTGTGTGCCAGTCCTCCACCCTCTTCACGCTCCCCCCTGACCCTGCTGGTGCCAAAACCTTCAGCCAGGGCCATCCACACCTCTCCTTTCTTTTGTCCACCCTTTTTCAGCCCTCTCCTTTTTCGACTGGGCCCCAAGGTGAGGGCATTACCAGCCAAGGCTTGGCCTTCCCTGGTTAGCAAGCTGCCCTTCAGGCTGAGATGAGGTTTGGGAAAAGAGAAGCAGATATTGCCACGGTGGGAGGTACAGGGAGTGAGGAGGAGGAGGCCCCAGAGGGTGGGTGATGGACTCCTTCGCCCTCCTGACCTCTGACCCAGGCTTCACAGGCTAAAGGGAGCTCCTCTGGCCTGTGGTACCCAGATGCTCCGCTTACAGAGCTACCAGCACTCCGATGTCCCAGTGGGCATGATGGGGAGCAGGCAGTGTAGGAGCGGAAGGCGATGTGGACCATCTGGAGGGCTTCCAACCCCAAAGAGAAGGCTTCAAACCTGGCCCAGCCCACGCCGACACCTGCTTCCCAGAATGACACTGTCACCTTGCCATACGCCAGAAGCGGTCTGCAGTCAGGACGTTGTCTCCCGCCCCCACCAACCTTCTCTTTTCTCCCTTCCAGCCCTCAGCTGAAGGGGAAGGGGTGGGAGGGCCCAACACCCCCCACCACGGTCAAGCCCAACCTGAGGGCCCGGGTCTTCTGCACCTGTATCTGAGAACAGGGGCCAGAACCGGGGTTCCCGTTGGTGCCAAGAAAGTGATTCGTAACATCTTAGAACAGGAATCTGATCCCATCTGCTGTCCCAGATCAAAATTCCCTGCTCAACAGTCATTTCACAAGCATGTACGGGGAGCCTGCTGTGAGCCAGACAGTGAGCCACGAACAGTGGGAGATCCAAGGAGCCAACCAAGATCCCCAGGCCCCGGGAGGTTACAGGGGGGGAGTGAGTCAAGGTCAGTTACAATCAGCGCTATGCAGAGGACAGACCGTGTGGGCTGCCTGGGCTTGGTGGTGGAGAAAGTGATGCCCCTGCAAATGCAGTGGGAGCATCAGCCCAGACTTTGGGCTCCTGCTCCCCATCCTCGCGGTGCTCCAGGCCCATGGGCTTTCTTTCCCCACTCAGAGTCTCTGCATAGGCTGTTCCCTCTGCCCGAAAAGTCACTGCCATAAGATGACCAGCTCCTCCTCATCAGTCAGGTTTGCAGGCCCATCTCTCCTCCACTCCCGCCCTTTTACATCAGCGTCTTTTGATTATCTCCATGGGACGGATGCGTTCATCTGTTTGTCTCCGTCGCTGCAAAGTCCGGTCTCTAAACCGGAGCTCGGCACCAGCAGGTGCTCAGTAAGCACTTGTGGAGTGGGGGAGAGGGGGCCTCACACATGCCTGCATCAGAACGGAGTTGGGGGGAGGGCCAGCCTGTCCCTTGGAAGGAGGTAGGGAGGACACTGCAGCTAAGGACCTGTCCCTTCCATCTGGGGGCAGACCCAAAGTCTGAGGGGTCTTCCTTAAAATCAAAATACGTTGATGTAACAGGATGGGAACTCCTCAGCTGACTTTCTTAATTCCGGCCCAGGCCTTAACATTTATAATCAGTTACATTCATCCTGTTCGGCTTGGTCCATCCTTCTGCCTGGCTGCCAGAGATTGGAATTTTGGCTCGATCATACCATACGCTTGTCATTGTCATTCCTCTCGGCTCTAGGTCACAACAAAGCATAGGCAGGCCCTGCATGGGCCCTCCTGGAATCTCCTTCTCCTCCCTTCTATGAAGCGTGTGAGTCTTTTCTTAACTAAACTCTTTGCAACAGGACATGGCTGACAGATCATGGTCTCTCTACAGCCCTGGTGGCTTCCTGATGGCATAAACTCTGCACTGGCCAAGCTCCCCACCCCAAAATGGGCATATTACTATTAGCAACAATAACAGGAGTTCCCATTGTGGCTCAGGAGTAACGAACCCACCTGGCATCCAGGGGGCGGGTTTGATCCCTGGCCCCTCTCAGTGGGTTAAGGATCCGGTGTTGCCATGAGCTGTGGAGTAGGCCGTAGACCCGGATTGGATCCGGTGTTGCTTTGGCTGTGGTGTAGGCCAGCAGTTACAGCTGTGATTCGACCCCTAGCCTGGGAGCTTCCATATGCTGTGTGTGCTGCCCTAAAAAGACAAAAACAAACAAACAAAACGATAAAACAGCAGCTAATAGCTGTTGAACACCATGTGCTAAAAATCTTACTAAGCACTTTGCACTCATGTTCTCATTTCAGCCTCTCAATACTATAAGGAAGAGATTAGGAGGTTATGAACATTTTATCAAGGAGGAAACTAAGGCACAGAAATGTTAAGCGATCTGCCCAAGGCCACACAACTAAGAAGTGACAAAGCTGGGATTAGAACCCAGAAAGCCCAAGGCCAGGCATCACCCTTCCCTTCCTGGACATGCTTAATGCACACAGAGCAGTCTGACAGTCAATACCAGAGAGTGAGTGGGAAGCTCTGGGGCCTAGGGTACTGGGTTGAACTTCTCAGCTAATTTTCTTCTTCTTCTTGTTTTTTTTAAGGGCCACACCCACAGCATATGGAAATTCCTAGGCTAGGGGTCTAATCAGAGCTGTAGCCGCTGGCCTATGCCACAGCCACAGAAATGCCAGATCTGAGCCCCACCCGTAACCCACACCACAGCTCACGGCAGTGCCAGATCCTTAACCCACTGAGTGAGGCCAGGGATCAAACCCGCGTCCTCACAGATACTAGTCAGATTCATTTCCACTGAGCCACGATGGGAACTCCTCAGCTAACTTTCTTAATTCCGGCCCAGGCCTTAACATTTATAATCAGTTACATTCATCCTGTTCGGCTTGGTCCATCCTTCTGCCTGGCTGCCAGAGATTGGAATCTTGGCTTGATCATACCATATGCTTGTCATTGTCATTCCTCTCAGCTCTAGGTCACAACAAAGAGTAGGCAGGCTTCCCTTTCAAGACTTCATCCAAGTCACTCGGAGTGGGTCTAGGACTAAGCCTGAAGCCAGCACTGGAGCCTCCTGCCAGGCTGTTATCAGGCCCCTAATCCATCATCACCTCTTGGGCATAACTGTGGTGAACTCACCTACCTCTGCCCAGCACACCCCTAGTACCAGCCCCAAACCCCAATTAATGCCCCAGCGGAAACCACGTAAATGCCACTTCTGCAGCATTTCTTATCCCAGGTCTGCCCCCGACTCCAGGAGACCCGCTCCTGACTCCACCGTCTAGCCTCTCTCCAGCTCGGTTTCTCGGCTCAGTTCCATGAAGGGGTTGCAGCGGGCAATGCTGGTCCCTCCCGGCTCGGCGTCCTGGCAGACGAGCTCCCGAACTCCTGGAACCCGTTCCCCGCAGCCGGCGGCGAAATGGAAGGAATTTCTCCCGCCTGGCCACCTCCAGCGCCCCTCACGGGCCAAACCCCACCCTTGGCGGGCTGGGGCGAGAGAGCACGGGCCGCCGCCCTCGGGGGCTGAGTCGGAGCTAGCCGGTCCCGCCGGGAATCCGGTCCCTGCCCTCGCCCGCGCCCCCCACCTCCCGGTTTCCAAGCGGGACTCCGAGCGCGACCCCAGCCCCACCCCGGCGCAGACCCCACCGCCCCCGGGCCTCTCCCAGGGTCCCCCCAGCGGCCCCCCCCGCGACCCCCTCACCTGGCCTCTCCGGCCCCGCCTTCCGGAGAGGGCCTCGGCGGCGGTGGGGTCCCCCATCGCCGGGCTGCTGGGGGTCGCGGGGGGCCCCCACGGTGACGCCGCCGCCGCCGCCACCTCGCGCTCCTGCGGCCGCGCCGCCGCGGCCCCGCGCCCCCCGCCCCCGGGGAGCCCCCCCCCCCCCAGTTCCGGCCGCGGCCGCGCCCCCCGCCCCCTCAGCCCGCAGCCGCCCGCGCCGCTGTCCCAGCCCCGGGCGCGCCTCCCCCGGCGGGCGGGCGGGCGGGGACCGTGACGCGCGCCCATTGACGTCTCCGGAATCCCGGCGGCGGCGGCCGACGCAGCCTCATCAATGGGGCTAAAAATAGCGGCGCCCGGAATAGCCGCGAGCGCCCCGCCCCTAGGGCCCCCCTCCCCAACCCTCGCCGCGCACCCCGTTACATAACCCGCCCCGCTGCGGCCGGGGGAGCGGAGCTGTTTTCAGGTGAGGTCTGTGGCCTTGCTAACACCTTCCGAGGCAGCAAACCTGGAGCTCGGTTATAAATAAGTTTACCCGGGGCTTCCCCTGAGGAAGAGGTGGAAAAAGTGAGGCCCAGAGAGGCTCGGCAGCGACTCAAAGTCACACAGCAATTAGGCTGGTTGCAGAAGACAGGGCCCCAGCCCTCTGAGCCCTGTAGAGTCCCACCAGCATCCCTTGGCCTACATGCCACGAGGACAAGGCGCCCAGCCAGCAGGATGTCCGGCTTTCACACAAGGTAGCCTGCCCAGAGAACCAGGACTTCCTGGGAGGGTGAAATATCTCCTGGAGAGAAGCATTCCCAGAGGCAGCTGCTCCCAGGTCACACTACTGTGTGACGTACGGCAAGTCACTTAAGCCCTCTGAGCCTCCATTGCCTAACCGATAAAATGAGGGTCATGATATTATCCACCTTTTCAGTTACCAGAAGTCAGGAGGACTCAGCGACCATGAATATGCCTTGTATCCAGTAGGCACTTGTTACTTTCTCCTCTTTCCTAGCTTTCGTCTAGGAATCTGACTTGCCCCATCCACAGGAGCGCTTGGTGCAGGAAATACACAGAAGCACCGCACAGCAGCCAGGAAGCCCTGAGTGGCCCACTCTCTGTTGACCATAGACTCCAACCAAGCACAGGCCTCTCCAGTAAGGACCTTCTAGGGGTGAGAGTCCTTTCCCATCTGACTGGAACACTCTTTGGAAATGG
The DNA here is from genome assembly GCF_016906955.1 of Phacochoerus africanus. Classification (NCBI taxonomy): domain Eukaryota; kingdom Metazoa; phylum Chordata; class Mammalia; order Artiodactyla; family Suidae; genus Phacochoerus; species Phacochoerus africanus. Next base: position 19,773,693 of record NC_062550.1, on the reverse strand, counting down.
GAGAATGATATTTGTCTTGAGCAAATAAATCCTTCTCCCCCAACAGAAGCCTACTTAGGAGTGGCCAGTTCAGGGAGGCCAGGCCAAGGCCACAGGAGTGGGGCTGGGGGCTGGCAGAGTGGGGTTGGGGTTACAGTGTCTGCTCCTCTACTGCCAGGCAGGCAAGGCCCTTGGGAAATACCCATCAGGCAGGACTCAGTCCTGTGCTCTGTGGCCCTGGCCACCAGCCCCTATTTTTGGAGCCACCTTAAATTATGAGCATGATGGAGTTCCCCTTGGGGCTCAGCGGTAACAAACCCAGCTAGCATCCATGAGGACGTGGGTTGGATCCCTGGCCTCGCTCAGTGGGTTAAGGATCTGGCATTGATGTGAGCTGTGGTGTAGGTCGCAGATGAGGCCTGGATCCTGAGTTGCTGTGGCTGTGGCATAGGCCGGCAGCTGCAGCTCGGATTCAACCCCTAGCCTGGGAACCTCCATATGCCGCAGATTCAGCCCTAAAAAGACCAAAAAAAAAAAAAAAAATATGAGCCTGCTAATCAAGCCCAGCACCCAGGCCAGGCCCCACGCAGCAAAGAATCTCTTCTGCATTCAAAACTCTCCAAAAGAGGCCCGACACCCCCACTCAGCCCTCATTCCAGGGGCCACATTCCTCTCCCCACCCCCCTGCCCACCCCCGGAAATCCTTTCCTGGACCTGTCCTAAATTCCTGCTGCGACTCAGAAGCCCCTCTCTCTCTCCTGCTTCAAAACAATCCCAAGAATCTGATTTGTCTCAAAATCATCTTCTTAGAATTTTTACATTTCTTTCCTAGATTCAAACATTAGGCCAACGTAGAAATGAAGAAACCAAGGCTTCGTTGCAAGGTGGGGTTAGGGGTGGGGGTGGGGGGCCATGAATCTGGCTCTTTCCCTCCCCACCACCTTCCTCTCCTTCCTATCCCAGGAGTTCCTTCCAAATGGGCTTCCTAAAGAAGCTGCTGCCTCCACTTCCTCTTTGTCTTTTTCCAGAAATCTAACTTTTGAAATACATTTTAAAAATATTTGTCTGTGTAGGAGAAATACATTTATTTGGACAGGAAGGATAAAAATTTTTAAAAGGCTCAGTTACCAGTTTTTCCATGAAGGCTTCCAGCCCACAGAGGTCTCTCCCGTCTATAAATACTTTAGTACAACTTAGCTTTATTATATATTCTCCTGTTTTATAATGAAATAAAATATATATTAAAATATGTAATGCTAAAAAGCACACACACCTGTGTGGCTCACGGTGGCAGAGTGAGGTGGCAGAAGAAACACAGGCTCAAGAGGTTCTAACCATCTCCAACTGTGTGACTTGAGGAAACGTGCCTTCTCTGGGCTTCATTTTCTTCATTTGAAACATGAAGCTGAGGAGTTCCCGTCGTGGTGCAGTGGTTAATGAATCCGACTAGGAACCATGAGGTCGTCGCAGGTTCGATCCCTGGCCTCGCTCAGTGGGTTGAGGATCTAGCGTTGCCGTGAGTTGTGGTGTAGGTTGCAGACGCGGCTCAGATCCCGAGTTGCTGTGGCTCTGGCGTAGGCTGGCGGCTACAGCTCTGATTCGACCCCTAGCCTGGGAACCTCCATATACCGTGGGAGCGGCTCTAGAAAAGGGAAAAAGACAAAAAAAAAATTAATAATAATAATAAATAAAAAATAAAAAGAAACATGAGACTGAGGAGTTCCCTTGTGGCACACCAGGTTGAAGATTTGGTGTTATCACTGCAGTGGCTTGGGTCGCTGCTGTGGCTCTGGTTCGATCCCTGGCCCGGAGACGTCCACGAGCCTCAGGAGCAGCCAAATAAAAAAGTGCAAATTCCTAACTCCCTAAAGATTCTGATTAGTTTGTGGATTGGGCCCATGAATCTGCATTTTAAAAAACCACAAAGAAGACAACAATATACTCATCTTGCCCAATTGTGAAGAGTGTATCTTTGATAGCAGATAGGAGAGTGCAGCCAGGGGAGTTCCTGTTGTGGTTCAGTGGGTTAAGAACACAACATAGTATCCATGAGGATTCGGGTTCGATCTCTGGCTTTGCTCAGTGGGTGAAGGATCTGGCATTGCTGCAAGCTGTAGGGTAGGTCACAGATGCGGCTTAGATCCGGTGTTGCATGGCTGTGGTGTAGACCCGCAGCTACAACTCTGATTCAACCCCTAGCCTGGGAACTTCCATATGCCGCAGGTGCAGCCATTAAAAAAAAATGTAGCAAGGAGTGTGACATGTAGTAGCAGGCCCACCATTTCCACATAGGAAGGCTTGGGGAAGACAGGGTTGGGGACCTTGTCTTGAAGCTGCACATGAAAGTACTCACTCTGGCTTTTTCCAGCTGGTATGTTTATCCGGGAGCTTGAGGAACTGCACAGATGAAGGCTATGTCATCTCATTATGTCATGACAGATGTCCAGTAAATTTCGGCATCCTTCTTGTCTCGACCCAGTTAGTCAGTGGCCAAGCCAGGACTATAGCCCTGATCTTCTGACTGCAGACCAGCGGTCTAATTTCTACCCATCTTGTTCCTTCCTAACCTAGTCCCTCCTCTTTCCCATACAGATTCTAGGAAATTCCGCACAGCTTATATTCCAGATGGGAGCACTGAGGGGAGAGAAGCTCAAGAGCTAGGACTAGATGGGAAAACAGAGACCCTCGCCAGGGCTGTTCCACATTCTGGGAAATTCCTAAGGGAGAAGGACAAGATCTTTCCACAGAAAGCTGGGTCCCAGTCTGACGGGGAGGCAGGACCCAACACTAATTATGAACACATTGCCAGAAGACCCAAGAGGCAGCCTCCAAGAGGCCTCAAGCTGGCATTAGGGTGGAATCTAAAGGGTTAATCCGAGAGGACTTCCTGGAAGAGAACATGGGCACATTGTGAAGGGAGAGACACGCCTCAAAGCTCACAGGTGTGGAGTTCCCGCTGTGGCACACCGGAATCTGCGGTGTCTTTGGAGCCCTGGGACACAAGTTTGGTCCCAGGTCCCAGCACAGTGGATTAAGGGTCCGGTGTTGGTGCAGTTGTGGTGCAGTTTGCAATTGTGGCTTGGATCTGATCTGATCCCTGCTCTGGGAACTCCATACGCCAAGGGAAGGTCAAAAAAAGAGGGGGACAGGTAATGAGATGGGTACAGAATTAGGATCCTGGGGTGGAAAGTCTTAGCACAAGGACATTCAGCCAGATCCTCAGAGCTCTTCCCCACATGACCTTCCATCTCAAAGTAGTAGAAACCCATGACCCAACTCCACCCAGTCAGGCCCTCTCACCACCACCCTGAGGCAAGGGGGTTCCCCAGCCCATGTGGGCCCTGAAGGGGCTCCCCAGTTTAGGTCTCAGCCCTCAATGAGAAGAGGGGCTATGGAGGGGATTCCCTTTGTGGTTCCCTTCCTCATCCTGAGAAATAGCTGGCTGGGGTCCCCCCACCACCCCCAGGTTTAGGAGCAATTAAAAGGCAAAAAAAAAAAAAATGGGGGCACAAAACAGGGCCTTCCTGGGGCTGTCCCAGGCAGGGATCATGCCCTTCCATGGATACCTCTCCGATGGGATTACATGACCCAAATTACATAAGGATGGGAGGGGCCCTGCTGGGTGCTTTTCAAAGTGCCTCCACATTTTTCTTCCCTAGTTGCCATGGAAGGCCGGCAGGGCCAGCACCAAAAAGTGGCCAAAGTCACCAGGTTGGAAGTGACAGAGCTGGCATTAATGCCAAGATTTCCCCTAAATCTAAGCCAGGCTCTTTATTAAAAACAAACAGGAATCCTCTGTAACTTATTTTTTAAATTACAAAATCAAACAGGCTAGTTGTAAACAAATGCAAAACGTTAGAGAACAGCGTGATTTACGATGTGAGAGGACAGTAATCCACTCCCAGAGGAATCGAGTTTGGTAATCCTCTGCTGTCTGCTTCCAGATTCTCTCCACGTCGCCAGAGATCAGATCTGGCCCAGCGGGCCCTCCCTGAGGGGCCCGGACCGGAATGCTAGGCCGGATGGAACAGGACCCCGCTGCAGCGGTGTGGCCTCGGCAGTGCCCCACGCTGCGTTCCCGGGGGCGGCCGAGCTGCCCTGGGCCCGACCCGGCTGCGCCGGGTGGGGCCCGGGGAAGCCGCTACGTCACGAGGCGGACGGGAGGGAGTCGCGCGCGGCCCAGCCAGGATTCCATTACATCACAGGGCGGCCAGGAGCCGCGACTGGGTAAACACCGCTGCAAACCATTGGCTACCGTGCCTCCCTTCCAACCAATAGCACGAGAGTATGCAAATAAGCCAGAGGGCGTTCTCTTCCTTTGGATTTGGTACTGCAAACAGACTTCTCTGCCAGAATGAGGGTCCCAAGGCTGAGGAAGGAAGGGGGTCGCGAAATCCGTAGAGAAGCTGGTTTGGGATTCTCCATCCCAAATCTGGTCCAGCCACTTCTCTGAAGAATAAAGTGTAATTAAGAATTCCTGAGCTATCTTTCCTGTTAGATCCTGCTTCTTGGAGATTCAGGGAACCTAAGAAATGATGCAAAAATTATTTAGGTCAACTTGGAGACGAAGAGGAGGAAGAAAGAAGAAACACAGAGTTACAGAAAGCTGGACCGTGCTTTGGAGACCATCTGGGTCTACCCTCTCTCTGGGGACACAGCAAAGAACAAAACAGATATAGCCCCTGTCCCCACGCCGTGGCTTACAAGCCCAGTTGTGGAAACTGCTGTTCAGCCACCTTGCAAATAAGAGAAAATGAACTGCAGTATGCCTACGAGTTATTTAATGAGGAACTGTAATTTAGGAGGGATGGTGGTGGATAAGGGAACTACTTTTTCTCCTTCCCCAGGAAGTAAGTTTTCTAGTGAGGAATAGTTTTGAGGTGGAGCGTGGGGGGGAGTGTTCCAGGGGGAGGAAACGGTATGTGGGAAAGGCCAGAGGTGAGAAAGAGCATCGCAGAGGGCATGTGCCAGACACTGAGCAGAGCACTTTCCTTGCTTTGTCTCTTCTTCCTTCTTTCAACAGCCCTCAGGTGGATTCTCTTTAGTATTCAGGGAACCGGGGCTCCAAGAAGCTAAATAACATGCCTGATGCCACATGGCTGAGAAATAGCAGAGCGATGATTTGTATCCAGGCTGGTGTGGCCTCAAGTCTAGGCACTGAACTGCTAGTGACTGCCTCCTGGATTAGAGTCTGAAGTTCAGAGAGGTGAAGGGATTTACCCCAAATTTCACAGCCTGCAACAGAGCTAGGACCCCGCCCCCCAGAGGTCTGCAGATTTTTCACTGTGTTGTGAAGGAAGAAAGGGCTCAAGAATGAGGAAAGGGACAGGGAGGGAGGGAGGGGAAGGAGGGTGGGGAGAAAAAGGGTCCTCCCTGCCCAGTCCTTAGGGTCTCCTTGAACTTGCCTAGAACTTGGGGTTTGCTGAGGTGGAAATAGACTTTTTTTTTTTTTTTGGCTTTTTTAAGAACCACACCTGCCACATATGGCAGTTCCCAGGCTAGGGGTCAAATCAGAGCTACAGCTGCCGGCCTAGGCCACAGCCACAGCAGTTCGGGATCCTAGCTGAGTCTGCAGCCTACACCACAGCTCATGGCAATGCCAGATCCTTAACCTACTGGTCAAGGGCAGGGACCAAACCTGTGTCCTCATGGACACTAGTCAGGTTCATAACCTGCTGAGCCACAACCAGAACTCCAGGTAGACATTTTTAAGCACCCTTCTCTGGGGCTCTTGCTGCTAGCCTGCAGGCAGGTGCCCTGGAGGCTGTGAGGGGACTGGCCTGCCAGAGCAGCCCAGATTAGCTGGATCTTGTGTGCTCTCCAGGTTGCCAAGCGACGCTGCTCCTCGGCTCTTACCAGATGATCCAGCTCTGGTTACCAGTGACAACCCTCAGGGGAGGGCCTGGAGAGACAAAGAGGCAGGCAGGAGAACCAGGGAGGCCAGCCTAGCCCTTCACTCTATGGATCAACCAGGCAGTGGGGTGGGAGTCCCTGTGCTTTCTGGCGAACTTTGGGCCTGTCTCCCCTCTGCCTCTGCCATGGGCTCAGACATCAGGACCCACAGGCACACAGGAGGGTAGCAGAGGCCTGGGCAGTGCCTGGGCATAGCCAGCCCTGCCGGGGAGTGCTGCCATAGGAGTTTGGGGAGGGGGTCCTGCCCCCACACCTGAGCATCAAGAACAGCTATTGCGTGTGTGTGTGTGTGTGTGTGTGTGTGTTTGAAGCAACTCACCAGCCTTCTAGTGCTCCTTTGTAAAATTTCCCCTATTTCTCCAATTGTGGAATTCTTACCTGTCAGAAGGTTCTGGAGACATGGAGTGAAGAGTTACTCCCTAGTACTGCCCATTCCACTGAAGGATCTGGGAGAGAATAATCAGGCGACTTAACAAATCTAAAGCTTTGATTTTATATTTTTAGGGAGGGATTTTTGTTTGTTTTTGCTTTTGTTTTGAGGAATAGGTATCTTAAAGGTATCTTTTTTTTTTTTTTTTTTTGCTTTTTAGGGCTGCACCCATGGCATATGGAGGTTCCCAGGCTAGGGGTCTAATCGGAGCTGCAGCTGCTGGCCTACACCATGGCCACAGCAATGTGGGATCTGAGCCTTGTCTTCAACCCACATCACAGCTCAGGGCAACACCAGATCCTTAACCCATTGAGCGAAGCCAGGGATTGAACCCGCAACCTCGTAGTTACTAGTCAGATTCATTTCCACTGCGCCACAACGGGAACTCCTTAAAGGTATCTTAAAGGTTGGGAATTGGAATAGCCATACTCACTGAGCCACGACGGGAGCGACCCATATTCATAATTCTTACCCCTCAATCACCCTACACTGCAACAACACTCTCCCACACTCCCAGTGGTCTTCAAAAGTCTGCCCAAGGTGCTCTCAGGAGTAGGGGGGTGTGTGCCTTGTGTCTGGAGCAGGCGTGTGGCTCTGTGTTTCCAGGGGGCATCAGAGTATGTGGGCAGCTCTGGGATCCAGGGGCCATGAGTGCGGTGACAGGGTGGGCCGTGACACGGAGGCATGGGGATGGCAGTGGGGTACAGAGACCCTGCGGCCTCCAGCAGCCCCCACCCCACCCCCCATTTCACTGGCTTCTCTTGCTCCCCTCTTGGGGCCAGGGATGCAGAGGTACAGAGCTCCCCGCTCTCCCTGGGGCTGGCTGCAGAGATGCCAGGCCACTTTCTGTGGGCGAGGCCCTGGCTCCGGCACCCAGGGAGGCTGCTGTGGGTGCTGTGAGGCTGTGAGCGGCCTCAGCCACTCAGGCTTGAGAGTGGGACGATCGCTCAGACGCTCGCACCATAAATGTCCAGACAGAGAGTCACAGCGGATGGGCAGGGCGTCCTCCCAGGCGGGGCTGGGTAACCTGAGCTGCCGGCAGGCCCTCAGGTCACTTCAGGAGAGGTCAGCTGATGCTCCTGAAGACCATTCATCATGCCCCCCGGCCCAGCCCGGCACTGCCATGGCTATTTCCAGTCCCTGGGTACGGAGCAGCTTATGTAACAGGCTGGAAGCCAGGGGCAGGGCCGGGGGCACTTGTGACAAGGGACGGGGCTGCTCCCACCTCCCCCAGTCAGGCCAGCCCCTCAGAGCCCCTGTTCCACGTGTGCAAGTGCGTGGTGGCAGCTCACGGACCCGGGTGGAATGGCTGTGGGCAGCCCGGGGGCTCCCTGCGACGTTCACTTCCTCCCTCCCAACCTGGCCCTTCTCTCCCATGGATCTGAGGTCACCAGGCAGCCTCTCCACCCCTCAGCCCTGCATGGCCTCTGTTCTCTCACCCTCCCCTGAACCCCAAAGCAAGAGGCAGCCGGTGTTTGCCACTTACCCCTCTCACAGACCCCCGTACCCATTCCAGAAGCCCCTTTCCTGACCCTGGTGGGACAGAGAAGTATCCTTGGAGGTTAAGCCGGGTTCAAATACCCGTATATTCACCTCATGGCTTTGGGCAGACCGTCAGCTAGCTGAGCCTCAGCTCCCCCCACCCCCAGATGGGAAATGGAACAATAGTGTCTCCTTTTCCTTGTAGTTGCAACCGTGAGGGTTTAGGAGCCCATTCTGCCAGGAGGCAGATTGCTGAGGTTTGAATTCCCTGGGTGGCCTTGAGCAACTTGTTTCAGCTCTCCTTGCCTCTGGGTTCCTTGTGTAGAATGGGGACAGTGGCACGACTCAAGCTCCCTGAGTTGTCAGGGTCCCATGTGTTCTATGCATAAGGCACTTAGTGCCTGGCACAGGGCAGCCCCATGTAAGTGTTGGCTATAATTAGACAATGTTTGGAGATCACTTTCCTCCGCCTTGGCTCCTAATAAGCTCTTGGTGAAAGGTAGTTGTTATTTTTAACTTCTTTCTCCTTCCACCGTCTTAATCTGCTTCATAAACCCACCTTCACTGAGCCTTGCAAGTGCCCGCTAAGCTCTCCTCTTTTGTTGCTAATCTGCTGCCACTGCCAATAAAGGGATGTGTAAATTATATTCCCCTGGTGTTTACATTCACAAAACATTTCACACACATTCCTGTCTGGGCCTCACAGCAAACGCAGGAGCCAGCAGTGCGACTCCTGTCATTGCCCTCCTTTTGCAGAGCCGGGGACAGGGTGTGATCCGTCCAGACGCCTCAGCTGCTAGGGGGTGTGTCTGGGACGGCGGTCAGGGTATTCCGACCTCGGGCACCGGAGCACGCCGGATGAGGCGGCCAGGGCATGCCAGCTCCTTGCCAGGGCAGATTAGCACAGGGGGCCCTCCTGCTTCCGGTACCAGGGACTGAGCGCCCACAGAGTGGGAGGAGAGAGGCCTGCGGGCTGTATCCTAGCACCAACCCAGAGAGACCCCAAAATGCTGTGCGCTGGTGCCCTCTACTGGACAGACGTGGCTTCTTCTTTTTTTTGTCTTTTTGCTATTTCTTTGGGCCGCTCCCGCGGCATATGGAGGTTCCCAGGCTAGGGGTCAAATCGGAGCCGTAGCCGCTGGCCTACACCAGAGCCACAGCAACGCGGGATCTGAGCCGCGTCTGCGACCCACACCACAGCTCACGGCAACACCGGATCCTTAACCCACTGAGCAAGGCCAGGGATTGAACCCGCAACCTCATGGTTCCTAGTCGGATTCGTTAACCACTGCACCACGAAGGGAACTCCTGGACAGACGTGGCTTATACCGGGCTGCGGCCTCCTAAGGGAGAAAGGTAGATACATTAATATTCACACACACACAAAAAAATCTCTCCAGGACCTACTATGTGCCAGGAAGTCTTCTAGGAAGCACAGAGGTGGAGAAAAAACTCCAAAAGTTCCTACCTTCCAGGGAGACACATTGGAGGGGAGAGACAAGTAAAAACATAGGGAACATAACGCCATATAGTAAGAATGCCATACAATACGTGCTATGAAGAACGTAGAGCAGCTAAATGGCTAGAGAAGGATGGAGGCTGCTAATGAGGAAGGAACAGTCAGAGAGGCTTCTCTGAGGAGGTAGCAGGGACCCAGGGGAAATGAGAAGGGAAAGCCCTTTTCTGGGGAAGAGGTGGAAGGCACGGCGGAGGAGTTGGAGGGGCCTAGAAGGGGAAATTCTGGATGGGCTGGAGGAATAACGAGACCCACGTGACCAAGAGCAGTCTTGGGGAGGGGCGGGCTCAAAGATGGAGATCTCTCCCTTTCCTACAGTTACGGCCCAAGTAGGAGGGAGAACACCGTACCTGCTCCAAGGATCAGGCGGCTACAGGCAGCGCGATAATATCGAAAATATCCACTAACAGGTTCTGAGCTGGCTATGCCCAAGGCTTTACCACAAGCCTGTGGAGTGAGTGTTCCTGACATGATCACCATTTTGCAGAGGAGAAAACTGAGGCTGAGAAAAGTAAACGTGATGTGCTTTGCCCAAGAAGGAAAATATAAAATCACAGAGCAAGGACCTGAATTTGAGTTTGTTTGACTCCAGAAGCCAGGCTTTTACCATGATTTGTGCACTTGGAGAAAAAAAGACAGGACATAAAAGAGCATGCAGAGTATGGTCACATTTGCATTAAATAAATATATATATATATGTACATAATATATACTCTAAATACATATATATATATAAATCATTGTTTTAAAAGACTGAAAGGCAATGCAGCAAAAGGTGGTATTCCCGGGAGTTCCCGTTGTGGCACAGCGGAAACGAACCCGACTAGTGTCCATGAGGACATGGGTTCCATCCCTGGCCTCAGTGGGTCAGGGAACCAGCATTGCGGTGAGCTGTGGTGTAGGTCGCAGACTCGGCTGGGGTGCTGTGCTGTGGCTGCGGTGTAGGCCGGCAGCTGTAGCTCCGATTGGACCCCTAGCCTGGGAACTTCCATATGCTGCGGGTGCCGCCCTAAAAAAAAAGAAGAAGAAGAAAGAAAGAAAAAGCAAAAAAATGCGGCATTCCAAAGGGATGAATTTTGCCTCTCCTTCCACAGTGGGCCAGGGCCAGGGAGAAAGATGATTCCCTCCCCCTCCCTCTGGAATGCTAGTGTCGTTATAGCCTTAACAACAACCGCACCTCATCCTCAGATGCTCCCGTTCAGTTTACAAAGTGTCTCCTTTCACTGTCCCGCATTTGGACTTCACGACTGCTATTTCACAGGGAAGGAAGCCAAGCCTCGGGGAGGCCGCAGACAGCCTGTAACAGAGCTGGAACCAGGACCCACATCTACATAGTCGGAGTCCTGCAGGGGTCAGGTCAAGGAAAGAAGAGAGAAGGCGGAGAAGTCGAGGAAGATCTGAGAGCAAGCGGCCTGGGGGGCAGGGAAAGGACGAGGGGACGCAGGTGAAGCAGTTCCCTGGTCTGCCCAGCAGAGGGCGATGCCGCCCCAAGCTCCGCAACCGCCGGGGCCACACCCCCCCGCTCCCCGCCCCTCTCTGGGACGGCCCCTCGCGAGACCCAGGGAGCTAGGTGGCGCGCGGAGGGCGCCTTCCCCGAGTTCCGAGGGCTCTGCGGGCGGTGGGGATGGAGGGGTGGCGGATGTAGTGGGGGGGTGGCGGATGTAGTGGGGGAAGGGATGAAGGAAGGACGCTCAGGAGAGGAGGATGACCCGGAGGACAAGTGTGGGCGTCCGCGATGGGGTCAAGGGTGCTGGGGCACCGCGGGCTCCGCGGAGCGGGGGTGGGCGTGTGCTGGGAGAAGGTCCCGGCGGGGGTGGGGGGTGCACTGTGTCTGTGGGACTTCCTGAGGCGACAAGATTTGCTGCTTCAAGGAGGCTGTTACTCACTCAGGCTTTGCCACCTGCTTCCCTCCCAGCTCCCAGGCAAATGCAACCCAGAGTCCCCATCTCCACCCCCTGCCCAGCTAATAGCAGCCGCACCCCCAGGCTGGGACCTGCCCCCGCAGCTCAGAGCTCAGCCTCTCAGCCTCAGGGTGGGCGAAGGGGGTGCTTAGCTGCCTCCAATTCGTGCATCAAAGTGGCAGCCCATTCCCACCCCATTTCAACCAAGCTCATGGGGCTGCCCGCCCCCCAGCACCACCACCAGCCTGATCTCCCCCTGCCAACCCCTACTCCTGGTCTAAACATGAACCCCTGCTAAGGCCCAGCCCGCGCTTCCCCTGAGCATTGGCTACACCCAGTCTTGGATACCCGTATTGTGGTCCCTAGGTCCCATGGTGGGGACACAGAGGTGTCCAGTGGGATCTCCTTGCCCTCCAAAAGCTCCCAGTCTGTGGAGGAGACATACCAAAACTGACCCCATGAGGCAGAAAGTGGTTCTGCGCCAATGGGAGGCACAAATCCTTGGCTCCTGGAGGGCAAGGGTGACAGAACCTCAGAGGGACCTGGGTCAGTATTTGGAGTGCCAAGGTTCTAGGTGGGCAGAGGTATTTAGAATCATCTTCATTCTACATCTAGTCAATTCTTATTGAGGGCCTGGGGTGTTGTTTTTTGTTTGTTTTTAATTTGGCCACACCCATCACATTGGGAAGCTCCCCTGGGCCAGGCAGTGACAACGCTAGATTCTTAACAGCTAGTAAAGGTCTGGGGTCTTTTAAATTTTTTATTTATGTATTTATTTATTTATTTATTTTGCTGTTTAGGGCTGTACCCATGGCATATGGATGCTCCCAGGCTAGAGGTCCAATCAGAGCTGCAGCTGCCGGCCTACGCCACAGCTACAGCACAGCTGGATCTCAGCCGAGTCTGTGACCTACACCACAGCTCACTGCAATGCCAGATCCTTAACCCACTGAGCGAGGCCAGGGATCGAACCCTCAACCTCATGGTTCCTAGTTGGATTCGTTTCCGTTGCACCACAACAGAAACTCCTGGGGTGTTTTTTTTAAATACCCGGACCTTTTGGAATTCCACACAAAGAAGGTAAGCTGGTTGAAGTCAATGAAATCTGATGACATATAAGTTCTGAATTCATTGTTCATTTGTTCAGACATAACACCCTTCGATCAATGTGTTTGAATGGCCCCCTCAATGCCAGGCTCAGCAAGGGTGTCCGAGAGCTTCGGTTGGGTTGGGTGGTCTAGAGAAGGCTCCACTTTATAAGAATGTGGCAGGAGGGCTGAAGAGGTGGGCTCTAACGCAGGAGAGCTGCCTTCACAGCAGGTGGGCTGAGGGGAGACCCCCTCCTTCTGCCCAACGACCCGCAAGCACAGGGCTGAGAGGTGCAGTGCTCGCAGGTCACCACCAGGGGTCAGGCGCACCTGCTCTACTCTCCAGCGTCGGTCTCATCTCTTGGCTAGTTTATTCTATGAGGAACATTCTTTGGTCTGGTGCCCTCTCCACAGCCCCATGTTCCTTTCCCTCTCATTTCTCTAAGCCTATTACTCCCTCCTGTAGGTCATCCCATCCAGCCGTCAATGTAGGACCAGGCAGCCTCCCCAACTCAACAGCCTGGCGTTTCTCCTGACCCGTGGAGAGTCACACAGTCCCTCTCACCTCCCCAGCATCCCCAGTGACTGGTGAGCAGAAAGTGTCTTCTGCTGTCTCACCGTTTTTCCTCCTGCTGTCTTTCAGCTCAAGTTCTCTGGTTTTGCCTCCGGGCAAAAGGGAGTGTTTATGGGTTCCTTCCTTCTATCTGTTTTTTTTTTTTTTTGTCTTTTTTGCTATTTCTTTGGGCCGCTCCCGCGGCATATGGAGGTTCCCAGGCTAGGGGTTGAATCAGAGCTGTAGCCACTGGCCTACGCCAGAGCCACAGCAACGCGGGATCCGAGCCGCGTCTGCAACCTACACCACAGCTCACGGCAACGCCGGATCGTTAACCCACTGAGCAAGGGCAGGGACCGAACCCGCAACCTCATGGTTCCTAGTCGGATTCGTTAACCACTGCGCCACGACGGGAACTCCCTATGTGTTTTTTGGTTTTGTTTTGTCTTCTGCTTTTTTAGGGCTGCAGGGTGGCATATGGAAGTTCCCAGGCTAGGGATCAAATCAGAGCTGCAGCTGCCAGCCTGCGCCACAGCCACAGCAAGGCCGGACCTGAGCTGCATCTGTGACCTACACCACAGCTCACGGCAACGCTGGATCCTTAACCCACTGAGTGAGGCCAGGGATCCAACCCGTGTCCTCATGAGTACTAGTGGGGTTCATTACTGCTGAGCCACAATGGGAATTTTTACATGTCTTCTTATGTGTGTCCACAAAGATCTGCTCCAAGCTCAGGTCCCTTTTGTGGCGACGGAGCCCAGTCCCAAGAGCCCTTCCCCCATTTTGATGAGAATGTTCTCACCTTACTCCAGGGCAGCACCCACGTTCGTAGAACCTTGATCCCTGTGGACCTGATCTCCTCCTCCTTTTGCTCTCTGCCACACCTCAGACCCTGCTCCCTCAGCTCCCACCTTTCATTTGCCCTCCACGCTCCCACCTGGCTCCCCACAAGTTAGTCTTGGAGACTTGGAGGTTCAGTTCCTCTAAATGGTTCTTTACCACCTCGACCCTGTCCTCACACTCCTTCTTCCAGGAAGGCTTCTCTCTCTCCAGTCTAGGCTCTAGAGACAATCTGAGAGAATGCTGGCTCAGTCAGGTACCAGCTATGCTGCTTCAACCTCTCTACCCCCTCAGTTTCTTCATCTGTAGAATGGGCTCTCAATATGCTGGGAGGCCTACATGAAGCGATGGGTGTGGAGTGCTGAGCACAGTGCCAGGACCTGGGTGATTGCCCGGGAGACAATTCTCCCTCCTTTCCTTCAGGACAGATGCCACCCCCTGTCCCCCACCTCCAGTTGCTGGCAGGAACCTGCCCTTGTCTCTGTGCGCTGGCTGCTTCTGCTCCCCCCTGCCGCCCCAGGCAGAGCTCGAGCCCGAGCAGAGGGCCCGCCAGGGGACTCAGGGGCATGCAGCTGCCATGCCGAGGGGATGGGGCAGATGCAGGGCTCTGTGGGGACCTCAGATCTGAACTGGATTTCAGGGCTGTGTCCTCACTACCATGCAGACCTGAGTGGCGTCCACTCTCCCCCTTGTGGCCTGGGGAGGGGGCAGGGCTCCCGCAGAGTCCCCTGAGGCTTTGAGAGGACCAGAAGGCTGGTGGGAGGTGGAGGAGGGGAGGCAGGGCAGGGGGAATACCGACCACACAGTATTCCCAGTCCCTGCTCCTTTCCCATCCACCCCCACCCTTCCACCAAACACGATCTTTGGGTTAATTTTTAGCATCGCAGCTCGCACATTAGTCACTCCCTGTCACCCACCTACACGGCAGGAGGCTGCTGTGCTGGTGCCGTCATCCCATCAGCTGAGAGGTGGGATCCAGGCCCGCCCTGGGCACCCCCTCACCCTCCTCCTCGGGATGCACACAGCCAGCCAGGAGCCCCCTTCTTCGGCCTGGGTGAGGGGTACTGCCGTCGCAGCCAATACTAGCTGCATGGGGGGTGGGGGACGGACTGGCAGGAGACAGGAGGGGAATCTATTCAGGGAGGAGAAAGCCAGGGAGGCCCTGGCAGCCCCCCACCCCCAGGAAGGTGCTAGGGTGTGCCCAGGCAGCTGGTCTCCTGGCAGCCTGGGGCCCGGGGCTCTGGGAACAAAGGTGTGAGAGAGCCCCTCCCCTAGACCTGAGCCCCCGGGAGCTGCTGTTTGTCATCACGGCAGAGCAGCTGTTCAAACAGGGAGCTTGGGGAAGCTCCATTTTCTTAATCAAATGTCCTCCCTCCCCAGGACCAGGGAGGGCAGGGCCGCCAGGTGCAGGTGCCCTGGCTGGAGCCCACCCCAGCCCCGAAGGGATTTGCGAGGGGCCCACAGATGCCAGCCGCAGATGGAGCAGGGGAGGGCCCTCCTCACCCCGCCCTGCAGGGCTGAGATGTGGGGAGCTGGTGGTCACCCCTCTGCCGGGCTAGTCTCGAGAAGGCAGCCCCGTGTATTGAGCACCTGCCGGGTGCCAGGCTCTTAGGCCCTGGAGGTACAGTGTAAACACAGCTGCGTTTCCTGCCTGAGAAAAGCAAAAGACAGCTCACAAGAGAGGTCGGTATGATTACCAATTGGAAGTAAGTGCTATGAAGAATGAAAAACAGAGGCCTCAAATAATGGGGGCAGGGAACTACTTCTGATCATATCACCTCTTTTTTTTTGTTTTGTTTTTTTGTTTTCTTAGGGCCATACCCGTGGCATATGGAGGTTCCCAGGCTAGGGGTCTAATCAGAGCTACAGCTGCCGGCCTACACCACAGCCACAGCAAGGCCAGATCCGAGCCGCGTCTGTGATCCACACCACAGCTCATGGCAATGCCAGATCCTCAACCCACTGAGCGAGGCCAGGGATTGAACCTGAAACCTCATGGTTCCTAGTCGGATTCGCTTCCACTGTGCCATGACGGGAACTCCCATATCACCTCTTTAAGGAGGTGATGTTTAATATGAGATCTGAGGACAGCGGAATCAGTCTTGCAAAGAAGACTATCTCAGGTCGAGAGAAAGAACCAGAGGCAGGAAAGAGTTTGGCATATTTGAGGGCTGGAAATAATAATGTGGCTTAAGTATGATCAATGACATAGAAGGAGAAACAATTTGAGCTCGAAGAGAGGGGCAAGGCCCAGATCCCGGAGAGCCTCATGCAGGGCACTCCAGTTTAGTTGCAAAGGTTGTGCACTGCACAAAGCTTCCTTGTCGCCAAATGATTGGACCCATGTGGCAGGTATCAACCCATAAGAATGGATGCCTTTTTGTAATTTGTCTGCCCAGAGGGACAACACGTTGTGACCACGATGAAGCGTTTGGATTTTATCCTTTTTTTTAATCACTTAGGTATTTATTTACTTATTTACTTTTTTTTTTCTTAGGGCCTCACCTGTGGCATATGGAGGTTCCCAGACTAGGGGTCTAATCAGAGCTGTAGCTGCCGGCCTACACCACAGCCACAGCAACACAGGATCCAAGCCGCATCTGTGACCTACACCACAGCTCACGGCTCTCGCTCCTTAACCCACTGATCGAGACCAGGGATCGAACCCGAATCCTCATAGACACTACTCAGGTTTGTAATCCATTGAGCCACAACAGGAACTCCTCACTTAGGTATGTATGTATTTATTTATTTATTTTGCTTTTTAGGGCCGCACCTGCAGCATATGGAGGTTCCCAGGCTAGGGGTTGAATCAGAGTTGTAGCTGCTGGCCTACACCACAGCCACAGCAATGCAGGATTCAAGCCACGTCTACAACCTACACCACAGCTTATGGCAACTCGGGATCCTTAACCCACTGAGCAAGGCCAGGGATCGAACCCACATCCTCATAGATACTAGCTGGGTTCTTAACTCTGTGAGCACAATGGCAACTCCCCACCTAGACCTCTTAAAGCCACCCCCTGTATTTCGATTTCTGCCAAGGAGGAGCACTGACACAGGGGGCTCAAGTCTGGGGCTCAAATCTTGGGTCCAACTTACTTTCTGTGTGACTCTGGACAGGTCACTTGCCTGGGTCACCCCAAAGGTGGTGACCACCTCTTGGAGATGCTTTGAGCACACACTCTGTCTACTGAGGTTCTACTATGGGCTAGTGTTGGGCAAGAAATAGAGCAGTGAGTAGACAGAACAGGGCCCTGAGTCCTGCTGCAAGGAGTGAACAACCAGGCAAAAGTCAAAACAAGACAGTTTCCGAAGGGGATGAGTAGCGTGATAGAAATAGAACAAGCCTCTGTCACAGCAGAGGGCGCAAGAGAGGGTATTTCAGACCAGATGGGAGGGCCTTGGGGAGGTAGAGGAGTACCCAAGGAGTCAACCGTGGGCAGAACAAGCCCACAGATGCCGAGGGCAGGGCATCTGAAGTCTACTGTGGGCAAGGCAGCCGGAGCACGGAGCGAAAGGGGAGGCCAGCAAATGAAGTAGGCAGGCGTCAGATACCCCTGCAGAGGAGTTAGAATCCTATTCTAGGAGCATGGGAAGACTTTGAGGTGTTCCAGAACAAGTGAACCATGACTGTGCCTGTCACAGGTTGGGTGGATAATGGCTAAGTTCTCCTCTATGGGAGGGAGAGCATGCTAGTTAGTTACACAAGGATAGCTAAGGACTCTAGAGAGGACCCTTGACCCCACCCGTTGTGATTTTAGGGGCAGGTTTTTTTTTGGTCTTTTTGGGGCCACACCTGCAGTATATGGACGTTCCTAGGCTAGGGGTCAAATCGGAGCTGTAGCTGCCGGTCTACACCACAGCCACAGCCACAGCCACGGTGGATCCCAGCAGCACCTGTGACCTACACCACAGCTCACAGTAACTCAGGACCCTTAACCCCGTGATCGAGGCCAGGGATCAAACCTTCATCCTCATGGATACTAGTCAGATTCATTTCCACAGAGCCACGACGGGAACTCCAGGGGTGGAAGGTTTAAGATGCATTAAACCAGAAGCCCGAGTTCTAAAGGGATGTGGGGACCTTTAGTTCAGGCCCATACATGTAAGTTCAAATCCTCCAGTCTATTTCCCCAGCTGCGGGCTCCAAGCAGATAAGATGTAAAATAGTGTGTGTGTGTGTGTGTGTGTGTGTGTTGGGGGGCGGGTGTATGGTGGAGTCAGAGCTTGCCCGAACCCAATCCTCCCCCTTAGGCAGTCACCACGCTGACACAGATGCAAAAAACCGTCAATTTTATAGTTTGTGGTTCAGAAGCAACAATATGCAAAACGGTGGAACAGTCTGTGCTGCCCCCACCCGACCCGGACGTGCCCACTCCTGTCCCCCGACAGGCCGAGAACCCAGGACCCCTGCCCGACAGGACCCCACTTAGTTACACGCCCCTGGGAGGAGCCAAGCCCTTAGGGGTCAAGGTCGGGAGAGAGAGGGGGACCAGCACCTTGGGCCCCTGAGGCGGGCCGCTGGTTAACTGGATGCGCATACGTATGTGGAGGGTGGGGGAACGACCGCGTTTGTCCCCAAGGCCAAGGATGGGGAGAGAGTAAAGCTGAGGAGAGGGCTTCGTGGGACAGGGACCCCCCACCCGGAGGAGGGGTTCTCCTCGACACCCCACAAGGCACTACTGACCCAGATGTAGGATGGCACGCCGCATCTTTGGCCCCCGAACCTCTCCCAACCCCGAGCTTGCCTGGTTCTCCCGGGCCCACCTCCCACTCCGGCTTTGGCGAGGGGGAGGAGAGGGGTCTGGACTCCGCAGAGACAAACGACGAACCGAGCAAGGCTAGCTGGGTTGGCTGGCTGGCTAGGACCCTCTCCCGCTGCTCTGGGCTCCTGGGGTCCCCTCGGCCGGGCGGCCGCCCCTGTCCCCTTTCTGCACTGGCTGGAACGAATAAATAAATAAATACCTTCCCCCACCCGCCCCCGCCCCTACAGCTGGCTCTCCTCCTCCTCCAGGGAGCGGTTGAGTCCGGGGATGAACTTGAGCAGCCGCCGGCGGAAGCTGCGATACTTGGTCTTGCGCAGGCCCGGGCCGCACAGGGCCTGCTCGCGAGCCTCAGTCCAGAGCGCGCCCGGCGCGCCCCCGCCGCCGCCCCCCGGGCCTGCGCACCGCACGCTGGCGCTGCGGCTCAGCAGCGCCCGGGGCCCCGGGGCTGAGACGGCGGCGGGGCCCGGGCCGGGCGCGCGCGCGGGGGGCGGCGGTGGCGGCGCGGGCGGCTCGGTGCCCCCAAAGAAGCACGTGTGGTAGACGGCGTCGTCCGCGTCGCCCCCGGCCCGCCGCGCGGCCCCGCGGGGACCCCCGGGCGCGGCCAGCAGGGGCCCGAAGGGCAGCGAGCCCGGGAGCAGGCCGGCGCCGTACAGGCAGGAGCGCACCGACTCCAGCGTGTCGTAGATGCTCGGATCCTTCACCACGAGGCCTGCGGGGCGGAGGACACGAGGGAGGACCGTCAGAGGGCGAGGGCAGGAGACCTCGGCTCCTTCCTTCCTGACCATCTGCGTGGCCCGTGGGCGGGGCACAACCTTGAGCCCCCACCTCCCTCAAGCGGATCTTTGACACTCAGAGCTTTATGAGGCCCACTGATGACACAAGAGCCGCCAAGGGGTCTGAAACAAGCTCTTTGAGCCTCGGTGTTCCCATCTGTAAAATGGAGATGGCGGGATCTAGCACTTTCCTCAGAGCACAGGTATAAGGATTACCTAAAAATGTGACAGCGCTGCTGCACCGGTAGTAGTAGCTTTCTTTACTTTGGAGCGGGAAGCAGGGAAGACGGTATGGTAGGGGCGCCAGTGGCCGGGCACAGCCCTCCTCTACTCACCGTGCACCAGGCGCTGCTCCTGCACCATTAGGGACCTGTATTCTCCCCACTTCTCATACAGGGTTTGCTGCAAGAGACACCCCCCCGCCTCGCTGTCAGGAGCTAGCAAGCAACTAGGGGGAGGTGGCTGCAGACTGAGGGATCAGGGAGTACACAGAAGAAACCTTTAGGTTAAAAGGAGGTCCAGGAAGATAAACTAAAAGAGACCCGGGCCTGCAGGGGCAGGGGCTTGGGAAGAGGAGGTGGTGGCGGCAGCAAGTCTCTGGGCTGCTTTACCTTCAGGTACTGCAGACGAGCTTCCAGCTCTGCCTTCCGAATTGACGTCCCGTACAGAGTTTCCAGTCTGAGGAGGTTGGGGAATCGAAGGCTGAGTGAGCCCAGGGGGTGGGGAAACTCCGAGGGAGGCTGAGCTCAGGTCCCCTGTCCCCCGCTCCCCTGCCAGGGACTGAGGCACCTGGACTTACCTGAGAACGTTGCCAGACGCCTTGATGATGTCAACAATCTCTCGATGCCGGATGCCTTCCACATTCAGCCCATTGACGCTGGCGATGGTGTCCCCTGCCAGGCAGAGAGGGGCTTGGCATCTGCTCCGTGGGGCATGTGGGAGAATCTCAGCCCCTTACCTTCTCCAGAAAGGTTAGGGGTAATAACCCCATAGAATTCGCCTGTACTCCCTACCCCCACTCATGGTTCTGAGGAGATCTGGTCCAGGCCCAGCACCCCAGCACAGGGGCCGGGGCCCTCGGACACCTCCCCCACCCCAACCCGCCCACCCCGCCTCACCCTCAGAAAGCGCTGTCTTCAAGGGCTGAGCCCTCCCCTCAAGCCTGGGCTGCCCCCAGAGCTGGTTATTTTGGTTCAGCCCACAGGCTGTCATGAGACCCAGCAGACAGGAAGGGGGCTGGGTGAGTAGCAACCAGCTGGGAACTAACACTGGCCCCAGGCATAAGTGGCCTCAGCCTCTGATGCCCTGGGCCACCGTGGAGCCTCCTGAGCTCAGGTAAGGCTGGCCACCATTTTTGAGGGCTCATCGCCCATCAGGAAAAGCGGTGGGGATCCCTGCTATGGCTACCCTTGAGATTAGGAGGGAGAGTGGAGCTGAAACTCCTTTGCAAAATTGCAATGAACCCCTCTAGCTCCCTGGGGCTGCTGAGCAACGGGCCAGGAGGTGAGGGCTTAGGGAAGAGAATGGTGACAGGAGGTCAGTTCGTGTGGTCTCAGGCTGCCCCTTCCTGGGACTTGGGACTCTAGATCTGGCCAGTCCCAAGGGTCTCTTACTGGAGGCACCATTTCCTTGCTAGAGGAAGTATTGGGCCAGGTTGGGGCCAAGTAAGGCCCTGATCCCCAGTATTAAGCGGCTCTAATGGAATGTTGTTCCTTCCCCAACTCCTGTCCATGCCTGATGGCCAGATGGCCAGGAGGAGGCAGGACAGCAGCAGCATGTGCCTTTACCAGGGCCCGGTTCTGTGCCCAGGGAATCCCCTCACCACACAGAGGTGAGGACAGGTCACTGCCCCCAGTCTGCAGATGGGACTGCTAAAGATCACGCAGTAAATGGCACATTTGCCTGGATCCAATCCATTCTTTCTTTCTGGTCTTCTCAAAAGAGGAGGAGGAAAGGGGGAGTGGTTTCAGAAGAGATTTCTTTTTTTTTTTCTTTTTAGGGCCTCACCCACAGCATATGGAGATTCCCAGCCTAGGGGTCTAATCAGAGCTATAGCCACCATCCTACATCACAGCCACAGCAACATGGGATCCGAGCCGTGTCTGTGGCCTACACCACAGCTCACGGCAACGCCAGATCCTCAACCCACTGAGTGAGGCCGGGGATCGAACCGTATCCTCATGGATACTAGTTGGATGCGTTTCAGCTGCACCACAAGGGGAACTCCTCCGATGAGATTTCTTGCCCCCTCTGCTTGGGAGTAGGGTCACACCGCCCTCCCAGAGCCCTGCGTCCTGGGCTCGGGCCTCACCTGGTGTGAGCCCAGCCAGCTGGGCAGGGCTGGACTCATGAACCCGGCAGACGAAGGTCACCATCTCCACACGCTGCTCCTCGCGGTGGTGGAGGCCGTAAGTCTGTAACACACAGGGGGCCCTCAGCCCAAGGCTGGGACAGGATCCACCCATCCCGCAGACTGGCCTCCCCGCGCCTCCCCTCCTCAGCACCCAGCTTCTCCCACCTGGATCTCAAAGCCAAAGGTCTGGTTCTCCTCCTTCTCCAGAGTCAGCACTTTCCTGCAGGAGACACAGGAAAGACTGTCGGGATTAAAAGGAGCTGGGCGGTCCCAGAGCGTGGCCCCCACCGGTGCTGGAGTCTGCTCCGGAACATCCGGGCCGGGCTCACTGTCCCAGAGACATGTCACACGGGTCACAGGTTGCCGGCACGTCCTTCCCCATGTGTAGCTGACCGTAGCTTCGGGGAGCCACACAGAATCAATCCAGCCTCTGGAGAGGGAGGCACAGGAATGCCTGGCCCCCGGGGCTGGGGGGCTAGCTGAGTTTTTGGGCCACAAACCCAGCTTTCCAGTGAGCCCCAGAATACCACTTGCTGGCTAGCTGAGGCCCCCACTTCAGCCCCAGCCTAGGGCGTCCTCTGCTCCTTGGCGGCTCCAGGGCCTTGGGGAGAGGGCTGGCCCCACCCCCAGAGGCCGGTCACGAGGCTCGGGCCCAGACCACAGCTGCTCCTCCCAGCTGCGGTGGGGCCAGCCCACCAGATGTGAGGGCTCGGGAGGGGGGAGGGGAGCCTCGAGGCCGCCCCTTCCCGCACTGACGGCCTGCCCGCTGGACACAATGGTCTGGAGTTGCTCCAGATCCTCGCCTGCTGGGGGAGCCCAGAGTTTCCTCTGCCCACCCCCATCCCCTTCCTTCCCGGCCTGCCAGAGGCAGAGTTAAGGCCCCTTCGAGCCGCCTCGTGGCCTCAGAAAGGCCCTGGAGACCCAGGCCTCTCAGGGCCCAAACCTGCCCCGCATACCCCCTTGCCCAAGAGCAGAGCAGCAACTCCCAACCCCAGCCTGAGCTCCTCCCTGCTTTGAATGCAGGCCTTTCCCCCTGTGTGTGTGTTGGGGTGGGGAGCAGGGTGACTGCTGTATCTACTCCAGGGCTCTCTGGGTTTCTAGAAGGACTGGCAACCTTTTTCTGCAAAGGGTCAGACAGAAAACATATTAGCCTTTCTTTTTGAGACCTAAAATAGTGGACAGCCTCTGTCCTACATGGTTCTTTGTTTTGGTTTTTACAGCCCTTTAGAAATATAAAAAGGACTCTTAGTTCAAGGCTCAGTCAGGCCAACCTGGCCAGCAGGCCATAGTCTGCTGATCCATTCTGGAAGAAGCCAGGCCTGAATCAAGATGGGACATGGGCAGAGTGGGGCCAGAGTCAGCACCTCCTTCTGCCCTCATCTCAAAGCCTTCCTAAGAGGCACCCCTGCCCCAGGATGGGACCAGCAGAGGACTGAAATTCTGGAGGCAGGGGCCGCTCCACTTGAGCAGCTGGACCATGGTTTGGGCTCTCGGGGTTTGCTGGGGCTGGGAGGGCTCGGGGAGCCCCAAAGACCTCTCCTGCTTCCCCCCCTCCCAGAGCAGCTCTCTCCAGGGAGGGGGACCTGGCAGGGACTGGGGGCGGCTTGAGGAGCACCTGATGACTCAAAAGTGCCTACCTCCTTCCTCTGCCACCCCCCCTGACACAGCCCACACCCCCACCTGCCCCCCATTCTCAGTGAGGGAGCCGTGCTGAAAGGGCAGGAGCGTGACTCCCCCCTGGCTGGCCTGACATGCTGTGTCGTGCTGCCCCCACCCCAGCACCTCACCCTTTTGGACCCGTCTAGGGGCTGGGGTAACGGTGACTCACCGCTGCTGTTCAGGACTCTGGCTGAGACTCTTCCAGCGGAATCCAGAGCCCTGGGTGGGAAGGAGAATCGGGAAGAAGCAGGTGAGAGGGAGCCGTCTTGAAGCAGATGCTGAGAGCCCGCCTTTGGGGAGCTCCTTGCCTGGGCTCTGGCCTCAGACCCAGCATCCCACTCCCTGTTGCCCGTTTACCCGGCCCCAGCTCCACATCTGCTCTTGTGCTGGTGTAGCTACCTGCAGAGTCCCACTGTCAGTATCCCCATAGCTTTCTCCCCAAGCTTTACCCACCCCCATAACTGGGACTGTGGAGACACAACAGCCCTCATGGGTGCCGGGTGCATGAAGCCCTGTGCTGGTTCCCAGTCTGGTGTGTGGGGGGGTCATTACTCTAGATAGGAGAGACTCCACCCCCAGGGTGTGTATCTACAGGGGCTCGGGAGCCCTAGACCCTACCAGCTGAAGCAAGGGCTCATCTCAGGTGTTATTCAGAGAGGGGCAGGAGGCCCCTGGGCTTGCCTGTCTAGATACTCCAGAGCCCCCAGGACCACATGGGTCTCTCCTCCTAATTTATCAGCTGCAGAGTGTGGCTTGGGGGAACTGGGGTCAGAGGCCAGGTGTGGAGGGCTGGCTGACAGTCTCAGCCTGAGCATGGAAAGGCAGGGGACAGAGGGACCCCAAAGTACAGACCTTTTTGGGGACCAGCTCTGGATACAGCTGCAAGTGGCAGCTGTGTCTAGCTCCACCCGGGCCTCTCAATTTTGCCATATATTTTGTTTTCTGGGACCAAAAAACCCCACTTAGATCTCAAACTTGTCCTTAAGTCTCACTATTCTCAAGGAGAGAGATTGGGAGTTTGGGTGTTTTTTGGTTTTTCTGCTTTGTTTTGTTTTTGGTGTGGGGGATGACAGAGCGGAGGGTCCCTACTTCTTCTGGGTCCCTGAAAAACTAGTCTCTCTCCCTAAGTTATTATTCCTGGGAAAAAGTCCAGGCCCAGGCCCATCCTTGTTCTGTGTGCCCCAAACAGCCCAGGGCCTTCCTAGTCAGTGTCCTTGTTAACCCTCCCCTCAGGCTGCCCCAAGGCGGGGAAGAGAAGGAAACCCTCTTTCTCGGGAACCAAAGATGGGCCTCAGGGGTGGGGACAATTCCCAAAGGGGCCCGGGGGGGAGGGGGGGGGAAGGACTGGGCAACATAGAGAGACCCCTTTGTTTTCCACCCGATTTTCATAAAATGCAAATTCTCAACAAGCTGCTCATTGTGTTGGGGGTGGGGGGAGCCAGGGGAAAGGGTGGGGGGAGCTGAGAGGGGAAAGGCCAGCAGCCCCCTCTCCTGAACCCGGGTCTTGAGTTCTCCTTTCAGAGCGCTCGGGTCCCCCTCAGGCCAAAGGAAAGAGCCCGCCGGCGGGGGCCACTCAGAGGGCGGGCGCGGCCCGCATCCTTCCTGCCCCGCGGGCGCCCGGCTTCCCCTCCCACCGCGTCCGGTCGCGGCGGCTGACGTCCAGGGAGCGGTGGCCTCGCGCCCCGCACTCAGACGCAGGGCAGGCCCCGAGCCCAGGAATCCGGGCGTCCCTTCGGAAGGGTGAGATCTCGGAGTTGGCGGCGCCGCTCTCACTTCCCCGGAGAGAAGGCACGCGGCGCGTCCGCCGCCCTCCTCCCCACCCGGGGCCGGCGGACCCTCAACTTGTCTGGGCGAGAGGCGGGACCCCAGCCCGAGGCCTCCCCACTCCCACTGGAGAAGCCCAGACAAGGGGTCCTGGGGGCCTCGAGACACCTGGACTTGGGGAGGTGGGGCTGGGGGTGCTGAAGGGGAAGGGGATCTGGGGAGGCGGCAGGAAGGAGAGGGGCGACCGGGGCGGCGGCGCGTGGGGAGTGGAGAGCTGCCCAGCTCGGGGGTGGCGGGGGGCCGGGGCCGCGGGTGGAGGAGCTTGTGCCTTCTGGGCAGAGGGCCGAGGGGACCCAGCAGGATCTGAACGTGTCGTGGGGGTCAGCGGGCTGGTGAGGAATGGAGGGGCACTCGGGGACCCTAGAAGTGCATAGGGATCAGCAGGCACGGATGGGGGCTGTTGCGGGTTACGAGGACCCTGAGGAAGGGACATCGGAGGGCGCCGAGGGCCGGGGGGCCGTGGGAGTTGGGGGGTACGCACCTTTCGGCGGGGCAGGGTGCCCCCGGACACGGCGAGCGCGCGGTACAGCTCGGCCGGGTGATAGTCCTCCAGCGCCGCGTACAGCTCGTCCCCAGGGGTCCCAGGGCTGGCGGCTGCGGCAGGGGGGCCTGAGGCCGGGGTCGGGGTCGGAGCAGCGGGCGCAGCTTCCGAGTCGGGAGCCCGGGCAGCTGGGTCCGGGGCGGCCGTCGCCTCCTCTTTCTGCTGCAGCTTCCTGAGTCGGCGGAGGGTCATGGCTCCGGCGCCCGGTGCCCCTTGGTATGCGCGGTGGGGCTGGCGACGGCTCAGAGATGCCAGCTGGGAGAGTGGTGGGTCGCCTTCCTTTATAGGTTCGGAGAGCCGGGCGGGCTGAGGGGCGGGGGAGGAGCGGCCTCGCGGGGCCACGCCCCCAGCGCGACCGGCTCCGCCCACCGAGGGGCTGCTGCCCGGGAGCCCCGCCCCCGCTCCGGAGGCCTGCCGATGCTGGGGAAACTCTTGGGGTGCCGAGCGCTCAACAGGGGGAAGAGCTACCCGCGGAGGGGATAGGGGGCAGGGCATCTCCGTGATACCTGAGGAGTGGGGAGGGGCCTGCGAAGGGCCTTGTGCACCAGATTTGAAATTTTAGGGCTTTGGAGATTCGAGGAGTCTGGCGGTGGAGCGACATTAAGGAGTCCTTTTGAGGCGGTTTGGAGGCCCAGAGTAAGATTCTAGGAGATCCGGGGCTGCAGGAGACTTAAGGAAAGAGAAGGAGGCAGGGTGAGGGGTAAAGGCCCTGACGTGACCGTGACCATGCAGACGCTGCAATGAGTGAAAGGGCCCAGGATTTCCCCTTTATGCATTGGTCCCAGAAGAGTTGAAAGAGGCTGCCTCCCCTTCCCAAGTCAAAGGGAAAGGGAAGAAGTGGAAACCCAGAAATTTGTAGACTTAATTCTGGCCTGTCCACTCAGAGGGTTAGGAGTGGGTCCCTCCTGGACAAACAGCTCCTGAGGTTGGAGCTCAGATCGCCTTTTCCCAGCAGAGAGATCTTTGCTGTGGGACCAACTCATGGCAGGGGATGTGACCGCGCTGAGCAGGTGCTCGGGGTTGGGGGATGGTGCTCAGCCATTCCCTGACCTTTCTAGAGGACCATTCCGGCTCCCTGTGGGGTTGTGTTGCCAGTGGCTCCCAGGCCATGGGGTGTGTGTGTGGGGGGGGGGTAGGAATGGCCCAGCCGAAGTCTCTGTCGTCAGTGGTACCCAAATAAGAAATGAGAGGAGGAAGTGGAAGGCCAGACCTGGCGTCTGAAGAGTGGCCAGCCACCACAGAGCGTCAGCATCACAAGCTGGGGGCTCCACATCCTGAGGTTTGCCATTAAACGGAAGCCAGCAATGCACTGTCCTCATCTGTCCCCTCCTCCAGAGTTCCCAAAGCTGTGTTATGCCTTTATAGCTGACATTTATTGAGCATTTACCATGGGCTGTGCACACTCTTTCTGCGTGTCTTTTGCACACGTGAATGAATGCATTCGGTCTTCATGACAACTCTTTGAAATAGGTACTGTTTTCATCCCTTGCACTAGAGGAAACTGAGGCCCCGAGAGGTAAAGGAACTTGCTCTAGGCCACTCTGAGGCAAAGCCGACTCAAACCTGAGCAGCCTGGTTGCAGAGCCGGCCATCTAACCACTATGCAATGCTGTCTTCTGCCCTTCTCCATCCTCTGTTGAAGCCCTGCTCTGGGCCAGGTGCGCAGTGGGTTAGAGAGGCTCTTGGGCAGGTAGGGAGTGGTACAGGGGCCTGTGCTGTGTTAGAGGCATGGCGTGCAGAGTGCAGAGGGGCTAGAGGCCCATCAACCTGGGGAGGCCAGGAAAGGCTTTCTGTCTCCTCTCTCTCTCAGTCCATGGGGTCTGTCTCTGTCTCCTTGGGCCCTGTCTGTCTCTTCCCCGCCCCCAGGCCCCTGGAGCCCCAGCCCCTACAGGAGGTGTGGGTGGGAGGGGGTGCTTCTCCACCCTGCAGCGATTACACAAGTCCAGATGGCAGGATGCTTGTTGGGTGGGGGGCAGGGGGCGGATTGGGGACTGCCAGGAGCCAAGTGCTGGCTCTCTTAGTGCCTTCCTCTCCCTCCTCCCACCTTCCCCCTTGGCACCGTCAAGTGGCCATCAGTGGAGGGGCCGAGGGGGTGTTGGTGGGGAAACACGGGACTCTATTGTGAAGCATTAGCACAGATGGACCCCTGGACCGTCTGCTGCCTGCTCCTGACAGACGGCGTCTGTGGTGGGGGTGGGGATGGGGAGGCGAGCAAAGGCAGGAGAGGCGATGGTTTCTATTTTCTTCACTCCCAGGCTTAACCGGGAAGGTTCCCTCAAAATGGCATCTTATGTCTCTTCCATACGGCCACCCCACCTATCCCGGGGGTTACCCAAGGGACACTTCTTTGCCTGAAACCTGGAGGTGTCATGAGTGTCACCGCACCTGTGTCTGCCAGCCCTGCTGAGACCTTCCTCCTTCAGGGTGACGTGGAGACGGAGACCTCCTCTCGGTAGCCAGGCCAGTCGGCCTCCCCACCTCCAAGTGAGAGAACAGCACCAGAAAGGGCACACATGGTTCCTCTTCCTGCCAGGCAGGGGTCCCTAGAGAACCCCAGCGTAAAGGCAGGCCCAGGAGATGCAACTTCCGTCAGGCTCATTGCGTGACTTCCTCAAATCCCAGAACTTCAGGGCCAGAAATGGCCTTGGAGTCCAGAAAGGATGCCAGGTGGCCCAAGCCCTCATCAACGAAGGAGGTGAACTGAGGCCAGCCATGGAGGGGAAGACGGTGACAGATCAGGCACTAGAACCCACTAGAACCCAGCTGTCCTGACTCTGGAGACGACTTCTTTATTTTTGCTTTTTAGGGCTGCACCTAAGGAATATGGAGGTTCCCAGACTAGGGGTCGAGTTGGAGCTACTGCTGCCGGCCTACACCACAGCCATGGCAACTTGGGATCTGAGTCACGTCTGTGACCCACACCACAGTTCACGGCAACGCCAGATCCTTAACCCACTGAGCGAGGCCAGGGATCAAACCCATAGCCTCATGGACACTATGTCAGGTTCTTAGCCCACTGAGCCACAATGGGAACTCCCTGGAGACTATTTAATTCAACGCCAGATCCTTAACCCACTGAGCGAGGCCAGGGATCAAACCCATAGCCTCATGGACACTATGTCAGGTTCTTAGCCCACTGAGCCACAATGGGAACTCCCTGGAGACTATTTAATTCAGCTGCTGGTAGCTCTCCTGAGAGTGCAGAGATCTGTCTGTGCCTGCTTCCTCCTCCCCATCTCCTCAGTTTCTCCAGGAAGGTGATGGGGGAGCCCAGAATGCCACACCGTGGAGTGCTGGTGCCCTCTGGTGGCCATGAATCTCTTGGCAAATCTTCAAATCTGACTCTGAAGGGCTGTCTGGCTGGTACGAAACTCCACCTGGAATCCCAGCCAGGTTTAAGGACCCCTCCTCTCCCACCCAGGAGGGTGTGCGTCCAGCTGAGACATCATGCTCCACCTCAGTCACCGAGTTTTGGAGTTTTCACACCTGTTAGGAAGTTGTGTTTTGGACCTAAGCCGGTGCTGCCCTGCTGCAGGTGAAACTCCTCCGGGAGAGGGAAGACAGCTGGCGGGCTTCCGCCGAGCAGGAACCTGCACGCGCCAGGCAGTACACGAGGCTCTTGAAGCTTTGCCTTTTCCAACCCACCACGACTTCCTCCTGAGCCTGAGTCTCTTGCCTAGCATCTGCTCTCCTCATCCCATCTTCTGCCGCTCCTTAAGGCTGGGATGAGCGGGGGGGTAAGACGCTGCTGCGTGCTGCCCTCAGCCTCAGACTGGGACACCTCCCCCTCTGTTCTCCTCCCTCCGGAAGCCTCCTTGCAAAAGCCCCATCACTCTGGCTCCTCAGACATCTGCACTCAATCTGTACCTTATTCCTGAGCAAGTCCCAGGCTTTCAGAATGAGCTCCCCAGGCTTGGCTTCCTTTGGCTCCAGCTGCCCTGGCTCCTAGCTCTCAGGGTAGGCAGGGCTTCGTCTGTGGTGGGGGCACAGACAGCGGGGGCTTGGCTAAGGGACAAGGCCTAGGTAAGACCTCTTTTCTTTTTTTGCTTTTTAGGGCCACACCTGTAGCATATGGAAGTTCCCAGGCTAGGGGTCAAATCGGAGCTGTAGCTGCTGGCCTTGGTCACAGCCACAGCAATGCCAGCTCTGAGTTGGACCTGTGACCTACAACACAGCTTAGCACCAGATCCCCAACCAACCCACTGAGCAAGGCCAGGAATTGAACCCGCATCCTCATGGATACTAGTTGGATTCGTTTCCACTACGCCACAATGGGGACTCCAAGACCCCTTTTCTTTGTGACAAGCCCTTGCCCAGATATCCTAACAGTCAGTGGTCTCCTGAGTCCTGTCCTTGCCCACCTGTTCAACCTCTAGGCTTCCATCAGGAGGTCGAGGTGTTTGGGACAAGAGCTCCAGAAGCCCAGGCCCCTCTGGCATCGAGTCCTTGTCTGAGCTCTAGCAGAACTGTTTCATCTGGGACCAGGGAGCTGACTGGCCTTGCTGGGGCTCCCCTGGGTACTGCCACTGCTTCTGAGTGGGAGGTGGGAAGGCGAGGGCCTGGGACTCAGCTGGCTCTCTGGGCAGGAATGAGGGGCTGGGCCCCACTTGTGAGTCGCTGAGGGAGGCCTGGCAGCTGGCGGGCAGCTGACTGGGCAGGGAGTGGTTGTCTCTCTTAATGGCTCCTGTTGCCCAACAGTTTCCACAAGATAGTGTGTGTGTGTGGCCCAGGGGCCCAGGGGCGCGCAGCAGTGGGGACCCATCACAGCCCCAAATTCTCGGGGGTCTGGGAGTCGGAGGAGGGCCGATGTGGCGGTTATCTGTGTTGGATATGGGTGGCCTCTGGATGGCCTGGTATCCACGCTTGAGCAGGTTAGACTGGCAAAGGCAGGAGGGGTCAGCTCTGTGGTTTTCCTACAGTATCCACGTACCACTCCGAGGACAAAGAACGTACTATCTTACCCCGCCTCATTTCAGACAGATGCAGATAGCTAGGACAGAAAATGACGGCTTTTAGGGCCCCAGACCCCCCACATCTCCTCCCTCTTGGCAAACACAACTGTTCGGGTTCCTTCCCCCAGGGGACAGCATTGTACACCAGGCTAAGACTCTCCCCTTCACTCCAAGTGGAAGTCACTGCTCAGAGCTGACCACGCCCCAGACCTGTGCGCGGTCCTACCCCCTGCCCGCTGTCTCTCTTTCCTCCAGCTTTTCCTGCCCCACCATCTCTGCAAAGGTCTCCTCAAGTTAGGCCTGTGTTCCTCCCCCCAACACAGATCCCATCACTCCCTGCTGAGAACCCGTCGATGGCCTATTCCCTACATCAGGACTGACAAAGGGGTGTTCGCTTAGGTGACAACTCCACATAAGCACGCTGTTGAGAAAAATTTGGAGGTCGAGGCTCAGACTGAGATTAACAATCTGAGGTAGCTGTCACCAGGGAAGTGATGGCCTTGGTGGCCCTCAGATTGCAGCCTTTTGACTTCTTGGCACGTGATGGCTTGTTTTGTTTTGTTTTTTTGGCCATGCCTGTGGCATGTGTAAGTTCCTGGGCCGGGGATCGAACCCATGCCACAGCAGCAACCTGAGCCACAGCAGTGCTAATGTCAGATCCTTAATCCACTGAGGCACTAGGGAACTCCCTGAACATCTGTGGTTCTCAAATGCCGATACAGTCTTCTTTTTTTTTTTTTTTTTGTCTTTTCTAGGGCTGCTTCCACAGCATGTGGAGGTTCCCAGGCTAGGGGTCCAATTGGAGCGGTAGCCGCTGGCCTACATCAGAGCCACAGCAACGCGGGATCTGAGCCGCATCTGCGACCTACACCACAGCTCACGGCAACACCAGATCCTTAACCCACTGAGCAAGGCCAGGGATTGAACCCTCAACCTCATGGTTCCTATTCGGATTCGTTAACCACCGAGCCAGGACGGGAACTCCCAGACACATTCTTTTTGATTGATGTCTGCCACCCCACCTCCAGTGAGCAGGCCAGTGCCTACCTCAAGATAGAAGAGATGTTATCTCTATTGCATCTTCCTGTCTGTCCTGTGTTTTCAGAGCATTCTGTGTCTACCCCTATCACAGCACTTAATCTCACTCCATTGTATTTATCTATTAACTAGTCCATCCCCCAGGCAGGGCGCCCCTGGAGGGCTTGCTTTCCTCAGGCACCTCATCTGTGCTTCCTTGAGGCTTTATGTAAGCCTCTCTAATGGGACTTGCTAGAATCTGCCCTAATATTCTCTGTACAAATTCTCTCTCTGTCTCGAAGGGCAGGGGCCACGGATTGTACATCTCTGTATTCTGCCTACTGCTTCACACACTGTGGTGGCTCAACAAATACTCACTTAATCATAATCTATGTAGAGCCCAGTCCATCCCACCGTTCCTTAAACCTTTCTATCCTGTCGTCCCCTAGCCTTGACCTTCGAGGACCATTCCCAGGTGAATTCTGGTCTCCTGTGTGGTGGGCCTTACAAAGGTGAAATGTTAGTCACCTTCAAGGACAAGGAAGAGGTTCCAGAATAGGTTGCCTTTTCCTTTTTCTTTTGGCTGCACCTGTGTGTGGCATGTGGAAGTCTCCAGGCCAGTCGAACCCGAGCCAAAGCAGTGACAACACTGAATCCTTAACCGCTAGGCCACCAGGGAACTCCAATGGCTGCCTTTCTGATGTTCAAAATGGTAAAGCTGAACTTGCAGTCTACAGCCTAGTGAATTCTGGGCCCATGCCTGGCAGATTGGCTTTTGAACTGGGTTGAGATCTACCTCAAGTCACTTCACCTTTCCTTCCGACAGAGATGCAGCAGCCACAAGAATACCTCGCTGCTTCAGCAAGGTACCCGGGCTTCTGCTGTTATCTTTTATCTATAAGAGAATGACGGCCAGGGTGCAAGGACAACTGGATTAACAGCTCGTCTTGGCTACTGGGATATGTGCCAAACTTAAAGCCAACTTCTAGAGGTAGATTTCTCTAGCCCATGATAACCTATCAGCTGCCTTAAAGTATTTTAAGGGACCTTAAATGGAAGACTATATGCTCTGAACCACCTCCAGAAGTCAAGGGAGGCTGCCTAGTTCCATGTGAGGGAGACCCGTCCACTAAGCAGACGGCCCGCACGTGGAGGCTGTGGTCTGAGTGTAATGGCACAAGGCCCGGGACCACTTGGCAGGGATTCTGGGCAAGTGCCTGCCATCATCTTGGCAGCTGATGGGCCAAGTGACTCCTGAGTCCCATCGGAACGCGAGATTCTGTGATTCTAGGACTTGCTCTCTCTAGAGATAGGAAGATCTTCACAGCCACCCACACGCTGAAAATCCCAGAGTAACCATGGAAGATTCCTGTCCCAAAGTCACCTGACCAGCCCCAAGTTCACATGTATATTCCAATTGAGGAGGGAGAAGCTAACAGTGAGGAGAGCTCGGGCTGCCTTTGAGACTAGGTGGTCCGTGACTTACCAGGATCCAGACCCTCTATTGTACGAAGAGAAAAATGCTGAAAGACAAACACAAAGCGCAAGGCAGGTGTTCAGTTCGTCCTGGGCTCCTTGGCACACGCCAGACCCCCCCCCCCCCCCGCCCCCCGTGAAACACATGGAAACAGCCTCAGGAAGACCAGCACGATCCGGTCGGGCCCTCGTCTGCCGTGACCCGCTGCGGCTGGTGTCAATGTCGAACCCTGGCAGGCGGAGGGGAGACTCTCCCTGAGAGCACCTGCCTACAAGGCCGGGTGGCCGGGCCAGAGACGTAAAACAGACGGCACCAGAAAAGCTCTGTGAATAAAACTTTAATAATGTACAGCAGAAACTGGACAGGCTCATTCTTATATTAAAACAAAAGATTTCCTATATTACAACTTATTTACACTTGCATACTGAAGAGGTAAAGTGTCTAAGTGGCTATTTTACAGTCCTTTCTAATAAAATGTACAAAAACAAACAGAAGTACCGAGAATGCCGTTCGGGGGCCTTGATGGCGACATAAGAACGGGCTTGGACTTGGTCTGTGAATCCAGAATCCAGAGGTGCGGGTAGCCCTAAGGATCAGGGTTAGTCTAGCCTCAGGGGGCCAAAACCTCGGCTTTAGTTTCTCCTCAACTCTTTAACTCCCAACTCTTGGGTTAAGAGTGGTGGTGGTGGTGGCGGCAGCGGGGCTGGGAGCTTCCCCAAACCGCTCAGTCTTCCCCAAAGCTGGAGGAGTGTGTGGTGAGGACAGCAGAGCCACCTGGGGAGCGGCCGAGTGGCTTGGGAGTCCCTGGGGTCGAGGAGTGTTGGCAGATCCCAGAGGCTGGCTGAGGCTGGGGAGGAGTCTGATTCCATCACCTCCTGGCACCCGCCTCGCTCTGCCTGCCGCAGGGTGGACAGGTGGGGCGTCAGCAGGGGTGGGGAAGAAGGTCCCCCAATGACACAATTGGTATGCGAGGGAAGTTCATCAGTGGCCAGTAAATTGGCCCAAAGGGTGAGGGGACAATCTCCTTTTACGCAAGGAAAGAAGCAGTACATCAGGAAAATAAATAGGAAGGCCAGGAGCCCCGGGGAGACCGACGTGAGCAGGGAGAGGCTCTCCCCTCCTCCACAGGCTTTGGCAGAGAGTTGCTGGGCTGGAGGCAGGGGCGCTCTGGGGCTGCACACGTGCTGTGCCTCCCGGGGGCAGGAAGGGGGCTGCGGAGGGATGCAGTGGTGGGGGTCTCACTGCCTGCCGCCGGCCTCTTTGGTGGGGGGGTGGGGGTGGGGGGCAATCCTTGCTCCTTGGTGGTCTGAGATATCAGAGCAACCACTCCAGGCTCAAAAGGCTCTCAGAACCAACTACGAAAACTTCTGGTCTCAAAACAGGCACCCGCTAACTTGAATCAGTTCTGTCGTCAGTGCTCCAAGAGAAGGACCCAAGCCTGTCTCGTTCACAGATGTGTTTGCCAGTGCCCAGAGCAGTGCCTGGCACCCGACAGGCCCACAACGAATGTCTGTTGAGTAAATGCCCGGAGGAGGAGGTGCAACCTGTGGGACAATGCACAGAAGGCTAGGGCCCCAGTGCAAAACCCACTTACGGGGCTGGGAGGGGAGGCTGAACGCAAGAGAGACCAACCCCCGAGCCCCCGGCAGAGGGACTCCTGCTGCTCAGTAGGGGGAACAGGCTCAGGTCCAAAGACAGACATTTCCAGTGTGATTGAACTATGTGCGTTTGACTGGAGCCTTTTTTGTGTGTGTGGTTGTTTTTATAGGGATTTCCTTAAAAACAAATAGACTGAGAGGTAATCGTCACACAGAGATGGTTTTCTTTTTATAAAAACTTAATAATAGTTAAAAAAAGTTAAAATCCAGACCCTCCCAATAAAATTAAAAAAAAAAAAGAAAAAAAGAAAACCAAACCACTCCAGTTAAGTTATGGCTTCAAAGTTATTATATACCTAAGATATGCTGACCAAACCACCACCCACAACCGTGCTTCTAGACGTCGTTAAATACTACACTCAGGTTAAATACCAGGTTCAGCTCGGCCGTTCCCTTTACTAAAGAAGCCCCTGAAGTGGATGCAAGTCTCACATCTTCCCTCCACCGAGATCAGATAATCCAGTAAAAGACCCATGCAGATGCCTCCCTCCCGCCCCAGACTCCCTCCCTGCTCCTTGTCCCCTCCCTTCCCTTCCCCACCCTAAACCCACCACCACCAAAAATGTACACTGCTGTTTCCAGAATCTGGGATATGAAAGACAGATGTGACATTCCAATCTGAGACCCAAGATCTGGGCTTCAAATTCCTTGGCCCTTCCTTGATGCCCTCAGGCTGGCTCGTTTCCCACGGGGGCTGCGGAGCACAACACCGCAGGCTTCCGCCAAGATTCCTTCCCTGCCCATTCCCCCCGCCCCCCAATCTGGACCCCAAAACCCTCGTCTGCTGCGGACAACTGGGCCAGCTTTGGTTCCGCGGTCTGAAATGGGGAAGGAGGGCCGGGCTGCCACGGCGACGGCGGAGGCACAGCCTGCCCGGGAGGGAGTACCACGGGGGACGAGGGGGTTCTGGAAGGGGGGTAGGGCACTGGGGAAACAGGACGCTGCTCGCTACTGACAGAGGCACCAGCACGCAGACCAGACGGCACGACGACCACACCCCCGACCTGCACATGCACAGAAAGCTCAAGCAGGTTAAGTGCGCACCTACAGACACACACGTACACACACACGTGTAAGGGCGTGGCACAGACCAGGCACAACAGGGACGCACCTCGGCACATGCACACACGGCTGGACAGACGGGCGGCCCGCTCCGCCTCGGCCGGCAGTCCCTCCGGGCGTCCTCGGGGGAGGAGGGGCCGTCCTTCTGGTTCCTCTGGGCCGCCTCGCCGCGCTGCGGTTGGTCCCGGAGGAAAGCTCGCGCTCGGCACCATCGGCCCCGGCCCCGGCCCCGCTCAGCTCCTCCCGGGCCCTCCCCGGCCGCCGCCGTTCCGCGCCAGGCTACTTGCCAGATGCGCCGGGCCGGGCGGGACTTCCCACTACAGCCAGTCCGGGTCGTGGCACCGAGGGCTCCACACCATTCGCTCTCAGAGGCTCCATGCCACTAGGAGGTAAATATAAAAGGTGTCCGTGTCTCAAACCCAACGTGGGAGCGAGCGAGTCTCCCGGGCTCTGTCCCTCTTGCGGGCCAGGCGCCTGGCCACAGAGGGCTGGGCAGAAACGAGAGGTAGGCCTCCATTGTTGCTCCACACGGCAGCTCGGCTGCAGCTCCCGCTGCCCGGGCGGCGTGTCGGGAGGGGCGGCTAGATCTTCACGTCCTCCTGCACGCTGAGCTGGGACAGGGTCTTCTTGATGCGCAGCGCAGTGAGGCGGGCCGCGCCGTTGGCGTACCAGCACTCCCGCATCATCTTCCCCATCACCCGCAGCGCCTGCACAGAGACCCGCATCAGCTGAGCCTGCCCCACGGACGCCTCTCTGGTCCCCAGACTCCTCCTCAGGCGTGTCCCCCCCAGCCCCCGCCCCCCCTTCGCCTTCCTTCTGACCCCAGGGAAAGGCCTGCGAGCTTCCCTCTGCCCTGGGCTCTCTCTTCCTCAAGGGACAGGGTGTGCGGGCGCACGGAGAAAGCCTGGGGAGGGGGCCTCTGCCGGCACAGCCGCCGGCCATCCCCCATCGTCTGGCCGAGCTTGAGAAATACCTGCAAAAGCCTGTGATCTGAAAATCATTTCTGGAAGGTTTGAGCGTCCATATTTACGACTGTTTACTAATTTTTTTTTTTTTTTGCTTCACCTGCAGCACGTGGAAGTTCCAGGCCCAGGTATCGAATCCACGCCACAGTAGCGACTCAAAGCCACAGCAGTGACAACACCAGATCCTTAACCCACTGAACCATAGAGAAACTCTAAATGTTTCTTTAAAAGAAGTATATGAGAAGTTCCCGCTGTGGTGCAATGGGATTGGAGGCCTCTTGGGAGTGCTGGGACACAGGTTTGATTCCCTGGCCCGGTGTAGTGGGTTAAGGATCTGGCGTTGCCCCAGCTGTCAGCTTAGGTTTTAGGTTGCAACTGTAGCCCAGATCTGATCCCTGGCCTTGGAACTCCATATGCCTCAGGAGGCCAAAAAAAGGGGAAAAAAAAAAAGAAAGAAAAAAAGAAGCAGCAGCAGCATATGAGGAGTTCTGATTATGGCTCAGCAGGTTAAGAACCTGACATAGTCTATGAGGATGCAGGTTCAGTTCCTGGCCTTGCTCAGTGGGTTAAGGATCCGGCGTTACTTCAAGCTGCATCGTAGGTCACAGATGCAGCTCTGATCCAGTGTTGCTGTGGCTGTGGCTGCGGCACAGGCCTCAGCTGCAGCTTTGATTCAGCCCCTAGCCTAGGAACTTCTATATGTCACGTGTGCAGCCGTTAAAAACAAAAAAAGTATCATGTGAACCAGGCACAGTGGGACGTTCCCAGGCACACACACGCAGTGGCTGTGAGCCCGTGTTCACATGCAGAGACGGCCGGGGGAGCAGGAGGAGCCCCTGAAAGGCAGTCTCCTCAGAGGCATGATGGCCTTGAGGACACAGGCAACCACTGGGGGCAGCCAAGGTCACCTGTGGACCCCTCCTGGTTTCTGAGGGCTATGGAGTCAGCCGTCAGCGACCGCGGCTTCAGGCCAGTGTTTTCCAGATTCTTTTTAGCAGTGGGACCCGTTGTCCTAAGCAGAGTCCCAACGTACAAACCGAGCTGACTGTGGAGGGAGTGGGGCGGGGTAGCTAGAGACCAGCTCTTTCAGTTTCCCTTACCCTCTGAAGCAAATAAACCCTGAGGCTTCCAAGGAACACTTTGGAAACTGCTGCTCTATTGTGCAAAGAGAAGGCATCACTAACATGTGAGCTAAGTTAATTCCGTCTTCAACGCAGACCTGCCCTCTAGTGGTCACACGCCTCAAGCCTGGTCATGAGCGAAGAGGAGGCCCACGTGCACAAACCCTGTGCCCCCAAAGACTCCAGAACCCAAACTCCATGTTTATTAGGAAGTTAAATCAGATATCTGTCTTCATTTCTATTACATCCACCGAATGCTGTCCCTTCCCTCCCCACTTCGTCTGCCACTGTGCCCAGATACAAATTCTCCACATCGTCCTGGCTTTGAGTTTTTTTGTTTTATGGGCTTTTTGTTTGCTTGTTTGTTTTTTCTTTTTAGGGCTACACCTGCAACATATGGAAGTTCCCAGTCTAGGGGTCAAGTGGGAGCTGCAGCTGTCGGCCTACGCCACAGACACAGCAAGGGAGGGGCCGAGCTGCATCTGTGACCTACGCCACAGCTCATGGCAATGCCAGATACTTAACCCACTGAGCGAGGCCAGAGATCAAACCCACATCCTCATGGATGCAGGCTGGACTCATTTCCACCGAGCCACAAGGGCAACTCCCAGCTTTGAGTTTTTAGAAAGGCCCCTTCCTCACTGAGGAACGCCCTTCTCAGCGAGTCCCACCCTCATTCTACACCCCTTGTGGATGCCTCTTCTCAACTCCCCTGAGAGCTCGGCCCACCCCTGTGGCTCCAGAGCCAT
Source organism: Phacochoerus africanus (assembly GCF_016906955.1). Lineage (NCBI taxonomy): Eukaryota > Metazoa > Chordata > Mammalia > Artiodactyla > Suidae > Phacochoerus > Phacochoerus africanus. The sequence continues at coordinate 19,735,071 of NC_062550.1, read as the reverse complement.
TTTTCCAGTTGGACAGGTCTAACAACTCCCACTCAAGTCTTTGTTTTGTCCCTATCTGTGTCCTGGGACCAAGCCTTTTTCTTCTTCCAGGTTGTTGATTCCAAAGAGGAGCTGGGACAAGGGGCTGCGGCCCCTCGGGGCTTAGTGTGTAACATAGCAGCGCGGAGTAACGTATAATAAATGACACGCTCAGGGGGAAGCCCTGGGGTTGGCGCTGGGAAACACTTTCCCAAAATGGAGAAATTAGGCAGGTGGAAAAGGGGCAGGAGAGGGGACCCTCTTACCTCATAACTCTGCCACCAGTTGGGGATGTTGGGACGCAGCTTCTGGTCACATACGACCTTCCGCATCTCCTCGATGGAAGGGTCAGAGGGCACTAGGTCATAATATGGCAGCTGATATTCTTCATGGACTCCTGGACATGGGAGAAAAGAAAATATCCACCAGCGTTATCAGAAGGAAGAGCTTACTCACCGGCCAGTGGCAACGCCCACACTGTGACCTGTAAAGACCAATTCCCACGAAGAGGACCTCGGGCTCCTTGGAGGGCTTGGTCACCTCCAGGTATGGGACAGGAGATACACACGGTTAGCCAGGAACATCTTTTTCATACCAAAAAGCAAGGACGCTACCAAAGATACTGAAGTCACGTCAAAAGATATACCCACTTGAAAAACTCCCAACTGGCCAAAGGTGAGAACGTTTAAGCAAAAGTAAGACTTATGACTTGACCGGAAACAAATATTTTAAATCCCCTGTTCATGATGACACTAAAAACAAACAAACAAATGAACCAAGACCCCCCTACCCCCACCCCCCACAGTCGTCTCTGTAGGATGAAAGAGAATAAACTCATTATTTTGAAAAATGGTAAAGAAACAGAAAGAACCAAGTATTGTTCCTGCCTTTCCTACTCAAACTATACATCTTGGTAACCGAATAGACAATTTGGGAAAGTTTCTCCTTAAAGAAGAAATCTTTAAAAAAAAAAAAAAGAAAAAGGAAAAAAAAGGAAAAGAGATGAACTTTGACAGAATCTGAATATTGGTATTTTTCAACCTCTAATGAATTTAGATTTGGACAATGATCAAAGATGGCTATTAATATCACAAAAAAAGAGAGAACCAGCATTATATGTGCCTTTTATTTTTTTATTTTTATTTATTTATTTATTTTTTTGTCTCTTTGCTATTTCTTGGGCCGCTCCCTCGGCATATGGAGGTTCCCAGGCTAGGGGTCGAATCGGAGCTGTAGCCACCAGCCTACGCCAGAGCCACAGCAACGCGGGATCCGAGCCTCGTCTGTAACCTACACCACAGCTCACGGCAACGCCGGATCCTTAACCCACTGAGCAAGGGCAGGGACCGAACCCGTAACCTCATGGTTCCTAGTCGGATTCGTTAACTACTGCGCCATGACGGGAACTCCCATATGTGCCTTTTAACAGAAGGATTTGAGGGGAAATGATTCTAGTCTTTTTTTTTTTTTTTGGCCACACTGACATCATAGGTGGAAAAAAGCAGCACACACAAGTTCCTGGACGAGGGATCAGATCTGTGCGATAGCAGTGACCTGAGCCACAGGTATGACAATGTCGAATCCCTAACCCACTGAGAACTCCTGATTCTAGTCTTTAAATGTAACTCGCATAGGAAATTCACAGAAACAGTCAAATATGTGAATTCTATGAAGAGGCAATCAGGAAAATCTAGATACAAAAACCTTACAGGACAAAAGATCTGGATTCTCTGATTTTAAAAACACAGAAGAAAAAAAAAAAAGAAAAACGGAGAGGAGTTCCCGTCGTGGCGCAGTGGTTAACGAATCCGACTAGGAACCATGAGGTTGCGGGTTCGGTCCCTGCCCTTGCTCAGTGGGTTAATGATCCGGCGTTGCCGTGAGCTGTGGTGTAGGTTGCAGATGCGACTCGGATCCCGTGTTGCTGTGGCTCTGGCGTAGGCCGGTGGCTACAGCTCCGATTCGACCCCTAGCCTGGGAACCTCCATATGCCGCGGGAGCGGCCCAAGAAATAGCAACAACAACAACAACAACAAAAGACAAAAGAAAAAAAAAACACAAAACGGAGGGGCACTTGTAGATTAAAGAGACTTCAGAGGGCATCGATCAACTGCAGTGGCTGGGCGTTATTTGAACCCTGATTTTTTTTTTTAGGGTCACACCTTCAGCTTGTGGAAGTTCCTGGGCTAGGGGTCGAATCAGAGCTGCAGCTTTCGGCCTACACCACAGCCAGAGGAAGGCAGGATCCAAGTCGCATCTGCAACCTATGCCGAAGCTCATGGCAACGCTGGATCTTTAACTCATTGAGCGAGGCCAGGGATCAAACCCAAATCCTCACAGATACTAGTCAGGTTCTTAACCCGCTGAGCCACAACAGGAACTCCTGAAACCTTATTTAACAAACTGCTACTTAAAAAAATTAGGAGACAATTGGGAAAAATCTCAATATTGGCTAATGATAAATGATATTAAAAATTACTATCCACTTTTTAAAGTGTGATAATCGTACTACATTTTTTAAATCCTTATCTCTACAGCTACAAACTGAAATATTTTCCATAATAAAAATTTTAAAGATCAAATGTAACTTTCTCATGCCTTTTTCCAGAAGAAATTCTACTGTCCTGGGCTGATGGGACAGAATTTTTTTGTCTTTTTGTCTTTTCTAGGGCCACACCCGCGGAACATGGAGGCTCCCAGGCCAGGGGTCCAACTGGAGCTGCAGCTGCTGGCCCAAACCACAGCCACAGCAACGCAGGATCCGAGCTGTGTCCGCAACCCACACCACAGCCCACGGCAACGTTGGATCCCCAACCCACTGAGCGAGGCCAGGGCTCGAACCTGCAACCCCATGGTTCCTAGTCGAATTTGTCAACCACTGAGCCACAAGGGGAACTCCAAGGGACAGAGTTTTAAATAGAGTCTGACTTGGTAATTATCTGAGGAGCAGTAAATTTAAACTCTAGCCTTAGCTCACCAGAGTCTGAATCCTAGGTTACTAGCCGTGTGACTTTGGACAAATTACCTAATCTCTCTGTGACTCTTTCTTTTCATCTGCAAAGTGATGGCAATAATAGTGCCCGCTGGGTCAGGCTGAAGTGAAGACGAAATGAGCTTATGCTGAGCAAGTGGTGGACAAATGTCAGCGCTGTTATTACATACTTAGCCCCAATTTCTGGATGGTCTAGGGAAAGGAAAAAAAAATTTTTGTCTTGGCCACATCCCTGGCAGGCAGACGCTCCCAGGCCAGGGATTGAACCTGCATCACAGCAGGAACAATGCTGAGCCCTTAACCACGAGGCCGCCAGAGCACTCCGAGAAAGAAAAATTTACCCGGTCCACAATTTAAAACCTGTGTGACCAGATTTACCTTGACTGTTTAATCTGCGTATCATGACCAAAAAGGGGTACAATTCCATGAATAATCCCTGGGTGCCTCCTCCATGCCTCGGATCTTACCAAACACGTCATGGGCGGAAAAAGGCAGTACTACAGGGAAGGGCTCTGCTGGAACACTCATCGTTCTTTCTAATCAATCAAATTCCATTTAATTCACTTCCACTGGCCTGCAATAGAAATGGCTGAGGGCAGGGGTCTAGTGGATCTCAGACTGGATCCCATGGCAGAATCCTTGGAAGTCACCGTTAACATTCTGATGCACTAAGCTGATGATAAAACTGTTTTCAGCTAAGTCTGCTACTACCTTTCACTAGGGTCTGACATGACGGAATGGTTGTAAATACCAAAGATTTAAGAAAAAAATTCCCGAAGAAAAAACTCACTGTGGGAAAATTCTACGCTTGAGCAGTTTTCCTTCCACCACGTAAGAAATCATCACTATTATTTTGCCAATGAAACCTCACGTTCCCCAGGGACATGGCTCAAGAGCCCGTGTGTCAGAAAACCCTGCCTCCTGTGTGAAGGCAGCCCTGCATGAGTCTTGTGCTATTCCTGCCCAAGGCTCTCCCAACCTCCACAGACCAATAAAGGCAATATGTCAAAAAAAAAAAAAAAAAAAAGGCCAGGTGAGCCTCTGAAACAGTCACCATAACATAAAACCCGATTCAATAAGCTGGTCCAAAGAGCAAACACGCCCTTGGTCCCGTAGCCCCAAGGTCCCCTCCCTCCTCTTTGTTGAGAGTCCCGAGTGTGACGGGCTCTGGCCCAGGCATCCGATGGGTTGTGAGAAGGAAGGTGGCAGTCAAACACCAGCCCCCTCAGGTGGTCCTGGGAAGCAGGAGCAAGAGAAGGCAAGAGGAAAGGTACCTCCAGAGTTGCATCTTCGGGCAATCTCCCAATACACGAGCCCGAGGGCATAGATGTCCGCACACTTGAAGGAGTCGAAGTGCTTCATGTTGATGGTTTCATCAAGTACTTCGGGGGCCATGTATCTGCAACAGCAAAGGACACGTGATCATCACGGCTAATGACCACTTCTCTCCTGACTCAAAGTACCGATTCAGGGGCCCCCTGAAGGTGGGAGAGCACCACCCCAAGACTGATGGGGTCTTGTCACTGCAAACTCCCATGTTTTGGATTCGAATCCAAATACCTTGGCGTAGGTTTGGTGACACTAGGCTATTCTTATTTCTACCTCTTTTTTTAAAAAGTGATTTTTATTTTTTCCATTGCAGTTGATTTACAGTGTTCTGTCAATTTCAGCAAAGTGACCCAGTCTCTCTCTCTCTCTCTCACACACACACACACACACACACACACACATTCTTTTTCTCAGATCATCCTCCATCATGTCCCATCATCTACCCCTTTTTTAACCATCAAGATTTATTTTAAGTGTGTTTCCATTTCCTGGAAAAGGTACGTGTATGTGGGTCACAGAGCAGGAACAGTACATATCTGGTTGCTACTGGGGTTGTGGGCTTTACTGAATGTAGCCAGTGATGCGTTGAGCGTTGAGCTTAAAATCTATCTGAACTTCTTTTGTTATTTTATCTGTGTCGATAACCGAAAATTAATTCTAGGTGGTCATCAAAGTCCCCCTCAGTTAGTTCATTATTACTACTTGGGCCACTCCCCCCTCCCCCCCCCACACACTTGGAAGTCTGGGTAGCTGCCTCAAAAGGAAGAGGAAAGAGCAGCAGCGCAATTTACTGACACTCTCTGAGACTTAGCAGAAATGAGACCTCCTCTTCCAGCCCATGGAAAGTTCTCTTTCCATCTTCTGAATGGAGCGGGAAGAAGGCCCATAACCTTTAAGGGAGGCCCTCATTTCCACCCTGGCAAACCTGCTCTATAAACCCCAGCAAACACCCTCCCTGCCGCCTGGAGGGTCCTGCCGGGCCACCACTGCAACCCTTCCCCTGTCCCCTAGCCAAGCCTGGGGCCGCTGCCCCTTCCAAGTCTTGCTCCAGGTTCTCTTTCTCCACTGCATCCCCTGCCCAACTCGCACACAGGTCTATGGAGCTATGCTCCTGGCACTCGCATCTGCTCCATGCAACCCATGTGGCTTTCCAGGTGGAGGGGGCAGGTGTTCAACTCAACTGCCAGCTGTCTGAGAGCAAGAACCGCACCCACTCCTCCTGCGCTGATCGGCGAGGGTGCTCGTGGGCTACTGAGGACGAGAGCTGAGCAGGGGCGGCGGCCAGGGCCTTCCTACCGTTTGGTTCCCACCCTTTGGTTAGGGGCAATGTCAATGGTGTCAGTGACGGCATCGTGACGGACGGCCAGGCCCAGGTCTGCGATGGCGCACATGCCATTCTTCTTCACCAGGATGTTCTTTGACTTTAAGTCTCGATGAGCAATTCCAGGCTTCCCTGGCAGAAGGAAGAAAAAAAGGTGTGTGTGTGTGGGGGGGGGGCGATCTTTAAAGAAAGGCAGTATAAGCAGTAAAAGCATAGCCTCTGCAGCCGGATGGTGTGGGTTCGAGTCCTAGCTTTGCCTCCCACTAACCCAGTAACCCTGGAAATGCAACTTAACCCATCGATACATTGAGCTTCTCATCCATAAAATGAGACTAAACACCAGTACTCACTTCACGGGCATGTTATGAAGAGTAAATGCACCAGCGCAGGTGAGTCGAGAGCTTGGCAGGGCAGGGCCCCTGGCCACCGTCACCACATCAACACCACCCCTGCTCGCCTTCCGTGAACGGACACGCCCCGGGGAAGGACTGCTGAGGGTTTCAGGGAAAAGCTGCTGTGCTGGCCAGGCTCTCAGACCAAAGAGGCCACTATCACTGCAGAACTAGGGACGGGGTCAAACTTTCACGCCTGGTCATCCGCCAGGGCAGGCGAGAGCTGCTGCTGGTCAACCAGGCACCAGGGAGCCACGTGCCACTGTGCCAAGAGTGCTCCCAAAGAGCCGCCTCTGTCGACAAGCAGGGACACCCAAGGTCCTTCTCCTCCCGGAGGACCGTCCTAGGTTAGCAGAGCCCGGAGTCCAACCCACCGAGCGGTCCCGACAGTGAGCGTGTGGGCTCACGAGAGCGCTGCTCAGAGTGGCAGTCCGCCTGGCCTCCTCGGTCCCCTCCCTTCCCTGTGACCGGTGGGTGTCTGAGATGACCACACGGTCAATGCCAGCTCCCCAACCGACAACCACACCAGGCCCAGCCTGCGGGGACAACCACCATGTCCGATGTGGAGGCCCTGAGAGAGATCTGAAGGCAGGGGCACCTTTTGTTCTCACTGGAGGGAACTTCCCACCCCTCTCGCTTGGGCTAGACCCCAGCTCCTGAGGCCCAAGTCCCGCTTCCGAGCAGAGAGGGGCTCTGGGAGCTGGTGGGGGGACAGGCCTCGGCGGGGCCACTGACCTTGGGTGCCCACGATCTCCATGTGCAGGTGTGCCAGCCCGCTCGCGGCAGACAGGGCCAACTTGATCATCCCCTCGATGGTCACCGTGTACCGGTTAAGGTAGTCAAACAGGGAGCCGTGCTCGTGGTAGTCCGAGACGAGCCACAGCTGTGTCCACGTGCCATTATCTGCAGAGAACCACAGAGGAATTCCAGAACAGGCACGACGACCCGCAAAAAGGTGCGATGCCAACCTGCTAGAGCCCTGAATTCCCGCTCCTGGCTCCCATGTCTCCTGAGGCCCCACTGTGCTGTCTCATCCGCGGTCGCCTTGGGCTTTAGGCTCCAGGAAGGACAGGGGGATGGCCTTTCCTTCTCAGACCTGCTCCTTTACTTCTTGAAGGTGGCTGGAGGATGCTGAACCACGCTTCTTTATCACACCAAGTTTGCAATGGGAGGCATTCCCAAGAGGGAGCACGGGCTTAGAGAAAGTGACAGAATCACCTGTTTCCTTTGCAACACTGCTTCTGATTCCGACAAGACCTGCTCAGCCACACCACGGCTGGCTGCATCCACCCCGGCCAGGGAGGAAGGCTTGGCGGGCCCTCCTCTGTGCTCCAGCACAGCGCCCCCCGCCCAAAGCACCAGGCTCACTTGTGGCCTGGAAGTGCCTTGCTCCTTCCAGGCAGTGAGCTCTCCGTGGAGGAGGAAAGAGTCCTTTGTGCACTGCTGTGTTCCAGGCCGCACATGCACAAAGAGCACGCTTCCCAGTCCTCCAGAGGATCTCCGCCTCTTACCCTCAGAAGGCAACAGCACACACTGCACACGCGGGGCAGGGCGGGGTGCAGGGTCGGGTGGGAAGGAGGGGCGGGAGGAAGGGAGGGAGAAGACAGAAACCCCAGGGCTGGTAAGCTAATGAGCCCGTGCTGCTGTCCATAAGAAGACCGGACACAGGACTGAGCTGTCGCAAATTCCAGGTCGGCCCGGTCCCAGGACACTCTACTGCATCTATCATGTTAAAAAGGCGACAAGAAGGAGGCCGATCTTCCTCCTCCCCTGGCCCTCCTGTGGGGTTCAACGGCCAGCGCCTGCTCCTACGAGCTGCCAGAATCAATACAGGGAGTGGCTCCTGGCAAAGCACCAAGTGAATTCTCTGATTACGCGAATGAAGGGTCCACTGAACACGCCCTTTCCGCTCGGCCTGCCTCTGACGTCTCGAGGACCCTGTCCATCAGTCAAAACAGAAGCCGGCTCTTGATCTTTTAAAATATACGTAAGATTTAAATTCACCGTCAAAAGGTGAGGCTGTTTTGAAAACGAACAGCTTCCCCTTCCTCCCTGGTGTGAGTCTAAGACTGTTCAGCTTTGGGGCAGCTGAGGCCACTACAACCCCCCACAGCAATGCAAGGAATGAGCAGCCCGCTGTTGTTTTAGGAAGGAAAGACACACACTTAGCATCTTTCGTAGTCTTTGTCGACGCGGAATTCTAAAAATCGCTGGACCATGCAGCAAGCTACGTCCTGACTGCCGGAGACACTCTTCAAAAATGGAAAGGGCATCTCCCCACGGCCCCTCTGGTTCAGGGGCACTACCCCCCACATGTGTTCGGCCCCCTCTTCCTGGGTGCTACGAGGGCGGGGACTGGGTCTGTTTCTTACGTGTGATGATCCCAGGACCAAACGGCAGGCCGTGAGCATTACTGAATCAGTGAATGAAATTTCAATTACTACCCGTTACGTCAGGATAAAGTACAATTCTCTCAAAAAGGCCCCTTTTAGGAGTTCCCGTTGTGGTGCAGTGGTTAACGAATCCGACTAGGAACCATGAGGTTGCGGGTTCGGTCCCTGCCCTTGCTCAGTGGGTTAACGATCCGGCGTTGCTGTGAGCTATGGTGTAGGTTGCAGACGCGGCTCGGATCCCGAGTTGCTGTGGTTCTGGCGTAGGCCGGTGGCTACAGCTCCGATTCGACCCCTAGCCTGGGAACCTCCCATATGCCTCGGGAGCGGCCCAAGAAATAGCAACAACAAAAAGACAAAAAAAAAAAAGGCCCCTTTTAGCAGTTCCCTCGAGGCTCAGTGGGTTAAGGATTAGGAGTTGTCACTGCTGTGGCTCTGGTTACAGCCGTGGTTTGGGTTCAATCCCTGGCCTGGGAACTTTTGCATGCTGCAGGTGCAGTCAGAAAAAAAAAGTGGGGGGGGGGCCTTTTTTAACCTGACTCTGCCACCTCTCCACCCATGTCTTTGGCTCGCTCATTCTAATCGACCTGCAGGTTCCCAAAGGTCCCTCGTCTCTGCACAGGTGTCTGGAGTGCTCTTCTCACCGGTTTTTCTTTCTGACCAACTCCTGCAATCTTCAACTCAATCAAGCTCAAGTGTGACCTCCATGGCTTCCATCTCACCCCCAATCTGTGCCCAGCAGAACAGTTGTTGTTTGATTACTTCCTACAATCAAGCGTTAGTTTACTGAACTCTGCCAGTCAGCGAGGTCCTTAAAAATGAGCTCACCAGAGAGACTCCAAAAAGAAGCAAAATCAGCAGAGCGAGGGAGGAGGCACTAAGGAACCTCAGGTACAAGCCGACCAAAAGCTGAGCCTGGAGACCTCGGGGAGCCCTTGGTGGGAGGCAGGCATGGCCCCGCTGCGCCAGCTCCACGGCCATCATGGGGAAGATGCTGCGCTGTCACCGAGCACGGACCGCGTGCTGTACTCGGACTGTCCTCTCCTGGAGGGGGCTGAGGCCACACCTCTTCGTTCCAGTTATTTTCAAGGCAAATTTACTGGAGCCCCTGGAGGGACTACCCTGAGGGTGGGCGTGGGAGTCTCAGAGATGGGAAGGTAAACAGGTAGGATAAGGGTTTATCTTATTTATCGGCTTAGTAACTGCTCATTTACTTGCTTAATAACCTGGGTTTCTTTCTTTCTTTCTTTTTTTAATGGCCACACCCACAGCACATGGAAGTTCCTGGGCCAGGGACTGAATGTGAGCCACAGCTGTGACCTGAGCTGTTGCACAGACAATGCCGTAACTTAACTCCCTGTGCCACAGCGGGAACTCCAATAACCTGGGTTTCTATATAAGGTTGTCACAGAAGAAGTTTGAAAACCATTGCCTTATCTGGGTTCTTCTTCTATGGGTAATAACTCCGAAGGCAAAGAGAAGAGTGCTGTCCCACAGCGCCCCCAGTCGCCCCTCCAGCTGGGACCATTGCTGGCCTTGGGACGCTGTGTACCCAAACCCAGCCTGTTACCTTTGTTGTCGGCAGCAATGAAGCCAAGGATGTTTTCATGGCGCAGCATGACCGTCTGGTATATCTCTGCTTCCCGGAACCAAGACCGCTCTTCGCGAGAGGAGAATATTTTCACAGCCACGTCGCCACCCCTCCAGCGGCCACGCCACACTTCTCCAAAGCGGCCCTTGCCAATAATCTCCTGCAAAACGATGGTTCGGGCCACTGTGCGCTGGACAAAAAGGGGTAACCCTATGGACCAGAGAATGGAAAGAAAGATGACACTGTGTGTCTGCTGAACTCCGCAACCCCCTCTCTCAGCACCACTCTGGAAGAGCCCTCACCCCATTCCACACTTGGCCTCTGACCATGGAGGGCTGTGGCGGCCCCTGCACCGTCCGGCTAATCCACAGAGGGCTAAGCTGGGCAGCACTGCGAGTAAGTGAACACGGAAGGGGAAATGCATGCAACTCGCTGTTCCTCCTCTAGGCAAGTTCTCCTGGTAGGTACGGTGGAGAGATCTGAATATAAATGTCGGACCGATTTAGCAACTCTCCAGCCAGCCTCTTGGGGGCCAATCCACCCAGGGCTGCTGTCTGTGGAAGAGGAACGTGGGGGATTGAAGGCTGGGAGCCACCTCCTGGCCGTTCCAGTCACTAGCCACAAGAGGGCAGTGCTGCGCGGCCCATGGCAAAGCCCACGGTGGTCAGGGCCTGCCCACCTCTCTCCAGAGAGCTCCAAGCTCTGCTCTGGTGGGCACTCCAGATGCAGAACCGGGTGGGAACTACCCGTGCTTGTTCCAAGATTAACTTTACTGTCTTTAAAGGACTCGTTTGTTGGCCTCATTTGACTCACGCAGTGTCTCCCTGGCCAGCCAATCACCCCACCACGACTGTGACCTGTCTCCTTCTCTCTGACCAAATGAACAAATGTGTTATTAGCTCCGAAGTTGCTTGCTGTATGCCACCGTGCATGAGGCACTATGCTAAGGGTTTGCATAAGTTATTTCATTTCCTCACAACCACCTAAAGGGTAGGTATTGTTATCCTCCCCATTGTACGAAGGAAAAAAACTAAGGTGCCAGGGGGAGGGTTAAGTCATTCATTCACACAAGCCATAAACTGCAGGGCGGGGAGTCAGGTCCAGGCCTGACTCCCAGCTTTACGATTTTAACCGCGGCAGCATACCACCCCGAGTGTTTCCCAGTGCGGCCCTCTCCTCCTCATGCCCTGGACGCCTGACCTAGTTCTGGTCTTTCGGTCTCTCTGCCTCCCATCCCATGGGCTCCCACCCTGCCCTCCCTAGAGGGGGCTGGTAAATGAGTGAACCCCCCACTACACCACTGCCAGAACTGCTTCTGCACGAAGACACGGGCACTGATTTTCTCACACGGAGGCCTGGTAGATGCCTCCAGCTCCCTAGGTAAAGCAGGACCCCCAGTGCTTCCACCCGGGCAGCCTGCTCCTGCTCTGGCGTGGGCACAACACGCGGGCCTCTTGTCGCTCCCTAAACACTCGGTGAACGTTTTCATGCCTTTTGTCCTTCTGCCCAAGGGTTCTTCCTTGGTTTGGAATGTTCCCTGCCCTTTCCGCTCTCAAGACTTCTAACGAAGTCTTCGAGACCCCTTTCGCCACAACCTCCTCTGAGGCCCTTCCCCTCTCTGCCCGGCTCTTCTGTCCAACGCTGGCTCTTTCTCTTCTCGCCTACCCTGGGTCGTCCAGAGGGCATTCACCACGCACTTGCTCGTGCAAACTAAAAGTCCCACAAGCGGTGAGGACTGATTTAAGTCCACAGAATGCAAACTCCCAACATCTTGGAAGCTCTGCATATTCTGAATTCAGAATGAACTAAACTACCCAGAGAGAAAAAGTCTTGAATAGTTTTACTCCAAATGACCAGGTAACTGCCCTGGACCTCTCCTAGACTCAGCTAATCCTGATCTTAAAAAAGACTCTGAAAAACCCAAGCTACCCTCCTCCAGCAGCAGCAAATCAACTCACTGTGTCAGTCAGTTCTAACCACTGCCCTACCCTCTTTCAGCAAAGAACAAGCCATATATTTTCTCTTGTCCTAAAAATATGCAGCTTTTAAATATATCCATCATTTTGGCACTCTCTACTGCAGAGCTTAATAAAGGCAAAACCACGGAAATTCAGGAGATGTCAGGCCCCAAAGTATTCCTGCGCTCAAGGAGGGGTGTCTGGCCCTGACTGGTGGCGTAAGTTCCCTACAGAAGGGTCTCGTCATGTGGCGAGAAAACACACATAAACACACAACCCTCACAAGTCCCATCCTGCATGTTTCAGTTAGGAGGACAACAGCGACCTGGGCAGACGACGTTTCCTACGGGAACGGAATCTCACTGTCACAAAAATAATTGTTTATCTTCAAAAAAGACTCTTTAGCTAGCTGGGCTCTAACCTGAAACCGGAAGAACCCAGCCCCCTTCATCCAAAGGTCGAGTCTCAAGAGAGGGCCACCTAAGAAAGGCTCGCTTACCAAGAAGAAGCCCGGAAGCAGTGCTCTCGCCCTGCTGGAAGCCCCCGCTGCCTTTATTTTAACTGCCACCAAAACCCCTTGGGCAACCGGTACAAGTCAATGATTCACCCAGCCTGGCTTTCTCGGCTTTACTCGGTGTCCTTAAACTCCCCTTGCGGTTGCTCGCAGATCAATGATTAGCTGCCACCACCTCACAGGAACCCGGCACACTCCTGTTTCTCAAAAGGGGCCCTAAAGCTGAGCACTCCGCTGCTCAGGTGGAACCAGGCGCATTTTAATAGCTGTACGGCTCTAAGACCTGAAGAGCGGCAGGGACTCCGGAATGGAGAGGCTTGCACCTGACCTTTGGAATTCCAGAGAGTGAACGATTTTCCGTGAACCCACTCTCTTCTCTTATTCCGTGTCAGACTCCGAAAGTGGGGGAACTATGACACCAAAAGGCCAGCCTTCTTCTGGAAGGCTCCATCCTGCTGGCAGGCAGTGATGAAGGGTAACGACAGACTCGAGCGAGGCCTGAAGCCGCGTGTACCTGAGCCCGACCCCGACGTGGAGAGGTCGTAGACGAGGTCCTGGAGCGTCTTGTCCTTGGAGAGACACATCTCACACGAGGGGTCCTCCATGTCCAGCCTCTGGCGGTTGTGATAGACTCGCTGATGGTAGTTAATGACAAGGAAGACGATGATGATGATGAGAAACAGGAGGAACACTGGGCCAGCAATAATGCCCACCAGCTCCACGGGGCCCCACATGGAGGGGTGCTCAGGCTCCTTGAGGTGACCTGGGGCAGGTGAGAGAGGAGAGGGAAAGAAGAGAGTGAAGACGAGGGAACGCTGCGGCCTCCTCTACCCCGGATCCCCCCCACCTCCTCTCTGCGTTCACAGTGCCCTTGACCCCGCTGGTCGTACGGGGCGAGTCTGTCTGCCTGGGCGCTCTCAGATGCCGGCCGCTCCCGTCAGGGCACCCTCTGCGGGTCAGGCCCACCACCCGCTCTGTCCTTTCAGTGTTTCTCAGTGCCCTTCTGGCCTCCGCGCCCCAGGCCCCCGCCAGGTCCTGCTCCTCTGCCTGCCATCTCGCGCCTGCTCCTCCGTCTCCCAGTGACACCTCCTAAACGGCGGTGCCTGGTACTCCTCAGCCTTGGTCACTGTCCTTTCCAGCTCTAGTCCCCCTGCCAGTCTGCCGCCACCATCATACCAGAAGCTCCCTTCACGTGGCCGAGGGGCCGCCTCCTCTGGGATCAGCCCCAGACCCTCCCGCGGGGACCCCTGCCTGGCTCTCCCACGCCTGGCCTGCTGCCCGGGGCGGCTCGGCCACTGCCCAAGACGCAGCTTGCACCCCTGCGCCTCACTCGACAATCCGACTCCCCCATCCTCGCATCTACAAACTGGACTGGGAGGAATCCCAGCCCGTGTCACCTCTGGGCGCATCCCAAGGGCACCTTTACCTATCAGCAAACAGAGGGAAGGGGGCGGAATAGAGAAGGACGAAACGAGGGGGAGCCCTACCTCCATGGCGCGCCAATAGTCCAACAAGGGTGTCCACTCACCGCTGGGCACCCTCAGGTCGATCTTGTTGCAGAAGTCGGTGTAGCAGCAGTGCGTGTTGCGCAGGTCCTCAGAGCTCAGGCAGTAGAAGGGCTTCCCAGCGGGGACCAGCTCCACCTTGGGGATGCAGGTGCGCACATGGTGCTCCATCCCGTCCAGGTTGAAAATGGAAACCATGCAGGCCCCATCCGTCTCACACGTGTAGTTGGCCTGGAGGCAGCTGGTGCAGGCACAGAGCAGAGCTGCGGCAAAGTGGGGAGGGGACACTGACATCACCGCGAGCTCTCATCCCAGGTGCTCTCCCGACTTAGACGACAACCTCCTAGCCGGCCTGAGGCTCCAAAGTGTGGCGCTTGGGAGTTCCCGTCCTGGTGCAGCAGAAATGAATCCAACTAATATCCATGAGGATGTGGGCTCAATCCCTGTGCTCGCTCAGTGGGTTAAGGGTCCGGGGTTGCCGTGGCTGTGGTGTAGGCTGGCAGCTGTAGCTCGGATTTGACCCCAGCCTGGGAACCTTCATACGCTGCGGGTGCAGCCCTAATAAAGCAAAACAAAAACAAAACAAAAAAGCAAAATGCAGCACTTTTAAGAGAGATGGTGCCAGAATGATGATATCATCAACGGGGGCCTACCCTTTCCACCTGTTTATTCAGCTCTCAACCAAGGCTTTCTGGGCGCCATCATTTTCCTCTTAGGGTTCTAGTTTATGCCTACGAGAAACAGAGAAACTGCCTTTTTATCTCTGCTTTGGACTTAGACTTAATTTTTTTTTTTTTTTGGTCTTTTTAAGGCCGCACCCACGGCATACGGAAGTTCCCAAGCCAGGGGTCGAATCGGAGCTGTAGTCATCAGCCTACGCCATAGCCACAGCTCACAGCAGCACCAGAACCTTAATCCACTGGGCGAGCCCAGGGATCAAACCCATGTTCTCATGGATACCAGTCAGGTTCATTACCGCTGAGCCACATTGGGAACTCCAAGACTTAGACTTAATTTTTTAAAAAGTGTTTTATGGGAGTTCCCAGTGTGGCTCAGTGGAAACGAATCTGACTAGTGTCCATCAGGACACAGGTTCGATCCCCGGCTTTGCTCAGTGGATTAAGGACCCAGCATTGCTGTGAGCTGTGCTGTAGGTTGCAACTCGGCTTGGATCCTGCATTGCTGTGGTTGTGGTGTAGGCCAGTGGCTACAGCTCCAAGGGGACCCCCAGGCTGGGAACCTCCATGTGCTGTGGGTGCGGCCCCTAAAATGGGGAAAAAATAACGTTTTGTGGCTAGGAAAGAGGTTTTCCTTTAGATGTAGATGTCTGAGGGTCAGAGGAAGGCACCTTCCCTTTGGAGACTGGAGGACCCCACCTCCCATGCTCTATCCACCACCCAGGGTTCCCTAGAGCCATCATCAACCCCATCTCCTTTCTCTGCACCGGGAACGCCCACAGCTTCCTGAATGCAGTGTGAGTGCTCTTACACATGGTTTTGCTGCAATGCTTTTTTTCCTGGCTAATTCTTACAAGTTCTTTAAAATCTGGCTTCAACGTCACTTCCTTTGGAAGCTTCTCCCGACTAGTGCAACATCCTCCCCTCCCTTTAGTCCCCAGCACGTGCCCTTCTCAAGAGGGGCACAAGGAACGCCGGCCAAAGAAGAAAATACCAGTGCCCGCCTCCTAAAGTCATGGTGAGGATTAAATGAGTTAATGCAGAAAAAGTGCTCAATAAATGTCACTCAGCTCTGAAAGGCCCCTGGATATCATTTTTTCTTCTCCCCGGGGGCCGCTACCGCCGCATATGGAGGTTCCCAGGCTAGGGGTCGAACTGGAGCTGTAGCCAGAGCCACAGCAACGCCAGATCCGAGCTACCTCTTCGACCCACACCACAGCTCACAACAACGCCAGATCCTTACCCCACTGAGCGAGGCCAGGGATCGAACCTGCATCCTCATGATTGCTGGTCAGATTCATTAACCACTGAACCACGACAGGAACTTCCAGATTATCACTTTCAAAAGTGTAATATACATATTTTTTCAAATCGGTAGTGCACTCAATCAGCTCTGGGACTAATGAGTATGACTGGGTGTGTTTATCCCTAAGTGTGCCCTGTTGACAGGAAATTACTGTAAATGAATTTGGTGCCTCTGAAAGCCAGTTGGGCAGCCCTGGAATCTGCGATCCTTTATTTATCCATCTAACAAGAATAGCACAGACAGCAGCAGTCAGTTCTCCCCAGCACTGTCTCCCAGAAGCCTAACCTAGCCCTGACCCCTTGGGATGGGCAGGGGGCGGCTCGAGCCCCTGGGACACTGAGGTTGGGACTCGCCCATCAGGGGTGCGGGTGGCAGGGCCCACCCGAGTCCCCCACTGGACACGAAGTGAATACTTTCTGGATAACAAGAGGGAACATATTCAAACTATGGCCCCCGGAGAAGAGGCATTTATGACCAGTCCTGTGAAAAACTAGCTTGTTGTAACTCACCCCTTTCGGCTGTAAACAGTCTATCTTTGTCTCTTCCTCCAAAACACTGGAGGGCATCTCTTGGCTTTTCAAATCCCAAAACTGATTCCCAGTATCTCAGGGTCCAAGCGCTCCTTCCCCAGGCTTTCTATAAATGACACGGTCCTTGCCAGCCCCAGCAGGGAAGCAAGGGAGGGCGGGCACGGACAGGTAAGCGGGCAGTGTGGATCTTCACGGCCTGGCCTGTGGGATTGTTTTTCGTGGCGTTTGATCAGAGCCCTTTCTTCTGGGAGAAATTCCAAAACACGCCGCTACCTGCTGAAGGGCTTGGGTCGTGTTATATTTTCAAGGCACGAAGTTTAAAGCAGGCATCCTTTAGATGAGGACGCCAATCGTAAAAGGAATTTTAAAAGTAAATTTAATCCTAAACTTCAATTCCGACCCTTTTAGATGCAAGAGAGACCACGGACCCTCCTGGTTCTCCCCCAGTCCCCTTGTTTGCCCCCTCCCGGATTCCTTTGCTGACGCTAATTTACCTCGGAGGCCCTCAGAACCCTCCACCCAGACCTCCTGGTGCACCGCACGCTGCCGTCCTGCCTGCGCATCCGCGAAGCCCATTCCTCTCCCGGAGTCGGAGTCGGTGGGGACATTCAGGCACAAAAGGGGTCCCCGCAATGCACGCACCCTGCCGTCCAGGGACAAGAACAGCCTGGGGCTATTTTGGGAAGTGAGGAGGGAAAGCGGCCGCCTCCCCAGCCTCCCGGAGGGCTATTCTGAGCACAGTGGGACTCTCGGGCCAGACCCGCGGCCGCCTCTGGAAAAGACGCTCCCTCCTGGGTCGGTCCGTCAGCAGCAGGCGAAGCAGAGCCTCTGCTTCCAGACGCTTACTCTCCTTTCCCCGGTTCACGGCCTCTTTCACAGTGATTCATTCCGGAGAACGAGCACACCCACACGTGGCTCATTATTTTTGGGAAGTACTTAAACAATCTTGGTGTAAGACAGGAAAGAACAAAAGTGGTGAAATCTATGCTAGACGGGACGAAGAACGGAACTGGGAGCAGGGCCATGTGGCTTTGTGATAAGGGGCTGGGCAAGTCCCTGAATCTCTCCGGGCCGGGGCCGCCCAACCAGAAAATACCATTTCTGTGACAGAGACGGCATGAAGATTAGCCCACAGCTGCTGAGGGCTGCGGGTCCTCCCAGAAAGCTGCTGCCTGCACACATCTGCGCACATCTACGCGCTGACGGAGTGAGCGAGGGGTCTGAAAACGAGGCGACTCTGAGATCCCCGTCACCGCGGCCCACACCCGCCAGGGGTTTCAGTTACCATCACCAGCGCCACGGCAGGGGATCCGGGCAGGCACAGGTCACACAGACCCAAGGCTCAAATACCAGCTCTCGAATTAGTCACATGACCTTGAGCAAGTTAGTAAGCACCCAGCACCCCAGTCTCCTAGTCGGGAAGGCGGGACTGTTATTCACTTCACAGAACTACGTGGGAATCACACGAAATAGTGTATTTTCAAAGTGCTTAGCAAATAGATGCTCAGTGAATTTTACTCCCTCCTCCCCGCGCAAAACTCAAGTAAACACATCCGTGAACAATGTGTCTCTTAACCACGAACTAGGAAGCGCCAAGTTGCAGCATGACCGCAGCAAGGACCTGCCGTTTGGGTCTCAGCTCTGCCAGTAACTAGTTGCGTGGTTTGGGGCAAGTCACTTAACCTTCCTGAACCGCATTTTCCTCACGATTACCCAGAAAGGAGGGGCTCCACCAGACGACCTCCAAAATCCTCCAGCTGGAATCTGAGGCTAGTTTGTTTTTAAATTCACACAATTTGGACCACTGATCCAACCCTGGGAAGTTCTGCTTTAATTTCATACACCTTCCCGTGAACTTTAAAGACAGACCAGTCTTTGAAAAGATTTTTTATATTCGTTTCCATTATGGTTTAGCACAGGGTACTGACTATAGTTCCCTGTACTATACAGTAGGAGCTCGTGGCTTTATCCACCCTGCATATAACAGCTTACATCTGCTAACCCCAACCTCCCCATCCCTCGCTCCTCCACCCCCTCTCCCCTTGGTGGCAACCACATGTCTCTTCTCTATAAAAGACAGACTAGTATTTAAATTGTCTTCTGTTAATATTCATTTTTCACTGAAACAAAGCAAGTGATAATAAAATTAGAAAAACATCTGAATTTACTCAAACTTTACTAGTACACTAAACCCCAAACCTAATTTTGATTTCTTTGGAAAGCTAAATCTCGATTAATGATAACAGCTCTTCATCATCTGTTTCCTAGTGACTCATCAGGTTAAATCAGCCTACACACGCACACGCGTGTACGTAAATAATACACACCTAAAAAACTCTCCGTGTTCCATGACCAAAGAGCTACGTAGTAGAAACGACACAATTAGATAAAGCAATCATGGAGGAGTAACAAAACCCATCTACACAAAAGCAGGTTAAAAGCGGTCAGAATGAAATTCCCCCTGGCACAGCACTTCGTTACCAACAAGGTAGTCAAGCCGAAACTAAAGACCTCTTGGCAGGATCTGAACACGGTTTCAAACTATGATTGGAAGGTGGTCTGTGGCAGGATGTCAAAGGCAATCTGATTTGTGAGCGAGGCTGTGTGGGGAGGAAAGCCGGCAAAGTCCCAACCCGGGCAGACTGTGCAGCTGCACGTCACAGAGGCACCAGCCGCTGGGTCTGAGCAAAGACGGCCCCAGCACAGGCCAGGCCCAGGGTCAGGGGCTCCCTCTCCTACCCATGGCACACTCTGGGAGGACACTCAGCCAGGCTGCTGCTCACTGGAAATTCCCAAGAAGCACCATACGGGGCTAAACTCACAGCCACTCAGCCCACATCACCAGGGACGGGGTGTGGGAGAGGGCAGGGCGGGGGCACCGACCTCGAAAGATAAGAGGCACGCTGCAAACATCCACTTATCTGTCCTGGGAGATGAAGGTCCACCAGGGTTTTTAAAGCTACAGCACCTGTGATTTTAGCTTCAATGCTCCTTTGGGATGGTAAGTTTCATTTTAGCTTCAAAGCTCCTGTTTAAGGGACACTAATCCTGCCTCTTCCAAGCTTCACTGGGCAACCTTCTAGTCCTATAGAATCAGATTCGGTGCCCAAATCCACCTGTGCCACCCATACTCTTCATGATGCTACAACTTGATCATACACTGCCTCTGAGCACTCATCCTTCCAGATGACAGCATCCATCAGATGGACCAAACTGATAAGAAGCGCCTACTACAAGGCTGGCAGCTACAGCTCCGATTAGACCCCTAGCCTGGGAACCTCCATATGCCGTGGGAGCGGCCCAAGAAATGGCAAAAAGACAAAAAAAAAAAAAAAGCCTACTACAACACACGATTATTTAAATCATTCTTTCTTGGACCTTATCCAAACTCCCTACAGCTTCCTTAGGAGAGAACAAAGACCACAACTACACAACTCTGTGATCCTCAAGAGCCAAGATGATCTGGGGGGCGGGGATGGAGAAAAAGAACAAAGCTGGAGGGATCACATTTCCTGGTTTCAAAACTTACTGCAAAGTTACAGTTATCAAAACAGTGTGGTACTGACTTAAGTACAGACTATAAATCAATGGAATAGAATTAAGACTCTAGAAATAAATCACACATCATCAACAACAAGAGTGTCTAAAACATTTTGGGGGCGGAAAGACTAGTCTCTGGCAAATCCACATGCAAAAGAATGAAGTCAGACCTTTACATCACACCACCGGTAAAAATTAAAATAAGTCAAAGGTCCAAATAGAAGAGCTAAAATTTATATGCTAAAACTTAAAAATTTTTTATTTTTATTTATCTATCTGTCTGCCTATTAATTTTTAGGGCTGCAACTATGGCACATGAAAGTTCCTAGGCTAGGGATCAAATTGGAGCTGCAGCCGCCAGCCGACACCACAGCAATGCCGGATCTGAGCCATATCTGTGACCTACTCTGTAGCCTGTGGCAACACTGGATCCTTAACCCACTGAGCAAGGCGAGGGATGGAACCGACATCCTCACAGAGACTACATCAGTTCTTAAGCCACCAAGCCACAGCGGGAACAGCAAAACTTCTAAAACTTTTAAAATGAAAATATGGTTAAATCTTCATGACACTGGATATGGCAATGGCCTCCCAGATATCATTACACCCAAAACACAAGCAACAAAAGAAAGACAAATGGATTGGCCTTCCTCAGAATCAAAACCTTTGGCGCCTCAAACGACAACATCAAGAGAGTGAAAAGAGAAACTCAAGAATGGGGGGAGTTCCCGTCGTGGCGCAGTGGTTAACGAATCCGACTAGGAACCATGAGGTGGTGGGTTCGGTCCCTGCCCTTGCTCAGTGGGTTAACGATCCGGCGTTGCCGTGAGCTGTGGTGTAGGTTGCAGACGAGGCTCGGATCCCGCGTTGCTGTGGCTCTGGCGTAGGCCGGTGGCTCCAGCTCCGATTTGACCCCTAGCCTGGGAACCTCCATATGCCTCGGGAGGGGCCCAAGAAATAGCAACAACAACAACAAAAAAAAAGACAAAAGACATAAAAAAAAAAGAAACTCAAGAATGGGAGAAAATATTTGTGAATCATGTGTCTCATAATGAACTTGTATCCAAAATATGTAAAGAACTCTTAAAACTCAACAAAAAATAATTCGTAAATGGGCACAGGACTGGAAGAGACTTTCCTCCAAAGACAGACAGGTAACTGACGAGTTCATGGAAAGATGTGCAACATCATCTCAAACACAAATGCATTTCACATTCAAACCTAAACCAAAACCACAATGAGATACCACTTCAAACCCGCCAGGATGGCCATAAGAAAGTGTGAGGGCAGGCGCAGAGGAAACCGAAACCCTCACACACTGCCAGGAGGATCACAAAACAGTGCAGCTGCTGTGGAAAATGGTGTGATGGTGCCTCAGTGAGTCCACACTGAATTTCCAGATAACTCAGCAATACCACTCCTAGACAGATAGCCGCAAGATTAAAAACAAGTGTTCTCACAAAAACTGGTACATGAAATGGTCCTAACAGCACTATTCACAACAGTCAAAAGGTGGAAACACCTGGAAGCCCCCGAAACGAAGAATGGATAAACAAAATGTGGTATATTCACATGATGGAGTACTATTCAGCTATAAAAAGGAATAAACTACTGAAAACATGTTAATGCAAGAAGCCACATACTGTATGATTCCACTTATATTAAATAGGCAGGAAGCGTATGAGTGGTTGCTAGGGGCTGGGGCGAGGGGAAGATGGGGAATACAGCTTAACTAGCAGGTTACTGTGATTCCTTCAGGGTAATGAAAGAGTTCTGGAACCAGGCAGTGGTGACGGGCTGCACAACCTTATGAGGGTACTTAAGCCCACTCAATTTTATACTTTAAAATGGTTAGAAACAGGACGTGCTCTGCTACAGACGGTTTTTTACTGCAATTTAAAGAATACCATAAACCTCTGTAAAATATGTATAATATAATCTCAACGACAAAACCAAAACACCAACAATCCAACACAGTGCATCCAAAATAAATAAATAAATAAATAAATAAATAAATAAATAAATAAATAAATAAATAAAAATGGAGGAACAGTGAGTGTGGTTCCAACTGTGCTTCTTCCCGAGTCCCGAGGCCCTCAGAGATGCCCCAGGAGCCTCTGAACTCCTCCAGGGAACCAGTGTCCTCTTCCTCTTCAGTTTCTTACTGTGTCTAGCACAGTGCCCGGCAAGCAGCCCTGTGCTTAATAAATCTCACTCAACAGAGCTCAGCCTCGTACTCTGAGAGGGAAGTGGGGCTCTGCTTTTAACTGTTTTACATACGTTTCTACATTTTCATTTTAAAAAAGGTTCCACTGCTTTCAAAAGACAAAAAGAAAAAAGCTGTTAGTAACCACTGGTCTCGACAACTGCCAAAATGTTTATGAACCCCTGCCTCGGGTTAAAAGCTGAGGTGTCTGGCACTAAACCATCACATGGCAGAGAGAGGTAAAGCTTGTGTCCCGGGGAGGGGAGAAGGCTTCGGGGAGGCTTCGAGACTGGCACTGGCAGGCAGAAGAGTCCTGCTGCACTAAAATAAAGCCATCAGATGCTATTGGTAACAAAGACTCAAGTTACCTTTCCACCTTTTCACAATCATCAAAATCAGATTGTAAAAAATATGCCCACACAAAACAAAACAAAAACTCTCAAGTACCCAAGAATCATAATAAAGTCAAATTTTACTTGTGTAGTTGGTGATACATAACCCCCCCCCCCCCCCCCCAGAGTGTACTGGTCAAAAGCACTTATGAAAAAAAACCATACACAACTGACTTAGTAAAGGAAGCTATTTGTATGAGGAGGAAGAAAAGCCGCACAGACTTAACAATAAGACATTTGATAAGCTTGGTATTTAATTCCAATCTGGGAAAAGGTCTCGGAGTGGGGTTTGCATAAGAGAAAGGTGTTTGAAAAGCCAGCGCCACACTGTATCTATTCTACAAACTGCCTTTCTGACATTCTACTCAGAGACAAACCCAACCCCAGAGAGCTGTTGAAACAAGTTCACCCTTAAGCCTCAGGTCTAGAGAATGAAAGCTTTGTTCTCGCTCAAAAGAGACGTTTGATGTTTATGCTAAGGAGACCTGTCATTGCGACTTAATTTATGGCTGACTGTAAATGCCTGAGTATCTAGCAAGGGCCCACCTGCTGCCCAGGACAATGTCAAGGTAAAAGTGGAAGGAGTGGCATCATTCTGACAGGCAATGCCCAGAGTTCCCGGGACCTAAGGGTACAGACTTGGCCGTCACATTTAGACTGTCTACTAGTGACTTGGTATTTCCCCTTTACTGACAAGTTTATGTTGACATGTAAAACCATTCTGTTTTCTTTCTTTGTGGCATTGAAGCAGACACACTCGTAGCTCATTAGAACAGGAGAGGGTATTTATCAGTGGCATTTGGTATTTGCTTCCTGACCTACTTACTATCTTATGGATGTGTGGAGAGGTGACAGTGTACATCGCGGTTTTGAGTGAGAAGAGGGATAGGAATGGTTGTTTCAGGCAACTGGGACAATGAGGGAAGAAAAAATGAGGGCTGAGAATAAAACTAATGAGGTTGAGATCAAGCGCATCTGGCTGGAATAAGATGGGTAGGTGGCAGAACAAACAGAGTGGAATAAACAGAGATGAAAGAAGTGAGGGAGCCAGTGAGATTATGATGTTCTAAGTAACTCACAAATGTTTGTAGCATTTTGGAGAGACTGGGATAAAAACTGTATACACAGGAGATAATACAATTACAGCAGAGCAGAATTGCAATGATTTACCTAGGATTTTGCTGAGAGGATGGAAAAGAAATTAAATTTATTAAGTACTTAAAATACACAAGGCTCTGTGATAGGACAAAGACACATAAAGAAAAATAAGACAGCTCCAATCATCAATTTTGGGGGCGCAGAGGGTGGGAGAGTGGGAGCAGCAGAAAACTATAAACCACTGTGAACCCCTATATCACTGACATGGACCAAAGAGAAACACAGAGAGGATGAAACCACTGGCTGGGGAACGGCAGGTGGACAAGGGGGGGTGTCCCCACACTGGAGGATGCTGGATTTGGCTAAGAGAAGGCCAAGACCACGAAGAGCACCAGGCCTGTTAGGTCCATGGTAAATGGACAGAGGCAACAACAACGCCACGGTTCCAGCCAGAGACAAGGGCAGTGAGACCAGGCCAGACTGGATGGATTGTGATGCCAGGCTAGGAGTCTGGAGGTGATCCTGAGGCCACATAAAATTGACATAGAAGGTGCACTTTCCAAAGTTAAATCCAGCGGTAGGACAGAGGACAAGTGAGAGACTGGAGGCAGAGGCTGGTTAGAAAACGACTTTAATCGTCGTCCCTGGACACAGCACAGTCTTTAGAGCACACACTTTGGAGTCAGACAGACTTCAGGCCCTCTGCTTAACCTCTCTGTGCCCCAGTTTTCTCATCTATACAATAAATGGGGATACGAGGGCCTCAGAGAACAGCTGGACAGAGTAACACAAATGCTCAGTGTAACATGGAGAAGACAGCACACACTCCCTAAATCGGATCCTTTTATTACTGCTGTCATCCTAGTGAATGAGAAGGGTCTGAGGGCTCTGTAGTTTTACTGTTGTTCTAACAAGCAGAAGTCAATTTGTGTGTAAACTTCTCAACAGCAAGGACAGCGTCTTCCCTCGGTATCCCTTTCAACTTTCAGCTTGCTCCGGGATGTGAGGAAGGAACACTGACTGAATACGATCAAAGCTTATCTATTACAAGTATAGCATGTAATATACAAACATACACCAAGACAATATATGAAGATCTGGGGCAAGGCAGGCGGGTTCAACACAAACACTTTGCTTCAATTTACAGATTCCTCAACTCAAACCATCAAAATCATCTAAAAAAACTCATCTCCAAAGCACCCACAATCTCCTCTCTGCTCCAAACATGCACTGCTATCTAGGAAGAGGTCACAGGCAGTAGGGGAAGGCCATGTGTGGTCAAAGGACTTCTTTCCACATGCAGGGTCCAGCCACGGAAAGGCAGGGAACCAGGACTCCAGGAGCCTCAGGCCTCTCCCGTCTTCCTTTCCCTCCCATCACCATCTGACTCACCACCCCCACACATCTTTTAAAACAACACCTGTTTACTATTTCAGTTTCTGCAGGTCAGAAGTCGAAGCATAGCATGACTGATGTTGGCTGGGGCGGCTTTCTCATCTAGGGCTGGGACCTCTTTCAAGCTCACTCACTGCTGGCAAATTCCAATGCCTTGTGGATGAAGGATGAGCCCCCCCCCCCCCCCCCCCCGTTTCTCTCCTCGCTGATGGCCAGGGACCACCCTCAGCTCCCTGAAATGGCCTGCAGTCCCTGGCCACATGGCTCCCATGGGCAGTTCACACATGGATGTTTACTTTCTTCCAAGCCAGCTGGAGCACCTCTGCCTTCCTCTTCTGTGATCAGCTGGGAAAACACTCTGCTTTCAAAGGGCCGGCATGATTAGGTCAGGTCCACCATGATCGCCTCCCTGTTCTGAAGGTCAACTGATTCAATCCCTTCATAATACAGCTGACCCTTGAACAACTCAGGGGTTAGGGGTGCCGACCGCCACAGAGTCAAAAACCCTCGGATAACTTTACGATCATCCCTCTGGATCTGCAGTTGTGCACCCACAGATTCAACCAACCTTGGATCGTATCGTACTGCGGTACTTATTTACTGGAAAAAAATCCAAGTGTAAGTGGACCCGTGTAGTCCAAACCCACGTTGCTCCTGGGTTAACAGTACTACCTGCATTCACATTTGAATGAGTAACTGGGGGAAGGTGTGTGTACACCAAAGACTGGGGATCTTGGGGAGAGGGGAGCAAAATCACCTTGCATTTTATTTCTTTATCGTCTATTTCACCTGCCAAAAAGCAAGCTTCACAAAGGAAAGCATCTTGTCTCCTTTTGTTAGCTGTTGTATCCCCACACCTACAACAGTGCCTGGCATATGGTAGGTGCTCAATAAATGTGTGTGGAAGGAATCTTTAGATCACCACTCTAGTACTCAATGTACACACACACACATCTGTTTAGTTCATTCACAGGCTGGAAACAGGACTTCTAACTGTACACATAAAACTTTTAGTTCAGAGAAACCATTTAGGAGTCCTTGGAATTCCACATGATATAACTTTCTCTCTGCCAGTCACCTGTATGGCTTTAACAAAGAACAGTTGATCCTTCTTATACATGGATTCCTGTGACTCTGCCTACTTGCTAAAACTCATTTGCAACCTCACAATCAATACTCTTAGTGCTTTCATGGTCATACGCAGACATGCACACAGTAGTGAAAATTTTGAGTCACCCAATGCACATGCTCCTGGCTGAGGCTGACAGTCAGCCACACTGTGTCTTCTTGTTTCAGTTCTCGGACTGTCAATATATGTCCTCATGGTATGTTCAGGGCCAGACTTTCTGTCCTTTTGTGTACTTTGTTGATGATTTCACTGTTGAAAATGACCCCTAAGAATAGTGCTCAAAAGCTTCTAGTGTCCCTAAGCCTAGAAGACAGCGATGTGTCTTAGAGGAAATACCTATATTGAACAAGTTTCTTTTTTTTTTCTTTCTTCCTTTTTTTTTTTTTTTTTAAGGGCTATACCCACAGCACATGGAGGTTCCCGGGCTAGGGGTCAAATCGGAGCTGCAGCTGCTGACCTATGCCACAGCCACAGCAACACCAGATCTGAGCTGCATCTGTGACCTACACCACAGCTCACAGCAATGCTGGATCCTTAACCCACGGAGCAAGGCCAGGGATCAAACCTGCATCCTCATGGATACTAGTCAGGTTCATTTCCGATGAGCCACAACGGGAACTCCCTATACTGAATGAGTTTCATTCAGGCATGGATTATAGTGCCCGGAGTTACTGTTAATGACTCAACAATATATATTAAATAAGGGGTCTTTAAACAGAAACATAAACAAAACAAGGTTATGTATTGATCAGCTGATGAAAATATTGCAACCAGCAGCCGCAGGACGCTAACCCTCAGCCTCCCCTAGGAGCCGTGGTTTGGCATGTGCTAATCCAGTGATCCAGGGGACCCTGAAGGACCGTTACCACAAACAAGGCGACCTGACCATTCGCCCCATTTTACAGATGACACCGTGAAGTAGCCGGAGATGCAGACGGGCCGCGCACTCCAGCGCCCCGGCCTGTTTTACGTCCCTTATAGCACTCATAACTGATAACTCGGTTTACTCATTTATTTTCGGTCTGAGCCACAGCAGTCCTAAGTTCCATGAGAGTTGGGGATTTCTGTCCACCTTGCTCCCAGTTACCACCTCGTGCCAAGATCCATTCCAGGAACACCCCAATTGAATAAATAAAGAAACCTCCTGTATGTAATTGAGTAAATATTAGGGCGATTGGTACTTTAAAGGGAAAGGCAGTTACTTCATTATGTTCAATTCAAAATGGTCAGCAAGACGAATGCAGGCTTCGGACTTAGTGGAAAGAGAAGAAAGCCAAAAGGAACACCGAGGGGCCTGAAGTAGTGCTGTCTCTGAAACCCCACGGGCAGCTAAGACTGCCGGGGATGCTAAGGAAGAGAGCGACACTGTGGGACAGTATTTATCCACCACAAGAAGCCAGCGGACAGAGCGCACAGGTGAGAGCAGAGATGGTGCCCGTGGAGGCCCAGGCGGAGGCTGAACCAGGTGAAAGAGAGAGAAGCTGAGAAGAGCAAAGCCCAAGAGTGGGATCGAACCTGGCAACGAGGCCGAGCCCGCAGTGACAGAAATGCAGCCGAGCCTCAGGGACTGCCCGGCACTTCAAAGGTTCGGGCACTCCCGGTCCAGGAGGGACTGACCGGCTCTGGAGGCCCGCAACACTCACAGCACCGGGGGGATGGATGAGCAAGAGGACTCCGGGATTTCCTTCTGATGAATACAGAGGGGAAGAGGAGATAAGACCCTCTTACATCAACTCCCGCTGCAACAGACAAACGGCGCAAGGACTCGAGACAAGAGGCGGGATTCCAGAATGAATGTTCACGGCTGCTCTGAGCAAAAACTGAACAGCAAACAATAAGGATTTCAAAATTAAAACAAAAGAGCCACTTGAGTATTCTAGTCTAACCTTCCAAAAGAAAGATCACAAGCACCACGAACTGAGAATTCCATTCCACCTCAACACCCTGTTCTCCTGAGTTATTATGAGAACAGACTGCGACGCAATTCAACTCCTGTTCCCAAATGCAACAAGCAGCTTCAACAGGACATGCTGGAAGAAGCAGCACGCCTCATCGTCTCCTCGCTTCCTGATTCATATTTTGGTAGCAAGGTTACAATTAGCTCACCGGTGGAGAAGAAACCTATTTATAACACAGCAGTCCACCTGAAAGACACAATCACCTGAAAAGGTTTTTAGAGGAAAATGAAGTGCGGCCGCTTCCTGCACTGACTGCAGATTGCCAAGGTCTGCTCGGATGAAGTCCTCGGTCTAACCTTCCTGTGCTCACAGGCACCGTTCTGGCTACCTCTCAGCCTCCATGTTCTTATGTAACATTTACATAGTGCCATAAACATACCCGGGGTTGCGTAAGAATTAAAACGTTGCCAAACCAATAAAGCCTAAAGCAGGTCACTCCCTCCAGATTGTCTTTGATTTGCACAGGTATGCTGCCTGGTTGACGATGTAAGGGCCTGTCAAGAGACAGAAATTAACTTGAGGAAATCTGACTGGGTGCACAAAAATGCACACAGAAGAGGAAATTAACCACACCGGGACACGTGGCGCTTCTATCAATTGCAAGAGTTAATCTGCCCCGTAAGATAAAAAAGTAACCCAACATTGCCTGTTCACTGAAGTCAGAAACTGTGTCTAAAAATACCTCCCAGCCAACTGGCTATCAGTAAGTCAGTCTCACGAATGTCCCAATAAGAGCCCCACAGACTAGTTCCTTACTTTACGGGGGTGGGGGCACAACAGAAGCAGTCACAGAAAGGTGAAGGGCCTTGTTCAAGGACAACCTGTAAGGGAGCAAAGTTCTGAGGCTGGAAAGCAGCCTCCTCCCTCCATCAGGCTCTAACCTTTAACCAGAGTAGCCATTTTATTGTTTTAATCACCTCTGTCCCAGGAGCTCTTGACAAAACTGATCAGTGAGTCTCCTCTTCTCTGTAAGAGTTCGCGTTCACCATACTTCAAATTCATGTCCACTCAACAAAATTACAAGACTTGGCCTGGAATTACATTTTCAGTCTATTCACAGAAATTTAAAATATTCCTTTCTGAACCTCAAGCATCTCCCTTGTTGCTTTTGTCTTAAGAAATGAATGTCAGGTTCTCTGCTCCTAAATGAGGTTTACATTTTAAAACACTAGCATGAAAACTCCAAAGGCAGGCCTGAAAACATGGTTCACCTGTCAAATGAATGCTGTTTACAACCTGGAACTCACGCTCCTATCACTGGCCTCGTACTGATTCGCTGCGAGCTCACTACTGAACAGACACCTATCCCTTGCTGCCCTCAGGTCCCGTCCAAGCACCCAGCTTCAGGGCTGCCTGGCTTGGCCACTCCTCCGGCCCACCTAGGGAAGCGCCACAGAGGAAGTGCAGGGGAGGGCAGCAATCAAGTTCTTGTTATCGCACAGCCTCTCTTTTCCCAGAACTGATGTTTGACTTGAAGCCTTTTGCAACAGTGGTCTCTGTAACATGCACTATTGGCAACTAGATGTGTCCAGGAAAAAAACTGTAGTGTCTGGCCAAGTTTAAAGGCCTTTGAGAATGTTTGCTGGACACACAACCTAATTTCCAATTTACCAAAAAAAGAAATCAACTCCCTCTTATGACCACCCACCCTCACCCCAACAAACATCCATTTTAGGAAGGTTACCAAAAAAATGAACCCTGCCCCACTCAGAACCAGTTGGATTATCAATTAAACATTCTTAACTAGGCTCACGACAACAAGAAAAAACCCCACCAAACACCACACCAAACCAACAGGGAAATGGCTGTTACAAATCTTGGACCTATTAGGAACAGGATAAAAATTCCTATGGAAGGAGTTTAAAGATTTATACCTACACGTGTAAAATGACAAACCTGAAGGCTTAGTCTCCTTATTAACCACCCTACCAGAGAAATAACATGTTACATACTCCCAAAGCAAGGCCCAGCAAACATTATTCACGAAAACCAGGAACTTACCCTCCCTTTCAGGCCGCGTTCACACACCTTCACCACGTCTATCAGACCCCGCGGCAGCGGCGGTGTGCTACCTATGCCACAGAGTCGCCAGCCCCAGGAACACGCACGAGGTGCTTAACAGAAGCATTAGCCGGTGAACAAAGAGCCCACTGCACAGGCTGCACCACTGGGAACAAATATCAAGGCCGGAGGTAATGAACTTGTTTTTGATACTCCAAAGTGGGATGATGTCTTTGGCTGATGGTCTGGTTTTTAAAAGAAGCCTCAACCCACCGGAGAACCATTATTTTTAGTGGCGAGAAGAGAGCCACAGAACACACACTTGATCTCCTGCTGCTGGAAGGTTAGGGGCTGCTGAGAAGTCAAAGCAGCAGCAGGCTTTGTACATGGGGAGTGAATACAATCTCGATCGTCTCTCCCAGATCCCTCTGTGGGTCAATAATCACTTCAATATAACTGCCAAGTATAACCTTCATCTGCTACCCCAATGCCGACACACATCTGAGACGACTCCCTTCAATTAAATATTTTAGGGTTTCGTCTGCTCGCCTCAGTCCCCTAAGCCTCATAAACAACACACCCAGTGGAGAGTCCCTCGGAAAGGTACCACCTCGGCAGGGAAGGGTGGGGGTGCCATGAGAGAGCAGGAGGCTGTGGGGCTTGGAAGGTAAGGGGTGTGTGAGGGTGGGGGACTGCGTGGGGGGAAGGGCTGGGAAGAGGGATCGTGCGGGAAGGTAAATAAATCCTGACCCAGGGCCGGGAGCCGGTCAGTGGTGGGGTCTTTAAATAATCTTGGGGGTGGGAGGCAGGGTCTAGGATGTCACCTGAAAGGCATCCACAAAGTGATGAACTGAATGGGCCCCCTGGGGTGGGGTGGGCGAGGCGAGGTGGAAAGCAAATACACCTAGATGCAGATTAACCGTTCTGGGGACTAGGTTTCCTAGGGTTAGAGAGATTCCTAAGACAAGCTCCCGAAAGGTTTAGGGGCCTATTCGTCCCATTTCCTCCAAAGAGCTTCCGCGGGGCATGTGTATGGGGGGGGGGGTGGCCCCACTGAACTCAAGGGACTGCGCGAAGGGGAAATGTGACTCGCTTTCCCAGAATATTAGGGAGGAACGAGAGGGAGGGTTAGAGGCACCCCAAGTGCAGGGTCTGAAGGAAGGGTTTGACACCGCTTCCCCTTTCATCCGAGGTGCGCGAGGCTTCTCAACACCGGGATCTCTCGGGGAGCCAAAGACCCCACTGCCCGAGCCCCACAATCTTGGCGGGAGAAAAGGCGCCCCCCAGGAGCATCTGGAGGGAGGGAATGGAGACCCCCGCCCCTGGACATACTGAGGGGCAGAAACGTGGATTTCCAAATCTTGGGGAAGGCACCCGGCACTTCCCATTATGGAACACGGGGGTACTGGGAGCGCGACCCCCGAGAGCTCCTCGAATCGTGTTCCGCCTGGAAGAGGGCTCGGGTCCCCAGGGGACCGGCGTGAGCTCGGTCCCAGCTGGGCAGCCGCGCCTCCGGGGTCCGGGAAAGCCGATTGGGGGTCCCCGCGACTCCCCCGCGCCCCCCGCCCGGCCATATTGTGCGCGTGGGGAGGGGGCGCGCTGTAGCCAGGGGCCGCGGCGCGAGGCCTCGCCCTCGCCCGGCCCTCTCCATCTCGGCCCCCGCCCCCGCCCCGGGACTCACCCTGGATCCCCCGGGGCCCGGACCCTCCGCTGCCGGCGAGCAGGAGGACAACAAGGGGGAAGAAGGAGGAGGCTCCAGCCGACTCCGCCATAGTAACCGCCGCTGCCGCCGCCGCCGCAGCCCAGCAGCGCCCAGCGCGCGCGCGCGCGCCCCCGGCGCCTCCCCTCCTCCCGCGGCCCGGCTCCCGCCTCCCTCTTCTCCGCCCGGCGCCGGCACGTGCGCTCCCGGCGGAGCCGGCGCCGCGGCCGCCGCGCGCGCACCCGAAGGGCGGGGCCGGGTGCGCGCGGGCGCCCGCCTTAAAGGGGAGTGTCTCTGTTAAAGGGGTGGGAGGGGCTCGCGTCTCAGCCAACCTCACCCGTGGGTGCCGAGCCCGGCGCCAAGGAGGCCGAGCCGGACACGCGCCCTCCGCCCAGGCCTACACCCCCTGCAGCGCAGCGTGATCGTGTCGGCACCGACCCCCATCCCCCGCATCGAATGTTCTACGAGTCCCGAGCGGGTTCCCGTTCCCTTCGTCCCTACTGCTTAGCCTCAGGCCCCCATCACGTCCCACTGGGGTCGTCACAACTGTCTCCGAACTGGTCTCCCCGCCCCGTGGGGCCCCCTGCCATCCGCAGGACACACAGACACCTGTGTGATCGAATCGTGGGATGCCCCTTTTCAGAACATACCAGGGCTTTTTAATGACAGTACTCAATCTTGGTAAGAGTGCTGTGTGAGGCACTTCCATTCTGCTGGTAGGTAGAACCCTTTGGTAAGCAATTTGGCATTATGTATCAAATGTCTTAAAATATTCGGATCCCTCTCCCCTGTCTGTCTTCAAGAAACACTAGAGATGAGGACCGATATTTATGAGAAATGTTAACTGGTGCATGTTTATCACTGTAAAAAGCTAAAAACTTAAGTATGCAATAGAAGGCAAATATGGCCTGTCTATATGATGGAGCATTATTTAGTAATTAAAAGTTATGTTTGTAAAAATATGATGTGAGAAAATGTTCAGGAGGTAATGTTAAATGAAAGAGCAAAATACAAAGCTATTTACAGTATTGTTCTAATTTTGTTGATGCTACATCTCTGTTTGGAAAAAAAGGCTGGAAGGAAATAACCCAGTATTATCAGTAGTTATCGCCAGAATAATTTTTTACTTTTTCTTTAAACAGTTTAGTGTTTTCTCAATATTTTACCAATAAGCAGGTGTTACTTTCAAATTTAGAAACTGCTTATAGAAGGTAAACTGAATCACCCATGTCTTTTTGAAAAAGAATTCCTTTTCCCTAGCTTGAAAAAGAGCTTGACTGAGATCACGAAAAGGGCAGGGTTTTTTTTTTTTTTTTTTTTTTCCCCACTGTACAGCATGGGGACCAAGTTACACTTACATGTATACATTTTTTCCCCTCCCTTTGTTCTGTTGCGATATAAGTATCTAGACGTAATTCTCAGTGCTACACAGCAGGATCTCATTCCAAGAGCAATAGTTTGCATCCGATAAGGGCAGGGTTTTGTATGCAAAGTTCTGGATCTGAATTCTTCTCTCCTCACTAACACATCAAAACTTGGTCAAGCTTTTTAACTTCTCTAAGCATGGTTTCATCATCTAAAATCTTGGGATGGAAAGGATGGCCAAAGGGGGGAGCTTCTCAAATGAAATCCTCACCTTAGAAGTTGTCCCTCCTTGTATCCAGAAGAATGCCCCTCCTTGTATCCAGAAAACAACAACAACAACAACAACAACAACAAAAGCTGGACTGCAGACACACTCTTCAGACACAACTCACACACAAACACGCACGGGCAAAGTCTTGTAGAGGCATGATCTACGCATTGGTCAGTAGCTGGGTGAACAAACGCCTTGTTTTAATTTTATTCATTTATTTATTTTTTGGCTGTGCCCACACCATGTGGAAGTTCCTGGGCCAGGCATTGAACTTGTGTCAACCTGAGCTGCTGCAATGATGATGCCAGGTCCTTAATGCATTGTGCCATAAGGGAACTCCAGATACCTTATATTTATACTGCTCTGTCTCATTCCCCCCCCAAATGGGCTCCCTCCTCCCATTTTATCTAACTGGCCTCCCAAACTCTGTTCCACCCACCCTTAAGTATTCCCAGCTGGGGTGGGCGAAGCACTAATTGGCTACTGCGTTAGTTTCCCAGGGGTGCCCTAACAAAGTACCACCAACTGGGTGGCTTAAAAGTACAGACATTTCTTCTCTCAGTTCTGGAGGCTAGAAATCTGAAACCCGGGTGTCAGCAGCCGCATCCTCTCTTTGAAGGCTCTAGGGAAGAATCCTTCCTTGTCTCTTGTATTTTCTTGTGGTTCTCAGAATTCTTCGTGTTCCTTGGCTTGTGGAAGCATAACTTCAATCTCTGCTTCCGTCTTTACATGGCCCTCTTCCCTCCATGTCTGTATCTCTGTGTCCAAATTTCTCTCTTATAAAGACACCAGTCATTGGGTTAGGGCTCACCGGAATCCAGTATGAGTTCAAGTAATTTTAACTTGATTGCATCTGCAGACATCCTATTTTCAAATAAGATCACGTTCACAGATTCTGAGGGGACATGAATACTGAGGGAGGGGGAGGGGGACACGATTCAACACAGTAGATTCACCAACCCCTGTGGCTGGGAAGGGAAAGTTGACCTCTCGGGAGCCCATCACTGAGGCCAAGGGGAAGGAACTGTCCATTCCTATATCTTGCTAAATGCTGCCACTGCAGCTGCAAGACTGGGAGTCCCAGAGGGGCCCTGTGGTTGTTTTACTCCTAGATTGCAAAGTCAGGGAAGGTGCAGTCAGGGAAACCAGACCCTGGGTCCATAGACCAAAGGCTGGCTCACCTGACAGCATGTGACTTTGGGCAAGATATTTCACCTCCCTAAACCTTGATTCTCTCACCTGTAAAATGGAGCAGATGGATATTAGTTTTAGCTCATAGAGATGTTGGAGGATGAATGAAGTCTGTAAAGCACTTGGCACAGTCTCTGACCATAGGAAGTGATAGCAAAAGAAGAGCTTTTACAATGATGAGATGATGGTTTGACCTTTACTAGAATCCTCTGAAGTGGTTGAGGCATGTCAGGGTGTGTGCAATTTGCAGATAAGGCAACTGAGACCTAGGGAAGGTAAGCCACTTGCCCAAGCTCATGTCTGATTAAGTGTTGAAGCCACAGCCTCCGGGTCCTATGCTTTGGCGACATCACAGCACCTCATGCTTTTCCAGGGGCTGGTCCTCAAGAGCCAGCCGAAGGTGGGAAATTCGACTTGATGAGGTTAGGGAGGGGGGAGTTATAATCCTCATACCCTATTGCTGACAGTTTGCAGCATCTTCTCAAGTCAGAGCGTTGCCAGGTGATACACCTCTCTTCTCTCTTAGGTCCTCAGCTGCATGGAAACAGAACATCTGATCTCCCAGTGTTCTCTGCCACAGCCTGGCTCTCCCCTGAAGGCCTCAGCAAAGTAGCCATTTCTGTAAGCCTCCTGAATCTTAGGTCTGGGCCCACATTACCATCTGTGAACTACTCGTCCACCTTGCTCTGTCCCTTTGTCAGGAGGTTCCCCAGAGCTGCCAGGATTTACTTCTCCAGGAAAGTCTTCCTTGCCCAGCTGGGGTCACAGCTGCCATCTTGGTCACAACACACCAAGACACCCTACCTCTTAGGGGATTCAGCACAGTTTGCCATAGTGAGCAGCAGGCTCATCGATTCCAAAAAGGCAATAGCTTATCTTCATCCATTCTGCAAGTGTGTATTGAACACCGAATATGGCTGATTCAACCCTGCAGGACTAAGGACATGGGAAGGGTTTCATGAAGAGGCTGTGCTCCAGCTGCCTCCTGGAAGATCTATGCATGTTCCCTAGATAGACAGGCTTGTGTGGGGCGGGGGGGGGGGGGAAGATTGTTCCCGGAAGAGGGAACAGTATGAACAAGAAACTGAGGTGAAAATGCCAGATGTTTAGGCATGGCAGCACACCCAGAGAGTGGAGCGTGAAGGGGGCTGGGGTGAAGAAGGGTGGGGAGCTGAAAGGTAAGTGGAAGTCCACTTGGAAGTGTCCTTTTCTCCAGTACTCCTGAAAGGGTTCTGAGGCAGGAGGGGGAAAGTGACCGTGTTTGTGTTTTAGAAAGAGCACTTTATTGAACCAAATGAACTTGAACTCTGTGGAGGCATGACTGGTGGTAAGGAAACCAAAGAGGAGGCAATTCCAGTAGCTCAGACCAAATAGGAAGAGGGCTTGACCCTAGGCAGCAGCAATGGATATGGGAAAGAAAAATAGATTCAGGAGATTTTAAAGTAGAAATGACCAGATTGATTAGATGTGGGAAGTGAGGAGGAAATGGGGAGTGCCCCCCATGTTTCCAGAATAATCTCACTTGGGCGACTGACTCAACTGCTTGGTGGCTTCATTCAGCAGATTAGCAAGGGCAAGTTTGGGAGAAAGGTAATAAGCTCCCCGTTAGGCATGCTGAGTTTGAAGGGCCTCCTGTAGGTACCTGGAGCCATGGAGATACGGATTTGGAAATCAGCAGCAGCATATCAGTTGTTCAAACAGCTCAGAGGTGTATGAGGATTCTGGGCAGGAAAAAGGAGGCAGAGGGAATAGCTATAGAAATAGGAAGAGAACCTGGGGGGGAAAAAAAAACAGAATCATGGAAATCAGGACAGGAGAGGTTTTCAAGAGATCAGTTGTTTCTGATGTCGAAAAGGAGTCAAGTGGATGGGGGAACAAAGAGTGCCTAGGATTTCATATTCTTTTTTTTTTCTTTCTTTCTATGGCTGCACCTGTGGCATATGGAAGTTTCCGGGCCAGAGGCTGAATCGGAGCTGCAGCTGCTGGCCTCTACCATAGCCACAGAGATGATGGATCCAACCGAATCTGTGACCTACACCACAGCTTGCAGCAATGCCAGATGCTTAACCCACTGAGCGAGGCCAGGGATTGAACCTTCATCCTTACAGACACTATGTCGACCTGCTGAGCCATAATAGGAACTCCTAGGATTTCACATTCTTTAAGAGAACTTGGGGAGTTCTCTGGTAGCACAGAGGATTGAGGATCTGACATTGTCACTGCTGTGGCTCAGGTCACAGCTGTGGCACAGGTTTGATTCCTGGGCCCAGAATTTCTGCATGTCTTGGGCTCAGCCCAAATAAATAGAGAAATAAATTAAAGAACTTGGCTATGATGGGAAGGGAGATTTGGATTTCCTTCAGAATGAGAGACCAGGTTCTCTGGAGCAAACCTTCTGCTAAAGAGACAGCTCAAAATGCTCAGTAAACTAACAAGAAAGTGAAGAATACTCAAGTTAAAAACTAAGGAACAGAGAGAAGGAACAGCACCAAAGCTAGCTGTCACCTTGAGAGTATTTGTATACCAGGTGAACTTGAACTTTGCTGTCCTGAAAGTGAGAAGGATACAGGGGACAGAAGACAAAGCCCAGGCCTGTCCAATAAATCGCCCTCTGCTCAAAGCTGAGACCCACAAGGGGTAATAACACACTCAAAAAATGAACTAGAAATAATTAGCTCCTCCAGGAGACTGCCAGGAAAATTGCCTGATTTGAACCTTGGCTCGGAGTGAGAATGGTCGGGGGTGGGAGTGGGGGGAGGGATCTTCTTGAGAATTCATAACCACAAGCTGGCCTGAATGCTTTAATTTCTTTGCATATTAATCCTAGCTAGGTGGTCTGAGAAACTACACACTACTTAGATTCAAGTGGGCTTGGGCTGGTAGTACCCCCTGGTAGTACCTCGAAGAAAGAAGAACCAATCAGCTGTAGAGGAACTCACCTTCAGCTCAGGCTACAAGAGATCCTCACAGATAAAATTCTAAGAAATATAATGTATGTAGTTGAAAAACCCAAAAAGAATTAAATAGGGCCAAGAGAAAAATATCAGTCAACCTATAATTGTTTACTCATAGAAAATGTCTTTTGAAAATGTGGGCTAAATTTAAAAATGCATGTTGTGTATGAATTCATGCATACTTTATGTATTGTCAGGTATTCACTAATAGAAGAGAAACAGACTATGTATCTTCCAGGTTGAGAGAAGGAAAAAATAGAATAAGAAAATACGATCAATCCAAAAGGAGGCAAGAAAGGGAAAAAACATAGTATTAAGATGAGATAAATAAAAAGCACAAAATAAGATGGTAAAAATACATTAAAAATGTGTGATTACAATAAATATGAATGGGCTAAATAATCCAAATGAAAAATATAGATATGTAGACTAGAGAGGAGAAAGAGAGAAAAGGGGATTTCCAGAGGATATGCAAGCTCACAGAAGTGTTTGCTGTGTTGTGTTGCTTTAATAAGAAGGGAGAGATTGCAACTTGGACTGCAATAAAGGTGCCAAGAGGAGTTCAGTGATACAGGAAGAAGAAGCAACAGCGACGGGGCCAGAAGATGGAGGAAAGACGTGAACAAAGGAAGTTTATCGGAATAAGAGGGTCACCTGGATGTGCTCAGTCAAGTTTCAGGCACGGCCCTCTGTTTTGCTACAATGTGATCAGGCGGCAGGATGGCGTATGATGGCTGATGTGCCTGAAGAGCGTAGTGAGAATTTGTAATTCCCCATTGTGGGGAATGGGAATGACGTCCAAGAAAACAGAAAAGCAGCATGGCCCTGGGACCCAGCCGGAGTAGCAGGACATTAAGATCATAATGAGACCCTTTGCTGGTACAGTTTCCTCTAGAAACGCTCAGCATCCCAGAGTGAGAGCTGAAAAGGGGATGGTTGGAGGCTGAAGGTGGCAGCAGTAGAGGGTCTGGTGGGAGAACTGGCGGGCCAGGGAGTTGAGGGAAGCAGAGAGGGCAGCTTAGGCAACAGAAGGAACTAGAATGTGATGTGGCTGGAAGCTGAGGAGGCGAGGTTGGTTAGAAGGACCACCAGGGGCCTGAGAATCCTGAAGGCCCCAGTCAGCATAGGGACCCGATATAGTCAGCAGCTGCAATCTGTGCTCAGTGGCCCCACGGGATGGTGCTGAGCTCTGCTGTTCTTAAAGAAAACCTTCCTTCAGGCTTTTTCCCCCTCACTTTCTGCTCCAGAGGCCACGGCATGATTTTAGATTACTATAAGCTTCACACTGACCTCGTTCCACCCCAGTGCCTCCTTGGTAAACAGGTTCAATGCCCTCTGCCTTGGTGATTCATACTTCACGTTCTATCTGCGCATGCCCAGTGGCCAAGCAGGATGGCGCTCCCGTCATTCTCCCTTTGCCGTGGACCTCTGAGCCTTGGCCTCTCCGCACGCCCCCCTCCTCTCTATGCCCCCAGTGAAGCCTCAGTCCAGAGCCTCATACCAGTATCTCTGGTACTGCTAGTGCTGTGCCCTCCCTACCCCCTAGTCACCCTTCCTGCAGTCACTAGGTACGCCGCTGCAAACCCATGTTCCCAGAAAGTCCCCTCACTTTGTCATCTGCCTTCTTGAGAACATATGGGCTCCCTAATGCCCAAAACGCCAGGCCAAAGGCCTGGCATTCTAAACCAGGAGGGGATGCGTAGAAATTATTTAGCCCAACCCCATTCTTTTACAGACGGAGAAACTGAAGTCCAGAGAAGGTAAGCGACTTGTCCAGGACAAAACCAAAACAGGCAATCAAGACCTACACATGACAAGCACTTAATATCCATATAGACTTACTTCCCCTGCAAACAAAAATAGCATTACAGGAGTTCCCGTTGTGGCTCAGTGGTAAATGAATCCAACTAGTAACCATGAGGATGTGGGTTCAGTCCCTGGCCTCACTCAGTGGGTTAAGGATCCAGTGTTACCTTGAGCTGTGGTGTAGGTCGCAGACATGGCTTGGATCCCGAGTTGCTGTGGCTGTGGCTGTGGCTGGTGGCTACAGCCCTGATTCCACCCCTAGCCTTGGAACCTCCATATGCCACAGGAATGGCCCTAAAAAAGACAAAAAGACAAAAAAAAATAGCTTACAGAGACTGGCCATGTGCTCTCCTAAGAGGTCTTTGTGGATTATTTATTTAATCTTTACAACAAGCCTATGGGGGCGGTTCACCCTCTCGTAGAGATGGGGGACCGAGGCACAGAGAGGCTAGATAATTTTCCCAAGGTCACCCAGCTAATCTATTCTAACAGCTCCTCTACCATCCTGGCTCCTCTCTCCCTCTCTCGATCCCTCCTCCTCTTACACACTTACACACGTATAAGCACACTCGCCAAGTCCTCATTCATAGTCTTCCCCCTGCTCGGTTGAACAGTTCCTGCTCCCATTTCTCCATCTGGATTATGAGCATATCGCTCTCACCTGCCTCCCCCCCTTTCTCCTAGATGAGTACATGGTCTGCCCTCTGGCCACAGATGGTTGCCTCTGGGCTGGGGATCTGAACCAAGGGAAAGCAGTAAATAAACTGGCTGAGCTATTCAGCTTCTCTTTTATGAGCACTTGACCTAAGGAGGCGTAGGAAAAAAAAGGGGAGAAGAAGGCGTAGAAACTGAGTTACTTTTTTTTTTTTTTGCTTTTTAGGGCCACACCCGCAGTATACGTAGGTTCCCAGGCTAGGGGTCCAGTCGGAGCTATGGCTGCTGGCCTCTGCCACAGCCACAGCCATGCCAGATCTGAGCTGCATCTGCGACCTACACCACAGCTCACGGCAACAACGGATCCTTAAGCCAACTGAGGGAGGCTAGGGATCAAACCCGCAACCTCATGGTTCCTAGTCGGATTTGTTTCCACTGTGCCACAATGGGAACTCCAAAACTGAGTTACTTCAATGTGGCAGGAGCTACAGTAGTAGTCGTCCCTGAAAGCCATGTGATATCGCGATGAGCTGGGAGAAGAGAGCGGAGTAGAGCTGTGGCAGGGAAGAGGCGGAGGGTGGGGGGACGGTCACCGAGATGCACCTGTACGCATGCGCCCTGCAGCCTCACCCACTCTAACGAGTCAAATTGTTCTCCACGAGTCTTCAAGATCCTCTGAGGTCCAGCCGTGTTTTCCACTCCCAGTTTCTCTGAGATGCCCGGGTGGCTTTCTGGGAAGTCCTCATTTCTTCACTCCCACTGGTTTGACCATGCTGGTCCTTGTAGCCTAGGAGCCCTGGCTGAGAACAGCAGCTCAAGGAATTCTACCCATCCTTCAGGACAAGCTCAGAGCCCACTTCCTCCAGGAAGCCTTCCCCCCGCTGGGTGTGCTGCCTCTTCTTCCCCAGATGGATCATCAACCTACCACTTTTGTTTCCCTACCACTTTTGTTTCCCTCCCACTGTTCAGTAAGTGCTAACTTTGGGGCACCCATGTGTAATTTAGCTGCCTGAAGATGGACTATCTTTCTTGCTCTCCTTTTATGTTCCAGCAAAACCATGCACCCGGCCATCGTTTATTCATCCCGAAACATGTTTTGAGTGTTTTGGTGCCAGGCACCAGCCTAGGCCCTGGAAATGATTCAGATGAAGTTCTTAGTTCTTTGCCCTATAGGAGTTCAAAGGCTGGGAGGGAAATCCAGATCACCCTTGCCAAACGGGTCACGCCTCCGGTTCCACGATTCCAGACACACACACACAGATACACACCCCAGCTGTGACTATGAGTGCTGTCACGTTGTCACACACCCACCTAGATACGGGCTCTATCTGGTCTTCTCCCCATCCCACCGTCCCACCATCCCCTTCCTCAGGCCAGGTGCTGGAGAGGCTGGGGGCTGCGTCCACAGTCACCCTGCTCTCGGCTCAGGAAGCTGCCCCAGGATTCCCACTCTCCCCTTCCTCCTTTTTGATCCTCCTGTGGTCCGGGAATTGCCCCATACTCTGAGTGTGTGTGTGCTTTTATGCTATTTTAAGACCCCAGCACTTTGTGAAAACCTAATGGAGAAAACTGCCAGAGCCAGAGGGCGGGGGAGGGGAGACGGAGCAACCTGAGCCTGGGGCGGAGGGAGCCAGCACTCGGGCCTTCGCTCCAAATGAAGCTGGGAACTGCTGGTGGCCCTGCCTGGCCCGGCCCCGCCCGGCTTATGTGGGGTTTCTATCTTCTCTTTGCCACATCCAGCCCTCTTCCCTCTGCGGGAGATGCTTTGGAGTTTGCACACCAGGCAGCATGTAAAATTGCTTGTGTTTCTGGAAACACACACACACACACACACACACACACACACACATACACACACGTCTTGAAATTCTTCTTGGAACAGGTCCAGGGATTTATTTATGAAATTCCCAGGGGGTGGGAGAGACAGAAGTCTGGACTTTGCAGACTGAGTGCTGTGCCGTCATCTCATCAGCATAAGCATCGGCTCTGGTGCGCATCACTCAATGCCCACCGAGGCTGGAGGAGCGGGGGCAGGGGAGCATGCACGGGTGCTCTGTGCTCCAGGCAGCAGGGTTGCCCTCCCCACCATCCCCACAAGAGGGAAAAACAAACGTGATATTGACATGTCTTGGCCATGGTCCCCTGTCTCTGCTCCACCAGCCCCACTTCCTCACTTTTTTTTTTTTTTTTGGCTGCCCTGCCACATATGGAGTTCCCAGGCCAGGAATCAGATTTAAGCTGCAATTGCAACCTAAACAGCAGCTGTGGCAGGGCCAGATCCTTAACCCTCTGTGCCTGGCTTGGGGTCGAACCTACGTCCCATTTCTCGCAAAAGGCCATGGATTATGGGAACTCCCCATTTCCTCACTTTCTGGCCTTCCTTCCACAGCCTCTCTCCCCCCTCTCCCGCTCTATGGCAGAGTCTGTGATGTCCCGTGGACGGACCCCTGGGTCCTCTAAAGAAAGGCTTCGTGGCTGGTTTCTCCGTAAGTGAGAAGCTGGGAGCTGGCTGTCGGGTGCTCCAGTTCCCAGATCGTTGTGATCCCTGGCAATTTGGCAGGGAACAGGAATGGGGTTTCTGCAGAGGCCCGGCAAGGTCTGCCAGCTGCGGGAGAAAGCTGGGGTGTGCAGGCCTCCTAGGACGGTTTTCAAGTCGTCCCCAAAGACAGGCTGGGGGAGCTCCAGAGGGGAGCTGAATGGAGGCAGATGGTCAGGCTGATGGAGTTGGGGAGAGAGCCTTAATTCCGCTTCCAGTGGACAAGTGTGCAGAAGCTTCCTGCTGCAAGGCAGTCTTCAGGTCTCTGCTCCTTATCTAGCCCACCATCTCAGAGGGAACCTGTCAGAACTTGAGTTTCTGTTGCTGCCCTTGACTCTGCAGAGGTGAGAAGGGGTGGGTCTAAATGTGTCTTTATTTTTTTGCTTTTTAGGGCCGAACCCCAGGCATATGGAAGTTCCCAGGCTAGGGGTCCAGTCGGAGCTGCAGCTGCCAGCCTACACCACAGCCACACCAACACGGGATCCGAGTGCATCTGTGACCCTCACCACAGCTCACAGCAACACTGGATCCTTAACCCACTGAGCAAGGCCAGGGATCAAACCCACGTCCTCATGGATGCTAGTCGGGTTCGTTAACCACTGCGCCATGACGGGAACTCCTAAATGTGTCTTTAGTTTTCCATGCGTAGCCTGCCTTTCAGGGAAAAATGATAGGCTTGATATCTGAGCAACGGTTGATCTTATGCAAATATCATGATTTTACTTCATGACCTTACAGGTAAGCTCCCAGGTAAAACTACAGAACCGTCCGGCAGAGATGAGACAGAATGACAAACAGTTAGAAGGCCATAGCACTTACTGCAGGGATTATAGGACTTTTAAAAATCAAAGGCCACCACCCAGAAAATAATCATATCTTGGACAAGCAATGAAATATACAGAGGAAAAAATGAACACTGGAAGAACGATAGGGACAGTGTCCTTCAGGGAAGACAGAAGCTCCTCGTCCCTAAGCAGCCTAGGCTCCAAGCTCTGAAGTTCAGGCTCTCCACTCTCTGTTTTTTTTTTTTTTTTTGGTCTTTTTGGGGCCACACCCACGGCATATGGAGGTTCCCAGGCAAGGGGTCCAATCAGAGCTACAGCTGCCAGCCTACACCACAGCTCACGGCAACGCCGGATATCCAACCTACTGAGCAAGGCCAGGGTT
Source organism: Phacochoerus africanus (assembly GCF_016906955.1). Lineage (NCBI taxonomy): Eukaryota > Metazoa > Chordata > Mammalia > Artiodactyla > Suidae > Phacochoerus > Phacochoerus africanus. Next base: position 19,691,186 of record NC_062550.1, on the reverse strand, counting down.
TGAACCTGCGTCCTCATGGATACTAGCTGGGTTCACTAACCATTGAGCCATGACGGGAACTCCCACCCCGCCCTCTTTAGGAAAAAATCCCCCAAAGTCCCAGTGGCCTCACAGACTTCCGGAAATTTCTCCCTCCGTTGGGAAGCCCCAGCCTGGTTATGCAGCATGAGCTGGAGTCAGGAGACGTGCCTTGGTGCAGCCTCTCCCAGCTGAGGCAAGCAGGTGTGGGCAGGCTCACTCCTGGGAAGACTGTTGTGAGTAGGCGGGCCCATTCCTGGCGGGGAGGAAGGCAGCATCAGCCTGCAGGGCCTGTGTGCGTGTGCATGCATCTGTGTGCATCTGTGTGTGTATATGTGTGTGTGTGTGTGTGTGTGTGTGTGTGTGTGTGTTGGCATGTGCTAAAGACACAGAAACATTCCCTACACATACCCCTAGAGCAATGCCAAGCAACCAAGACCTGCCTCTCTAGGCTAATGGACAAATGTACCCAGATGAGGATTTGAAGGGCCCGATCTCTTTCCTTAGTGGGAGAAAGACCATGGGCTCTGGGTTTAGACAGATGCGAATTTAAATCCCAGCTCTGCTGCTTACCGACTGTGTGGTTTGGGGCCCATCCCTTAACCTCTCTGACCTTTGGCTTCCTCATCTGTGATATGGGAATAATGAGCATTTTCTTGTAAAAATTTTGTGAGGATAGAATGAAACAGTCATTTATCACTTGCCAAAGGCTGCAGACAGGAGAGTAATGACTTCAGGAGGACTATGGTGCAGGCACTGAACCCAGACTGCCAGGTTTTTTGTTTGTTTTTAAATGGCTGCATCCTGGGCATATGGACGTTCCCCGATCCGAGCCGCCACTGTGACCGGAGCTGCAGCTGCGGCAATGCTGGATCCTTTTAACCCACTTTGCCAGCCGGGGATGGAACCTGCACCTCTGCACCGACCCGAGCCTCAGCAATTAGATTCGTAACTCCTTGCGCCACGGCAGGAACTCCAGACTGCCAGTGTTTAACCTCCCTGTGCTGATCTGCTCATCTGTGACACAGGAAGGGGACAATGTTCCCACTCCCTAGGTTTGTCGTGAGGATCAAACGAGTCAATGCACATGCAGCCGCGCACTGAATGGTGTCCAGCTGCAGTCAGGGCTCCACATGTGTCAAGTATTCGTCTCTAGATTGCCTACCCAGAGCCAGCGCTCACACCTCTGTGGTCTTTGTCTTGGGACCCAGCTCCAGCTTGTCTTGCCCGTGGCTTCTGACCAGTTTTTCTTACAGTAAAATCTGGTTTTTCCCCAAGCTGGTCCTTCCCAGGCATGCTGTTGTCATGGGAACCTACAGGGGCTGCCTGGGTTGGGGGAGGAAGGGCTTGTGGATGAAAGCCAAAGAATCCCACCACGGCTGTTACAGCCACTACCACAGTAGGCTGGTCACCACTCCAGCCGCCACCCCCTGCCCCGTGGATCCTGACAGTGCCCGAGGGAAGGGTTGATGGGGGCTTACTCCCACCCTGCCCTGGCGCTGACCAGGTAGGTGAAAGCCCGTGATTCTACACTCCCCGCCACCACGTCTCCGTCTTCTTTTCAGAAAGGGATCGTGATCCTGGGGCCGGACAAAGGCACAACTTAGGATAGGGATTTATAACTGATCTATTACTACTGCACTTTCAAGACACACCACGCACCTCCGGAGTAGGTGTATAATTAGCCTCACTTTACAGATTAGGAAACTGAGGCCTCACAACATCTAAGCGATTTGCCTGAGTCATTTAGCCAGTACAATGTGGGACCAGCACCTGGAACCCAAGTCTTTTGGAGTTTGCCATGGCCCCAAATGCCTGAGACTAGACGGGAGCTTGCCCTGGAGGGTGCAAGAGAGGGGAGGAGGAGGGCCGAGAGCCCGTCCCTGTAACCCAGTTTGTGCCATCTGTCTCCTCTAGGAGGTGATTCGGAGAGGACAAAAAACCACTCTCTTCTCCCCACTAAAATTCTACTCAAAAGCTAAGGCAGCCATTTTTTAGAGAGTCCTAAAGAATTTCTAAATTTGGACTTTATAATTCCACTCCTAGGAGTTATCCCAAGCAGGTCCACATACTTCTTTTTCTTCTTCTTCTTTTTTTTTTTTTGGCTGCCCACCCCGCCCCCCCCACCAGGCATAAGGAATTCCTGGGCCAGGGGTTAGATCTGAGCCGCGGTTGTGACCTATGCCCCAGGTGTGGCAATGAGGGACCCCACTGGGCCGGATCAGGGCTTGAACTTTTGTCCTGGAGCTTCAGAGATGCCGCCGATCCCCTTGCTCCACAGCAGGAACTCCCACATACTTCTTGACCCTACAACTCCAGTTGTAGGAATTTATCCTGAAGAAATACCATAATCAGACAGGTGCATAAAGATTTGAGACTCGGGAATGCCATCACAACTTCAACTAAAATAGTAAAATATTGGCACCAAATGAATATTTAAAAACAGAGAGTCGTTGGACTTCCCGTCATAGGGCAGCGAAAGTGAATCTGACTAGGAACCGTGAGGTTTCAGGTTTGATCCCTGGCCTCTCTCAGTGGCTTTGGATCTGGCATTGCTGTGAGCTGTGCTGTAGGTCGCAGACACAGCTCGGATCTGGTGTTGCTCTGGCTGTGGCGTAGGCCAGCAGCTGTAGCTCTGATTGGACCCCTAGCCTGAGAACCTCCATCTGCCTCGGGTGCAGCCCTAAATAGCAAAAAAATAAAAATAAAAATAAAAGCAGAGAGGCATTCATATAAGGTGCATCTATACAAAGATTTGTAGAAAATTAAATGACATGAAAGGGTATTTATGATATACAGTGAAAATGGGGAAAAGTAGGTTATAAAATAATGTAGAATATTTTAACATTTTTTAATTATCATAAAAAAGAGCCAAAAGGATATTTACAAAATATTTACAAATGTTATCTCTGGATGGTGAAATTATAGACATTTTTCTCTTGATTCTATTATCAACATTTTTCAAAGACGACTCTCTATTACTTTGTAACTAAAACAATCAATATTGGTATAAAAAAGTAAGGCATAAAAATATATTGTACAGGAGTTCCCGTCGTGGCGCAGTGGTTAACGAACCCGACTAGGAACCATGAGGTTGCGGGTTCGGTCCCTGCCCTTGCTCAGTGGGTTGACGATCCGGCGTTGCCGTGAGCTGTGGTGTAGGTTGCAGACACGGCTCGGATCCCGCGTTGCTGTGGCTCTGGCATAGGCCGGTGGCTACAGCTCCGATTCGACCCCTAGCCTGGGAACCTCCATATGCCACGGGAGCGGCCCAAGAAATAGCAACAACAACAACAACAACAACAACAAAAGACAAGAGACAAAAAAAAAAAATATATATATATATATATAGTACAGCAGAGAGGAAATAGCCAATATTTTATAATATCTCTAAATGGAAATAATCTATAAAGATATCAAATCACTATGTTGTACACCTGCAATTACTATAACATTGTAAATCAACCATACTTCAACTGAAAAAAAAAATCCTTGTAAACTGATTTATAAAAGGCTATCTGAGTTCCTTTGTGTTTGCAGTGGGTTAAGGCTCTGGCTTGTCGCTGCAGTGGCTCAGGTAGCTGTTGTGGTGTGGGTTTGATCCCTGGCCTGGGAGCTTCCACATGCCGTGGGCATGGCCAAAAAAAAAAACAATCTTATTCACAAAGATATATTGCAGCATGATCTATGATAAGAAAAATAAAAAACATAAAAGAGAGAAAGAGAATAGCTTAATAAATTACATGATACACTCCATATAAATATTTTGCAATCATTGAAATGATTATGAATTCTGTGTAAAAATATTAAAATGTTTATAGTGTAAGTAAAAAATACTGGACACAAAATAGAATGTGCCCCGTGATGCTAAACATGCCAGGTATGGGTGCAATAAAAATATTTGCTTCAATTTGATAGGGCCAGATTGTGTGTAATTTTTTTTCCTTTCTCTCAAAATTACCAAAATATGACCCTTTGCCTTTTCAATTAAAAAAAAAAAATACTCATGGGCTAATACAGTACGAAGCACTGGCCCCATTTCTGAAACTATTCTAGAGAGATGGGTGCAGAGTTCCCCCAGTCCTCAACTCACTCATCCTTTGAATGTACAAATAGTATGGGAATCTTATCTTGATCCCCTACTGTATGTACACATAGCTCATTTCTAACTTTCACAATAAGTCTGTAAGTTAGGTAGATTACTTAGGACTTTGTTGATTCTAAGTAATAGAAATCCAGTCTAGGAGTTCTCATTGTGGCACATCGGAAATGAATCCGACTAGGAACCATATGGTTGCAGGTTCGATCCCTGGCCTCGCTCGGTGGGTTAAGGATCTGGCGTTGCTGTGAGCTGTGGTGTAGGTTGCAGACACGGCTCGAATCCCGAGTTGCTGTGGCTGTGGTGTAGGCTGGCAGCTACAGCTCCCATTAGACCCCTAGCCTGGGAACCTCCATATGCCACAGGTGTGGTCCTGAAAAGAAAAAAAGAAAAGAAATCCTATCTAGCTATTTAAGAAAAAACAAAACAAAACAAAACAAAAACCCGCTTTTTTCTTTAAAGAATGCAAGGGTTTCTCCCAGACTCAGTGCTGCTGGTCTCAGGCAGCGCCTGGAAGCATGATGTCCAATGGACAAGACTCTTTCTCCGATTCCACCCTCTTCCTCTCTGGGCTGTTGTTTCATCTGTGCCTCTGCTTCCATCTTCTTCAGTGCAGGTCTGCTTCCTCTGTGCCCCATCCACAAGGAACAAATGGCTCCTGACGGCTGTCAGATCTCTGCTCAATCCAGCCGCACAGGAAAGGGTCTGGTGTGATGCCTTCTGGGTCCCAGCTCCTCATTCAGGAGGTAGGGACAATGGTCCAGCTTGGGTCAGGTGTCAAACTCTGGCACAGTGATCTGTGAGGCGTAGGCTTGGTCACATTGTATAAACACAGCTGCCAGGAGCCACAGCAGTTCCCATAGAAATAGGGGGGAAGGGGTGATTTTCAGGAAAGGTATGTCAGAGGGGATGGGGGAGGAGGGTCAGGTAGTTGAAAAGAAAAGTCTAAAAAAAAAAAAGTAAGGGAGTTCCCGTCATGGCGCAGTGGTTAACGAATCCGACTGGGAACCATGAGGTTGCAGGTTCGGTCCCTGCCCTTGCTCAGTGGGTTAAGGATCCGGCGTTGCCGTGAGTTGTGGTGTAGGTCGCAGACGCGGCTCGGATCCCGCGTTGCTGTGGCTCTGGCGTAGGCCGGTGGCTACAGCTCCGATTCGACCCCTAGCCTGGGAACCTCCATATGCCACGGGAGCGGCCCAAGAAATAGCAAAAAAAGACAAAAAAAAGAAAAAGAAAAGTCTATAGATGCCAGACAAAGCAGGTATCATTATTCCTCTCTCTACAGGTGAGGACACAGAGACGGAGAGGTCAAGGTCATACACGGAGCTTGAAAACAACAGAGCTGGAATGCACACTCAGTTCTGCCTCTTGCCGGACCCCTTCATCACACCACCACACACATTCACGGATAGATGCAAGAAAGCAGACCAAGAGCGTCTTAGACACAGGGGACAGTCTGTGCAAAGGCCCAGAGGCAGAGGCAACTGTGGGTCTAAGGAGCTGAAAGACCCTGGAACAGGAAGATGGAAGAGGGCTTCAGAAAGAGATGTGGCCAGAGCTGTGGGCCCTGTTGGCTCGAACAATTGGGCCCGTGAATAAGGAGCTTAGACTCTAACCTGAGGGCAGTGACATTCAGAAGAGAGCTTTATGGAGTGTCGATCTGTATGTCAGAGGAAATTCTTCACTTTCAGTGTGAAGGATGGGCTGGAGGGGCAGCTTCGTGCAGGAGAGCAGGGGGACGTGCCATCACCCAGGGGAGAGATTCTGGTAGCTGGGGCCGGGGTGGGGATGGAGAGAGGTGGATGGAGTTGGAAAGATAATTAGAAGGTAGCATGAACAAAAATGCGTGTTTAATTGATGTGGCGGTGGGGACTGGGAGGAGGAGATCATGAATGAATTTCCTATGTTTGTTAGATAATAATAGCCTTCTCTGAGCATCAGAGGCAGAGCAGGTTTGGGGTGACAGATAAGTTCTATTTTGGACACGATGAATTTGAGATTCTTGGAGACATCCAAGGAGCCGTCTGGAAACAGCTGGGTCTTGAGGTCTAGGGCCCAGGATGGAGGTGTGGGCTGGAGATGCAGATTTGGAAGTCATCGTCAGGGAGCCTGAAAGCCAAGGGGTGATGAGCTCACGCAGAAGGCGTGTGTGGCTGGAGAAAAGGACCTCCGACAGAAGCCTAGGAACACCAGCACTCGAGGGAGAGGTAAAGGAGAGGGGCCTTCAAAGAGGTCTGTAAAGGAGCCCCCAGGGAGTCAGGAGAGAGACCAGGTGAAAGGGACAGGAAAGCCAAGAGGCGGGAGTGGTCAGCTGTCAAATGTCTCCAAGAGGTCAAGTTAAAAAAGGAAGGACTGGAAGGGCGTGGGAGGGACTGTGGTTTGGGGTTAGTAGACGCAAACTATTACATTTAGAATGGATAAGCAGAAGTTCCTGTCGTGGCTCATTGGTTAGCAAACCCGACTAGGAACCATGAGGACGTGTGTTCGATCCCTGGCCTCGCTCACTGGGTTCAGGATCCGGTGCTGTTGTGAGCTGTGGTATAGGTTGGTGGCTGTAGCTCCAATTAGACCCCTAGCCTGGGAACCTCCATGTGCTGTGGGTGTGGCCCTGAAAAGACAAAACAAACAACAACAACAACAAAAATGGATAAGCAGTGGGGTCCTACTGTGTGTGTAGTATAGGGAACTATATCCAGTCTCTTGGGATAGAACATGATAGAAGATAATATAAGAAAAGGAATGTATATGTATGTATGACTGGGTCACGTTGTGGTACAGCAGAAATTGGCACATTGTAAATCAATAATACTTTAATAATAGTAATAATAATAGAAAGAAGGACTGAGGAGTTCCCGTTGTGGCTCAGTGATTAAAGAACCTGACTAGCATCCACGAAGATGTGAGTTTGATCCCTGGCCTCGCTCAGTGGGTTAAGGATCTGGCATTGCCATGAGCTGTGGTGTAGGTCACAGATGCAGTCTGGATCCTGTATCACGGTGGCTGTGGTGTAGGCCGGCGGCTTCAGCCCCAATTCAACCCCTAACCTGGGAACCTCCATGTGCCCCGCAGGCGCAGCCCTAAAAAGACAAAAGACCAAAAAGGAAAAATGAAAAAGAAAATAAAAGAAAGACTGAGCGTGTGCACCGGATTTTACCACCAGGAGGCCGGAGACATCACCAAAAAATGTGACCATGAAGGGGAGGCGAGAGAGACTGGGGTGGTTGGAACGGGGTGGGGTGGAGAGGTTTTGGTTTGCACCAAGTGTCTACCCCAGTGGGAAGGATCCACAGAGAATGGCAAGTCAAAGCTTCATTCCCAAAAATGAAGGGCTGTTAAGAGTGAGGACCTGAGAGGAGGACCTGAGAAAGGAGAGGTGTGGATGCAGTGTGTTTGCAGGTTTGGAGTCTGCAATTAAGAGCATCCTGGGGCCTCCTTTTTCTTTTTTGCAGAGCCCATGGCATGCACAAATTCCTGGGCCCGGGCCAGGGATCAAACCCTCGCCATAGCAGTCACCTGGGCTACAGCGGTGACAACCCCAGATCCTTAACGCACTAGGCCTCCAGGGAACTCTGTGGGGCCTCCTTTTTCTATGCTAGGAAAAAGGCAAAATCAGTGGAGATCTGATAGTCATAAGCCTCTCATCTACAGAACTGTGATAAACCTCTTTTTGTGTCTTTACCGCAATGCTACGAGATCAAATTTGAAAAAAATATTCAAATTTTTACTGAAATACAACAGAAGTGCCAATCAGGTAGAATTGTGGACAGGCCGGTTTGAATGAGTGACTATTAATTAAAATGAAAAAGAGAAATAATTTTATTCATTTCAGGTACATCCAGTAACACAAAATATTACCTAGTGGTTGGGAAAGAATCATTTGTAATTAGCATGGAAATTGTTTGGAATGTAAATTCGTTTTTCTGAAGTTCTTGACTGTGCTTAAAAACAGTACTTTAGTATTTTAAGAATTCCCCTTGTGGGGTGAAACCGCTTTGTATCTATTTTAAGACCTTGTTAAGTCTGCCTCAATGTAGTGGGGGGTTTTTTTGTTTGTTTGTTTGTTTGTTTTTCTGGAAAAGATACCGGCTACATCGGAAAACAGTTTCTGGCAAAGGTAGGATTGTGCAACTGCGCACCGCACGGAGCTTTCCAAAGGCCATTTCCACCGGAGAGCAGATCTGATTGCTGGAGATTGTTACTAAGGGAACAGTGGGCGTGAATATAAATTTCATTTCACAAAAGACCTAGCCAAAGTATTGATCCAAAGGGAGCAGCCAGTAAGTACAGGATGAAGGGTCTTTCTCTAGTAGAAAGAAATACACATCCCCATCTGCACACGGACGTGTGCGCCTACGTGCACACACACACACGTATATCTGCATTCCTAGGCTTTCACCTTGCCCTTCAAATCTCTCCTTTGTAGCTGCTGCCCGGATGAGGAGGCCAGGGAGATCAGAGGGCCTGGGGCTGGGGACAGGACCTGCCTTTCTGTCCTCTCATTTGAAGGGGGGCCAACGCCAGAGGCATTGACACCCAGCCGGCCTGGAGCTCTGGAAGAACTGAAGCCTCGAAGGCTGTGGGTGAGGACCGTGCCTTCTCATTGACGCTATTATGAGTATCTGTCGAACAACAGTTCTGGCCAAGCCCCTTTTCCAGCAACGTCTCCACGGTCCCTCCCATGATCCCCATTTCAAGACGAGGAAGCCGGGTTTTCGGTGCTGTTTCACGCGCAGGATCACAAGCTCCCGAGTGGCTGAGTCAGGACTCAAGCGCTGCGGTTCTGTCGTTGTTCCCCCTCCTCCCTGGATGGGCCTCAGGTTAATCCAGCGGTGGCCTGTTATTATCACTGGCCTGTGCGTGGCTCGATTTTATTTGTCACGTCTTTCTCCAGCCCCCTGTTCAGTCTCCATCCACCTTGCTCTCCTCACCCCGCGAGCCAGCTTGCTGTGTCCTTAAGCACATGCATATCCTTGTTAAGAATGTAGTGTGGTCTTGAATATGTATGAATTCTATTATTATTGTGTGTGTGTGTGTTAAGAACACTTGACATAAGGTCCCCCTCTTGGCATATTTCTAAGTATACAACACAGGATTGCTACCCAGAGGCTCTCTGCTGTACAGCAGATCTCTAGGGCTTGTTCATCTTGCAGAAATGAAACTGGGGAGCCTTTGACAACTGCCACTCCATGTCCACCTCACCCCCCACCCCCCCACCCCCGGGAACCACCGTTAGACATTCCTCTTCCATGAGTCTGACTATTTTAGATTCCTCGTATACATGGTATCCTGCAGCGTGTGTCCTTCTGTGTCTGACCTGTTTCACTTGGCATGATGTCCTCATCTACGAGGTTGCAAAGGGCAGGCCTTTCTTCTTTTTAAATATTAATAATAAAGTGAGTTAATGGCTGGGTAATATTCCTTTGTATGTATATACAGCATTTTCTTTCTTTTTTTTTTTTTTGTCTTTTTGCTATTTCTTGGGCCGCTCCTGCGGCATATGGAGGTTCCCAGGCTAGGGGTCTAATCAGAGCTGTGGCCACCAGCCTACACCAGAGCCACAGCAACTCGGGATCCGAGCCGCGTCTGCAACCTACACCACAGCTCACGGCAACGCCGGATCCTTAACCCACTGAGCAAGGGCAGGGATCGAACCCGCAACCTCATGGTTCCCAGTCGGATTCGTTAACCACTGCACCACGACGGGAACTCCATGTACAGCATTTTCTTTATCCATTCGTCTGTCAATGGACCTTAGTTTGCTTCGTGTCTTGACTATGGTGAATAACAAGGAAGTGCATTTGTCTCTTCGCATATATCCTTTGGATGTATACTCGGAAGTGGGACTGCTGGATCACTAGTTCTCTTATGCATTCTAAATTTATACAGAAAGCATTGTGCTCTAACCCTCATTTTCTTTCTGCCCATTAGTTCTTCTTTTTTGTCTCTTTAGGGTTACACCTGTGGCATATGGAGGTTCCCAGGCTAGGGGTCTAATCAGAGCTGTAGCTGCCAGCCTATGCCACAGCCACAGCCACACGGGATCCAAGCCACATCTGTGACCTATGGCACAGCTTGCGGCAGTACCGGATTGTCAACCCACTGAGCAAGGCCAGGGATTGAACCTGCGTCCTCATGGTTACTAGTCAGGTTCTTAACCTGCTGAATCACAACAGGAACTCCCTGCAAATCAGTTCTTCTTCTTCTTCTTTTTTTTTTTGTCTTTTTGTCTTTTCTAAGGCTGTTCCCGTGGCACATGGAGGTTCCCAGGCTAGGGGTCGAATCAGAGCTGTAGCTGCCAGCCTACACCACAGCCACAGCAACTCGGGATCCGAGCCGCATCTGCAATCTACACCACAGCTCACAGCAACGCTGGATCCTTAACCCTTTGAGCAAGGCCAGGGATCGAATTGCAACCTCATGGATACTAGTCGGATTTGTTAACCACCGCGCCGCAATGGGAACTCTCAAATCAGTTCTATCTTTTAAAGATCTATCCGTGTTGCTATACGCATAGCCTGTTCCTAGCTTCTGATGGATGACATACTACTCTGAAATATTCATCCACAATGTTTTACTTGCCCGGACACTGAGGTTGTCTCCAGCTCCCTGCTACCACAAGAACCACTGTCTTGGCCTTGGACTTCCTCATGCATGTCCCCTTGCAGACTCGTGTGAGCATTTCTCTGAGATGTGGACCAAGAAATGGTGTCAAATGAGGTCAGATGGCACAGGCACACCCACATTCATTAAGCGATGCTAAAAAGGATACACCACTTTCTATTTCTTTCTCTTTTTTTTTGTCTTTTTTGGGCCACACCTGCTGCATAAGGAGGTTCCCAGGCTAGGGGTCAAATCGGAGCTGCAGCTGCTGTCCTACACCACAGCCATAGCGACTCAGGATCTGAGCCATGTATGGGACCTACACCACAGCTCATGGCAACGCCAGGTCCTTAACCCACTGAGCGAGGACAGAGATGGAACCCATGTCCTAGTGGATACTAGTCGGGTTCATTAACCACTGAGCCACAGCAGGAACTCCACCACTTTCTATTTCTATGAGAACTAAACAAGAGTTCCTATTTCCCCACCTCCTAACCCCACCTTGCTAACACTTGGCATTACTCAGGTTCAAATTTTGCCATTTTTTGTTACATCAGTTAAATATGATTTTCTCCGATCACTAGTGAATTGGACTGTTCGCTTCTATACATGTGAATCATTTGGGCTTTCTCTTTTGTGAATGGGCTCACGTCTTTTGCGCATTTTCTAATCAAGTCTTGTTGATTTGCAGGAGTTTCTTGTACATTGTGGATATTAAGCCTTAACAGTTTTGGAGATCGCAAATATCTCTTTTGGTCTATCATCTATTTATTAATTTATTAGTGTTAAATTTACGGTGTATCACTGAAGAATGAACTGATGTTGTCATAGCCATATATTTATTTTGTGGTTTATGTTTTAAGACTCTTGTTTAAGTCTTTTCCCACATTTTATTTTATTAGCCCAACAGTTTCGTCTTTCACATGTTGGTCCTTAATCCATTTGTTCTCTTTTTCTTTTCTTTCCTTTTTTTTTTTTTTTTTTGGCTGTCCCAGCCCATGGAATTCCCAGGCCGGAGAGCAGATCTGCACCACAGTTGCGACTTACACCACAGCTGCAGCCATGCCAGATCCTTAACTCACGGTGCCCGGTCGGGGATCAAACCTGTGTCCCAGTGCTCCAGAGACATTGCCAACCCCACAGAGCCACAGCAGGAACTCCAGTTCTTAATCCATTTGGAGTCCATCTTTGTATACGATGTAAAGTAGAGACCCGGCTACTTTTCCTCAAAAATGGTGATCCAGTTTTTCCAACACTATCTGAACCTAGCTTTTCTTCACTAATATTTAAACAACTTTGTTGAAATAAAACTCACAGCCATTTAAAGTGGCTTTTAGGAGTTCCCATCATGGCACAGTGGAAACGAATCCGACTAGGAACCATGAGGTTGCGGGTTCAATCCCTGGCCTCGCTCAGTGGGTTAAGGATCCGGCGTTGCCGTGAGCTGTGGTGTAGGTCACAGATGCGGCTCGGATCCTGAGTTGCTGTGGCTGTGGCGTAGGCCGGCAGCTATAGCTCCGATTGGATCTCTAGCCTGGGAACCTCCACGTGCCACGGGTGGGACCCTAAAAAGCAAAAAATAAAAAAAAAAATAAAGTGGCTTTTAGCATATTCGCAGAACTGTGCACACATTATCACAATTTAGAACATTTTCATCACTTTCCCTGAGAGAAAACACCACTATACCCTTTAGCCACCATATTCACTAATTTTGGATGCCGCTTTTATTACCTATCAGTTCTCAGGTGCATATGAATCTGTTTCTGAGCCCTTTCTTATGTTCTACTTGTCCATTCATCTAGTCTATCCTTCTTCTTCTTCCTTTTTTTTTTTTTTTTGCTTTTTAGGGCTGCACTCATAGTACATGGAGGTTCCCAGGCTAGGGTCCAATCAGAGCTATAGCTGCCAGCCTACGCCAGAGCCACAGCAACGCAGGATCCGAGCCATGTCTGCAACCTATACCACAGCTCATGGCAATGCCGGATCCTTAACCCACTGAGCGAGGCCAGGGATCAAACCCACGACTTCATCGTTCCTAGTCAGATTCGTTTCCACTGCGCCACCATGGGAACTCCCAAGTCTGGTATTATTCTGTTTCTAGTACTGTGACTTGTCTTCTGTCTTATCTGCTAGGGCAAGTCTCCCCTTATCACACTTTTTCAGAACTGGCTTGACCAACGCACATGTCCTCTGGCCTAGGAACTCTACTTCTTAGAACTTATCCTCCCAAATTGGAAATAACCAAAACTTCCAGCATGGGGGACTGGATGAATCGTGGCACCTTCAGACAGCAGATTACCACACTGCTGTTGTTGTTCTTGTTGTGGTGGTGGTAGAAGAAGGAGGAGGAGGGGAGAAAATCTGAAAGCTCTCTATCTTCTGATATGGAAAGATTTCCAAGACATATTATTAAGTGAAAAAAAAAGTGTAGAACAGTGTATATAATATGCTACTTTTGTATAAAGATGGGGCAGGACCACAATTTCAATTCAAATTCACTTACATCCCTATAAAGAATCTGAAGAGACAGAAGCATAAAAAAATGAAGACCAGACATTTCCTTGGGGGTCAGGGAACTTGGGCAGATGGGTGAAAGGATGAGAGGGAGGCATTTCACTGCCTGCCTTTTGACATCTGTGTTTTGGAATCATGTGCCTATAAAACCTATTCAAAAAGTAACCTAAAATAAGGGAAAATTGATTTAACTCTTCGTGAATTTACATTCTTCCATGTAAAATTTAGAATACTTTTGTTGAACTACTAAAAAAAAAAAAAAAATCCGTCTGGAATCTTGACTAGGGTAAAATCCTTAGCTCTTCATTACTCTGCTCCTTCCCTTGAGTGTCCGAAGTGCACTGACAGATTTGAGGGCCTGAAGCCAAGAGAAGGCCCTGGTCAGGTGGTAGCCAGAACTGGAAACAGTTCCGAATGCAGGAGAAAGACTTCAAGGTGAGGATGGCTACTGGTTTTCTTTTAAACAGGGGCCATTTAGAACCATCTATTCCGCTCCTTTGTGTTTGCCCATTTTACTAAGGAATGATCTCTCTGGGAAGAGAGAAAAAGAATTATAAATATAAGTCATAATTTTCTTTTTGGTCTTTTTAGGGCAGCATCCGTGGCATATGAAGGTTCCCAGGCTAGGGGTCCAATCAGAACTGTAGCCATTGACCTATGCCACAGCCACAGCAAGAGCTGTGTCTATAACCTACACCACAGCTCATGGCAACACCAGATCCTTAACCCACTGAGCAGGGCCAGGGATGGAACCCACGTCCTCATGGATGCTAGTCGGGTTTGTTAACCACTGAGCCACGACGGGAACTCCAAGCCATACATTTTTAAAACACCCCTGTCCATGATCCATGACTACCTGAAGCCTCATCACCCACCTGGTGGCAGATTATCTTAACTACAGGCTTGGGAAAAGTGCATTTGTTGAGTTGAGCCCACAAATCCAAGCCCAAGAGGGGCAGTCAGGCACGCTTTGCAAAATTGTTTGTTTTCTTTCTCCAAACATCAAGTCCGGCTTCTTGTCCCGAAGGATCACAGATGCCAAATTAATAGAGACAAAATTAATGAGATTGTCCACTAACGAGCCTGAGACTAAAATGATGGAAAATCCACTCACTATAGACTCTGCAGCCACCTAACCACGACTTGGAGCCAGGCCTCTTGGGGGGAGGGAGAGGAAGGGAAGAGGGAAGGTCGTAGATGCAACCTGTGCCTGACAATCCTTCCTTCCTGCTGCCACTGCCCTTTTCCCTGGACTTGGGGGCCTCGCAGCACCCAGAGCTTCCTGCCTCTGAGCTCCTACCCCGCCCCCCCACCCATACCAGGTCAAACCAGGTCCTGCTTCTAAGGGCTCTGGAGGCTAAATTCCTGGAAACTACAAAATAGGGCTCAGAGGGGAGGTGGGGGGCATGTTTTTGCCTCAGTTCTGGGAAGCAGGCGGGGAGGAGTGCTGGGAGAAGGAGGAAGGTAGGAAAGGCAGACAGAATGCCCATTATACCCAAGCCCTGTCAATTTCCTTTTTTCATCTCTTTATCAGTGTTTGTTGACTGAGCTTCTTATCAACAGGAAACGCCTGCCTAAGGGGACGAGGCAGGTCCGGGGGACTGGACGCCAGGGGCCAGGAACTCTGGGTGGTATGTTGCTGCTGTCCAGCCTGACTGAGGGACGTCCTGATTCCCAGGAACCCGCAAGTCCCCTTGCCTTGGCATCTGTGAATCCTTAGGTCTCCACAGTAGGACAGCGCAGCAGACAGACCCGAGGATACCCCAGGTGTGGCTCCAGCCCCAGCCCTCTGGGACCAAGGCTAGGTCGCCAAACAGCTCAAGCTATGGCCTGAGACGTGCCCTGGCCCTTAAACCCCATCAACTGCCCCCCCGCGGCCCCCCCCCCCCGCTCCTTTCCAGCCGAGAGACCAAGTGACCTGCCAAGGTCAACAGACAGACTTAGTAACCGTCACCCCAACTGGCCCTACCAGCGTGTTTGCCTTGACCACTCAGAGAATGGTGACTTTTCTGGGCATCCGGGCATGGGACAACTAGGTGCTTGGCACAGACTTCTGAATGAAGGAGAGGAAGGGGACTCGGACATTGATTGACCTCCTACTATGATCCAGGTGCTTTAAAAACACCGATCATCCGACCGGGATACCAGTGTCCCAAATGGGGCACCCAGGAGAGGGACAGACTGAGGGTCAGATTTCACAGGAGGCTAAGAGTAAATCTTAGTGCTGAAAATAAATGCCCAAGAGGGATATCTGGGCCAAGCCAGGCTTTATGGTGGCTGCACGGAACAGGTTTATCTAGATGTATCCCTTCAAACTGGCAGAAGAGTGAATCCAGGGTCCAGGAACTGGCTGTTCTCCTGCAGGAGGGGCGGGAAAGGTTTGTGTAGGACAGAGGCCACCTTGCTTCCCGCTTCTTGCCTCTGCCTATCAGCTGCCATGGAGCAGCCCCAGTCTGCTTCTGGTGGTGGCGGTAGGTAGGTAATACAGGAAGCGCCACTGTGCCTCCTGCCCTGCCCCCGTGTCTCCCCGGACAACCCTGCTCTGCCCCCCACCTCACCATTTGCTCCTGCCGTGGGGGATCTAGGTCAGTAAGAGTGGGTGGGTGAGAAAGAACAGAGAAGAGACTCATCCAGACGTGACACCCCGCAGGGCAGCAGTGACAACACTTTAACCTGAAAACTGCCTGAAAATAGACCGTGTGTCTATGGCATTATGCAAATCATATGCAAAGTCAAGAAGCCCTCTGTCTCTATTTCTAGCAAACTGAATGTGGCCCTGGTGGAAACAGCTCGTTCCAAGAGTCGCCCACCCAGAGTGACGGCTGCATAGTCAGCATCCGTCCCCGCCCTGGGAGACTGGACGTGCGCCCCCCCCACCCCGTTCCCCGCCATGGTTGGGTGTTTTAGGCGTGGGGATTTGCCATCCCTCAGTCTGCTAATATTGATGCGAGTGAGGCTTTGGAGGCAGAAGGGCCATCCTCTTCCAGGGCAGATGAGGGAGAATGGTGACTGGGAGAATAGAATTGGGTACCACCAGGGCTTGGGAGGGGAAGGCGAGTGCCTTAGTATCAAAACTGATGCTCCTGGAACCACCCTCACTCCCATTTGGGCGTGTTATAGACACTTGTCATCCCTCGGGGAAACTCCTTACAACATAGTTTCCAGGTAAGGAAACTGGAGCCTGGGGTCCCCAGGAGGGCAGGACAAAGCTGTGAAAAAGTTGATGGGTTTTCTTTTTTCAAAGGCAGGCAGTTTCCCTGAGGCTCTACATGGAGGGAGGGGCTGGGACACTGTGACCTCTGCAGACTGTTCTAACCCTGGAGGGCAAGAAGCCCAATGCTCCTTTCCCAGACCCCAGCCAGCCTTGAGATTCCTTTTCCGCAATATTCCTACTGCCCTGCCCACACTCCAACCAAAGGGTGGACATCAGGATGGAGATGGAAAGACCAGACCAGGGTCTGGCAGGCACAGGAGGAGGGAGAAAGTCGTCATTGAGGGATGCCAGACTCGCTATTTCCCCGGAGCTGGTGTTAAGAGGTCTTCTGTGAAGGGCACGGTCTGTGTGGGGGTCCATGGACATAGGCTTGGGAAGTGGGTAGCAGGCTCCAGGCATGAGAGCGCTTTGGGGGCTGTTGGGAGGAGGGGAGGTCCTTCGCGGTAAAACGAATTGGGGGACCCTTTCTGTAGCTCCCTAAGGGGGCCTCTACTGCAAAGGCATAGGCAGTCAAATGGAAAAGACCCGTCTTGGCTTCTTTCAGCACCTGCCTCCCCCCTGGCGTGTCCCCGCCGCCGGTTTCCAGGGGAAGCGGGGGAGGTGCTTTCCGAGCCCATCCAGGAGGCCAAGGTGGGTCCCTGAGGGTGGTGACCACCTTCCCGTTCGGGGAATGAGGACTGAGTTCAAGACAGGGGTCCCATTTTAAGGAGAGAATGGAGAACCGGGAATTGAGGTGGGCGGGTCCAAGCTGCCTCAGTGAGATCGCAGCTCCTTTCTAGATGTGGTTTTCGGGGGACACTGCCCACAAAACAGAACCACGGGGGAGGCCGGGCAGCGGCGCGAGGAGATCCCCGCAGGGAAAGGCCTGCGGTTCCCACGCGGGGGCGGAGCAGAAGGCGGTCGCTCGGCAGCCTTCCGGCCAGCAGAGGGCGATGCGGAGGCGCCGCGAGCTGGCTGCTCCCAGCCGGTGGTAGGAACTGAGATTTGGGCTGGTGGGAACTGAGATCCAAGCAGGGGCCAGTGTCAGCTGTGACTTGGTTCTTATAGGACGAAGCCCAGGCAGGATACCCTGGGACTCTCTCCTTCCCTGTCCTCTTGAGTTCCCTCTGTGAGAGGCCCCTGCAGAGACACAGGCCTGGGAAGATGCAGCAGGAGCTCCAGATTCAACCATGCTTTATTGAGGACCTACTAGGGGCTAAGCACAAGCTAAGTGCTCCCACAAACAGTTTCTCCAAGTTAAGGGACTGTCATTTCGGCTGTGGAACATAGTCCTGAACTCAGCCAGCAGCATTATACAGATGGCTCTCACCAACACCTCCTTCCCTTGGAGCCATAGCTCTTCTCCCACTTTCAGCCCCTTCTCTCAGCCTTCCCCCATCGCCCGGCCTCCTGCCTCTTAGGGATTTTCTAGCCTTTGGGGAGCTGCTGCCTTCAGGCTGACTGCGGAGCCTCAGGAACTTTTTGGCCCCCAGATCCAGTAGAGGTAAAAACCTTCAAGGGGGGAGGGTCCTGTTTTCTGGACTGGGTGGGTTCCAGGGACCAGAAGACATGAAACTGCCAGGAAGCAAACTGCCCCCCAGTTGATGTGGGAACCTAGCTGGTCCATGGAGCTTTCTGTTTCAGCCAGTTTCACTTCCTGCTTCTCCTCCAGGCCTTGCACAATGCTGGCAGGCAGGCCTGGGAAAGTGCCACTGCAACGGTGGAAGAGACACTCAGGAAGCCGCCCCGGGAGGCTGTGCTGGGGCATTTACAGCAAGAGGGGAGGAGGCTGTGTTTCCTTCACCTCCTGTGGAGAACTGAGGGTCCTTCCTTCACCCTGTCTCGGGCTGAGGGCTGCAAGGCCAGGTGTCTCCAAGTGTGGGACTGCTCTGTCCTTAGCCTGAGCCCTGCTTCTCACCCTCCAACCCGCAGGCCCTACCTCCTACCCATCACCCTCCATCGCAGTCACCCGCTTGGGGTTCAGAGTCACCTCCATGCGTGGACATATGTCCTTGACATTTTTAAATGCCGAACTTTCCATGTGTTTCTCTACAGCCACTTTCTGGGGCCTGGCCAAGGGTGTGGGCCTGGGCCAGGGGCCAGTGGGGAGCAGGAACCTGGGTGCTGGAGGCTTGCTGGTTGGGCCCAGATTTCTTCTGAGCCTTGGAGGCCCTGCAGGAAGCTGGCCCTCAGCTCTTGTCAGCCCTGGGCAGAGCAATGGAAGCCACAGAGGGGTTGGCTTGCCTGCCAGAAGGCCCAGGGTTGTCTGAGTCCAAGGATGGCTACAGGCATGGATTAAGACAGGAACTGGAACTTGTAAAATTAGACTAGGAAGATTTCAGATACTCCTGGCCTCAGATAAAGTTGTGCTCAAATCACCATCTTGAGACAACTGCCAGGGGTTTGGACATAAGGATTCAAGGGTCTGATGAACTGAGTTCTAACACAGGCTGCAATTTTAAAGAAATTTAGAGCCGAGAAAAACCTCAGAGGACATCAGGACCAAATCTTTCCAAAGGTGGATGAAAGAACAAAGGTCCTGGGATAACGGCCCCATTCTTGTTACACAGAGCAAGCACCCAGGACCTGACTCCCAGGTGAGCCTTTCCCTGGCCAGGCTTGGCCTCAATGTCCTCTCAGTTTACCCTGAAAGTCCCGGGCCTTGCCCATCTGACCTGCCACCTCTCCCCTGGCCTGTGACTCCGCCACACCAAAGCATGACTCCTTGGGTTTAAGGCCATAAGTCAGCTAAGGAGGGGGTGGGGGAGGGGCCCAGATCAGGCCCCAGCTCTCCTAGGCAGCTAGCATTCAGCTGGGGCGGGGTGGGGGGGGTCTTGGCTAGGAGATAAAGGCCTGAGGAAGCATGGAGCCGAGATACAAATCCACAGAGAAAAACGGATGGGTCCTGGGTGTCTGCAATTTGGACCAGAGGCTGTGGCCTGGCAGGGCAGGGTGTCTACCGGAGGCTGGACGGGGCCCTGTGCCACCCCGGCAGCTCTGGTGGGGCAGTGGGGTTGACCGAGGACAGGGGGTAAAGTGCAGGTCCAAGGCTCTGGGTCCGGGACTGGGATTCCCTGGCTTGGCCACCCTGGCCCTGGAGCCTCTTTTGCATCCTGTTCTGGGGGCGGTGGGGGTGGGGGTGCACCCAGGGCAGGGGGGTGGGGAGGGAGCCAGGCGTCAGTGAGCCTGCTGCCTTCAGAGGGCCAGACGGCGGGGGGATCGGGTTTCAGTCTAGCCATATTTTTGGCTGGATGAGCTGGGGGCCAGCCGGGCGGGCGGGCGGGGCGGGCAGGCGGGCACAGCTGCCCAGAGACAGGCACCCCCCTCCCCAGCACACACTCACACAACCTCTACCCAAACAGGTCGCCACCGCTGGCCCGCCCCGCACACACCGCCGGTGGAGGGGAGTTCAGGCATCGGTCCGTGGCTAGTGAATCACTTTGGGCTTCTGGAGACCGTTGCTGAGTTTCTGTAGCGTCTTCTTGATCCGCAGCGCAGTGAGGCGGGCAGAGGGGTTGGGGTACCAGCACTCCCGCATCATCTGAGCCAGGCCTGAGAGGACCTGGGGTGAGGGGAGGGAGGGCAAAGCAGAGGAGAGGAGGCAGAGTCATGGGGTCAGGGGGGATGGAAAGGAAGAGGCCAGGAGGATGCCCCACGGGGCGGAGACACAAGCAGGACAGAACGGGTGAGAGGAGGGAAGCAGGTGTGTCGAAAAGAAGGTGGGGGAGGAGAGAGAAGTGGGAGGAGGGAGAATGGCGGGAAGCAGGAAGGATGAGGAAAGAAAGATGCAAAATGAAAGAGGAAGGGAGTGGCACGAGAAGGGGATGGAGAAAGGCAGGCAGGATGGAGAGGGTCACTCAGATCTTCAGGGACGCCCTTTGGCGTTTACAAAACAACTTGCCCCACCCCCACCTCTACCGAGAACCAGGAAAGGGGACCTCTCCATGTCCCCATCTGCAGCCGGACCCCAGTGCAGAAGGCAGCAGGTCCCCGTCCCTCCACCAACCCTGGCGGGCCCAGTGGACCCTGAAAGATTGGGTGGTGGGTGCCCTCGAAATGCATCTGTCCAGGGAGGAACCCACCCGGGAAGCTCGGTGGTCCTCGAGTGAGGTCCTCAGCCTTACCCCTGCCACAGAACTGGAGCTGGTTCCTGAGAGGGAGTGTATGTGTGTGTGCAAAGGCGTGCATCTGAGTGGTGTCTTGTGGATCCACATGTGGTGCAGAAGTGTGCCTGTGCGTACGCACACACACCTGTATATACATGTGCATGTTGAGTCATTCTTTCCATAAACATTTCTTGAGTCCCTATTGTGTGCCAGGCACTGTGACAGGTAACCGGGATGGAAAGGTCAGCAAAGGAGACATGCTCTTTGTCTTCATGGGCCGACAGCCTGGCAGATATGTGCATGTGTGAGTGTGTGTTTGTGCAGAAGAGTGTGCATGACTCTATGTGTCTCTATGTGTGTGTGTCCTATATAAGTATGTGGAGTGTTTTGAGAAAAAACAAGACAAACCAGCAATAACAAAAACTGCATAACTGGAAGGGTGACAGAGAGCCTCTGACTTTTCAGGTCAGGTGAAGAGTTCTGGAAATCCTGGAAAAACCAGAGGGTCCCCAGAGGTCCCCAGGCAAGGATGAGGTCCCCAGAGAGGAAGCCTGGACTCTGTCCCCCACAGTCTCTCCAGGTGAAGTGGAAGCCGGACAGAAGTTCCTGGGCCCAGCACCCCCAGCTGTGGGCCACCGCCCCATGCCATCCCAGCCCCCCTGGAGGCCTCACCGGGTCTGCAGCCAGTCGGTTGGGAATGGTGGGTGTCTGCTGGTCAACACACACCACCTTCTTCATGTCCTCGAAGCTGGGATCATTAGGCACCACATCATAGAAGGGGGGCCTGTAGTCTTCGACGATGCCTGGGGATGGCAGGCAATGGGGACAGTCACTCAGGATGCCAAGGAGACCCAAGGTCACCCAGCAGAGAGCCCTGCCCACCCTCTGGACCAGGGACCAGGAAACTAGCTGCCTGGCTATGCTATCCCTGAGAGGGATAGCATAATATGATAAATATATATATATATATATATTTTTTTGTCTTTTTGTCTTTTTGCTATTTCTTGGGCCGCTCCCGTGGCATATGGAGGTTCCCAGGCTAGGGGTCGAATCGGAGCTGCAGCCACCAGCCTACACCAGAGCCACAGCAACGCTGGATCCAAGCCGCGTCTGCAACCTACACCACAGCTCACGGCAACGCCGGATCGTTAACCCACTGAGCAAGGGCAGGGACCGAACCCGCAACCTCATGGTTCCTAGTCAGATTCGTTAACCACTGCGCCACGGTGGGAACTCCCCAATAAATATATTTATAAATAATTATTATTACTTCCATTTTAAGCTTCCCATACATGCCAGACATTGTGCTATAAACACTGTACACGCATTATTCTGTTCATCTTCACAGCAACCCGATGAAGTGGGTACTATTTTTACTCCCATTTTACAGATGAGGGAACTGATGCTCAGAAAAGTGGAACCAGGGTTCCACAACTAGTAATGGCAGAGCCAGGACTTAAACTCATCCTATTCCTAAGCCACATCTTTTTCCAGTTGATCCACAGCTGCCAAAACAAGCTGGTATTGCTCCCAGGCCCCAACTACTACATGTGCCCAATAATATCTAATGTTTATTGAGCACTTACTATGTGTCAGGCATGAACATTTAATGCCTACCTACATGGCATTGAATCCTCACAACATGATGAGCTAAGAAATACTATTAGCTCCACTTTATCGGCAATGAAATAAAGATCAGAGAGGTTAAGAAACTTGTCTAAAATCACACAGGTAGTAAATGACAAAGCTACGATTTAAGCCCAGAAAGTCTAACCAAAGACTATGCTCTTGGAGTTCCCGTCGTGGCAAAGCGGAAACGAATCCGACTAGGAACCATGAGGTTGCGGGTTCGATCCCTGGCCTTGCTCAGTGGGTTAAGGATCCGGCGTGGCCGTGAGCTGTGGTGTAGGTCACAGACACAGCTTGGATCCTGCGTTGCTGTGGCTCTGGCATAGGTTGGCAGCTGTAGCTCCGATTCAATCCCTAGCCTGGGAACCTCCATATGCCACGGGTTCAGCCCTAAAAACCAAAAAAAAAAAAAAAAGGAAAGAAAGACAATGACTTTGACCTCTAAACTACTCTTGAGAGAGGGCAGCTGCTTGACTGCTGCATGAGGTATGCGGAGCAAGGAGAAGGGGGAAAAAACACATCTCCAAAGAGAAAGAGCTTTTGACCCAGGTCCAGATAACATCCATCCACTCTCAGGGAGGGCACAGGCCTCTGCTGACTCCCTCAGCCAGGCTCGTCCCTCCCCTCATCACCCCAAGCGCACGGTCCTTAGCAGGAGCTTTCTGAAATGATGCCTGTGGAATGGCAGACGGCTGGGGCAGGAGAGCCAGACCCCAGAAAAACACCCTGGGCCCCACCCTGCTCCCAGCCTGAGGCTGGGGGCCGCAGCCACACAGCCGCAACCTCGGTAGAGCCCGCGCCAGCTGTGCTCCCCGTGGCGGGCTTCCAGGCCAGCCCTGGGCTGCTCGAGCCCTAATCAGTGCTGCACAGAGGCCTGAGCGTGTCTAATGGGCCTTTAATCAGCGCCGGGGCTGACACCAGATTACAGTGTTTATAATGCGCCACGAAGCTGTGTGGGGTTGACAGAGCTTCCCTCCGCCCCAGGAGCCTGCAGTTGGCCTCCCCCTCAGCCCAGGCTGGTGCTGCCTTCCTTTCCTGCCTGCTGCCTGGTCCAAAGGGCCTCGGCTCCTTCCAGGTGCCCCCTGCCCCAGCCCCAGCCTCTAGGCTTCCTAGCTGAAGGGGCAGGAACCTGAGCTCCATCCAGAGGGTGGTCCCCAACCTGTCAGGACTTGTCCAGAGGAGGGGTCCCCCACCAGAAGCCCCTCCCCATGGATGGCCTCCACAAAGACTGACCAACTTCCCACCTGGTCCAGATCATCACCCATCACCCATGCACCCAGGGCTGGGAGAGCACCAGCCACAGGGCGGCCCCCTATATGGGGCCATCGGCAATGAAGTCCCTCACCTGCTCCCAGCCCCTCCCAACCTGAGTCCCCTGTGGCACCCACGGTAATAAGCAGGCAGCACTAAGCAGGCAGTGCAGGCACTGTTACATCTCGTGTTTTTGTGGTCAAGGAAACCAAGGACCAGTGAGGTGTAAAGTAGCACAGAGTTAATAAAGAACACTGGCCCTGGAGTCGGACTGCCTGGTTTCAGGCCCCAGTGCTGCCTCTAGCTGGCTGTAATTCTGTGCCTCAGTCCCCTCATCTGTAAAATCGGGGTGATACCGGGTCAAGCATTTGCTATTCCAACAATAATTGCCACTAACATTTACTGAGCTCCAGAACTGCTCCTAAACATAATGCCCCAAATACTTTATCTGATTATTTCAATAGCTGGAAGTGATTATTATCATTACCATTAATATTATTAATTATTATTATTTTTTTTTACAGCTGTACCTGCGGCATATGGAAGTTCCCAGGCTAGGGGTTGAATTGGAGCTGCAGCTGCCAGCCTACGGCACAGCCACAGCAACGCAGGATCCGAGACCTATGCTGCAGCTCACAACAACACAGAATCCTTAACCCACTGAGCAAGGCCAGCAATCAAATCTGCATCTTCAGGGAGACAATGCTGGGTCCTTAACCTACTGAGCCACAACGCAAACTCCGAGAAATTATTTTTATTCTCACTTTACAAATTAGGAAACTGAGGCAGAGAGGTTTAAGTACCTTGCACACAGTTGATGGCAACATCAGGAACTGAACCTAGGCAGTCTGATTACCAACCCATGCCTGTTTTTCTTTCTTTCTTTCTTTCTTTCTTTCTTTCTTTCTTTCTTTCTTTCTTTCTTTCTTTCTTCCTTCCTTCCTTCCTTCCTTCCTTCCTTCCTTCCTCCTTCTTTCTTTCTTTCTTTCTTTCTTTCTTTCTTTCTTTCTTTCTTTTTTCTTTTCTTCTTTCTTTCATCTTTTTAGGGACACACCTGTGGCATATGGAGGTTCCCAGGCTAGGGGTCTAATTGGAGCTGCAGCCACCGGCCTGCACCCCAGCCACAGCAATGCCAGATCCAAGCTGCATCTGAGACCTACACTGGCCTTCACAGCAACATGGGACCCTTATCCCACTGAGCAAGGCCAGGGATAGAACCTGTATCCTCGTGGATACCAGTCGGTTTCGTTACCACTGAGCCACAAGGGGAACTCCACCAACCCATACTCTTAACCGCTAAGCAATACCACCTCCCTGCCAACACAGGACGATTCCATAACAGAATACGTGTATACGGCATAGCATATGGCTCATATTTAAACTCAATGCATGTTAGCTGCTATTAATATTTCTGTTATTAGCACTTACTCAAGATTTCACAGCCAGAATCAGACTCAGATGAACCTTAAAAAGTCACTCAGCTGAGCCAGTGGTGAGTGGCAGTAAAGAGAACACAGGAGGTCTAACCACAAGCCCCTCCGGCCATGGGCACCAGCCATGGCAGGAAGCCGTCTCCTGCCTGTCTATTCCCCTTTTCCCACCCTGTGCAGGAGCCTCACCGTTGACAATGGTCCGCCTGGCGATCTCCCACAGCACCAGGCCAAAGGCCCAGATGTCCGTCCACTTGTAGGACTCAAAGCAGTCAGTGCGGATCTGCTCTTCCAGCACCTCGGGGGCCATGTACCGCTTGGTGCCCACTCGCGGGTTGTTGCCAATGTCCAGGTAATCGCTACCCTGGGAGTGCATCACAGCCAGGCCTGTGGGTACCCAGGCCTGTCACTCCTGCCGCCCACCCGAGCCCATAGGCAGGGCTGGGGGAGGGGCGGGGCGTGAGGTTGAGATGGAGGTGGGGACACAGAGCAGCCCGTGGAGACCTGCCTTGAGGGGGGCTGGGAGACAGCAGCCCCAGGGAGAATAACAGAACAGCCCAGTTTCACTTCGCTGGGTGCAAGAACCCAGCGAGAGGTGAGCAGGCGAGGCAGGCACCATGATGCCCATTTCACAGAGCTGAACCCCAAGGCCTGGTGAGGGGCAGCGATGTAGTCAGCGAAGGATGAGAACCCAGGTGGCTGGCTCCCTGCCCCCTTTCTCCCAACTCCTGGAGCCCGGCTGGTGTAGCGGAAGGAGTCTGGGCTTGAAAAGAGTGTTAAGGCAACTTGTGGAGGTGCGATGAGACCACACACGTCTGTAGGTTTTAAAGCGCCAATCAGCGTCCTCCTCGACGCCAGGCATCCAATCAGGCAAAGACCGAACCGAGAGGAGCGCGCAAAACCCCGCCCACGCCCCGCCCCCTTGAGGGCACGCCCCTCCCCGCTCACCCAGGTCTGCGATGCAGCACTGCAGGTTGCTCTTGACCAGCACGTTGCGGCTCTTGAGGTCTCGGTGGGCGATGGCCGGCTTGCCCTGCGTGCCGAAGATCTCCACGTGCAGGTGCGCCAGGCCGCAGGCCGCCGACACGGCTAGCCTCAGGGCCAGCTGCGGCTCCAGCGTCTGCCTCTGCAGAAAGTCGTAGAGCGAGCCATGCTCGTGGTAGTGCGTGATGAGCCACAGCTGCGTGCTCGAGTTGCGGGACGTCATGTCCGAGGCGATAAAGCCTGTGGGCGGAGGGTCAGGTCGCTCACCAAGGGGCTGGGGATGAGGGAGATGGACCAGTCAGGGCTGGGGACAGAGGATGCGCTAGGTCAGGGTGCATCCTCCACCCACCCATGGGGTGGGGTGGAGGCTGGTCTGGCTTAGGTCAGAGAGGAAGCGAGAGTCAGAGTTTGGGGCTGAGGGCTGGCTGGGAGTCCTTCAAGGGTAAGTCAGTATCCAGATTGGAGAGGGGGTGTGATGGTCCCGCCCTGAGTGCAGGAGGGTTACAGGGGGGCCTGGCGTAGCACGCCGGGCTTGCCTAGGATGTTGTCGTGTCTGAGCAACACCGTGTTGTAGATCTCAGTCTCCCGGAACCAGGACTGTTCATCCCTGGAGGAGAAGATCTTGACCGCCACACTCTCGCCATGCCACAGGCCCCGCCACACCTCGCCATAGCGGCCCTTTCCTGACCCGAGGGCAAGAGAGGAGGGAGCGGATCACATAACTGGGTGCGAAGAGCCCACGAAGCCGGGAAGAGCCCCTCCCCCTCCCCCATCATGCTGCTGCACAGACTGCATCTGCAGAACCTCTGATGCTTATGTTTATGTTTAATTTCATCCAGATCCAAACACAGCTGGCAGCGCCCCCCCCCCCCCATGTGCCTCTTGTTCCTGCAGAAGTGTCTGGCGCTGACCCTGCTCCAGCCCCCTCCCTACCCAGCAGAATTCCCATTCTGACCCGGCCCTGGCCTGGCCTGTGAGCGTGGAGGGCAGCAGCTCCCTCACCCCTCCAAGCTCATGGGAGCTCTGGGTCCCCAGCACCCCCAGGCTTACCCACACACTCCACCAGGGCAACCTGCCGTGCCACTGTCCTCTGTACCAGGAAGGGGAGCCCTGAGCCACTGCCCGTGGTGCAGTCACTGTCCATGAGGTCCTGGGAATACCAAGAGGCCACTGAGAGAGAGGCAGCCCTCACCCACCCAACCCATTTCTCCCTCCTCAGCCTGGGCCCCCTCTTCACACTCCTCATTCACCAGCCCCTCCCCTCCAGCACCCAATCAAATCTCTACGTGCCTGCCACATGCCTTTCTCAGCTACCTGCCATTCAGTACCCCCTCCGATTCTGTGGCCCCCGTCTCCCCACCCTGTGTCCCAGGCTCCCCCAGGCCCATACCCCCAACATGCTGTCCCCCTGCTCAGATGCCTTCAGGATGAGGCTGGACTCGCCCAGCTCGCTGTTTAGGCCCCGCTGCTTCTCCTGCCTCCGCCGGACATGCCACAGGCCCAGGGCACCCAGGGCCACCAGGACCAGGAAGGCCAGCACAGGGCCCAGGATCAGAGGCAGCTGGCTGTCTGCTTGCGGCTGCTCCGGAGGAGTCTGGGTGGCTGGCGGAGGGGGGACACTGAGGCCCAGCTTCCCGCAGGCCAGATGGCACCCCCGCCCCGCCCCTCTGCCAGTCAGATCCCAGAGTCCTGCCTCCCCCGCCCTCCAGGCCAGAGCATGAGAGACAAGCAGGGCAGGGTGGGCAGAGTCTGAGAAGGCGGGCAGCTGGACGTACCCTCCAGCGCCAGGGACACATTGTGGTTGCAGAGGGGGCTGTAGCAGCAGTAGTGGTTGACGAACTCAGTGGGGTGCCCCCTGCAGAGCTCCTGGTGCAGGTTCCCACAGCCCCGATGTTCCTGGGGGTGGCCGCCCTCTTCCCGCACCAACACTACTGTGCACCAGGCCCCCTGGCAGGTGGGCCCCTTGCAGTATGGGTTCTCACACGTGCAGGTCACCAGCAGATCCCGAGAGGGCTTCACGGGGTTGCCTGGGAGACACACTGGAAGCTCAGCCATTCTGGGCCTGACTCCCCAGGATGTGCCTACCGTCCAAGTCTGCCCACCGCCCCTCCCTCCTGAGGGCTCAGACAAACCTTTTGAGGCCTTGGTCCATCAGCTGCATCCTCAGATTATCCCTCTCCCCCGTGCCTTATCCTTGCCAGGGGCAGCTGACACCCATGAGAATAAGGCTTCTCGCCCCTCCCTGATTCTAGGCCCTCCCCTCCCAGTTCCAGGCCCAGTTTGGCCCCCAGCCCCAACCTTGAGGGTTCTCCCAGCCCCTCCCTGCCCATATCCCCACTGTCTATACCCACAGGTGGAGGTTCCTGCCCTGGACTCCGACAGAGCACCAGCCTATGGGTTTGGATCAAGAGGACAGCATAGGAGAGTGGGGTAGCTGGGGGCTTGGTCTAACTGAGCCTGTCTCCTGCCCTCCAGCCAAGCTCCTAAGCCCCCTTCTTCTCCAGCTCCTCAAGTTCAGCCCAACAAGGGCTGAGATGAGATCGCCCTTCCTCCACCCAGGCCCCCATTCCCCACCTGCTCCCCCCAAACTCACCCTGGGTCAGGCTCAAGGCCATCAGTAGCATCAGAAAGCCTCTCTTGGGAGGGTCCAAGGTCATGGTCCCTGGAGAGGAGAAGGGGTGCAGTAGGATCTATGAAATGGGATCCCCTCAGTGTTTGCAGCCACTGACTGTGGTCCCTCCCATCCAGAGGAAATCACTGGGAGTTTTATTTGGGGGGGCAGGGAGGCCTCCTCTCTACTCTCTGTGTCTGGCTTTGGGGTGGGGCCTGCAGGGGAAGTCCTGGTTCACTTCCCCATGGAAACCATTCTGTTGGGGTAAAGGGTGGGGAGCCATGTTCAAGGGACGGAGAGCTTGGGGGCTCCCAGCCATCCTGCGGCTGCTGAGCTCAGCCTGCAGGGCGCCGAGGGCATGGGGCTGGGGTGGAAGGAGCGTCTCTTCAGCAGTACCCCCACCCTTCTGTCCCCTGCCCCGTGCCCACCCCTTCCCAGCCTCCACCCCTTTCCCAGTGCCCCC
Organism: Phacochoerus africanus; assembly: GCF_016906955.1. NCBI lineage: Eukaryota > Metazoa > Chordata > Mammalia > Artiodactyla > Suidae > Phacochoerus > Phacochoerus africanus. The sequence goes on along the minus strand of NC_062550.1, from coordinate 19,662,291 downwards.
CCCCCACCCCAGGCCTGGCTGCCTCAAACATAAACAGGCTCCTGTCTTCACTTCCTGCCATTCAGGGGCCCGTCAAGCTGGGAACAGGAATCAAGATTGTTTAGATTGGGGTCTGGATAGAACAGGCAGGAGTCACGCACAGAAGGGAGTTCAGGGCATCGTCTCAGGGCAGGCTGGAGTGGCTCCGGGGTCTGCGGTGCCATCCGAGGCCAGGACACCCCCATGACAGAATCCTAGGGGGACACCCTGGGAATCACAAAACCCAGCTCCTTATTTTAGAGAAGATGGGGATCAAGGCTCAGTCAGGACAGGAGGCTTGTCCAAGGTCACATAAGATTCAGTGGCGATACCAGGGGTCCAGACTCCAGTCCAGGGCTTTCTCTACTCCTCATCCCAATCCAGGGTGGCAGCGTGTCTGAGCCGTCGGGGTTGTCACGACCACACAGAGCTTAGACAGTGTGGGCCATGTCAGGTGCGAAGGGACCACTCTGCACCCTTATCAGAGCCTAAGATGGGCACGCTCTGAGCCACTCCCCGGCCCCTTTCTCTCTCTTTGCTGTCCCAGGAAAGGGTGGGGGTAGGGCCAGTGATGTGGAGGGGAAGTGAAACATACTTAGGCACTGAATGTTTGACCTTCCGTGGCTGGTTAAGGTCGAACTTTTCCAGAAGTTTGGTGGAGAGTGTTAGGGCAGTGATTCAGATCTATGATAGTTCCCATCTCAGGTCCCAAACCAGCCAGGGCTTCTGAAGCCACCCCTTCATTTCTCAAAGATTCAGAACAAGAAGATTAGGGTTGAGACTGCAGCAAGAAGGAATGAGGTCAGACAGCAAGAAGGACTTTCTGAATGGTGGCGGGTGTGCCTGCATCCCCTGAGTTGACATGGGGCGGGGGGCGGGGGGGGGCTGTCTTCTGGTATGCCATGGTAAAGCTGGGAGGGTTGGGCATATGGCCACCTGGGGTACAGAAGACCCCTAGTCTAAGAATGGTGCCAAATGAAGATCCATGAAGCTGAGGCTCTGGGGGCAGGATGACTGGGGGACTGGGGGGGGGCACTCTGTGAGCCTCTCCGGCTGGTGGCAGCTCTGGCCTTCCTGCCTGGGCTTCCTCTGCCCCAGAGGCCCAGGGCTGGGGGAGGAAACGGAGCCCTGGGCCGCTACAGCTGTGTCCCCAGGCTCTGCCTGACCTCCTGCCTCTTGCCCCTCCCAGAAGGCAGTGAGGACTCTGGCAAGCACTCTGTTGTGAGACTGGTGACTGGAAGGGGAGCCCCAGGCCAGCTGAATTACCCACTGGGGTAAGGGCAGGAATCCATCTCTCCCAGAAAGCAGCGAAGGAGAAGGTGAGCAGCAAAGAGGGAAAAGTGGGTACCAAAAACGATGATAGCCAGCATCCTTCGAGGATCCTCTACCCATGCTTCCACTTCTCTGTGTCCCAGTGCGCCCTCTCACCCACTTTATCACACAGCACAGTCACCTGAAGTGCTCTCTTAGAAATGCACACTCATGGAGTTCCTGTCGTGGCTCAGCGCTTAGCAAACCCAGCTGGCATCCATGAGGACGTGGGGGTCCATCCCTGGCCTTGCTCAGTGGGCTAAGGATCCTGGGTTGCTGTGAGCTGTGGTGTAGGTCGCAGATGTTGCTCGGATCCTGTGTCACTGTGGCTGTGGCGTAGGCTGGCAGCTCCAGCTCCAGTTGGACCCCCAGCCTGGGAACCTCCATATGCCCCAGGTGTGGCCCTAAAAGACAAAAAAAAAAAAAAAAAAGAAAGAAAGAAAAGAAAACGAGTCCACATTCTTTCATCTCACCCCAACTCCAGATTCTGACTCAGTCCACTGGGACCAGGAAAAAACAGAAACATGTATTTTTAAAATGTTCCCCAGGTAATTCTTATCTGTTTGTGCGGGTACCGCACTGGGAGAGCCGGGTCCTACACGACGCTGAGACTGGTCCCTGTGCTTTCATTTCACTGGGCAGGGCCCTGCTGGGTGAGTGGGTGTGCAGTGCAGAGGTTGGGGGCCCCATCCCCCCACTCCTACTGTAGAACAGACACACAAGGCTAAATGCTGGAGCCAGCATTGGAGACACTGTGGATGGAGGGTGGGGTATGGGCTTTGTTCAGGCAAACTCTAGCCTCTGGAACCCAGGAACCAGTGCCAGGAGGGCCTGGAGCATTTGCAGAATTTGTCTCTGGTCTAATCCCGGGAATGCGGTGGAAGGAAACTGTGTCTTTTTTTTTTTTTTTGTCTTTTTAGGGCTGCACCCGTGGCTTATGGAGGTTCCCAGGCTAGGGGTCGAATTGGAGCTACAGCTGCTGGTGTACCATAGCCACAGCAGGCTGGATCCTTAACCCACTGAGAAAGGCCAGGGATCGAACCTGCATCCTCTTGGATAATAGTCAGATGCATTTCCGCTGAGCCATGACGGGAACTCCAGACCGTCCAAGTTTTATCTGGGCCCAGAGCACAGTTAAGTACAGGAGGGTGCTGAGTCCAGACCAGTCCCGGCTCAGAGCTGACCCTGTGTGATTTGCCCTCAGACCCGATTCTAGCACAAATAGACTCCTGGGGACTGTTGCTATCTTTTCACTTCTAACAAAACTTCCTGGAAGATCGCCTGCTGACAGAAGCATCACACTTTTCAGCCAGAAATCACAAATGCTAAACTAATTTCAAACACGAACTTACCACTGTGAAATTCTTAGTAATCAAAGTTAAACCTGCTCCACGTACTACTTCTGCGCTAAGTACCACACTTTGAAGGTTGATCTCAATTAAGCCTCATGACCATCTGACGGGGAAATGGAGGCTTGGAGATGTTGCGAGTTCTTGCCCAGAATCACCATGGGGGGTCTTGATCAACTTAAATTGCTAGTAATAAATCCTCCCTTGGTCCTTTTACTCCTCCAGTTGTTTGATGTGAAGTAGGTCCCTCAAAGGAGGAAAGAGGGCAAGCAGGGGTTGCATTTACAGATTGCTGTTGTCATCACCGGGTGCCCCATGTGAGCTGCGTTCGAAATCCTCTGCCTGCTGTAGGCTTGGTCTTAGGTGGGGAGAACCAGGGTAGGGGTGTGTTCAGAAGGTGGGTGCTAAGCTTACTCCCCAGCACACCTGAGGGATGGATGTAATCAGCTCCCATCAGCAGCAGTGGCTCAGCACAGCAGGGACTGTCGTGGGACCGGAAGTGTCTTGCTCTGCACAGTAGCAGGTCTTGTCCAAGCAGCAGAGGACCAGACTGAGCTGCCCATCCTGGGTTGCCCCTTACCATCATAAAGCACTTCCAACTGCATCACTTCCTGAGCTCCTCACAGCAGGGGGGCGGTGGGTAGCCCCAAGTCTGGATTTTAGGACCTCTGGCAGAACACAGAGGCAGCACAGTGTAGCGCAGAGGTCAGGCTGTGGTCTCTGGCTCATGGAGACCCAGGCTCAAATCCCTGCTTCTACCACTTAGGGCTGCGAGATGTGGGGCAATTCTTAAACCTTGCTGAGGCTTAGGTTTCCCTATGAAAAATGGGAATGGTAACAGTGTCCATTTCATAGGTGTGATGCAGTCAGATTATTTAGCAGAGTACTATGTACTACTAACTAAATACTCCTCTTTAGCAGAGCACTTAACAAGTGTTGCCAAAAAAACCAACCATCCATGGCATCTTGGACAAGTGATTCCAATCTGAATCTCTCTCCTCTTCTGTAGGATGGACATAATAACACCTCTTTTGCTAGGCTGTGGCCAGGATTACATGAGAAAAATGTATTCAGGTGTCTACATAGTAAGTCCTCATTAAATGGTAGCTATTTTTAACCACCTGATGGGAGGAGAGGTCAGGTCCCAGGACACATAAACAATAAGAGGTCAGAGATGTCAGACAGACTCTGACTCAGGCAAAAGCTGCCCCTACAGAGAGGCTGAGTGCTATTGTCCACTATGCCCCTGTCCTCAGAGAAGAAAAGAGGGGCTGGCCAGCCCAGGATGGTCATAACAGCACTAGCTTCCAGACAGACTGAAAACCTGGGGTCCCAAGCTGGACCCCTTGGACCTGGGATCCCCTTGGACCTGGATCCTGAAGGAAGTCCATGGCATGGGGATTAACTGACTACACGGGGTTGGAGGTGAGGTTGCGGGGAGGGGGTTATATGTCAGATTCCTTGAGCGAGAGCTGCCCGGGTTGGTCTGGGAAAGGTGGGCTTCACAGGGAGGCTGAACAGCACTGGCAGTGGACACCCACTCCCGGGTCAAGCCAGGCGCCTGGAAGGACGGGTGACTTCCTTCTCTGGAAGTGAAGTGGGGCAGGTTTCCTTCTGCTCACCTTATGGATGAGGATGGAAGAACAGAGAAGCTAAGTGACTGGCCCCAGGAGCAGCGTTTACTGCTTCCCAGTCAGGTTCGGTCCAGCCCCCTCCAGTCTCAGGCGGGGTGATGGGAGGACCAAGGGCAGCGTGCACGGCGGCGAGGGGCTGGGACTAACCCTACGGCGGCGACCTTTCTGAGGGGCTCTCTGGTATCTGCCCTGCGGAAGGGCCCATTGGGGTGGGGGTCAGCCGCTCCCCCCTCCCCCGCTGGCCCTGCCCTTGCACCTCCACTCACCTCTGGGCCTGCCCGGCGGGCGGCGGGGCGCAGCGTGCAGCGGGCCGGCCTCCTCCTCTCCCCGGCAGCCTCGGTTGCACGACGGGCGCTGAACAGCGGGCCGGGGTCCTTGGTCCGGGGTCCGGGTGCGGCCCCGGGGCGGGGCTGGGGCCGGGGAGGGGCTCGCTGTGCGCGGCTGGCGCCGCGGCCTCCCGGGACTGGGAAAGGGGCTGGAACAAAACTGTTTCTTATTCCAGCGTCTTCCTGCCTGGCCCGGCTCCACCACTCCCTCCTAATAAACCGCTTCCTATTGCCCAGCTAGCCGACGGCCGCCCGCTCGTCCCTTGCCGAGGCTCAGAGCCTGGACCCTCCTCCGCGCGGCTGCAGACCCCAAGGGCCGCCTCCCCCTCGGCCGCCCCCGCCTGGGATCAAGGCCACGCGCCCGCCCCCAGCCTCCCACATCCGCCTCCCCGAGGGGGCGGGCCTTGGCCGCGGGCCGTGGGGGTCTCGTGGGGTCCAGGCGCAGAGCCATAGGGGCCAGAGCTGGACGCCAGGCACCGTCCTAGGATGCCTAAGCAAGGCTGGAGGTGGAGGCGCGTCTCCAGCTCAGAGCCGCCCGAGGGGCAGCCTGGAATCCCAGACGGGAAGGGGGCCACCAAGAGAAGAGCATGCATTCGGGGAGGGCAGCATGGAGAGAAGTTACCTGTGCGTCCACCCAAAACGCCGAGTCTTCGGCCCAGAGGCTCAGCAGCAAGGGCAGAGTTTGGGGCTGGCAGGATCCAAAGTATTTTGGCTCCACCCTCTCCCCCTCTCCCTCAGGGACTCCCCACTCGTCCAAATCCTTCAACCTCCTCGCTGGGCCCCTTCACCCCCTCTTGTTCCCTCCTCCCTTCCACAGCCTCGCTCAGCTCAGCGCTCAGGCACAGGGTAAACAGGCCCAGATGGGGCAGCTCTGGGTCAGTGGTGACAGTCCAAGCCCCTGGGCTGCAGCACAGCTCAGTGCCGGGAAAGCACCACCGGCGGCCAGAGTGGAGGGAGAGGCTGGGAATCGCCTTGGACTGCCCCTCCCAGGCGGGCCCCTCACCCCACCAAATGGAGCTTTAGCAATGCCCACAGGGAGCCTCCCTGGGGACACTGCTGGGACAAGGTACACAAGGCATGTTGGGGAGGGGAGCAGAATGGCTTCCCCGCATGCCCTTGCCTGGGGTTAAAGCCCTGACATTGTTACTTTGCTCCAACCACTATGAGCACCCTGAACGCAGGACTCCACTTTATCCCTAGCCTCGGGGTTATCCACTAAGACCCTCGAGTCTGGGAACCCAGACTACTTGTGTAATCCTGGCCATGGTCTCCATGCCTCAGTCTTCCATCTGCTAAATGGGTATAAAAAACAACCCTCATAATGTTGTTGGCAGAGTGAAGGAATATGATGCTTATCTGGGTTCGTAGGAAAGATGCTAGCTGACTGAGCTTGACACAGGGTAGGCCCCTCCAGGAAAATGTTTAAATTAATAGATCAAAAGGTTGGGGAGGTAGTGGCCTCAGAGCCAGGTGGAAAGATGCAGGTGTTAGAAGCAGAAGCAGGAGTTCCCATCATGGCACAGTGGAAACGAATTCGACTAGGAACCATGAGGTTGTGGATTCAATCCCTGGCCTCTCTCAGTGGGTTGAGGATCCGGCGTTGCCGTGAGCTGTGGTGTAGGTCACAGCTGTGGCTCGGATCTGGTGTTGCTGTAGCTCTGGCGTAGGCCAGCAGCTATAGTTCCGATTAGACCCCTAGCCTGGGAACCTCCATATGCCATGGGTGTGGCCCTAAAAAGACCAAAAAAAAAAAAAAAGCAGATTTCTGTCTTTTTTTAGGGCCACACCTGCGGCATATGGAGGTTCCCAGGCTAGGAGTCCAATCGGAGCTTCACCTCCCGGCCTACACCACAGCCACAGCAACGCCAGATGCAAGCTGCATCTGCAACCTACACCAAAGCTCACAGCAACACCAGATCCTTAACCCACTGAGCGAGGCCAGGGATAGAACCTGTGTCCTCATGGATGCTAGTCAGATTCGTTAACCACTGAGCCATGACGGGAACTCCAGAAGCAGATTTTTAAGGCGCCTGGCTCTAATGTGGGGATTCTGTAAGATGGGCCAGAACGTCTCTCCACCCCCATGACAAGAATAGAGGCTGGGGGAGACAATGACTAAAGGCTCAGACAGGCATCAATTGTTGACTGACCTCACTTCCTCTGCTGAAACCCTCCCCAGCCCCCACCAGCAGCTGCTTCACAACTTGTGAGCATTGTGAATTCTAGAACTAAGGCACACCCAAATTTCAGTGTCAGGATAGAGCTGTGTCCTGCAGCCAATAGGAAGTACTATGGGATTACAATATCTGTTTTCAGATTATAGTGGCCACTAGAGCACTCTATTAGCCGGAGAACGGGGAGTGTGGCTGCATGTCCATCTTTCTCACACACACACACACACACACACACACACACACCCCACTGCCGTCTTGCTATGGCTTCTGATAAACCCTTCCCAGTCCCAGCTCATGGATCTCTGTCCTGGGGGGTGAGAGTGGGGTTCCCCAAGGGAAGCCTTCAGCCTGAAACACACACTGAGGACAGAGACATCGAGATGGACAGGAGCTGGGCGTCTCTGGGGAGAGTCAGTGGGGATGGGAGACTTCTCTGGGAAGGGTTCGTGAAACAGATAAACAGAGTGTGGGGCTTGGAGGAGGGCAACGGGGCCGATGGGGGATGGCTGGTCCTCAGTGCTGGAGTCTCCCCACCTCCCCAGGGCTTGGAGTGCCCTGGACCCTGACTGGTGCTCTTTGGGGACACCAACAACATACAGAGCACCTGGGGACAGCATCAGAGGAGGGACACAGCGTTGAAGAACGCACTGGAGACTCAGCCCAAGGAGGGAAGGGAAAAGGAATTACAGACTGGGTCCCAGTCAACAAGAAGTAATTACTCAAAAGGACCAGCTGTTCCCCATATTCAGGGAGGACAGAAGAGGAAACGGGCCTAAAGGGCTAAGACTTAGATTGAGACATTCAGAAGGATTTCCCAGCAGGATGTGAAGCAGAGGCCTGCAGATCCTGGCAAGGGTACGTGGGATGAAACCTCAAGGAGATTCTCACCTGTGGAAGGCAGGTGAGATGGGTCTGGCATGAAGGCAGGGGACTGGACAACTTGACTTTTCAGGACCAGCTTTGGGGATTGAGTTCCAGCATCGCTCTTGATGCTAGGGCAGGGCTGACTTCATGGGTGTCCAACCTGTGCAGCCCCATGGAACCCCATGCTTGGTTTAATGCTCTGCTGTCACCGTCTTGGAATTCTTAATCATGTTTGAACAAAAGGCTCAGCATTTTCATGTTGCACTGGGCCCCACAAACTGTACAGCTGGTTCTGCACCAGGATGAATAGGAAGGAAAAGTGGGAGCAGGGATGGGGGTGAGAGTGAGGGGGGGGAGAAATTAGCAGAGGAAGGGGTGGGCTTTGTTCTGTTTAAATTGCAGAGATGGGAAGTTCCCGTCATGGCTCAGCATGTTAAGAACCCAACATGGTATCCATGAGGACGCGGGTTCAATCCCCGGCCTCACTCAGGGGATTAAGGATCTGGTGTTCCCACAAACTGTGGTGTAAGTCGCAGATGCAGCTCCAATTTGACCCCTAGCCCAGGGTCTTCCATATGCCCAGGGTGTAGCCCTAGCAAACCACAAAAAAATCAGTAATAATACAAATTAAAAAACAAATTGCAGAGTGAGAGATTTAGGTCAGACAACCTTAGGGATTTTTCAAATGTGAGAGACAGGGAAGTTCCCATAGTGGCACAGCAGAAACAAATCCAGCTAGGAACCATGAGGTTGTGGGTTCGATCCCTGGCCTTGCTCAGTGGGTTAAGGATCCGGTATTGCCGTGAGCTGTGGTGTAGGTTGCAGATGTGGCTCGGATCCTGCGTTGTTGTGGCTGTGGTGTAGGCCGGCAGCTACAGCTCCGATTGGACCCCTAGCCTGGGAACCTCCACATGCCGCAGGTATAGCCCTAAAAAGGCCAAAAGAAAAAAAAAAAATGTGAAAGACAGGGAAAGAGTAGAACAGGGTACCTGAGGAGGAAGCACCGTCTCCTGGCAGAAGAGGAGCAGATCACATTCCGTTTCTCTATCTCGTCAAGGCAGAGGAGAGTTTCAGCTTTGTGGGCTGCAGGGAGGGGATGTGCCCTCTGGAGACCTCCTCCGCCAGAGTCTTGAGGAGACCAATAAACCCAGGGGCATCAGGCCTCTGTTCTGGGCTTGGTTTAGACCAGAGACCCTCAAAGGTTCTTCTCAGCCCTTGTATCATCTCCTTTGGCTCTAAGATTCAGGAAACCACTGGGTCCCAGGCCCTGACATCACAGTTCAGGTGAAAAGGCAGTGCGGCCCAGGCTAAGGTTTGTGGAGGCTGGGCCCCCCATCCCACCCCCCCAAGCTCTGCCAGCACCTCAGGAAGAGGCTGGCAGACAGGGGCCAGACCATGCGCCACTGAATCACCTTCCTCTTCCTCTCCAGCTCCGCTGGGATGTTCTCTAGATGGGTTTGTCCATTCCTCGCCCACCCAGAGCCCTGCGGATGACTTATCTCGGAAGGGAAACACTTAAGAAAGAGATGGCGGAGTTCTCACTGTGGTGCAACGAGATTGACGGTGTCTCTGCAGTGGCAGAGACATGGGTTCGATCCCTGGTCCAAAAGAGTGGGTTAAGGAGCCAGTGGTGCCAAAGCTGTGGTGTGGGTTGCAGCTCTGGCTCAGATTCGATCCCCAGCCGGGGAACTCCACATGGAGTGGGGTGGCCCGAAAAGAAAAAAAGAAAAAAGAAAAAAGAAAGGGATGGTATATTGGAGCAGGAGTCTGATTTTATTTTATTCATTTTTTGGCCTTTTTTTTTTTTTAGGACCACTCCTGCAGCATACTTATTTCTCTGACATTTACTTTAATAACTCTAAACAACATGTTTACATGGCTATCTATAGCTTTTCTTCAGTTTTCTTGAAATACAACTGACAAATACAATTAGAAGATATGTTAGGGTATAAACATCGTAAATCAACTATACTTCCATTTTTGGGGGCCGCACCCTCGGCAAACGGAAGTTCCCAGGCTGGGGTGGAATCAGAGCTGTAGCTGCCAGCCACAGCCACAGCCACAAGGGAGGGATCCAAGCCGCATCTGCGACCTACACCACAGCTCACCGCAATGCCAGATCCTTGATCCATGGAGCAAGGCCAGGGACTGAACCAACATCATCATGGATGCTAGTCGGGTTCGTTACTGCTAAGCCACAATGGGACTTCTATACTTCAATTTCTAAAAAGATGCAAGATTTCAGAGTTCCCTAGTGGTACAGTGGGTTAAGGATCTGGCATTGTCACTGCTGTGGCTTGATTTGCTGCTGTGGCATAGGTTCAATCCCTGGCCCAGGAATTTCCACATGCCACAGGTGTGGCCAAAAAAAAAAAAACAAAAAAGATACAAGATATTTTTTTAAAAGATATTTAAAATGTGCATGGTGATGATTTGATATATCTGTATATTCTAAAAGGATTCTTTCTATCTAGTTAATTAACACATTTGTCACATATTTATCTCTTTTTTTTAGTGAGTAAAATTTAACTTCTACTCTTTCAGCTAATTTCAATTATACAATACAATGTTAGCAACTATAGTTGCGGAGTTTCCACTGTGGCAGTGAGATAAGATCCAGCATTGTCTCTGGGGCAGCTCATGTTTAACTTCCTGCCTGGAGCACTGGGTTAAGGACTTGGCATTGCTGCAGCTATGGCACAGGTCACAGCTGCAGCTCGGATTTGATCCCTAACTGGGAACTTCCATTTGCCATGGGTGTGGCCAAAAAACCAACCATCCCCCAACCACAAACCCCAAAACCTACAGCTGTGATGGAGCAAAGGGCTTGTGTGCCTGTCACACAGAAAGCCAAACTCTGCCAGCAGGAGTCTGCAGCAAAGTTAGCACTTATTGCAGGGCACCAAGCAAGGGAGTGGGAGACGAGCCTCAGATCCACTCCCATTGGGTCTCTGAGTTAGGGGCTCTTTAAAGGGGAAGAACAAAGAGGCTGGCATTAATCATTGTCTTGTGACATTTCTGTGACATTTCTTAGTCATGGTTTCAGGAGTCAGTGTGTCTCTGGTTTACAGTGCTCTAACTAGTTGTTTCACGGCTTGGGGGTCTGTTAGCTTGTCTTTGGAGAAATAACCTGAGTTCATTCGCACATTAGTGATGACATACATTTATTTGTTTGTTTGTTTTTGTCTTTTTGTCTTTTCTAGGGCCACTCTGGCAGCATATGGAGGTTCCCAGGCTAGGGGTCGAATCGGAGCTGTAGCCATCGGCCTACGCCAGAGCCACAGCAACTCGGGATCCGAGCCGCGTCTGCGACCTACACCATAGCTCATGGCAATACCGGATCCTTAAGGCACTGAGCAAGGCCAGAGATCGAACCCGCAACCTCATGGTTCCTAGTCGGATTCGTTAACCACTGTGCCACGACGGGAACTCCAGTGATGACATTTATAATAGCAATTTTAGTCCTGACGATGTTGTGAACAACAGCAATTTTAGCCCTCTGACTCTGGCTGATTAGTGTTCAGTTGGCACGGGGTTGAGGTCAGAGGGGAGAAGAAAGGCACCAATGTTTTGCATAGAGACATTCATCACAAACCTGGTCAAAAGGCTTGGTTTTAGGGGGACTTGGTTTCGTAGATCCTCAGCCTTCATTCCTCTTATAGCTGAAGTATGCACCAGTTACCAACCTCTTCCGATTTCTTCACCTCTCAGGCTCTCTGGCAAACACTTTTCTAACTCTTTCTATGAGTTTGACTTGTTTTTAGATTCCACGTGTAAGGGATCCCATCCAGTATTTGTCTTTCTCTAGGGCTGCACCTGTGGCACATGGAGGTTCCCAGGCTAAGGATTAAATCAGAGCTGCAGCTGCCAGTCTACACCACAGCAACGCAGGATCCGAGCCACCTCAGCAACCTATGCTGCAGCTTGCGGCAACACCGGATCCTTAACCCAGTGAGCGAGCCAGGGGATCGAATGTGCCTCCTCATGGACACCATGTAGAGTTCTTAACCCGCTGAGCCACAACACCAACTCCTAGATTCTCTCCTTTCTCATTACTGATCATAGGTTATTATTTCGTAAATTTAAATGATACGCCTTTAGTGCCTCTTAATGTCACCAAGTGTCTCTTGATTCTTCCCCAAGTCAGAAGAGTGGCCCCTCCTAGAGCTGCAATTTTGCTGCAATAATGGAAAGATTTGTCCGGAGTTCCTGTCTTGGCTCAGCAGTAACGAATCTGAGTAGTATCCATTAGGATGTGGGTTCGATCCCTGGCCTCACTCAGTGGGTTGAGAATCCAGTATTGCCGTGAGCTGTGATGTAGGTTGCAGATGCAGCTTGCGTCTGGCATTGCTGTGGCTGTGGTGTAGGCCAGCGGCTGCAGCTCCAATTCAACCCCCAGCCTGGGAACTTCCATATGCCATGGGTATGGCTCCAAAAAGACAAAAAAAAAAAAAGGAAGATGTGTCCACTTGCTGAGGTGAATGATCTTGTTTCTGTGGGAGGGGTGATCAACTGAAACTCAGGACATGGAGATGCCTTCGGGGTCTGGCGGAGCGTTTTTTGGATGTCACAAGATTCCCTAAGGGCGTCAAGACTTGTGCCCCCTCTAAACACAAGCAGGGCCTGGATTTGCTGGGCTGAGGGTCGGCAGAGTTGCCTGGCAAGGGCGCAGGGGCCTGGTAGGTTCTTAGATGGTGAGGGGACCCTTACTGCCTGAAGAGAGAGTCTGGGGGGCTTTAAGGAGACCTCCCCAATGGGGAGGTGTTGGTATTTGGACAAGGAGGGGGCTCCCAGGATTTGAGAGCGGGTAGTGGCCTGGGCTGAGAGAGAGATTGTTTGAAAGAGGGGCTGAGTGGCTGGGCGAGGCCAGAGGCCGGCGGGATTTCCTTCAGCTCCCGCCACTCGGGTGGGTGGGACCGGATTGCTGGAGCTAGACACAGGAATCTGCCTTTGTTTCCAGCTGGAGGGGAAATGCCACAAATCCTGCCCCTTTCCTAGCCCTCTAGCATCCATGCCCAGGCTCTGCCCCTGCCCCCCCCCAGCGCCAGAGGGCCCGGTACCGAGGGCGCTCAGCGAGCGCTGGTCTCCAAGACGCCAGCGGCCACAGGCCTCTGCTCCTTATTCCCCAGGGCAGGTCACTGGCACGGATCTAGGAAGCAGGGATGCCGGTCTCCAAGGCTGATCTGGAGCAAGTAACCACAGGCAGGGGTTAGGCTTCGGCTGCCCACTGCTTCCCTTTCCTTCAGAGGGACTGTGGCTCTCAGTTAAGGAAGAGAGCTAGGAGTTCCCATCGTGGCTCAGTGGTTAACAAATCCGACTAGGAACCATGAGGTTGCAGGTTTGATCCCTGGCCTTGCTCAGTGGGTTAAGGATCTGGCGTTGCCGTGAGCTGTGGTGTAGGCGGCAGATGCAGCTCGGATCTGGCATTGCTATGGCTGTGGTATAGGCTGGCAGCTACACCACATATGCCCCGGGAGTGGCCCTAAAAAGACAAAAAGACAAAAAAAAAAAAAAAGGCAAGACAGCTAGGTCTGCAGGGAGGATTCGGGGTCAGACTTGGTCCTGCCTCAACTCTCTAACTCCCGCTCCGAAGGGTTAGACAGACGGCAGACAGACCCCCGGCTGGGGTCTGCGTCGTGTCGGGGGTGGAGGCCACAGGAGGAGGGGCGTGAGGGGGATGCTGCCTTTATGTTCTCCTTTGTCACTGAGCCTATGTGTTTGTGACCCTGTGTGATGGGCTATGTTTCTGGGTTCTTGTGGCTGTGGCCTCTGTATGTGTGACTAGGAGTTTGTGAGCCAATGGGCCTGTGTGTTCTTCTGTGCCTGTGAGCCTGCTGGCCCCTGTGGGCCCCTGGCTAACCATGGGTCTGCATGTGACCTTGCCTGTGTGACTATGAGTGATGTTGCATAGTGTTCATTCAACCCCAAGTCTTGCCCTCAAGTCCTCCCTTCAGGAGTGGTATCTTCCCTTTTTTTTTTTTGTTTTTGTTTTTTTTTTTGTTTTTAGGGCCGCACCCATGGCATACAGAGGTTCCCAGCCTAGGGGTCGAATTGGAGCTGCAGCTGCCAGCCTACACCACAGCCACAGCCATGCCAGATCCGAGCCATGTCTGCGACCACAGCCACAGCTCATGGCAACGCTGGATTCTTAACCCACTGTGAGAGACCAGGGATCGAACACACATCCTCATGGATACTAATTAGGTTCTTAACCCGCTGAGCCACAATAGGAACTCCAGGTATGGTATTTTCCTTAACCATGGGAAGCCGTGGTCCCTCTGGGGAGAAGGAGACAGGTAAGCAGGTCTGAAGCTCTGTGGGGACCCTGGCCCGATGGGTTTCTCGGGGCAGCAGCTGTGATCTGACAGGAGAGGGGCCCTCAGAGGTCAGGGTGAGGAATGGATGGAGGGGTGGAGGGGAACGCGAGAGGGACGAGACTGGCCTGGGGCTGGTGTGGGGTAGATACACAGATGTTTGCAACCCTTGGGAAAGTCTGACTGCTGGAGAGGAGGGAGTCCTGGTCAGGTGCCAGTATGGGGGAAAGGGGACATAAGCCAAAGAGCCCCCATTTGTCTTCTGTTCCCACCGTGTATATGTACCCCCTTGCCTTCTCTTGACCCAACAGGCCATGCCCTGGAATAACCCAGGACACGGCCTCTCCAGGAACCAGAGCAGCCCCTGAGAAGAAGAGGAAGATGCTAAAGGACCTTCTTAGCATCCCAGACCTCGGTGGAATCTGGAATCAGTTATTGAGCCTGGATGGGTCAGGCACAGAGCCCGGGGCTGGGGAGACAGACATGGCTTCTGCCCTCACAAGCGTGAGGAGAGGGTTCCCGGGGAGTCCCCAGAGCCTGGCTGCCATCCCAGTGTGTGTCAGGGCAGCCACCTTTGCATCACCTCTGTAGGACCCTCTGTCTGCTGGGGGGTTTGCTGGCCATCAGCGCTGCAGCGAGTGGGCCTGCGTTCGGGGGTCCAGAGCTGTGTGGGAGCCAGTCTGAGAGGGCAGTCTGGGATAAGTGTGTTTGCACTTCAGGGGCCACCAGAATAATATCCTAAAATCACAAAGGAGGCCATGAGTTCCAAGGCCACGTCCACTGGCCTCCCCCACAGATCGGTCCACTTGGCCATTTCCTTACCCGCTGCCACCCAGCACAGTAACAAAAGCTGCCATTTACCGGGCGCTGACTCCGTGCCAGGCCAGGCTCAGCGCCTCGCAGGCCTCCCACTGTTTAGGCCGCACAACAACCATGGCAAGTAGCAATTATATATCATCACCATTTGATGTTTCAAGTGAGGAGACCGAGGCTGGGAGAGGTTTTGGTCACAGAGCTGATAAGAGGCAGGGCCAGGATTCAAACCCAGGTCTGTGGGCCGGAGCAGGGCGGCTTCGATGTGGCCTGTGTTCTGCATGGTCAGGGACCTACTTCTCTGCTGATAGGAACTCGGGTTGGAAGCCGCAGGAGCTGGGCTGGGGGTGTGGAGAGGCTGGGGTGCTAGCGGAGAGCTTCCCTTAGGGCAGCCCAGGCAGAGAAGCCCATGAAGGCCTCTCTCCTCGTTGGTGGCCTGTTAGAGGCCGTCCAGAGCCATTAGGGGATTCGAGAGACACGGCTTAGCCGGGGACCCCTGCTGCCCTGGAGAAGGCCTGGGATGGAGGGGCAGGCCTTCTTCGAGGTGGAGAGGCTCCCTCTGCTGGAAAATCTCGTCTGACCCAGGGACCCCGCCTTACCGCCTGTCCCGGGAGCCTCCCAGCCCAGCTCTACCCTGCACCAGCCAGCGGGGAGGGAGAGAGCCACAGAGGGGGAGTTCCTTGCCCAGAGGGTGCCATGGTCGCCCCTGCACCCTAGGGAAACTCGAGCCGATTGGACGTGGAGGGAGGGACTCAGAGAATCAGAGAGCCCGGGCTGTGTACGGGGGACACAGGCTTCCGAGTCCCGCGGGCTGGAACTCCGAGCAGCACTTAGCCACTTACCAGCTGGTGACCTTGAACAAGTTGCTTCACCTTCATGGCCTCTGCTTCCTCAGCTGGTTAAAAGGAAGGTTGTGTGGACTAAACAGGATAATGATGACATCAAGTCTGGCCACCGTGCAAAGGGCTGCCTCACCGCATCGAATTCTCACAACAGCCCTGTTTTTATTAGCTCCACTCTTACATATAAGAGCCTTGAACTTGCCTGAGGTCACAGGCCCACTCCCAGGCTGAAGCATACCACCTCCATGCTATGCTATGCCAAGCCTGTAGATGTAGTTTCTTTCCGCGGCTGCCGTGCCCAGTGCCCGGGCTGGCTTCATGTGCTTTGATTTCAGCAGCAGGTGGGGAGGAAAGAACGCTGGCTCCATCCTGGAGGCTCAGAAGCGACTCAGTCAAACTTGGTTCCCCAGGGCCCTCCCAGAGCCCCTCAACTCTTGGCAGGACTTCACGGTTTACAGAGGCTTTTTTTTTTAACCCATGTTAGCAGCTAACAGCTCTTTCTAATAACCCTATTTGCCCCCAGTTAACCGATGAGAAAACTGAGGCAAGAAAAACTTAAATGCCTTGTTCAGGATCACACAGGTAGGAAACAGAAAAGTTGGCCTTGAACTCTTTCTGGTCCACCACAGTTGCCCTCAGAACCCACTGGAAGAAATCACACACTATCTAACCCTAGTTGCCATTGTCACCTTAGTGTGTGTGTGTGTGTGTGTGTGTGTGTGTTTTCCCCATTCAAAGAACAGATTTTAATTAATTAATTTTAATGATATAGTTGATTAAAATGTATGTTTCAGTTGTACAACATTGTAATTCATAATTTCGAAGGTTATATTCCATTCATAGTTATTATAAAATATTGGCTATACCCTCTGTGTTGTACAATATGTCCTTGTAGCTTATTTATTTTACTTTATTTTTTATTTTTAGCCACACTTGCAGCATGCGGAAGTTCCTGGGCAAGGGATCCAGTGCACCCCGCAGCTGTGACGCAAGCCACAGCAGTGACAATGCTGGATCCTTTGACCACGAGGTCACCAGAGAACTCCTAGCTTATTTTATTTATTTATTTATTTATTTATTTATTTATTTATTTATTTGTCTTTTGTGTTTTTAGGGCTGCACCTGCAGCACATGGAGGTTCCCAGGCTAGGGGTTGAATCGGAGTTACAGCCGCCAGCCTACACCAGAGCCACAGCCATGCCAGATCCGAGCCGCATCTGCCACCTACACCAGAGCTCACGGCAACACCGGATCCTTAACCCACTGAGCAAGGCCAAGGATTGAACCAGCAACCTCATGGTTCCTAGTTGGATTTGTTTCTGCTGCGCCACGATGGGAACTCCTATTTTATTTCTTTCTTTATTTATTCATTTATTGCTCTTTAGGGCCACACCTGCAGCATATGGAGGTTCCCACACCTCCCAGCATATAGAGGTTGAATTGGAGCTGTAGCCGCTGACCTACACCACAGCCACAGCAACTTCAGATCCCAGGTGTGTCTTCGACCTATACCACAGCTCACGACAATGCCAGCTCGTTAAGCCACTGAGCGAGGCCAGGGATGGCTCTTCATGGTTCCTGGTTGTATTCATTTCCACTGCGCCACGACCGACACGCCTAGCTTATTTTTTTTAAGCATAAGAGTTTGTACCTCTTAATCCCCTACCCTATACTGTCCCTCTCCTTCCCCTCTCCTCACTGTTAACCACTAGTTTATACTCTATGACTCTGTTTCTTTTTTTTCTTTTTGTTATATTCACTAGTTTGTTGTATTTTTTATTTTTTATTCTTTTTGCTTTTTAGGGCAGCATCTGAGGCATATGGAGGTTCCCAGGCTAGGGGTCTAATGGGAGCTATAGCTGCCAGCCTGCACCACAGCTGCAGCAATGCCAAATCGTTAACCCACTGAGCGAGGCCAGGAATCAAACCCACAACCTCATCATTCCTAGTCAGATTCATTTCAGCTGCACCACGATGGGAACTCCTGTTGTATTTTTTTAGATTCCACATATAGGTGATAGCATAATACAGTATCTTGACTTTCTCTCTCTGACTTATTTCACTTGGCATAACACCCTCCAAGTCTATCCATGTTGTTGCAAATGACAAAAAGTCCATTTTTATCGCTGCATAGTATTCTGGTGTGTGTGTGTGTGTGTGTGTGTGTGTGTGTGTGTGTGTGTGTGTGTGTACCACATCTTATTTATCTATTCATCTTTTGATAGACACAAGAGCAGATTTTTTTTTGTCTTGTTGTTGTTGTTGTTGTTGCTGTTGTTGTTGCTATTTCTTGGGCCGCTCCCGCGGCATATGGAGGTTCCCAGGCTAGGGGTTGAACCGGAGCTGTAGCCACCAACCTACGCCAGAGCCACAGCAACGCAGGATCCGAGCCTTGTCTGCAACCTACACCACAGCTCACGGCAACGCCGGATCGTTAACCCACTGAGCAAGGGCAGGGACCGAACCTGCAACCTCATGGTTCCTAGTCGGATTCGTTAACCACTGCGCCACGACGGGAACTCCATTTTTTTTTTTCAGATTTGTTTTTGTTTTTAAATTTTCATTAGTAATACATGACTAACAAGTCGAAACATCCTGTGTAGAAGAATTCCAAATAATTGATGTAGATACTCCACTGTCAAGGAGATGGAGTCTAAATCCTCAATGCTGAAGTGTGGGCTTCATATAATGACTTCCCTCTGAAGACTACATTATAGATGGGGGTCAATGGGGAGAGTAGTATTACAATGGAGAAACCTGGCAAATACCACCTCAGCCAGATAATCAAGTCATGGTCACAGTATGTACCCTGGAAATGATGCAAAGAGAATGGCACGTTGCCTTTGTGGCCTTCCTCCCAAAAAGTCATAACCCCCCCACTGGGGAAAACATCAGACAAATCTCAATTGAGCGATAGCCTATAAAATATCTGAGCAGGAATCATCAAAACTGTCAAGGTTAGGAGTTCCCTGGTGGCTCGGCGGGTTTAGGGTTCAGCATTGTCATTGCTGTGGTGCTGGTTCTATCCCTGGCCTGGGAACTTCACATATCGCGGGTGTGGCCAAAAAAAAACCTGTCAAGGTTATTTATAAAATAGATAAACAACAAGGACCTAGCACAGAGAACTGTATTCAGTATCTTGTGATAACCTAAAAGGGAAAAGAATCTGAAAAAGAATATATATATTTATGATAAAGAATATAAATATATATAAAGAAGAATACATATATATATATATATATAGCTGAAATACTTTGCCATACACCTGAAACTAACACAGCATTGTAAATCAAAAATACTTCAATTAAAAAAAAAAGCCACAGGAGTTCCCGTTGTGGCTCAGTGGTTAACGAATCCGACTAGGAACCATGAGGTTTAGGGTTTGATCCCTGGCCTCACTCAGTGGGTTAAGGATCTGGTGTTGCCATGAGCTGTGGTGTAGGTCGCAGACATGGCTCGGATCCCATGTCGCTGTGGCTATGGTGTAGGCTGGCAGCTGTAGCTCCAATTCAACCCCCAGCCTGGGAACCTCCATCTGCTGCAGGTGTGGCCCTAAAAAGCAAATAGACCAAAAAAAAAAAAAAAAGTCTACAGCACAAATACATCTTTCCACAGAAAAGAAACTCATGTACTTGGAGAATAGACTTGTGGTTGCCAAAGTGGAGGGGGAAAGAGTGGGGTGAACTGGGAATCGGGGTTAATAAAGGCAAACAATCGCCTTTGGAATGGATAAGCGATGAGATCCTGCCGTATAGCACTGGGAACTATATCCAGTTACTTAGGATGGAGCACGATGGAGGATAATGTGAGAAAAATAATGTATACATGCATGTGTCACTGGGTCACTTTGCTGTACGGTAGAAAAAGAAAACTGAACAGTGTAAACCAATGACAATGGAAAAAATAAAAATCATTAAAAAGAGTCAAAGTCATCAAAACAAGGAAAATCTGAGAAACTATCACAGTCAAAAGGAATCTATGGAAACAGATGACTAAATGTAATGCGGTATCCTGGAAGGAATTCTAGGCAGAAGAAAGGTATTAGGAAATAACTAAGGAAACTCAAGTATGGACTTTATTAACAGTTATGTATTAATGCTCATTAATTGCCACAAATGTACTACACTTATCAATAAAAGAAGACACTAGGTGTAGGGTATAGGGGACCTCTACATGATCTTCACAACTTTTCCATAAATCTAAAGCTATTCAAAAAATTAAGTATGATTTTGTAAAAATGTCTACAATTTAAAGATACTCAGTGAAAAGCCTCCCTTCCACTCTGGATCAACTGCTCAGTCTTCTTCTTCAAAGAACTGTCATGTTTCTTTCCAGGAAGGTTCCAGTGAGACAGCAGTTGAGAGTCTGGCCTCCACAACTGGTGGCTGGTCTCAGTCTTGGTCTCTGCCAGTTTCTAGCTGTGTGACTTTGGGCAATTCGTTACCCTCTCTGTGCCCCATGTCCTCAAAGATAAATTCCTCATAGGATTATTGGGAGCATTAAGTGTATTAATTACAGAGTAAGCACCTTAAAAGTGGTTGCTTTTATTATTACAGATAAACAAGCAAATATATTTATGCAACAAACATGTTCAGAAAAAATATTTGGGGAGTTCTCCTGTGGCACAGAGGGTTAAGGATCCGGCGTTGCTGCAACTGTGGTGCAGGCTGCAACTGCCATGCAGGTTTGGTCCCTGGTCGGGGAACTTCGATATGCCACGGCTGGGGAAAAAAAAAGAGTCCAAAACTTATAAATAAGGCACATAAAAAATTCTTAGGTGCCTTTTCAAAGACATTTTAGATCATTGACTAATAACCCCCACCTATGGGTCATCTAGAGGAAACAACGCATTTGATGCACGATTTGCTATTGATTAGTGCCCCGACTCTAAAAAATTCAGAGGTTAGCCTGTAGATTGATAAATAGCAAATTACTTTTGTCTGGTAGGGGAAAAAAAAAAACAGCTATGGTTTTATTGCCAGGTAAGAATGAACGTTTATTGTATCTAACTTTGTGATCTTATTTGAGCATTTTTTTTTCCCCCTGAATGTCAATAATAGCTTTTCACTTCTTCCCTTTGACCCATCCTGCTCTTATACTTATTAAGTAGTTAAATGAATCTTGGTACTCACTACATATGTATATTAATCAAGCTTATCTTGGTACAAATTTTACTTTGGCAAATAGTAGCATGCCTCATACACTGTTCCACCCCTTGTTTTTTCACTTCATACATCTTGAAGATAGTTTCATAACAGAACTAGGGTCACACCCGAGGCATATGGAAGTTCCCAGGCTAGGGGATGAATCAGAGCTGTAGCCACCAGCCTACACCACAGCCACAGCCACAGCCACAAGAGATCCGAGCTGCATCTTCGACCTACAGTGCCGTTGACAGCAATGCCTGAGTGGGACCAGGGATTAAACCTGCATCCTCGTGGATACTAGTTGGGTTCGTTACTGCTGAGCCACAATGAGAACTCTGAAAGCTTCCTTCCTCTTGTTTTCCCACTGTAGAGAATACATCAAATGGGTATACAGTATTTACACCCAGAATCAATTTAGCCAGTCCCCTATTGAGGGACACGTGGGTCATTTCCATTCTTTTATTGTTGCACATGATGCTGTATGAATGACCTGGTACACAGGCTGAGAGTAGAGTCACTTAGACAGAGGTAGATGGGAAGGCAGAAGGGGCTCTAGACAGCAAAGGAGCCTAAGGAAAGGGCCTGATTACCTGCTACCAGTCTGGTCTAGCCCATCTTCCCCTGGCTCTCTGCCAATCTGGACTCCTCCTGCCTCCTCCTCTCCATCCTGAGCTCCTGGTATCTCCAGACAGGAAGGGCCAGGCTTCGATTCCCTGCAGACCTGGGCTCCAGCTTCCACTGGATGCCAGATGAGGGTGCTTTGGAGAGGAGGATCTTGGGGGCTTGGGGCCTGGAGCTGGTACTACCCCTGGGCTGGAGCCACTGGGGGCACATGCTCAACACACCCTGAGGGCTCTGGTAGGGGATGAAGACCCGGGGGCCAGGAACTTCCTGGGGGGGCTGGGGTACAGGAGGAGGGGGGTGGGGCAGTGCCTAACAGCTCTGGCACGGACTTGCTTCGGGTGCCCAGTGCAGGTGGGTGGTCAGGGCACAGGGTGTGGCAGGCAGTGCTGAGGAAAGGACTGGCCAGGCTGGTCGTGATGGTCACAAGGTGGTCCAGGACACCCCCCTCCTGAGGAGACTGGGCAAAGGGGAAGCTCAAGGTGGCCTGGAGTCGTTCTAGGAGAGATGGGGTGGCCTGAGCCTGGGCCTGGGCCACAAGCCCGGGCAAAGCTGGCCACTCGGGCTGGTAATGCTGGCTCAGCTGCTCCACTTGGGGCCGTCGCAGCAACTGCCGGATCCTCTGTACTGTGTCGAAGCTGTCGGTCAGAAATGCCCACTCCAGGGCCGTCTTGCCTCGGACAGGATCCACCGCAGTCAGGTCAGCACCTGGGAAAGGCACGGGCATGGGATGGGATCGGTGCCTTGCAGAAGGACAGATGCTTTTAGGAGCAGGACTGATTTGAGTTAGATGCAAAACCAGAGGCCCACGCTGCTGCAGCTGGAATCAGGCCCTCAGGGGCTGCAGTAGCACCGAGGGACAGTACCAGCCCCAGACCCCAACTTCCGGTTTAGGATCCCAACTTCCGGTTTGATTGGCGAAAGGAGTCCAGTGAGGGGAACCGACCAGGGATACTTACTCCAGGTCTCCAAACATGGGGCAGACTAGAGACGTCCCGAACCAAGGCACTGACCAGAGGGTGTGTGGGGGTTGCTCAGGATGGGGGGGAGGTCCGAGCTGCACCCTCTGGGGCAGGTGGAGGGAGGGGGTCCTGCTGGTTCCCTCTTCTGACTCTTCGTTTCATCACTACACCCCCCAGTCCTGGGGGTGGGGAGTAGCAGTTACTCTTCCACAAAGGAGGGGATGTAGAGCTTCCTCCCTTCTCACCTCAAACCCAGCCTAATAGGATGGGAAAGGGCAAAGCCGGAGGCTGGGGTCCCCCAGGGTGACCCACAGAGGGAACCCCCAGCTCAGAGAGTAGCGCGGGCTGGAGACTCCACAGTGTGGACTTCACCCCAGAACAACGCTGTCACAGTGTCTCAACCACACATCCCTGCATTCCTGGAACCCTGGTTTGTCAGAACTGGAGATCAGCTCAGAGAAGGCCATTGACCTCATTACACTGATGAAGCCCAGAGAGGAAAGCCACCTGCCCAGGGTCACTCAGTGGGCAGCAGAGCCAGGATGGGCACCAAAGAGTCTGGTTCCAGATAACAGCATTTTTTTTTTTTTTTGTATTAGGTTCTCCAGCCAGTCTAGGTTATGCTCCCAAGTTTTCTTTTCTGGGACTGCCATTCATCATGTAAACAGAGCTATCAGGAGCTGGACTTTGTTGCTGGTGAGAAGCTCCAGCACACTCTCCTCCTCCAGGAAGTCAGCCTAGATTTATTCTCCATCTCCACCTCTCTCCTCTCTGCAACTATGACAGCTGACTTAGTGCCTGGTGGGGAGGTGTGGGGGAGGAACTGGAGGCCACACAACATCCTCGTCTCCATGCACCTGCCATGAGGAGGGCAGCCACGCATTCCGAACGGTCCCGCATGGCAGCCTTCATCAGCGCTGTCAGCCCCCGCTGGTCCCGGCGCTCCAGGTCAAGGCCCGCGTAGTAGTTGATCAGGAAACTCACCAGAGGCACGTGGCCTGCAGGGCACCAAGGGCAGAGCTTGGCTACCCAGGAAAGGAATGACAAAGCCCCAGACCCACTCTCCACCCAACACAGCAGTGGCGGTGTCAGAGTGAGAGAACATTGGTGCAAAGAGTGTGGGCTGTGGCCTTGGTCTGGCGGGTAGAGGGTGGGGTCAGCAGCCTCTTACCTGCTTGGGCAGCCAGCATGAGGGCTGTGTCCCCCTCTTTGTCCTGCTGGTTCACATCCAGGAAAGGACAGCGGCTGAGCAGAGCCACGACACTCCGGAAGCCATGGTAACATGCGACCATGAGGCCTGTCTGGGGGAGGGGCAGCTCAGCCCCCGTGCTTTCCTCCTGGAGCTTCTTGGGGGCCCTGGGCCCTTTAAATCCACATCTGTCCCAGGGATGTCCCAGTTCCTGTGAAGACCCACTCTCTCCCTTCCTCCTGAGGACCCAGGCAGTGGATGCCACCCTGAAATTCCCAAGACGAGTGGGGTGACTCACCCTCCCATTGCCGTCCACCTGGGTGGCCTCCTCTGGGGAGACCCCATCATCCAGGATGGCTTGGAGCTGGGCAGAGTCATTTCGGACACAGGCCCAGTACAGGGCCCCCAGCGTGCAGCCTGGGATAGAGGCATCAGACACGTCCAGCCCTCCCCTCGGCGATGGCAGCTCCTCCTCTTCCATGCTGGGGGCAAGAAGGCGGGTTTCCCCCCTTCAATGCAGCTGGCATCTATAACACAGAATGAGGGGAATGGTGTCCCTCTGAATCCTGGGACATGTCTCAGCATCTGTGACTCACCCCAATGGCCCAAGGAAGAGTCCTTTCCTACTGGAGAAAGGACATGCTGGTGGCAGGGAAGCAGAGTGGCAGGAGCCCTAAGAGGGCAGAAGTCACTGTAAGTGAGGATCCTGGTGAGATTCAGGGAGAGCGGCAGTTCCCTTTTTCCCAGGGGACCTTACCTGGGGTTTGGAGGCTCCCTAGGAGGTAGCCATTGCTGGGACTCACAGTAAGCCCCAGGCTCCTGAGAGCACTCACCGGGTCTCTGGAGCGCCTCAAGGTGGACTCTCCCCCCCAGGAAGCAACGCAGGTAACAGATGGCTCGACTTAACGGAAAGAGCTGCCTCAAACACCTCGGGGCTGAGCTGGATCAAGCCGGGTTAGTTAGGGATGAGGTGCAGGGCGGGGCAGGTGCTCTCCCCTCCCCAAGCCGACAGAGCCCCGCCCCAAGAGCCTGCCTAGAGTGGGCGGGGCCCGAGTCCGGGTGGCTCCTCCCCCGAGGAGGGGGCTCTGAGAGTAAGATCCGCCTCTCCTGCAAACTCACACCTTCGGCCCCCTTCGGAGACCAGCTCCAAACCCACGCTTTGAAGAATGGAGCCGGGCTTGGTAGGCGGGGTAGGGGTGGGAGAGGCTGTAAGTCACACACCTCTCTAAAGAGGGAGTGACTGGGACGGGCATAGGGGCCCCAGGGGTCACCTGGATCTATTTTTTTAGATTCTGGGGAAATTAAAGCATAAAGAATTGCTTAATTAGGGTACAGAAATTATGATATATTCAGTTTAATGGATTAGTTTGATGTGGTACATTAAATATGAAATATTTAAATTATATTCACATGTAAATGAATTATTTTGATTATTCAAATCAAACTATGGTTTTCATTATTTATTTATTTATTTTTTTAATGGAAGGTTTTATTTTATATTTTTGTCTTTTCTAGGGCCGCACCTGCGGCATATGGAGGTTCCCAGGCTAGGGGTCTAATCAGAGCTGTAGCTGCTGGCCCACACCACAGCTCACGGCAACGCCAGATCCTTAACCCACTGAGCAAGGCCAGGGATCGAACCTGCAACCTCATGGTTCCTGGTCGGATTAGTTAACCACTGAGCCACGACAGGAACTCCCATTATTTATTAAATTAATAAAATTATTATTAAATTATTCTTTAAGTTAAATTACCTTTTTTTTTTTTTTTTGGTCTTTTTGCCATTTCTAGGACCGCTCCAGTGGCATATGGAGGTTCCCAGGCTAGGGGTGTAATCGGAGCTGTAGCCACCGGCCTACACCAGAGCCACAGCAACACGGGATCGGAGCCACGTCTGCAACCTACACCACAGCTCATGGCAACACCGGATCCTTAACCCACTGAGCGAGGCCAGGGATGGAACATGCATCCTCATGGTTCCTAGTCATGATTTCCACTGATCCACAATGGGAACTCGATGACACATATATTCTTGACAACATACATTTCATTGAAAAAAGTAGTGGTGGTTTGTTTTATTTTCACTCACACCTTAGATTGTGCTACAGAGCTTATTGTGTTCGTTCTTTTCACTCAGTGCTGTTTTGGGGGTTGGTCCTTGCTGCTTTTTATGCAGTGTATCAGTCAGGTGTTGTAACCAAAAACTGACCTCAGGGGTGTGGTTGCTGCCATAGGCTGGCTGCTCAACCTGCTTCCAAAACTGTAAAAGCTGGAAAGCTATAATGACACTTCCCAGATTCTTGTGAGCTAGGAATCTGTGATTTAAGTTCTGCTTTTGTGTAAGACACAAATTTGGAATAGAACTAAGTAGCATGGGACATCCGTTTTGCTGTCACAAATTGTGACAGATATGGTTGGGGGGGTCTAGTGAGCAGTTTCCTGATTCGTCAGCTTCCTGTAGTAGTGACTTGTTTTCTGGATCACAGGCAGAGGTCATGTGCCTCTCAAAGCTGGAAGTTGTTCCCGGACCTAGAGCCTGCTTCTTTATTTAAACTAGCCAGATTTATTTCTGTTACCAGTAATTAAACCCTAACTGACATGTGTGGCTTAAACAAGTAGAGGTTTATTCTTCATACAAGATAAAAAGTTCAAAGATAAGAAGCTGTTGGTGTTGACTGAGTAACTCGATGATGTCAGGGCCTTCTCTGGGAGTCTCTTGGCTTTTCCTCATGGTCACAATATAGCTGCTGTACCTCTAGCCATCACAGTAAAATGTGGTGAAGGGACACTGTGGACTCTATGCAGCAGTTGGAAGAAATCTATGAGATGATGGGTC
This sequence comes from Phacochoerus africanus, assembly GCF_016906955.1. Taxonomy (NCBI): domain Eukaryota; kingdom Metazoa; phylum Chordata; class Mammalia; order Artiodactyla; family Suidae; genus Phacochoerus; species Phacochoerus africanus. Next base: position 19,635,891 of record NC_062550.1, on the reverse strand, counting down.
AGACATCTCTGATTAAATGATACACTCCCTATCCATAACCCTCTTCTCTCTGGTCACCTTTTGGTCAGGTGTGACCAGTTAACACAGTTTTGGCCAATGAAATGCAAGCAGCAGTCTGACGGGGGAGGCTCCTGGGAAAATCTTTGTTCTCTTGATAAAAGGTATGGTGTGTGCCTTTTAACCTTTCTTTCTTCCCTCTTATTCCTGCTGCATAGGACGCCATAGTGTGCATCCATCACATCTGACTTATCTCCTCTTCCAAAGGTGGACCCCTATGCTGCCTCCAACTTCATGCCACTACAAATACTGCAGGTACCATCCTTGTATATATCTAGCTGTGGACCCAAAAGAGAGCATCTCAGAGACTGCTGGGTCATAGGGCATAGGGTACATACATTTTTATTGGCCACCTGCTCCCAGATTGCTCCCTATTTTAGTGACCCACCAAGAGTGCGTAAAAGTATCTCAAATCCTTGCCAACACTTGAACTTATTCAGCCTTCTAGTTTTTATCAGTCTGATGGTACAGAACTATAAAAGGATTTTTTTGTTTTTTGTTTTTTGGCCTCCCTGAGGCATATGGAGTTCCTAGGCCTGGGATCAGACCTATGCTGCAGCTGTGGCAATGCCAGATCCTTTAATCCACTGTGCTGGGCTGGGGATCAAACCCATGTCCTGGCACTGCAAAAACACCACCAATCCTGTTGCACCACAGTGGGAACTCCATGCTTTATTTTATTTATTTTTTTGCCATACTTGTGACATGTGGAATTTCCTGAGCCAAGGATCGAACCCACATCACAACAGTGACTGGAGCTGCTGCAGTAACAACTCTGGAGCCTTAACCTACTGCATCACAGGGGAACTCCCTATCCTGTCTTTTTTTATTGAGTTTTCAGGAATTTCTATTAATATTCTAGATAATAAACCCTTGTCTTTTTCTGCCTTTTCTAGGACCACTCCCATGGCATATGGAGGTTCCCAGGCTAGGGATCCAATTGGAGCCGTAGCCACCAGCCTACGCCAGAGCCACAGCAACGCAGGATCCGAACCGCATCTGCAACCTACACCACAGCTCACGGCCACGCAACCTCGTGGTTCCTAGTCGGATTTGTTCAGCACTGTGCCAAACAGGAACTCCAGGGAACTCCTTATTTTTAATATTTAGTCTTTAATCCATCTGGAAATTACTTTTCTATATGGTATGAGAAAGAGATCTGTTATGAACTTAATTGTGCCCCCCTCAAATTCATACGTTGGAATTCCTGTGATGGCTCAGTGGAAAGAACCCAACTAGCACCCGTGAGGACACAGGTTCGATCCCTGGCCTCGCTCAGTGGGTTAAGGATCCGGCATTGCCGTGAGCTGTGGTGTAGGTCGCAGATGCAGCTTGGATCTGGCATGGCTATGGCTGTGATGTAGGCCAGCAGCTACAGCTCTGATTCGACCCTATCCTGGGAACTTCCATATGCCACAGGTACTGCCCTAAAAAGGTGAAAATAAAATAAAATATAAAATAAATAAATAAAAATTCATATGTTGAAACGTTAACCCCTGATGTGACTGTACTTGGAGATAGAGAGGTACTTATTATTAAATGAGGTCATAGGGCAGGATCCTGATCGGACAAGACTGCTGTCCTTTTTTTTTCTTGTTTTTTTTTTCTTTTTTCTTTTTGTCTTTTCTAGGGCCACTCCCATGGCATATGGAGGTTCCCGGGCTTGGGATCGAATCGGAGCTGTAGCTGCCGGCCTACGCCAGAGCCACAGCAACTCGGGATCCGACCAACGTCTGCGAACTAGACCACAGCTCACGGCAATGCTGGATCCTTAACCCACTGAGCGAGGCCAGGGATCGAACCCGAAACCTCATGGTTCCTAGTCGGACTCGACTGTGCCACGACGGGAACTCCAGGACTGCTGTCCTCTTAAGAAAAGGAAGAGACACCAGAGCATGTGTTCTCTCTCCTTTCTCCCTCCACCACGCCTGCTCCCATGTGGGCACAATGGAAAGGCCATGTGAGGATATAATGAGAAGACAGCCATCCACTACAAGCCAGGAAGGGACCTGTCACCAGAATCCAGCCTTGCTGGCACCAAGATACAATGTTGATTTTATCACTCCAACTTTGCAGTGTGTATGATGACCTGAGGGGGTGACCTTTTCAGCTGCACCTGTGGCCTGTTGCAGTTCCCAAGCCAGGGATAGAATCCCAGCCACAGCTGTGACCCACGCTGCTGTATTGACAATGCCAGATCCTTAACCTACTGAGCCATAGGGGACTCCTCAAGCAAGATGCATTTTAAAGGAGGTGCAGTGATGACACTGGGAGGGTCTTCTGAAGTGACAGGATCCTCTGAGCTCTGGCAGAGGACAGTGGGATTACCTGACGGAGAGGACACACTGGGCTGCTCTTTGAGCAGGTGGGCCCACGTACCCATCCATGAGAAATTTACATTCACTGGCACAGCAAGGTTTGAAACCACAATTGGAGTCTTCCTTGCATCTTCTAAGGATTCTCTACATGATTAAAATGTCTACCTGGAGCAAGGCTGGCCTGAGCTCCTTCCAAGGATTGGAGAAATCCCCATACCTGGTATCCCCTGACTGCAGCCTGGCCTCGGTGTGGGGAGGTGGCCTCAGGTCTGAGATTCTAGCTCCTTCTGGCTCCAGGATGCCAGGGAATTGCCTTCACCTGGGGGAAGCCCTGCTCTTGCACAGCTGCCTCTGATCTTCTGGTTGTCTGTTTCCAATTCTCCAGAATCTGAAGCTCCTGCAGCCCCCTGTCTTTTAATCAAATACTGCCTCTGTCTCAGGAGTTCTTGTTGTGGCTCAGTGGGTTAGGAACCTGACTAGTATCCAGGAGGAGGTGGGTTCAATTCCCAACCTTGCTCAGTGGGTTAAGTATCCTGTGTTGCTGTGGCCATGGAATAGGCTGGCAGCTATGGCTCTAATTCCACGCCTAGCCTGGCAACCTCCATATGCCACAGATGCAGCCCTTAAAAAAAAGACAAACAAACCAAAACAAATACTGCCTCTGTCTCATTCTTTCTTTCCTCACTTTCTGGAACTCCATTTCAACATAGGTCGACTTACTCTGTCATCCATATGTCTTAACATCTCCTTAAACTTTCTATCTTTTTTTTTCCTTCTGTGTGAGGCACTCTGGGTAATTTCTTTTGGACTGCCATCCACTTTACTAATTCTCTCTTTGGAGGTGTCTAACCCGCTGTTAAAATTGTCTAATTAGGAGTTCCCGTCGTGGCTCAGTGTTAACAAATCTGACTAGGAACCATTGCTCAGTGGGTTAAGGATCCAGCATTGCCATGAGCTGTGGTGTAGGTCACAGATGTGGCTCAGATCCTGCGTTGCTGTGGCTCTGGCACAGGCTGGCAGCTACAGCTCTGATTAGACCCCTAGCCTGGGAACCTCCATATTCCACAGGAGCGGGCCTAGAAAAGACAAAAAGACCACACACACACACACACACACAAAGCCTATTTAATTATTTTAAAGTTCTATGATTCATTTCTTTTTGAAATGAAGTAACATTGTTATCATAGGCTGAACAATAGGCGCCCCCAAAGATGTCCACATCCCAGTCCTCAGAACCTGTGACGATGTCACCTTACATGGTCCAGCGACTTTACGGATAATGTTAAATGAAGGATTTCTAGATTGGAGATGATCCTAAACTACCTGGGTGGGCTAGATCTTGCTGATAGTCTTTTTTCCTTTCGCATTTAGCATTTCTGTTTTAAACTGTGAGCTGTTTATCTTCCAAGGAAAATTTTATTGGACATTCCTTGAAGCTGAAGAGGCAGGTGTCTTCTTTCAGAGAATGTGAGTTTGCTTCTGCTGGGCAGAGATACTGCTAGTCCTGAACCACTTTCTTTTCTTTTTTTTCTTTTTTTTGTTTTTTTGTTTTTTTTGCCTTTTCTAGGGCCGTTCCCACGGCATATGGAGCGGTGAGGAATTGCATAGACAAAGGCTATGGGGATTGAAGCCCAAGTTTGCCTGATTCAACAGCTACCCTCAGAGAAAAGCACTTTTCTTGCTCTATTTCTCTGAGTTCCTGCCTTCCCTCGATTTTAAATTAATAAATGCTTGCTATCTGGCCTGCACTTCTGTGCTTTTGAAATAATCTGCATGTATATTTTAACTGGAAATTTACAGTTTTACTCAGATCAGTCCAGAGTCCAGCCAGTCATAGTATTGGAAATAGAATTTCCTCTAATCCTAATTAAAAATCAACCCACTAGGAAAATGGGCAAAAGACATGGTGATTAATTCAAAGAAGAGGTACAAATATCCAAAATAAACATATGAAAAGATGCTTCATCTCACAAGTAAGCAGGAAAAGGCAAATTAAAACAATAATGAAATATTACCTTTGGCCCATTGGCTTAGCAAAAATTAAACATTAATAATATTAAGTGCTTACACAGTTGGAGCAATGTAAATTAGTGAAGTATTTTTGGAAAGCATTTTAACATTATCTATCAAAATAACAAATGCACATACACATTAACCCAGAAATTCTGATTTTAGAACTCTTTCCCAAAACAGCACTTGCATATGTGAACAAAGATATACTGTATATACTTTTCAGCATTATTTGTATTAATAAAAAATTTAGAAACAACCTAAATGTGCACCAGTGAAGGAAGGGCTTCAAAATATGCACATGCAGATTTTGTCTTCATTAAAAAATAATTCGATCCATATGAACTGCTCTGAAAATATCTCTGAGAAATGTTAATTAAAAAGAAAAAGCCCAGTATCCATGAGGATGCAGGTTCGGGTCCGATCCCTGGCCTCGATCAGTGGGTTAAGGATCTGGCATTGCCCTGAGCTGCCGTGTAAGTCACAGACATAGCTTGGATCCCACGTTGCTGTGGCTGTGGTGTAGGCCGGCAGCTACAGCTCCGATTCGACCCCTCACCTGGGGACTTCCATATGGCTCAGGTGCAGCCCAAAAGGCAAAAATAAATAAATAAATGAAAATAAATTTTTAAAATCAAACTGCAAGACTAATAAAAGAAATGAAGATCTCTGTGATCTTGGGGTGGGAAACTCTTTGTAAACAAGACCCCAAAGCACAAAGTATAAGGAGAAACCTTTATGAATTTAACCACAACACAATTCAAGATTTCATCCACATGCTGCAGGTGAGACCCTCAAAAGCAAAAAAAGAAAGAAAGGAGAAAGAAAAGAAAAAGCCCAGTGTAATATATACGTAATCCATGTGCGTGCAGGCAGCTATGCACACGTTCTCCTGGGTGTCTGCTCACATGTATATAAAAGCATAGGAAGTTCTGAGACAGTAGTTCTCACCACTGGCTGCACAGTTTTAAATATAGTGATGCCAGAACCCACCCCAGGATTCGGAGGGGATTGGTCTGGGACACATCTTGGGCCCTGGGATTTTTTCAATCTCCCCATGTGGTTCTAGTGAGCAGCCAAGGTCGAGGACTATCCTGAACAATGAGGCGCATTAAAATGTTGGCAGCCGTTAACTTAAGAAAGGAAATAGGAATGAGGTGAAAGGGGACCATCACATTTTGCTTTTTTTTTGTTGTTTTTGGCCGTATGGAAGTTCCCAGGCTAGGGGTGGAATCAAAGCCACAGCTGCTGTCCTACGCCACAGCCACAGCAACTCGGAATCCATGCCGTGGTCTGCGACCTGCACCACAGCTCACAGCAATGCCAGATCCTTAACCCACTGAGCGAGGCCAGGGATTGAACCCACAGCCTCAAGGATCCTAGTCGGGTTCGTTAACCCCTGAGCCACAAAGGGAACTCCCCAGCCTGGCTGTTTTGCTGGTCACCTTTGTGTCCTACATCTGGCACAGTGTCATTCACTCAGGAAATGTGAATTTCCTGACAAGACTGTCTGGCCTAGAGAACCCTCCAGCACCATACAGTGACTGTAGAGGGATAGGAGCCTTTAACCTGTGCTGAGAAGCCTCAGGAACATGTAGCTGGGTAACAGGGGATTTCACACTTGGCTTTTCAAATTCTCTTCCCCTAAGCCTAAAGAAGCTGCCTCCAGTCCAGTCCAGACCACTCCCAGCCTCCGCAAGGGTCCTGTTTCTGCAAGGCCACTTTCAGCCAGCAGGTGGCAGCCATGCGCAGGAATTGGGAGAGCATCCCGCCGGCGGTGCCCGCCCCGAGGCCAACCCACTCATGAGGGTGGAGGCTATAGCAGAGGGTTCTGGGGCAGGGGCAGGGTCTTGGCAGGCCGATGCATGCGCGGGAGGTGGGGGGGGAGGTGTTGGGATTCCACTTTTGGCCCAAAGCATAAAGGACAGGAGAATTATTTTCATAGATCACCTTTAGCCAACTTGGCTGAGTACCCCCAGAAGCTTTGTAATGCTTCTTTTACCTTCCACCTGCCTCGATGCCCCAATTCAGAGGTGCCGGTCCAAGCCTGGTTCTTGGTCCTGGGAGGACTCTCAGTCCCTCCCCACCCCCTGCCCAGTTCTCCAGCCTGGGTCTTGACCCTTCCTGTGTGTATCTTTGCTGATAGGGATGACTGTGGCAGTGGGGGAGAGGAGGTTGCGGGTTAATGTGTAAAGTAATGGATAACATCCTGAGTGATACAGGTACCTTTCCATCAGGTACACTTCCTTCTGGAGTCTCTAGGTGACGGCCTTCAGGATTAACATCGAAGGAATTACGCAGGTTATCCTTCTTTTGATCTCTGAGCTGCTGATGCAAGTTCACTAGAATGCTCTTTTCTTTTCTTTTTTCTTTTTAGGGCCGCACCTGCGGCATATGGAAGTTCCCAGGCTAGGGGTTGAATCACCACAGCCACAGCAACACAGGATCCAAGTCGAGCCTGTGACCTACACCACAGCTCACGGCAATGCCAAATCCTTAACCCCACTGAGCGAGGCCAGGGATGGAGCCTGAGTCCCCATGGATGCTGGCTGGATTTGTTATCATTGAGCCGCAACGGAAACTCTCCACTCCAATTTTTCTTCAACCTAGTTCTCTTCACTGCCCTTCTGTCTCTCTGTCTTCTTTCTGCCTGACTTCACCTTTTCTCCATCATTTTAGCTTTTGCTCTTTCTCATCTCACTGTCTGGAACTTTCCATCTTTCTACCCCTCTAACTCTCTTAAGCCCTGATAATACGCATTGTCTGGAGCACGGCTTGATTCTCTATCTTGCTGTCTGTCTGTCATGCCATATCTCCAGCCATCTAATCCTCTGGGCTGGGGTTTGCAGGCGTCTTGTGGAATTCATTCAAAAAAGGGGGGGAGGGGTTGGGGAGAGCACGATGCCAAATCTGTAGAGAAAGAGAGCTCCGCAAATACTTGGGTCCAGTTTGGGGCACAGACAAGTCACCTGTCGGGAGCCCAATGACCTGTCATCTCATCCTTTTCCTTTCTTCCAGGATCTTTTTCCAGTATGAGCCCCCCCTACTCCCGCCCTACAAGCCTGGTGGCAGGTACAGCTGAGGGCAGCGGTGAGTAGGGAAATGGCCCAACTCAGCTTAAGGACTTGACCCAGGATGGGACTCAAAAGGGTGGGGTGGAGAGTGGAGGAGGTGGCCTCTGACCCCAGCTCTGGCCCCTTCTGGGGGTCCTGTGTGACCTACCATAGGTCATGCCCCCGCCTCCCCAACCACGATCTACATTACAAAACCCACAGCTCGTAACTCAATGCCAGCCAGGGAAGTCTGCGATTGATTTAGGGTCCCCTCTGACCAGCTCACCCTCACTGGACTATGGCCTCTGGGGTGGGGGTGGGGAGAAGGGTCATGGGTGAAGTTCAGGCAGGGGGGGGGGTCCTGCCCACCACTACATCATACCTGTTGCACTCTTAGTGGATTTGTAAGGGGAGGGGTCTTGCACAGGAGTTCAAGGTTCGCAGTGACCAGCCCATTCTCGCTAGTCCAGCTCAAGGCCATGTTGAAGGAGCAAAGTCCAGGCATCTTACAAAGCAAAAAGAGCCTCCTTACCCACCGAGAGTGCAGTCAGGTAGGTCTTAAGCCCCTCCACCAATCACCACCAAGGCCAATTTACACCAAGCTGTTCAGAGCCAGTCTCCCCAGCCTGGGGTTCCACAGTCAGAGCTCACTTCATGTATGTTTCACCTGGTACATTTCATCTTGTTAGTTTCCATCCATCCACTATTCCCTTCCAGAGATACTGCTAAAGAATTTCCTCCACTTGGAATGTTTCAAACTTTTTTGGACTATCACCCACTGTAAACACATCCACCTCCAGCCCCAGGACACATGGACATACATGTAACAAAAAGCAAAGTTTTATAAAACCTTGTGACATACTGTAGTGGTTTCTATTCCACTCTATTTCTTTGCAAGGGGAAAAAAGTTTAAAAAATAATTTTACAAACAGCTAAGGGGCTGACAGTTGATAAGTAACCGTTTACATGTTTATGCCTTCACAAGTTCTAAGGCGCATTTTACAAACAGAAAAATCCATGTTATCTTCATAAAAGCCAGTGAGAAGGTAAGGCAGAGTTTTTTTGTTGATTTTCCTTTTTGGCTGTGCCCATGGCATGCGGAAGTTCTGGGCCAAGGATGGAACCTGCGCCACAGCAGCAGCACAAGCCACATCATACAACTGCCAGATCCTTAAACCACTGAGCCGCAAGGGAGCTCCAGCAGGGTTTTCTCCATTGACCCATTTTATAGATGAAGAAACACAGACTCTGAGAAGTTAATGGACCTGCTTGAGGTCACCCAGACAGTGAGTGGCAGGGATGGGCTTCCAAGCCAGGTGTTGCCTGTGCTGGTCTGTGGTCCCCTATGTCCTGTGGCTTCTCTCTTTCTCCTCCTCAACCCTCCCAATTGATAGCATTGTCTCTTTCCAGTTTGAAGGCCATCCCTTTCGAGGGGATGACAGAGGGACAGAACAGCTGAGTAATTCTGTTTTCCATGTCATCTGTTAACCCTGCACCATCTGCCAATTCCACTCTCAGCCCCGACTCTCTCCCTGAGAGGCCTGAGTAGGGGGAGGAGGTGGTTTTCCTGGGGTCTGAACCTCCGGGCCCCTTCCCCAAGGGACTCAGAATACCCACAGAAAGCTCATTTTTCTGCTCAGAACCAACAGCTGAGAACTAAAATCACAGGGGCGTGTGAGGAAATGGAGCAAGATGGGGGAAAGGGCTTTCTGACGTCAGAAGGGTGAAACAATAAAAGTGTCATCCCGTGCCCCCATCTCCCTCCCCCCGCCCCCCGTGCACACGCACACACCCTCTCAGGGTCTTATCTTCACGCTGGGCCCTCACACCTCCACCTCGGTGAGGCCCCTGGGCTGCGGAGAGGATGAGCTGATCCCAGCAGCCGGAGCCTGCAAAGCTCAGGGTGAAGCGCAGTAAGTCCATCCTACAGGGAGCTGGGGCGGATTTATGGGGCCTCGGGTGTGGCCGGCTGCTACTCAGCCCCTGACTTTTTCATTCTGCAGCCTCCTCACCCACCCCGCCTCCTCCCCAAGAAAGCCTTTGTGCACACAGTGAGGAATCTATAAATTCCGGGGGACAGGGATGTGGGGGAGGGGAGCGCAGGTCACTTCAGCTCAGCAGAGACCGCAAAGGGGGGCCTCCACCATCCTGCCTCTGCTCCTCTGGTCCACTCTGGGGCCCAGAGAGAAAGGTGGGCCAGGCCTTTCTGCACGGACAGATGAAGAAACTGAGGCTCAGAGGCAGAGGTGTCTGTTGTCCCTGCTTCATTCACATTCTTTTTTTTTTTTTTTGCTGCAGAAGTTCCCAGGCCAGGGATCAAACCTGTGCCGCAGCAGTTACAACACCTGATCCTTAACCTGCTGAGCCACCAGGGAACTCCTATTCACTCTCAGAGTACCAGTGTCGATAAATCATTATATTGGTTTACTCTCCCTCTCATACTCATCACTTGGTCATTGTCTCACCCAAGCATTCACTCAACAAACATACATATTCACTCAACGAACACTCATTGAGTACTAACTGTGCCAGGCCAAGGACAAAGGATGTAACAATTGGCAGACCCTGGAGGGGCACCCAGTAGAGGACTATGACTCAGAGGGGCCCAAATATAGCTCTAACCCCAGCTTTTCAGGCTAACAACCTGCACCCAGATTTCCTTCCTCAGCAAGAGCTCGGCAGCCCAATGCACTTCCATGAGCATTTTTTTGATCTTCTTTTTTTTTTTTTAGGGCTGCACCCCGTGGCATATGGAGGTTCCCAGGCTAGGGGTCCAATTGGAGCTGTAGCCACAAGCCTACACCAGAGCCACAGCAACGTCAGATCCGAGCCGCATCTGTGACCTACACCACAGCTCATGGCAACGCCGGATCCTTAATCCACTGAGCAAAGCCAGGAATCGAACCTGCATCCTTATGGATGCTAGTCAGATTTGTTTCCACTGAGCCATGACAGGAACTCCTCCATGAGCATTTTATTTATTTATTTATTTTTTGGTCATTTCTTGGGCCGCTCCCGTGGCATACGGAGGTTCCCAGGCTAGGGGTCAAATCGGAGCTGCAGCTGCCAGCCTACACCAGAGCCACAGCAACGCGGGATCTGAGCTGCGTCTGCCACTTATACCACAGCTCACGGCAATGCCAGATCCTTAACCCACTGAGCAAGGCCAGGGATCGAACCCACCATCTCATGGTTCCTAGTCGGATTCATTAACCACTGAGCCACGACGGGAACTCCTCCATGAGCATTTTAAAATGTAATCCTGCTGAGAGCTCTGGGAGTTAGGTATTGAGTAAGTCTTCTCTGACACTCTGCTAATAGGGCCCTGAGAGGGTAAATGGTTGCCCTCTGGTGGGGAGCAGAACACCAGGACCCCACCAGCCAGAAAGGCCAGCATCAAAACATCTACAAACAACCAATGCTAGAGAGGGTGTGGAGAAAAGGGAACCCCATTACACTGTTGGTGGGAATGTAAATTGGTGCGACCACTGTGGAAAACAGTAGGGAGATTCCTCAGAAAACTAAAAATAGGATTACCATTTGATCCAGCAATCCCATTCCTGGGCATCTATCCAGAGAAAACCATGACTCGAAAAGATACATGTACTCCAGTGTTCCTTGCAGCACGATACACAATAGCCAAGACATGGAAACAACCTAATTGTCCATTGACAGAGGAGTGGATAAAGAAGACAAGGTACATATACACAATGGAATATTACTCAGCCATTAAAAGAAAAGAAATAATGGTGTTTGCAGCAACATGAATGGACTTAGAAATTATCATGCTAAGTAAAGTCAGTCAGACAGTGAGACACCAACATCAAATGCTATCATTTACATGTGGAATTTTTAAAAAGGACACAGGAGTTCCTGTCTTGGCGCAGCGGAAACGAATCTGACTAGGAACCATGAGGTTGTGGGTTCGATCACTGGGTTGAGGATCTGGCGTTGCTGTGAGCTGTGGTGTAGGTTGCAGATGTGGCTCAGATCTGGTGTTGCTGTGGCTATGGTGCAGGCCATTGGCTACAGCTCCAATTTGACCCCTAGCCTGGGAACCTCCATATGCCGCGGAGGCACAAAAGACAAAAAAAAAAAAAAAAAGGACATAGTGAACTTCTTTGAAGAACAGTTACTGACTCACAGACTTTGAAAAACTTATGGCTTCCTAATGAGACAGGTTGTGGGGTGGGGGATGCGCTGGGAGTTTGGGTTGGAAATGCTCTAAAATTTGGTTGTGATGATCACTGTACAACGATAAATGTAACTGAGTAATAACAATGCTATGTACAAAAATAAAAATAGGAGTTCCCGTCGTGGCACAGTGGTTAACAAATCCGACTAGGAACCATGAGTTTTCAGGTTCGGTCCCTGGCCTTGCTCAGTGGGTTAAGGATCCGGCGTTGCCTGGAGTTGTGGTGTAGGTTGCAGACGCGGCTCGGATCCCGCGTTGCTGTGGCTCTGTTGTAGGTCGGCGGTTACAGCTCCGATTCAACCCCTAGCCTGGGAACCTCCATATGCCGCGGGAGCGGCCCAAGAAATGGCAAAAAGACAAAAAATAAAAATAAAAATAAATAAAAATAAAAGCTAAAAAAATATATATAAAAAGACCAGGACCCAGGTCCTTGCCTCTGTATCACGGCAGCACCCTTCACTACTTGGGGTCCCAGAGCAAGGGCGTGGGCTGTGACCTAAACCTCCTCTTCTACCCACCTGCCCTGCGCCCTCATGCTGACCCTTCCCCGGTGTTCTGTTCTCCTGTTCTGTCCACCTTCCCACGGTAGTTACTAAATGCCCCAGGCTCGGAGTTCCCACTGTGGCTCAGGGGGTTATGAACCCCACTAGCATCCATGAAGATGCAGTTTGATCCCTGGCCTCACTCAGTGGGTTAAGGATCTGGCGTTACCGCAAACTGCAGGGTAGGTCGGCGCAGATGCAGCTCAGATCCCATGTTGCTATGGCTGTGGTGTAGGCCAGCAGCTGCAGCTCTGATTCAACCCCCCTAGCCCAGGAACTTCCATATGCCATGGGTGCGGCCCTAAAGAGCAAATAAATAAATACCCCAGGCTCTACTGTATTTACTCATCTCACCATTCTATTGTACAATAATAATGAATCCATGCTTATGATGCTTGTGTGTCTGTGTGTTTACTGAATGGTTGTGTGTGCCCTGGTGTGTCTCTACTTGTAAACTGAGGATATTACTATGGACTTTATCCTACAAATTAAAATAGCTAAGCCATGTGTAGACATATGGCACATGATAAATGCTCAATAAGTATGGGCTGCTAAGACTATGTTACAGGAAACCTCAGGCCTATCCACATATATGAGGCACTGGGTGAACATGGGGGTTTGCAGCTGACCCCTCCCTGGGAGTAGCCCCCCCTTGGAAGTGACCAGATGGACTAGTATCCAATTCATTTTCCAGGAATGTCGACCTTCCTGAAATGTAAAGAGATGCTGAGCACCTTCCAGGTTTGTGCTGGGCATCATGTTAGCGAAGAACAGTAAGATACCCACACTCAGAGTTCCCTGGTGGCTCAGTGGTCTAAGGACCTGGTATTGTCACTGCTGTGGCACAGGTTTGACTCCTGGCTCTGGAACTTCTGCATCCTGCGTGTGTAGACAATAAATAAATAAAACCTCACATTCATGAAGTTGGCATTCTGGAAGGGGAAGCAGACCACAAACCAAGTGAAAAAAGAAGATCATTATAAAAAGTGGTAAGTCCCATGGAAGATATAAAGTTAAGTGACACAGGACACCAGGCAGATGGGTGTGGAGCTGCTTCAGGATTGTGGTTAGGGCTGATGGGGAGGTGACATCCCTGTGAAGGATCCAGGCAGAGCATTCCAGGCAAAGGGACCAGCAAGGCCAAGGCCAGAGGTGGGGAAAGTCTTGTCAAGTTCAAGGAACAGAAAGGCAGCCTTGTGAACAGCATGTGGGCAGAGGGGAGAATGAGGGAGAAGAGGTCAGTATAGGCAGAGCCCGCAGTGCGAAGGTGGAGCTCTTGTCCAAGGGAAGCCTGGAGACTGTTAAGCAAGGAGGGACATGCTCTGATTTTTTCCTCTGATTTACAAAGGTTTTTCTGATCTTTTAAGAGCCCCCTGGCAGCTGTGTGAATTGAATGGTAGCAGTCAGGTGGGCAGACGGGAACCTCTGCAGTCATGCAAGGAAATAGTAGTAATACAGGCTTGCACGCTGCAGGGGCTGGGGAGCAGGGGCTGATCCGAAGATATATCTAATAGAAAGGACACGTTTTGCTAATGGATTAGGCAAGGAAAGGATGAGAGGAATTCGGGAAGAGAGAAAAAGCCTAGGAAGCTCAGCTTTTTGAGCTGTGTCCTGGGTCTTGAGAGTCCTCCTGGCCTCTTTGGCTCTGTCCGTGACCCACACAGGCCTGCTCTAGCCATTTACTCTCCCCCACACTAAATCAGGGGCAGTCCAGACTTGGGGCATCGAGCCCTCAGTGAGAGAAGGTGTCCGTCCCCCCGCCCCCCGCCCCGCCCCGGGGCCTTCCTCCACAGTCAACACCTGCCAAGGCCCAAGCTTGGGTTTCAGACGCCATGCACCACAGCTCTTGTTTCGACCGCAACCTGCACGACCGTACAGCTCCCCTCTCACCAGCCTGGACCTGAAAAGCCTCGGAGCGCTCTGAGACCCTAAAGCGCGGAACTGTTGGCACACCGGCCACAGAAGATTGGGGCGGGGAGCGGGAAGCGGGAAGGGAGGGTTTGGCCTTTCCTAAGGGACTCTCCCAGCCCCACTCCCGGGGGAAGGAAGTCCCCTCCCAGACCTGCGCCCCCCCACCCAGCTCCCCGCCCGCCGGCTCCCGGCCGAGGAGGCAGCCGCCCCTCCCGTCCACGAAAGCTCGCGAAGCTGATCTTCCGGCCTCGGGCGATGGGCGGGGGAGGGTCCGAGCCGTAATTGCTGCCATCTGCTCCCTCCTCCTCTCCCCCTCCCCCCAGCCTGGGGGAGGGGTGAGGCGTGCCAAAGACCCCCTTCTACGCGCTCCCCGGGCACCTGGGGGCGGGAGCTCGGGGGTGACCAGCAAACACTCCCGGGCGACTGCTGGGGGGGCACTGAGAGGGCCCCCACCCCGCCTCTCTTTGGCGCGAGACGGGGATCCCTTCCTGGAGACATAGCTTTACAGGACACAGAATCCCAGCGTTCAGTGCTCTGCTCCTCGTGGGGTGGGGACTTCTGAAGCATCCTGGGGGTTGTCCCTCCTCAACTCTCACTGACGCACGCACGGGGCCGTGGTTAAGGCTTGTTCTAGGATATTGACGCATCGATCTCCGAACAGGACGGACGTGACTGGTGTGGGAGGAGGGGAGGAGGAGAAACCCCAGACCGGGGCCTGGAACCCGCGGGGAGGAGGCAGGGCCGCCGAAGCGGGAACTTGACTCTCAGATACCTTCCTAGGGCTGGGCTGAAATTCCCGTCTGGTTACTCCTCGCGGAGGGGGGATTTTGAATACGTTCCTTTCCAGTCCCAAGCCGAACCGGGTTCTTCCTCTGTAAGGAGACACCCCAGTGTCTACTTCTTGGGTAATTCCGGAGAGGGCCAGTTGTAGCCCTGGAGCCTTGGGACTGGCCGTAGTCTTGAGGAGCCCCTGGGGCAGGGGTTGACTGGGCCCTGTGGAAGGTGCTGTGACAGCTGGGGACCCTGAGAAGGCAGGGACTGCAGGGTCTCAGGGGAAGAGGGAGGCTGGAGCATAGATGATGGGAGACGCCTTGCTGGTTTCCAGCCCATCTCCTGGGTCTCTGCCGCATCCGCTTCAGGCGGTAAGGATGTTGTCCGGTTGACCTCTCTATCCCGTCGGTGATGGCAGCTCTGGGGACATTGGGGGTGTCACAGGGCAGAGTATCCCACCGCCCTGGTGCAGGGAGCCACTGCCCAAATGCCTGCACATCCACACACCCACACCCACACCCAGGTAGATGCACAGGTGATGCTGATCAAGATTAGGCTCCTAGATATGCCACCTCTTCATGTCAAGGTTCCCAGACAGCGCTGGTGTCCTTTCTGCCAAGGACTCAGGACCTCACCTTGAGGCACAGAATGCCTACTGCCTCCCCTCCAGCAACCTCGCAACCTTGCGGACTCAACAGAACCGTGTTTGCCGCTAAGGCCAGCTCCAGAGGAGCGGGGCTCTAAGCCCCTCCTCCCAACCATTCCCACCACCATCCTGATGGCCTGATGCCTCAACACAGGTGAGCCTCGGGGATGTCCAGCAGGTCTGCTCCCAGCCCTGGAGGGGCTCTCACTGCAGGGTGGGGCTGCAGTGTGAGCCTTTTCCAGAATCCTAGAGACCACTGGACAGCATGAGCGTTCTGGAGGCTTCAGCAGGATGCCACAGTCCGTGGCTTCCAGGCTGAGGCTTGAAGGAGAAATAGTTCCTGGGGCAGGAGGAAGAGCATGCGCACAGGCTTGCGAGTGTGAAGGTTGGGATGTGTCTGGAGCAGGAGCGTTGGAGAGGAGGAGCTGACTGGACTAAGGAGCAGAGGGGTGAGTGAAAGGATGCTGAAGAGACATAAACCTTAGACTTGGATTTGTCGTAGCAAATTGAAGGGTCAGCACGGGGAGGGACAGACAGGCAGGTAGAGGGCTGGAGGGAGTGAAGCTGACAGGAAGTAAGATAAACAGGTCCGTGCCAGCCCAGTAATTAAAAACATCCATTCACTCATCCAGGCCTCAGCCCTGGGAGACAATAGGGGCTGGTGGGGACTGTGGCGCTCATATAAGCCCCAGGGATCCCTTCTGAAGATCACAGTTGCTACTCAGCTCCGGCCAGTTGTTGCCATGCCAGCATGTGAGTTTAGTGTTATCAGCTATTTCCAAGAAAAATTAGAAATGTAGATTTTTATGAGTTGCCTCCTGGTTTTTAAATGTTGACAACTTTTTTTCTTTTTTTTTTTTTCTTTTAAAATGGCACGGCACAGAAGTTCCCGTCATGGTGCAGCAGAAACAAATCTGACTAGGAACCATGAGGTTGGGGGTTCAATCCCTGGCCTTGTTCAGTGGATTAAGGATCCAGCGTTGCCATGAGCTGTGGTGTAGGTTGCAGGCACGGCTCGGATCCTGTGTTGCTATGGCTGTGGCGCAGGCCGGCAGCCACAGCTCCGATTAGACCCCTAGCCTGGGAACCTCCATATGCTGCGGGTGCAGCTCTAAAAAGACAAAAGATGAAGGGAAAAAAAAAAGGCACAGCACAAATATATCTGAGAATAGAAAAAGTGATGGCTGCAGAGTTGTTGGAAAGCCATTGGAAGTTTTTTAAGAGGGAAATGATCCGAATAATAGGCCTGGGTTTTAGGACGCCCACTCAAGGGGCATTGTGGAGGAACCGTCTGGTGAGGGGGCGCAGTTGCAAGTGTCAGGACCAGAGGGGCTGAGGCCTGAACAAAAGCAGCTGATCTGGAGAGGAGGGGAGGCCCCAGGCACAGTGTAGGGGTCTTCAGGGATTAGCCGCCCTTGGCAGGGGATGAGGGGGTTGGGGGGGCTAAGTCGGTGGTGGTGTAAAGGTTTAAGTCCCCTTTAAGACATTGCAAAAAACCTCACCTTGTGGGTGGAGAGCCTGTGTGGAGTGGGATGCCCCAGAAAATCCCCAAGGTTGCACTTTGGCAGGCCACCCGGAAGAACTGGGTAAGACATTCCAAACAGCCCCCAGAGGGAGGGGCGGTGTTGGGGGAGGGGCCCAGGAATCCGCCTGGCCTTCAGGAAGACCCCAGCCAGCCCTAATGGGAACCACACGTGGGGTGAGCTGGAATCCTGGATTGCCTGTGACGTCTGGCTTTGGAATCAGACACTTGGCTCAGGTCACTCCTGACCCGCTGAAGTCTGAGGCCTCCCTGTCCAAGCTCCCTTCATAATCGCTGCCAGACCTGTTCTGCCCTGCACTCAGCTCTGGGGCCTGCCTGGGTCCTGGAGAGGAGGTGCTTCTCAGCTCCCCCTACCTCCGTTTCCTGCTAGGAGACCACCTAAGCTCTGGAGGAGTAGGGGTCTCCAACCAGAATCCATTGGCCCAAGGGTCAATGATCTCAGAGTAGCAGAACAAGTCCTTGCCAGGAGTTCCCGTTGTTGTGGCTCAGCGGAAGTGAATCCCACTAATATCCATGAAGATGTGGGTTCGATCCCTGGCCTCACTCAGTGGGTTAAGGATCTGGCGTTGCTGTGAGCTGTGGTGTAGGTCAAAGACGGGTCTCAGATCTGGTGTTGCTGTGGCTGTGACATAGGCCCAGCAGCTGCAGCTCCGATTGGACTCCTAGCCTGGGAATGTCCATGTGCCGCATGTGCAGCCCTTAAAAAAAAAAAGTCCTTGCCAGTGTCTCCCCCAAACTGCATACCCTGAACTTCACACCCCTCCTGGAGCCCTGAGCTGCTTCTGGCCTTGTAGAAACTGGTGCTCTCAGCCTCCATCCCCTCCACTGCAGCATCTAGGAGGCACTCTGTGGCTCTGGCTATCTTAGCCTCTGCCATGCCCCACAGGGTTAATTTCTTGCAGGACCTCAGGCACCGGGAGCAGGAAGCAGTCCAAAGGGCAAGGGAAGGGTCCTGTGAGCAGGTGGTTTGCTCCTGAGGACTCTCTGTAAAAACTGGGGAGGGGGAACAAGTTCCTCCTAGCATATTTCCTGGTGCTCTCTTGTCCCCCTAACTCTTATCACCTTCTGGCCCAAGGACTGGAGTTGTGTCACAAGCTGTCTCAATACAACATGGAGGATCTAGGAAAACTCCCAGTCCCTATCTGAGTGGCTTACTCCAGCCTTTGGGCCAAGGCTGTCCTCACACCTGTGAAACCCTCTTCATAACCCTCCAGCTATAGTGCGTATGTATGCTGGGGGTGCTGAGGCACTTCTGGCTCAATCCGGGACCCTCCCAATGGCCCCCTACAGGCCCTCAGGTCCAGCCCCCCTCCCCCTCGGTACCCTCCTTGAGAACTTCCAGGCAGCCTGCTCAGCATCAGGCTGGGGGCCCAGGAGCTTGGACAGGCTGCATTCCTGCAGGAAGGGGAGAGGAGGGGAGGACCGCACAGAGCCCCCTCCTCCCTTCCAGCACAGACCCCAGGCTGCCCAGCCTGGAGCTCTCTCCAGCCTGCTGAAGATGGCCAGAGTGGTGCCAGCAAAGCCCCTGGCAAAGGCAGCAGGGCCAGGGACCCAAGGGCCTCTCCCAGCTTCTGCTAAGGATGAAGCCATCTGTGCTTTGGAGCTATTCCACTCCTGGGGGTACCTAAGCTTCCAGCATTGATGACAGCCCGCAATGGGCACTGAGGAAGAGGTGCAGGCATGCAGAAGATGCAGGGCAGAGGACTGGGGTAGTTTCTTGCCATAACTTAACACCACATTCCTTCTGCAGGGCAGCCCAATCTCCCAGGAGTCTCTAGAGAGGGCTTAAGGACTTCCAGAGAGAGAGATCAGGCCCAGCAGAACAGAAACCAGGCAGCAATTTTAGGAGCCGAGAGTGCTGGGGAGGGAAAGGGGCCCCCTCTGAAGCTGTAGATTCGGCTAGTCCTTAAAACCCAATCCATCCCCATCCCCCAGCCTGGTTTCGGGAAGCTCTCCCAATGAATATTTAATAGCTCAGCGCTGGGCCTGATTGAATTTTAATGCTGGCGACCCGAGCCCAGAGCCCGAGTCCAGGCAATTAGTCAGGAGCCATTAACGCTGACGGAGCTGATTTATGGGCGGGACGAGGCGGTGCGGGGGAGCCCAAGCTGCCAGGAGCCCCCGGATTGGGCAGACAATGTCTCCCGCATCAGCCAATCCCTACGGCTGTCTCGGCTTGCTTTGCATCTCATTTGCATAGCACGCCCAGCGGACAAACCTGGGCCCTGGCGAAACCCAGCGGCAGGGGCTGCTGGCTGAGAGCTGCACCCAGGCTTATCCCTCCTCCAGGGACCGGACTTGCGTTTATGGCTGGGAAAATCCTGCACGCGGGATTCCATGGCACTGCCCTGCTGTTCGATGGGCCTCTCCCCAAATACTCGTAGGGCCCAGTTCGGGGGGCGGCGGGGGCATGGGATTCCAAAGGAGGAGGAGTTGGGCAGAGACCAGACCCGGCTGACCTGGGAACTCTGGGCAGGTCTCAGGACCTAACAAAAGACTCTGCCTTATGGAGTCCTTACTGTGTGCCAGACACTGTGATTCCATGCATTCCATGGCTCTCCCACCTCCCTGATCCACCTCCCAGTTCCCAGTCCCCAGTCCCCCCTTCGCCTGGGGGAGGGAGGGGGGGTCTGCACTGATGAGAAAGGGGTTGTGGGCTTTCCTGGTGCCGGATTAGATCTCAGAAGGCTGGGAATGAATCCTACGGGCTCTTGGAGGAGATAGCCCTCCTCCCCTCCCTACCCCTCATCCCCCTGACCTGTGTGAATGAGCTGGGACTCAGCCTGGAGTGCTCTATTGAACTGTGCCCGACCCCTTAAATCGTAGGTCAAGGATTTAGCTGGCCTGTCTGCTGCCACTCTGGCAGGTGGCCTCCTCCTCCGCAGCCCCCACCCCTGTCTTTCAACCTCTGGGGATGTGGTGGAGGGCTGGCATCCTTCCCCTTGAGTCCGGGCCTTATCTGCGCTGGAGTGGTCTTTATGGAGGGAGGGCCAATGGAAGGGAGGCGATAGAGCTCTGGGCTGAGAAGCCAGTCCCTATGGGGAGGTTTGTGGGGCTGGTAGGAAAGTGGGAGGCATTAGTCAAGGAAGGCTTCCTGGAAGAGGAAGGGCAAAGTAGAACCTGGAGGGAAGGGAGGGAGGGGTGGGTCAAAGAAAAAAATAGAGGAAATCTTCTGTAGGGGAGCACCCTGTGTGAATCAGGAGAAGGTGAAATGGAAACTCAAAACTCTACATCCTGGGAGTTCCTGTTGTGGCTCAGCAGTAAGGAATCCAACTAGTATCCATGAGGACACAGGTTCAATCCCTGGCCTTGCCCAGTGGGTCGGGGATCCGGTGTTGCCCTGATCTGTGGCGTAGGTTGCCGAATCAGCTCAGATCCTGCATTGCTGTGCTGTAGAGTAGCCCGGCAGCTGCTGCTCTGATTTGACCCCTAGCCTGAGAACTTCCATATGCCACACATGCGGCCCTAAAAAGCCAAAACAAAACAAAAACTATCCATCCGTGTCAGCTGTGGTTAGTATATAGCAGCAGTTGCTCAGTGTGAGACTGACTGCCTAAGCAGAGTGTGAAGGGAGGATGAAAATTAGTAGCACTATTTAATGAGAGCTTATTATGAGCCAGGCACTAGACTCAGCACTTTAAATATATTGTTTCCGAGTTCTTGTTGTGGCTCAGTGGGTAAGAACCCCATGTTGTCTTCTGAGGATGTGCGTTCAATTCCTGGCCTAGCTCAGTGAGTTGAGGATCCAGTGTTGCTGAAAGGTGCGTGCAGTGTAGGTTGCAGATGTGACTGGGATCCAGTGTGGCTGTGGCATAGACCCCAGCTGCAGCTCCGATTTGACCTCTAGCCTGGGAACTTTCATAGGCCAAAGTGCTGCTGTGAAAAAATAATAAATATGTATATTTTACATATAATATATGTCTAATTTGACCTAACAATCTTTATAGCAACCTGATGAGATAAGTATCCTTAGAATTCCCATTTTACAGATGAGGACATTGAGGCTTTGAGAGAGGCAGTAACTTGCCCATGATCAGAGAGCTTCTTGGTGGCAGATCCCTTGCTCTTGTCCACAACTCCGTGCTGCTCACAGGCATCTCAAAGTCAACTTCTACTTTTCTCTTTACTTTCTGAATCTACTCCCCCTCCCGTGTTTCTTATCTCCCTTTACCAGCAGCTACCTGGTGATAAAAACAGACTCCACAGGTAATCTTTGCCCAAATCCTGAGAAACAATCCCATCTGCAATGTCATTCCAGCCTGAGTCCTTGGTGTCATCAATCATTTACAGTTCGGGGATCTTCTTCCTATAGATTTCAGAATTCTGTTGCCACCTCCCCCTGGCGGGGTTCAGGCCTGGGTTGTCCTCACCAGGCCCAGGTGAGGTGAGACAGGAGGCTTAGGGGACCCTTACTATGTGCCAGGTGCTGTGCTAAGAGCTGTCCTGCATTTTCTCTCTCTCTTTTTTTTTTTTTTTTGTCATTTTAGGGCTGAACCCGTGGCATATGGAGGTTCCCAGGCTAGGGGTTGAATTGGAGCTAGAGCTGCCAGCCTATGCTACACAGCTTCAGCAACGTGGGATCCGAGCCTTGTCTGCGACCTATGCCACAGCTGATGGCAATGCCAGATCCTTAACCCACTGAATGAGGCCAGGGATCAAACCTGCAACCTCTGGATACGAGTCAGATTTGTTTCCACTGAGCCACAAAGGGAACTCCCTGCATTTTCTCTTAATTAATCCTCACCAGAGCCTGGGGATAGGTCCTTTGATTGCGAGGTCACCCTGTGACAAACGGGATGAAGAAGGTCAGGAAACAGTGGGAAGAAACCCCCAGGGGTACTGGCTCACTGTGATGGTGGGGTGGGGAGCAGACCCCACCAGATCACACACACAGAGCTCCCGTCTCTTGGCCTATTCTGCTGTTCCTCGAAGCCCACAGTTTCCCAGGCTGGCTCTGTGCCCTGACCTCTGGGTGCCTCTCCCCACTTCGAGGAACTGGGCTTCAAATTACAGAAGATCCAACTTAAAAATGCCCTAAACAGTAAGGACATTTATTTATTATGTAGCAACACAAAACAGAATAGTTGTTGGTTAATTCAGTGACTCAACCATATTATCAAGGACTTAGTTCCTTCCTTCCTTCCTTCCTTGTTTGTTTCTTTTTCTTTCTTTACCTCTTTTGTCAGCTTCACTGAAATATAACTTAGGTGCTGTAGAATGAAGAGATTTTACAAATACAATTTGATGAGTTTTGACAACCATACCAATCAAGAAACAGAACATTGGAGTTCCCATTGTGGCACAGCAGGAACGAACCTGTCTAGAATCCAGGAGGATGTGGGTTCGATCCCTGGCCTCGCTCAGTGGGTTAAGGATCTGGTGTTGCCACCAGCTGTGGTGTAGCTCGCAGATGCGGCTCAGATCCCAGGTGGCTGTGGCTGTGGTGTAGGGTTGGTAGCTGCAGCTCCAATTTGACCTCTAGCCTGGGAACTTCCATATGCTGAGGGTGCAGCCCTTAAAAAGGAAAGAAAAAGAAAGAAAGAAAGAAAGAGAGAGAGAGAGAGAGAGAGAGAGAGAGAGAGAGAGAGAGAGAGGGAGGGAGAGAAAGAAAGAAAGAAAGAAAGAAAGAAAGAAAGAGAAGCACAACACTGACGTCATGCCAGAACTTCTCTCGTGTCCATGAGTGGTCAGTCCCTCCCTCACTCCTGCCACAGGTAACCATTGATCTTATTTCTACTTGCATAGATCAGGCTTACATGTTTAAGAGCTTCCTATGAACGGAACCATATTATATATACTCTATTGTGCCGGCTCCCTTTGCTTCGGACAATTTTTTTGAGGTTCATCCATTTTGTTGTTGTTTATTCAATTTTATTGCCGTTCAGTCTTATCGCTGAGTAGGAGTCCAGTCTATGAATATTCTGCCATATGGTGTTCTCTTCTCTGCCGTCTTTATCGTGGTGGATTTTGTCCTTGTACCCTAACTTCTCTTAAAATCACAAGCTGGCTCTGCCAGATATCACATGCCGACAAACGCATCCAGAATCCAGGAAAAGCTGCTTCTCTTTCAGCCTCTAAGAAGTCTTTCCAGAATCTCCCAGACTCTTTCCAGAACATTCCCTCCTGTGTCATGAGCCAGATTCATGTTACATGCCCATTCTTAAACTAAACCCTGGCAGAGGGAATGGAATGCCCACAGATATCTCAGACTAATCCAGATGCACCCCTGAGGCTCGAGAGGGCGCAGTCTCCCCCTGAAGAACAGAGCAGTTTGTACAAAATCAAGGTTCTGTTAGCAAGAAATGCAAGCAATGATTGTCAGTTAATAACCAGCAGTGACTGCATTATCTGCTTCTTCCTAGTTAACAACTCGGGATTGGTTCAGGGATCCACCTCTCAAGAATTGTAACCTGTATCCACCCCAGGAGTAAATCCTAACATTTCTACATCAATCTTTGTAACCCCGCCCCTCCCTGGCAACCAGGGATTGGTTTAAGCGTGACAACTGTGGAAGGCAATGGTTGTAGTCACCTAACATCCATTCTCCTGTCTTCTTCCTTAATAATAGTCATGTTTTATTTAGGGTGACACAGTGCCCTGCTGAAAAAAAATGTTTCTAGCTTTCTTTGCAGCTAGATGGGGCCAGGTGACCAAGTTCCGACCAATAAAATGTAAACAGAATTGCTCCTAGAACATCTGACAAGTTTGCCGAAGGGAGCTGACTCTGCTGAGGAACAGCCTTTGACCTTTTGTTTTTGCTACTTCTGGTCTACAACATGGATCCGATGGCTGGAACCCCAGCAGCTATTTTGGAACATGGGGTGAAGTTGAAAGTGAATCACGTGAGATAGGTGATGCCATGTCTCCAAGGACACTGAAACTATGGAGCTAGCCCCCTAGCTCAGTCTTCTTTTATATGAGAAAAAATAAAGTTCAATCTTGTTTAAATCAGAGTTTTGCCAACACATGGGGCTGATGAACACAGGCAGTAACAATCTCTGGTCAATGAGATAAGAAGGAGAATCTTCTGATGTCTCTGAGAAAGGCTTCTTTGCTTTCAAAAGGAGGCATAGTTGGGCCCAACGGGATGATTGGAACTGCAGTCAGGCATTTTGTGACTTGAGGGGAACCATCCAGGGACACAGCAGATGTGCTGAAGGAGTTAGATATGAAGATGAAAGGAATGTGGTCCCTGAATCAATCCAGTCTGCAGCTACTGCTTATTCTTAAATAGAATATTGTATTTGATGGATTCTGAAATGCACCTTTGGTCACATTAAGACATTTCTGAAATCAGTATACACCTTACCATCCACGGTATCTTAACCTGCTGTCAATCAGACAGCAGCCGTGCTTAGCTGTCCTTCCTGCACATTTTGGTGACTTTCCTGCTGTCATGACGGGACACCTATCACGCTATAAAATTTCAGGACACAAGCCATGTAAAGACTGAGTCTAGACTGACGTCTAGAAATTTGTATTGGTTATCTGACAAGATCATCTGCTGGCATCAAAACTTCTAGAATGAATGTCAGCGGCTCAGAGGGAAACTGCCAGGGTAACAGTAGGCAACCTGCAAAATGCTTCCTAAGGGTCCTGCCCTCCTGCTAGTCGTGCTCTTCTGTAGCCCCTTCCACTTCATTCTGGGTGGGGCTTTGTGATCCGTGGCAGAGGGCAGAAATCATGATACATCATGATATGACACATCCTATATTAGGTTATAACAAGACTGTGGTTCTGTCTTAAATGATTGACTGTGCTCTCCCTTGGATTGTTTGTTGTCAGGGAAGCCAGCTGCCGTGTCATGAAGCCAGACAGGCAGCCTATAGAGAGGCCCATGTGGTATCCAGTTGTGTGTGAGATATCCAGCCAACACCCAGCTAACAACTGAGGTCGGCCAAGAGCCATGTACCTGAGCTTGGAAGTGGATTCTGCTTGCCCACGCTTGGAGTGGTAGCTCATAAGAGACCCTGACCCAGAACCACCCAGGTAAACCAGTTCCAGATTCCTGACCCATAGGAACTGTAACCTAGTAAATGTTGGTTGCTTTCAACTACTAAGATCAGGGGTAATGTTTTTTTACACAGCAATGGGTAATTCATTCAGTAGAGCTGTCTCTTAAGACGCGCAGTCTCGCCAACCCTCGAATGGGCCCCAGTGAAGAGCCCATGTGGAAAAACACAGACATTGACAGCTCAAAGCTGCAAAGTGATTCCGAGAATCAGACACTCAATGTGATAAAGTTTAAAGAAAATCATAGGAGCTTCCGTCGTGGCTCAGTGGTTAACAAACCCAACCAGCATCCATGAGGATGCAGGTTCCATCCCTGGTCTCACTCAGTGGGTTAAGGATCCAGCGTTGCCATGAGCTGTGTAGAGTGCAGACATGGCTCGGATCCCTCGTTGCTGTGGCTGTCGTGTAGGCCAGCAGCTGTAGCTCCGATTAGACCCCTAGCCTGGGAACCTCCATCTGCCTCGGGTGCAGCCCTAAAAAGACAAAAGATAAAATAAAATAAAATAAAATAAAATAATAAAAAAATAAAATGAAACATGCAATTCATTAAAAAAATCATAGCTAATTTATTTCACTCATGTTTTCCTTGTTATATATGTGCAAGACTAAGTTATGTTAAAATATATATTTCCCCATAAGTCCAAAAGAACTTTTAAAATAAATGTAAAATAAAAATTCTAAGCGATAAGAAATCATTCTGTCAGTTTAACTGGCAGGGCTTTTTCTTTCTAATGGTACATAAAGTATCAGTGCTTCTTAATATCAGTGGCATCTAAATTGGATGAAATACGATAATGCATTTTCCTTACTGTATAAGCCACTGTGAGGAGGGTTTTCTGGTACTAGCGGCAGAGGATTTTATTTCGGGAGCATAGGATAGGGTTGCGAAGGCAGTGAGTGAGAAGAAGGAGAGAACAAGCATATGAGGGAAAATGGGAGGAGTTGGGCAGGGGTCTGTGTCATACAGCTTAAAAAAATTTATCAGAGGAGTTCCCTGGTGGCCTAGTAGGTTAAGGGTCTGGTGTTGTTACTGCTATGGCATGGGTTTAATCCCTGGCCCCAGGAACTTCTGCATGCTACAGGTGCAACAAGAATGAAAAATTTACGGGAAGTCTTTTTTTTTTTTTCCCACTTTTTTAGGGCCACACCTGCGGCATATAGAGGTTCTCAGGCTAGGGAGTCAAATCCTGAGCTGTAGCCACTGGCCTATGCCACAGCTACAGCAACGTCAGATCTGAGCGGTATCTGCAAGCTACACCACACCTCATGGCAACGCTGGATTCCCAGCCCACTGAGCAAGGCCAGGGATCGAACCTCCATCCTCATGGATACTAGTGGGATTCGTTTCCTCTGCACTACATCAGGAACTCCTACAGGAAGCCCATGTTGCTCACTGTTTAAGTGTGTTAGTCTCAGGAGTTTCCGTGGTGGCTCACTGGTAATGAACCTGACTAGGATCCACAAGGACAGGGTTTGATCCCTGGGTCTGCTTAGTGGGTTGAGGATCCCCTGTGGTCGTGAGCTGTGGTGTAGGTCACAGAAATAGCTTGAATCTAGCGTTGCTGGGGCTGTGGTGTAGGCAGGCAGCTGAACTGCGATTCCACCCCTAACCTGGGAACTTCCATATGTATCAGGTGTGGCCCTGAAAAGCCCCCCCCCCCCAAAAAAAAGGCGTCAGTCCTAATCCTCCAGTGTGTTACCCCGGAATCCTATGTCACCCATGGTTCCAGCAGTTGCTGGCTGCAGTGGGAATGTTTACATTTGCCAAACAAATGTGAAGACCCGTGACCTGACATAGGAGTTTTCCTGTATTTAAATTTTTATTTGCCCCCCCAAAGCCTTTACAGTTTTACAGCTTTATGGCTTTAGCTCAACACAAAGACAAGGGGAAAGCAGAGAGAGGGAGGCTTTCCTGGGCTATCAGTTGCCCCTCATCTCCCAGACTGTGACTGATGGTTGGAGTAAATGTCCAGGGACCAAAATCTAGATCATGCAGGACAGTGGACCAGGGTTGGCTAGCTTTAGAGTTAAGTGTGAATCACAACGCGTAGATTCTGACGAAATCAGCCGTCTATTTCATGAGCGTCTCCTCATCCTTCCTCAGGAAAGCCCCAGGAGGGCTGGGCATCTCTCTCTTTTATTTTTTTTGGCAGTCCAGCCGCATATGGAATTCCAGGACCGGAGATGAGATCCATGCTGCAGTGGCAACCCAAGCCGCAGCTGCAGCAACGCGGACCCACAAGCAACTGTGCCAGGGCCGGGGATGGAACCTGCATTCCAGTGCTGCCAAGATGCCAAGATCCCATTGCGCCACAGCGGGGACTCCTGGACGTATACTTTTAACCCACTTTACAGAAAGGGAAGCTGAGGCAGGAGTGTTAAATTCCCAGGGTAAAGGGCAGCCCGGGATGTGAGCTCAGGGCGTCTGGCTCCAGAGTCTGCAGGTGCCCCAGCACACCACTACCTTATGGCATTTTAGATCCGTGGGGAATTTGGCCACCACTGAACTCAAGGCTTGATTTAACAGCTGAGGAAGCAAGAGGCTTAGAGAGAACAGGACTTGCCCAAGATCCACAGGGAAGGGGGAGCTGGGCGGGGGTGCTCGGAAGTCGTGGATCAGAGTCAGTAAAAGAAGGGGGAGCCGAGGGCGGCCTGGACCCAGGGAAGCACTGCCCCTCCCTACCCCGCCCCCAAGGCGAGGCGCCCCTTCCTTCCTTTTTGGGAACGAGTTCAACTTGGGGGTGGGGGTAGGTGGGGTGGACTGGGGAAGCCACCGGACCTCCTTCATGCTTAGGATGCCCTGAGGCAGCCATTGTCCCGGGAGGAATGTTCGACCAGCAGCCCCGAGGGGCGGGGCCTCTTTCACTGCCCCAGACAGGCCGGCTTTGTGCTCTCCAGCCGGGGCCCCTCCTGGCCTTCACCAGCCAGGCTTTTTTTTCTCCCCCGAGCGTTTTTCCTGGCTTCCAAGCCAGGTCACTACAGGATGAAACTACTGGGAAAAAAATGTGGGCCTCTGGAGATGCACTGGGCCCTGAAACGCCAGTCAGGGAGGGCTGCCTGGAGGAGGTGTGAGAGCACCGCCCAGAAGCCTGGGTTAATGGCTCGTCAAAGGTAAAAATATGCTTTCCCAGCCTCTTGTTACTAAGACTTTATCCTCTGCAGACACATGCACAAAAGTGGACGTTACAGGTCTATTCGTCACCATTTTATTTCTGGGAGAAAAAAAGGGACAACAAAAGAAATGTTAAATTAATTTAAACTGTCATTAAAAATTATGTGGTATTGGAGTTCCTGTCGTGGCACGGTGGTTAACACATCCGACTGGGAACCGTGAGGTTGTGGGTTCGATCCCTGGCCTTGCTCAGTGGGTTAAGGACCCGGCATTGCTTTGAGCTGTGGTATAGGTCGCAGATGCAGCTTGGATCGCACGTTGCTGTGGCTCTGGTGTAGACCTGTGGCTACAGCTCCGATTAGACCCCTAGCCTGGGAACCTCCATATGCCGCTGGAGAGGCCCAAAGAAATAGCAAAAAGACAAAAAAAAAATGTGGTATAGGAATTCCTGCTGTGGTGCAGCTGGTTAAAAGTCTCACATTGCCTCTATAGCGGCTGGGGTTCCATCCTGGCCGGGAACTTACATACTCCACACTTATGACTAAAAAAAAAAAAAAAATTGGGTGGTATATGTATATTTATAGACCCCAAAAGATATTCACAATACTTGTTGATTGAGAAAAGCAGATTACAAGACAGTGTGGCTCTCTCTATATCAATATCTAGAAAAATATATCTTACTCCAAAGTCTTACCAAGGGTTATCTCTGGTGGGATGAAGTGTTTTGATTTAAAAAAATTTTTTTTTGGATTTGTGCTTATTAGTATTTTCTAAGTTAGGGGAATAAATTATTAATTTTAAAATAAATTTTATTGAACTATAGGTGACTTACCATGTTGCGTTAGTTTCAGGTGTACAGCACAGTGAATCAGACATACGTATACATATCCACTGTTTTTTAGATGCTTTCCCCATATAGGCTGTCACAGAGCATTGAACAGATTTTACCAAGCTATATAGCAATTCCTTGTTACTAATCGACTTTGCATGAAGTAGTGTGCATATGCCAATTCCAGCCTCCCAATCCATCCCTCCCCCCAACATTTCCCCTTCCCTAACCATAAGTTTGGTTTCAAAATATTTGAGTCTGTTTTGTAAATAAGTAGTTTTGTATCATTTCTATTAGATTCCACATATTAATGATCTCACATGATAATTGTCTTTCTCTGTCTGACTTACTTCACTTAGGTCCATCCATGTTGCTGTAAATGGCATTATATTATTCTTTTTTATGGCTGAGTAATATTCCATTACACACACACACACCTGTATATCACATCTTCTTTATCAGATCACATCCAAGCTGCAGGTACAACCTATGCTGCAGCTGTGGCAATGCCTGATCCTAACCCACTGTGCCAGGCCATCCTGGCACAACCTGCAGCCCATTGCTGCAGAGACACCACTGATTCCATTTTGCCACAGTGGGAACTCCTAAAGGTACTTTAAAAAGGTGTTTTACTTGTGTAGCAAAAAGTATTGTGGGGAGATCCTGTTGTGATGCCATGGAAATGAATCTGACTAGTATCCGTAAGGATGAGGGTTTGATCCCTGACCTCGCTGCACGGGTCAGGGATCTGGCATTGCCGTGAGCAGACATGGCTCAGACCCCTGCTTGGCTGTGGCTGTGACGTAGGCCAGCAGCTGCAGCCCTGATTAAACCCCTAGCCTGGGAACCTCCATATGCCACAGGTGCAACCCTAAAAAGCAAAAAAAACAACCCCCAAAAAAGTATTGTGTGTGTGTATCCCAACTGCTTGCTGCTCTGAGCTGAGTGTCCCCCACAGGAGAAGTTTCTCTAGCTCTCAGAGGGTAGGCAGGGACAGCTGTTCAGGCATCAGGAAAATGAACCATGACCATATGACAGCAATGTGCCTGAGCCCAGTAATAGTCGCAACAATTCACTTAGCATTTCACAAAGCGCATCCACACGCACGATCTTATTAGAACTCCGCCGCAACCCTCATTCACCTTTTACAGGTAAGGAGACAGGCCCCAGCAGTTAAGTGTCCCTACCCCCCAGACCATAGCAGCGTACCCCACTGCTTCCCCACTTGTGGCCATCTCAGCATCTTGCATTTGTTTGTCCACCTGTCCCTCTCCTCCCCTGACTGAGTTTCTCTAGGGAGTACTGGGATCTTATTCAAGTCCTTGTTCCCAGAACTTAGTACACTTAGGCATCAGTACATGCTATTGAATGGCGGAATGAATGAATGACTAAACATTCAAACCTGGAGCCCTGGTGGAGCAGGTCTTGGTAGTTCCACAGACCTGTTCTTCGTGGCCAGTGTCTTTTGATATTGGCTGTAGTTTTCGTATTTCTTTCCCTTTTGTTCTTTAATACTAGCAAAGCCCCTGGAAGAACTCTCCGTCTGGATCTGAACCAGGGCTTTAAAAAGGCTCCTCCTCCCCACTCCTGGAGAAACTGGAGGCAGCCACCCTAGGGCACAGAGGAGAGGCTCTTGGTCAGCTCGCCTCCCTGCCTGGAGGAAGGCTTTCTATCCACGACCAGTGCTTGAAGAGGATGGCTCTCCATACACCGAGTACACATTCTCCCAGACTTCGGACCCAGCGAGGTGGAGGTTCAAGGGTAGGCTGTGGTTACAGAGGCTGGGCCAATCAGGGAAGGCGTCCTGGAGGAGAGACCTGGGAGGCTGGTTTAGGAAGAGGCAGAGGCCAGGGCAGAGGGGAGAAAAGTAGGGAACATGCCTGGGCAGTTGGGCGCTGGATGATTTAAGTACAACCAGATGTGCTGGGAATCTCCTGTCAGGCCCAGCCCCGGGGAGGGCAGCGTGGGGGTGGGGAGATCTCTGAGCCACTTGGACTTCCAGTTCCCCATTCTGCCCCGAGTTTGTAAGCTTTAGGGAAGGGGGAAGCCAGTGGGTCTCCAGGGGGGCTGGCATGTGAGGCAGTGAACAAGACGGGCTTGGGTGGAGTCTTCTGCCTTTGGACGAGGTCTAGGAAGGGGAGGGCTCTTCTAGGAAGCAGAGTATTGGGCTCCACCCCTGGAACCTAGAAAAAGGGATTAGAAGAATTTTAGGGTAGGAGCCACCAGCTCTGCTGGGGGGTAGGGGATGGCTAGGGACAGCTTTACAAAAGGACATATCTGAGTTGGGTTCTGAAGGATGAATAGGAGTTCCCCAGGTAAAATAGGGAAAAAGAAGCCCCATGGTTAGAAACTCTGCAGTATTGAAAAGGTATGGAGGGGCTCTGGCTGTGGCACGGTAGGTTAAGCATCTGACTGCAGGGAGTTCCCGTTGTGGCCCAGCAGGTTAAGAACCTGACAAGTATCCATGAGGATGTAGGTTTGATCCCTGGCCTCACTCAGTGGGCTAAGGATCCGGCCTTGCTGCAAGCTGTGGCAAAGGTCAAGGTTGTGGCTCAGATCCCATGTTGCTGTGGCTGTGGCACAGGCCAGCAGCTGCAGCTCTGATTTGACCCTAGCCTGGGAACTTCCATATACTGCAGATGTGGGCGTAAAAAGAATCTGACTGCAGCGGCTTGGGTCACTGCTGAGGTGCAGGGGTTCGATCCCTGGCCCAGGGTTAAGGATCAGGCACTGCCGAAGATGTGTAGATTACAGCCGTGGCTCAGATTCAATCCCTGGCCCAGGGACTTCCATATGCCTTGGGTGCAGCTGAAGATAAATATAAATAAATAAATAAATAGGTATTGGTGCTTAGCAAGAGGTTCTGTGGGCCATATTATAAAGGTGCATGATGGATGACAGTTGACTTTGGGGTGCTGGCCCAAAGGCTGTGCTGCAGGATGGGGGTGGGGTGGGCATTCTTTGGCTCATGGTCTAAACAGCAGAACCAGAGATGTGAGGATCTGGGAAGTGGGTAGTAGGGTCCACAAGTGCTGGGCCCTGGAGGACAGGAGGGGACGGAGAGTCAGCCCCAACTCCTCCTCCCAAGTCTTGTGTGGTCCGCCCAGAGGAAGGGATGCTTTCTTTCCATCTGAAGAGCCCCTGGCTGGCTGTGGGGTGGGGGACTGGACCCGGACGCAGCCTGTAGCTCACTGGGAAGGCAAAGCTGGTATAAGCACACAGAGTAAGGGAGTGCGGGGTGAGCCGGGTGGGGGAGGCACTGGGAATGGGACCTTGAAGCCCAAACAGCCAGAAAGAGAAGGGCTAGGGCCGCCCCTTGTCGTCGGGGGAGCAGCCTGAGCCTGGGGCGAGTGGGGGGTGCGGCAGCCCGCTGGGCGTGGTGCGCTCTGGGCACGCACCCCAATCCCCCAGCCTGGACACATTTCCTTCCTTTCCTGCTTCTTAATGAGTCCAGAGCGGCCGATCTAGAGGACCACAAAGAGAGCTCTCCCGCCCTTTCCGCTTCCTCTGGTCCATTTCTTTCTCCTATCCTCCCCCCACCCCCTCCTTCCCCCGGACCCGTTTCTTTCCTTCCTCCTCACCCACCTGCTCCTCCCTCCCTCCCTCTCTGGCTTCTACATCTTCCCGAACTCTCCTCTTTCCCTTCAAAATTCTGAGTCTCCCTGGGCCAGCTGGGTTATTTTTCTTGATGTTTTCAAGGCTTTGTTGCAAGTCTGTGGGCCAGGAAGATCACACACTCACACACACACACACACACACACACACACACACACACACACATCCGCACACATCCCCATGCCCCACACCCACATTCACACATGTGCAGGGCACTCAGCAGCACACCAAGCACAGCACCTGCCTCCCCCTTGGATGAGAAACAAGCAAAAGGGCTGGGAAAGAATGCAGGGCCCTCAGCTGAAACCACTGTTATTATCCAATCCACTGCCAGGCACTTGACCTACTCCGGGATGATTACAAGACCGGCCAGAAGCCTGTCCTCAGCAGGGGGCTCTCAGGGCACAGATCCCTTGACTGGGGACAGCCAGGAGAGGGGTCAGCAGGAAGTCCTCAGAGAACAGACCCCCAGGGCCCCGCCCAGGAGGGCAGACATGATGAAGGGCCATTTGCCAGGATGGAGGATTTGTCAGCCCAGGAGGTGGATGATGAATTAATAGGACTTTAATGAGCTCGGGGCGGGGGAGCCACACTTCACTGCCTGAGCACTGGTGGGCAGAGGGGCGAGGAGACCAACCTCAGCTCCACCTGCTAACTAAACCCCTTTGTGTGACCCATGCCAGTCTGTCCAACAGAAACCATTTGGCGCCTCGAAGATGCATCTTCTCTGTGGAGTTCAGCAAAGGCCTCTCAGTGTGCTCACCTGCTCTGTCTTTTTTACTGTATTTAGGCTTTTTAGGGCCGAATGTGAGGCACATGGAAGATCCCAGGCTAGGGGTCAAATCGGAGCTACAGCTGCCGGCCTACACCACAGCTCACAGCAACGCCAGATCCTTGATCCACTGAGCGAGGCCAGGGGTTGAACCCATGTCTTTGTGGATCCTAATCGGGTTCATTACTGCTGAACCACGAAGGGAACTCCTGACCTGCTCTGTCTTACGGGGAAGGCCTTCCTGAGGTCTAACCTTGTCCCTCCTACCAGCGCTGGAGGGGCCCGGGGGGTGCAGGAGAACTGGATGCCTGCTCCAGGGGAGCACCTTATCACCTCCTGTCATACTCCTTCATTTACCGCACCTTGAGCCTGGTGGAGTATGGCCCCCAGCGACACCCAGCCACAATGCCTTGGCAATGTGGGGCTTGGCCTTGTGGCTCTCATCCTGCTAGTTGGTGTCACTCAGCTCATGTGGACATTAGCCTCTCCCTTAGCTCCTGCCTCTGACCTTTGCCTGACGGAGTGGCAAAAGTACAGTGGATTCTAGATCCAGCATTTGTTGTTGTTGTTGTTGTTGTTGTCGTTTTAGGGCCGCACCTGTGGCATATAGAAGTTCCCAGGCTAGGGGCCAGATCAGAGCTGCAGCCGCCGGCCTACACCACAGCCACAGCGACACCAGATCCAAGCTGTCTGTGACCTACACCACAGCTTGAAGCACTGCTGGGTCCTTAACCCACTGATAGAGGCCAGGGATTAAACCCACATCGTCATAGTTACAGTCAGGTTCGTTACTGCTAAATCACAAGAACTCCCTAGATCCAGCTTTGCTGTGTGACCCCAAGCATGTCTCATCTTTCTGGGCCTCAGATACCCCATCAGTAAAGAAATCCTCAACAAATTCCTTCCCCCTCTGTTTTCTTGGGATTGTCCCTTCAGCTAGGGGTTCAGCTCTCCCAGAGTGACAGATGTGGCTCCCTTTATCCTGCCTTTCTGATTTTGAAGCCTGCCCTGTCATTCTGACCTGTGCCAGGCTGTGGGTCCTAGGGGAACGGAGTGGAGAGGAAGAGACGACTGACTCTGGGATTGGAGAAGATCCTGACCTTGGGGAGTTCCAGAATCTGCCTGAGTGCTACTCCTGCTCCTGTATGTGGGTTGGAAAAAACATGGGAACCTCCCCCTTTCCCGCCCCTGGGCGGCACCTGTAGGAGCGCCCAGGAGATCAGAACTCAGAGCTTCCAGAGGGGGCCAGGGAGATCCCAGAGAAGGGGAGAGTTAGAGTTCTGCAAAACACAGAAGAGAGAGCACTACCCTGCAGGTGGGGGTTAGGGTGCAAGGGCCACCTTGTCCTGCTAGTACTCAGGCTGAGCAGGGAAAAAACCAAACCTCCTCAGAAGAGGACCCACACACATTGCCCTTGCGCAGGAACAGAGATGGACTAGGGACCCTCCAGGTGCTCAGCATCTCCTCTAGGAAATGTATCTGCATCTTCCCACCTAAGCTCGCCCCCCTCTCCTGCAACATCCTGGGGGCAAAGGGGGTTCTGCCATGCGCTGCTTGCCAGGCAGGCTTCCTTTCCCACCTGGATCACCGCTGAAGTCTTGTCTCAGTGTGTCTGATAGAATTCTACCTGCCCTTGGATGGCAACTCCAGTGTGTGTGTGTGCGGGGGGGGGGTGCCTTTGGGACTCTGTCGGGTGTCCCAAGTGCCTAGCCCAAGGCTGGAGCGGAGTAGAGGCTGAATTATGTATCTGTTGAATGAATGCACGGATCAATGAATGCCCCTGGGCACCTCTACGCAGACCACAGGTCTGAGAGTCATCCTTGGCCCAGTGTGAATGCTGCCTTCTTGGGGAAGCCCTCCAGTGAAGTCCACGGTTTAGACGTCACATTCCACTCTCCGCTGCCCATGTTCAGGGCTCTCCGTCCTCCCCTGAACCCAGCCCCACCCGGAGTGGCATCAGCGCAGAGCGGTGGACTTGCTGGGCTGTGCGTGCCCCAGCCCCTGCGTCCCGGGCTGGCGCAGCCAACAGTTCACCTGGGGGGTGGGGGATGAACGCGTGAGTTCATCAGGCTTCGGCCCAGAGGCCGAGAGGCCGAGAGGCCGAGGCAGTCCAGGGAGAGGGGATCGAAGGCGGCTGGCGGACGGGGCAGGCTGGGCCGGCTGTCTTCCCCTTTGCCCTTCGACCCAGGAAGCCGCTCACACCCGGTGGACACGCTCGGCCGCCCTATTGCTCAGTCCCGGTCTCCCCCCTCCGGGACTGCTCCCCACCCTGCCCGGCCTCCACCCCCACCCCAACTTCCCGCTCCGACGGCCCGGGAGAGGTGGGGGCGGGCCTGAGAGTGGCGCAAGGACACTCCACACCAAGGGTCATTTGCTCTTTTTTCCCCTCTGTGGCTAATTTATTTTAGAGCTCGGGGAGGAGAGGGGCGGGGCCAGGCCGGGCGGGTTGAGAGGAGGGGCCGGGCGAGCCCAGGGGAGGTGGGGGCGGGGCGGGGCGGGGCGGGGGCGAGGAGGGGAGGGCGGGGGAGCGGCCCGGGTGGAGAGGGCCGGGGAAGGGGCGGGAGTTGGGGGAAGGGAGGGGCACTCGGGGAGGGAGGAGCAGGGAAAGGGGAGGGGAGCAAAGGCCTGCGAGGGAGGGCGCTGGGGGCGGGCGAGGGGAGGCGGGGGTGGGGGTGGGGGTCCTGCCTGCGGGGGGAGCCGGGGCGGCCCCTTGTCCGGCCACCCCCACTGCCCAGTCCCGCTCCCGCCCGCGGCGGCCGCAGCAGCCGCAGCAGTAGCGGCTCCAGGATGGTGAGTGCCGCTGCCCCCCAGCCCCGGCCTGTCGCCCCCGGCCTGCGCCCCGGCCCTGGGGCCGGACGTCCCCCCAGGCTGCGCACACTCACCTAGGACCCGGCCGGGATGCCGAGGTACGGGACCGCGGCCCCGGCGGGGGCAGGCGCGGGAGCGCGCGGGCGGGCCGGGGTCAAGGGGTGGTGACCGTTCGGTCGGGGTGTCCGGAGCTTTGTCCGCGGGCGCGGGGCAGTGCGAGGGCCGGAGAGGGCGGGGGCTGCGGGTCGCGGGGTTCAACGAGGCGGGGGTCGAAGGGCAAGGCCAGCGAGAGACCCGGGCGGGTGCGTGGGAGCCGAGGGTCACTCCCTGGGGGGGGAGGGGGCGGGCAAAGAAGGGGCTCTTCTCTCTGACGCCAACGGGCACCCTCTTCGCCGTTCCCCCTGGTGCGGAGGCTGCAGCAATAGCGAGCACTAGGCTCTGGGGGGAGCCTGCGGGATTGGGGGTGGGGAGCCAGGATTTGCGGGTTCGGGTCCCAGAAGGATCCAGTGTCCGGAGCCCCGAGGGCCGGCCCGAGGCCCCTCCCACTCCGTCAGGTCTTTGTCCAGCGGCCCCTGTGTGTGAGGGAGGGGGGGGGTGGGGACTGGGTTCCAGGCCCGGAGATTCCCCAGCATCGTGACGGGGCAGTGACAGGAGACTGAGGCCACTTGGGGCCCTGCGGGCCCTGCGACCCTCACACCCACACCCTGCCTTTCTTCTCTACTGGCCCGAGAGAGCTTAGCCCGCATCTCGGAGTCAGAGTGTTGCAGGAAGCCACATTTACCTTCACCCGTGGGTTATAGGCTGCCAGGGGGACCCTCTGAGCTCCCAGCTCTCTCTCATGAGCCCTTTAAACTTCCCCACTCTTGGTCTACACAGTGATTCCCTTGCTAAGGAAATCGCTTTATAGAAGGTCCTCTGCAAGGGTTGGGCACACAGTAAAGGTTGGGTGCTCAGCAAAGGTAGGTCTCCCTTCTCGACCCTTCCAGTCCCGGTGGCCTCTCCGGCGGAGGAGATCTGGAAAAGGGGCTGTGCGAGGGCGAGCGTGAGCGGCCTGGAGCCTGCGCCCAGCAGCGGCCGGGAGCCTGGAGCGCAGGGGTGGGTGGACGGGTGGGTGGGCTGTTAAAGGGACGGTCACTAAATCAGGATTAGGCCGTGGGGCTGTCAGGCTGCCAGGCCCTGTCTCCATGGATACCTAATTTGGAGGAGAATAGAGGACGGAAGAATGTTTGTGTTGTCGTACGCCAGGGCCGCCAGGGCCGCAGCGGCTGAGCGGACCTCAGCCCTCGGCCAGGCAGCGAGAAATGGCAACCCGGTTCGAATCCCACTCTGGCCTTCCGCGGGGCAGGAGACCTTCTCGGTGCTCGGGATCCAGAGCCTTCCCTGTGGAGTCGCTGGAGTGGGCCAGATCGTGCCGTGGTCCAAAGAACTCTGACCCTGCACAGGGAGCCCGAGACCCACCCAGAGTTCAACCCGAACCCCCGTGCGTCCTTCTGGGAACGGCCGGACTGGGGTTCTCCCGAGCCCCCATCCAGGAATTCCGAGCCGGGAGCAAACGCCGTTCTCTGCTGTGCAGTGGCCCGGGGAGGACAGTCGGACCGGGCAGCTCAGTACTTGGCGCTGCGGGACCCAGCCTCGCGCGGGTACCAGGCGGCCGCCGGAGCGGCGGGGCAGGGGGCGGGGCGGGACTTCCTGGGGTGGGCGAGAAAGGGGCGGGGCCTGCCGCCGGCCTCACTCCGCTGGTGACAGGCCTCGTAAATCCCCCTCTCCCGTATTTAGCGCTGTTTCATTAATTTCCACTTGATTCCAGTGGTGTTCCCAACAGCCACCCCTGTCAGGAGCGACCCTCGTGCTCTCCCAGTAGTATATTCTCAGGAGAGCCCTCTTGGGGCTAAAAGGAATTAGCTTTGTGGGGCAGTGGAGTTGCCCGACACCCCCCACTTTTCAGGGGACCCCCATCTCCCCGGGAGCAGAAGAGGAGGGCAGAGAGACACAGGGATGTGTTGGGCCTGCGGGGGCCTGCGGGATTTTCTGGCTGTGGCGTAAAGGTGGGCTGGGCTGAGGATCCCGTGGGTGGACAATTCCAGTGCGCAGACTGGAGCGGGGCAGGAGAGGGACCAGACCGGATTGTGTTGTTCTAAGAGCCTTTTCCTGCCTTCCTCCTGGTCATCCATGGCCACAGCTTTTTATGGAGCAAGCATCCCCTCCCCTCCCCTCCCTGGGCTGCAGCTTTATTGCTGAGACCTCAGACTCTCCACGCAATTTCACGCCTCTCTGCCTTTGCTCTTGCTGTTCCCTCAGCCAAATGCCTTCCCATTGTCCCTGTCTCTCCACAACCTCCTCATTCTTCAAGGCCCAACTCAGATGCCACACTTCCCCCATGTAGCCTCCCCAGAGCCCCCAGCTCTTGTCACTTGCTCCTCCCTGCATGTTCTAGCCCTGCACCTGTGCCTCCCATCAGCCTCTGTGGCTGAGTCCACACTAGGCTTTTCCTCCTGGAGGACAGGGCTGGAGCGCAAACTTCCCTGTCCCCCATCCCCACTGGGCTTGGCACAGGGCCTGGCACCTTGTGGGTGCTCCGTAAATATTTGTTGGCTGAATGAAAGGGCTTTCTTTCTTTCTTTCTTTCTTTCTTTCTTTCTTTCTTTCTTTCTTTTTCTTTTCTTTCTTTTCTTTCTTTCTTTCTAAGGGCAGCCTGCGAAGCATGGCATCCGGACACTTTCAGGCAAATAGCTCTGTGCTCCTGGGTGGGTGGAGACCCCTGGGTGGGTCTCTTCCTCCTCCTCCTTGCTGACCCTCCCCCCACCCCAAGTCCGGGGAGGACTTTGCCCCTTCCTTTCCCCACAGGCCAGCATTCTTTCCCTGCCATTATCATCCTGTTAAACAGAGAGGCCAGTCAGGATCCATATGGATCACATTAACAATTGCTTATTATCTGGGCCAAGGCTGCCCCCACTCTCCACCCCCAGCTCCTACTGCTGCAGTTGCTGGACCCTTAGGAGCCCAGCCTCCCTGCCTCCCCCTCCCCCACCATCGGTCCGTCAGGGAGGGCAGGGGCTAGGCTGGTCTCCTGACTCTCCCTCTGCCTTCTCGTGGAACTTGCCGCTTGTGGACTCGGTTGGCAGTTAATGATGCCTGTACCTGATTTACCGAAAACCCGGTTCCCCGCAGGACCTTGGCTCAGTGATGTTCCAGGGCTGCCACAGGGAGAGGGGGCCCTGAGGCCAGGTACACCTGCGGTCAGCAATACCAAGAGCCTTGGCCTTCCAGTGGGCTGGGGTGAACCCCACTAGGCCGACCATGGGGTGTAGTGGTGTCTCCTGCCATCTCAGCCCTGGGCTGGCCCTGCTCCCTTTGGGAGCTGGCAGGCTAGTGAGCAAGAGCAAGGCAGGAGAGACCTTGCCGGGCTGTGTGGGTCCCGAGCCATGTACTGCAGTCAAAGAAGCAAGAAATCCAAGTTTCCAGAGTGGCTGCTGAGTCGGTCTTGAAGGATGAGGACTGGAATTTATGTTTAAATGCAGAAAGCCCAAGAATACTAGGAGTGGAAGGGATTGTCAAGATTGCCCAGGCTTGGGTCCATAACTGTTTTTTGATTTACAGACCCCGTAGAGGAAGGACAAAAGCCGTCCCCAGAAAAATGCACTCCATCAATCAATACCAGGCTTTGTGTTCTACTTTGGAGGGTTCCTAGACCCCCTGAACCCACAGGAAGCCCGCGTCCAGAAACCCTCGCCCTAGTCCAAGTCCCCCTGAAGTGCCAGGAGCAGAGTGGGGCCTGCAGCCTGGGCCTCCTGCCCTCTCCTCTGTGGCAGGTGGACAGGATGAGCTATGAGACCAGGGGTATCAGACGGAGCTGTCGGGGCTGGCTTTGAGTGGGAAAGGTTCAGACTGCCTGGGTTGGGTATGGGCTAGTCGTCTCATCTCTGTGTCCCCTGCAGAGAGGATGTCCGGGGTTGTTTGTTTCAGGACCCACTCATTCAGGAACAAGGCTGCAGGGCAAGAAAGTCTAGCTCTTCTCTGAGCATTCTTTTAAGTGTCTTGATGAAGCATGGCTAACACATAGCGCTTATTGCATATTCTGTATCTCATCTGTGAAATGGGACTGATCTTGGTGCCGTCCTCATAAGCATTATCCTGGGGATGAAATGAGGCAGGCGCTGGGAGCCCTGTGTCCTAGTCTTGAAAGACTGTGGGCCTGTGAGGCCCTAGTCGGAAGTGCAGAGACAGTGCTCAGGGCTCTAGAGATTTTCTGTGACTTATAATGAGGTTTTGTCCTGATAAATCCATCAGAAGTTGAAAATATTATAAGTCATGTGTTCCCATTGTGGCTCAGTGGGTTAAGGACCCGATGATGCCTCTGTGAGGATGTAGGTTCGATCTCCGGCCTCATTCGTTGGGTTAAGGATCTGGCGTTGTGGCATGCTATGGTGTAGGTCACAGATGCGGCTCGGATCTGGCGTTGCTGTGGCCGTGGCGTAGGCCATAGCAGCCGCTTCCATTCGGGGCCCGGGAACTTGCATCTGGCAGAGGTGCGGCCATTAAAAAGAAAAGATATTGTCAAAGATGCATTTAATACACCTAACCTACTGAACCTCAGAGCTTAGCCTAGCCTACCTTACAGGTGCTCCGTATACTTACATTAGCCTACAGCGGGGCAAAATCATCTAACACGAAGCGTATTTT
This sequence comes from Phacochoerus africanus, assembly GCF_016906955.1. Lineage (NCBI taxonomy): Eukaryota > Metazoa > Chordata > Mammalia > Artiodactyla > Suidae > Phacochoerus > Phacochoerus africanus. The sequence continues at coordinate 19,595,016 of NC_062550.1, read as the reverse complement.
ATAATAAAGTGGTCGATATTGCGTATAAGTCATGAAAGACGGTACTGCAAGGGAAAAACAGAATGGCTTGATGGTGCAGAATGGCTGTGAGTGTTTCTGCTGTTTAGCCTCGTGATTGCCCGGCTGACTGGGAGCTGCAGCTCACTGCCACGGCCCAGCAGGGGATCACACGTGGGTTGTACCTCGCTAGCCCAGGAAAAGATCAAAACTCACGATTCAAAGTACAATTTCTAGGAGTTCCCGTCGTGGCTCAGTGGTTAATGAATCCAACGAGGAATGATGAGGTTGTAGGTTCGATCCCTGGCCTTGCTCAGTGGGTTGGGGATCTGGCGTTGCTGGGAGCTGCGGTGCAAGTTGCAGGTGCTGTGGCTGTGGCCTAGGCTGGCAGCTACACCTCCGATTAGACCCCTAGCCTGGGAACCTCCATAGGCCGCAGGTGTGGCCCTAAAGAGACAAAAAGACAAAAAAAAAAAAAGGTACAATTTCTACTGAATGTGTATCTCACCATAGTGAAGTCAAACTGTCTCAAGTCAAACCATCGTGAGTTGGGACTGTCCGTGAGTGCTGTTGATGTGGGCGTTTTCCTGCTTGGTCCAGCCAAGGAGAGGGGACTGTGATGGGAACTACCCAGGCACCTCTCTCTCTTTTCCTTCGGTACCAAGGGGATGGACAGTCAAGCCGGGCAATTCACCTTGGGAACTGGTGGTAGGGTGGGGAGTGCTCAGTGAATGGGAACATTGGGCAGTGGCCCCGGGTCAGCCTCTAAAGGCCCCAACCCCAGTTTATAAGGACCCTTCATGCCCCCTCCCCAAGGAGCCAAGCCCTGGGCTGCAGTGACCCTGCCCCTAATCAGATCTCACTGCCCTGGACAAGTTTGGATCTCAACATCTTCATCTGCAAAATGGGGATAAGAACCCTAGCGAGTCCATAGAGGCCGTGGTTCCACACAGCATGCCCTTTGTCCTTGAGGGACATGCCTGCCTCCAGTGACCTGCGCAGTGACTCAGAACCCAGGGACTGCAGAAAGCCACCTCCCAGTGTAGGAGCAGGGAGAGAAAGAGAACATGTGTGTGACCGTTCTGGGCCACTGCAGGGCTTGCCCAGGCCATCCTTGAAGCTGTCTCCATACTAGAGTCAAGGCAGAGAGTGAGGCTCAGAAGACAGGCAAGAGGAGAGCCAGCCTGGCTGCCTCTGGAACCGGGGGGTGAGGGGGTGGGTGGAAGCCCGCCTCCCCCTACCTCCCCTCTCTGCCTGGCAGACTCAGGCCACCCGGTCCCCAGCCAGATGCTGGGTTAAGCAGTCGGGGGTGAATGGGGAGACGGGACACAGAGGCTGCATTTTACACTAACAAACCACTGCTGAGCACCTGCCGGGCCCCAGCACTGTGCCCGGTCCGGGGTGTACCTCAGCCAGGCTCCAGAGGGTGCCCAGCCAGGGCCGGGATTCCTGGGCCCCTGAGTCTCCCCAGAGGCACCTGCATACCAGGTCCTAAGTGGGGCTTTCCTGCCTCGGATCTCCTGTAACTAACCCTCAGCTTCCCATGTGGCCGGGGAGGGGCAGAGCACATCCCCCGCCCTGGCGCTGTTTGCCACCATCACCGCACACTTGGCAGGGCGCTGAGCCAGGCCCAGCTCTTTTATCTTCCTGGCCTTTCTTCCTACGAGCCTGATTTCTGATGTGGTCCCATCTTCAAGTGGCTCACAAGACAGTCAGGGAGCAGCGACCTGGGAAAAGGACGGGCTCGGCTTTTAGAACGCCTCTCCTTGTTTTCCCTGCATAGAAGGGAGCCGCTGAGGGTGCTCGAGCTGGTGAGGGGCACACTCCGAGCAGTGGGCAGGACCCAGGACGGGATGGACAGGAGAGACTCGGGGGAAAGACCAGTTCCGTCACAGCAGGGCCTTGCATCATTGGCAGAGTCCCGAGCAGGCTTCTTTTTCCTGAGGGAGGCTGTTCAGAGGTGACAGAGGCCCTGTGCAGTGGGAATGAGGAAACTGGGAGGGTCCACCTGCTGCTGGCTGGCCTCTTGGGCCTTTGGATGCTTGAGAGTCTGGGGGTGTGTGATCTTCTTTCTAGACCAGTGGGGTAAGAAAACTGGCAAGATTTGGGTTGCACTGAAAAAAGGTGCTACTCCCCCCTACCCCCCCCCCTACACACCCCGCCTCCTCCACCATGTGCTTCCACCCCATCCGGGCTACCAGGGGGGATCGCCCCTCCCACCCAGCTCCTCAGAGAGACAGCAGACACTGGTGGCTGGGCACTCACCCTCTAGGATGGAGCTCCTTTTCCAGACGGCCCGTGTCCTGTGTGGGATGGCCATTCTCATGTCATCATCTTCCATACTGAAGCCCTCTTCTGGCCAGAGTTTTGGAGTCTGGGCTCCTGGTTGGGAAAGACGGAGGTGTCTCATTGGGGTGGGTATTCAGGAGCTCAGTTTGGGACTTGTTGGCTTTGCATTGCTTATGAGACCCTAAGTGGGGATGACCAGAAAAACTGCAGAGAGAGGGGCGGGGTCTGTCAGTGACTGCTGGGAGTGCCCCTCCTAGTAGACAGCCTCTCTGTGTTGAATGCCTCTACTGATGGGGAGCTCATCACTTCCGGAGACAACCTACATGTTCTCCGACAGCTAACATGAAGCCAAAAATCTCTCACGGTCGATTCACCTTGTTGGAGGAGAGGACGGGGCAGAAGGGGAAGGAGGGGAGGGCCTTTGCAGAGCTGCAAAGTTGACCACCCAAAGGTGGTTCCAGTATTCGCAGATATTTGATGCCCAGGAGTCTCTCTCCCTCTGAGTCAACCCCCCATTTCCTGGTCATGGTCTGCACTGCCCTACCTCTCTGACCAGGGCATAGCTGTGACTGTAACCAGTATCTGGGGTCTCAGACCTGCACAGACTTACTTGGTGCCACGAGGAAGACGCGCTAAGGTCTGGGATTTGTGGCTGGGTGTGGGGGAGGGGCAGGGGGTGAGGGTGGTGGGAATCCACAGACCTCTCTTTCCTTAGCTCGCAGATGAACAGTGACATCCAATTCTTCTTCTTTTCTTTCTTTCTTTTTTTTTTGCTTTTTAGGACCACATCCGTGGCATATGGAGGTTCCCAGACTAGGAGTCAAATCGGAGCTGTTGTTGCCAGCCTACACCACAGCCACAGCAACGCGACCTACACCACAGCTCACGGCAACGCTGGGTCCTTAGCCCACTGAGCGAGGCCAGGGATCCACCCTGTGTCCTCATGGATGCTACCAGTCAGATTCGTTTCTTCTGCGCCACGGCGGGAACTCGGCCAACATCCATTTCTTAAGCAAGAGGAAGAAAAGCATCTGGAGCCAGTCTGCCCCGACGGGTGGCACCATGCCCTAGCTTGGCGTCCTTGACAAGTTGGCTGTGCCTCAGTTTCCCCCTCTGTAACACAGGAGTCCATCACCCCTCCTTCCTGGGGTTACTGCGAGGGTACAATGAGCTTGTGTGTGTCAAACGCTTACAGCAGTGCGTGGCACGTGCGTTGGGGCCCTAGACCCAAGCAGACAAGAGCTGCTGTGGTTGTTCAGCTTTTGCCTGGCACCGTCCCTCCAATTTCTCGTTCTTTCTCGGTTCCTGTGGCCCTGCAGGTGAAGGGGGCCACCCACTTGAGGACAGCCCTGCCCACTCACGCCCAGGTAGACCGGCCAGGCTGCATAGCTGGAGTTACTCAGCTCGGCACCCCCGGGGCTAGGAAGGGACCAGGAGAGGGCAGAGGCAGACGCTGGGGCCTGGGGACACCTGGGTGGACTGCCCGGGCCTGCTTTCTTCCCTCTGCTCAGGCCTGGCCCTGTGGGGGTGTGTCTCTCACCCACCCCCGCACTCAGGGAGGGGGCATATTGGGGGCCTCGGAACATAGGATCACCCAGACTTTAAAGCTAAGCTTTTTGGAGGTCACAGGCCACCAAAGTGACTGAGGGCAACCCTTGGATCCTAAATCTGGCTGGGAGGAGGGGGTGGGATCCGAGCCGGGGGGGCTTATCTCTTGGGCTGAGACCTGTGGTCCACGATCCCCAGGAAATCCATGAGCAGAGCTGTGTTCCAATGTTATTAATTCTTTTTGTAGCCTCAGGGAGTTAAATAATTTTATCCCCCTACCCAACTTTATTGAGCTATAAGTGGCAAACGAGTCCCATGTATTATTTTTTTAATTGAAATATAATTGATATGTAACGTTGGGTTAGTCTCAGGTGTACGGCATAATGATTTGATATCTGTGTATATTATGGACTGATCACCGCAGTAAGTCTGGCTAACATCTGTCAGGATACATAGCTACAATTTTTTTCCTTGTGTATTTTTATCTTGTGCGTTGAAGAGGGAATAAGGCACAGGTTTACCAGACTGCACAAGAGGTCTGCCTACAAGCTAATAAATAGCCCTGACCTCCTGCCCCTCCCTCAGCCATGCAGGGCCAAGTCCTCCAGATGGACCCCAGGCTTGCCAGGGTGGGCCCAGAGACCCCGGCCCTGGGCCAGTTTTCAGACAACCGCCTAATTCAAATCACCAGTGAGTCCAGCCTGTGTTTGAGGGTCCCTGGGAGCAGCCTGTGAAGGTGAGGAAGTGAGTGTGTGGGGGGTCCTGCTATCCACTGGGCTCAGGTCATAATCCCCTCCTAGCAGCCTGTCGGGGGAACTAAATGACATCGTGGAGATCAAGCCCCCGGCCCGGGAGGCAATGGTCTCGGGGGTGGGGGGGGAGCCCGAGCCACCGAGCCCTCAGAAAGCACAGACATAGGGTGAGCCCCCACCCCACCCTTGCCCTTTCTGTCCTGTCTCAGGGCCCAGGAGTTCAAGTCCACTCTAACCTTCTCTAAAGCAGCTCAAGTCATGAGAAGAGGGCGTAGCGGGGTGGGCTATGCTGCCCTTAAAGCAGCTACCAGCCCTGAAGACTCGCCTTATTTGGCTTGGATGAAAACTCTACTTGCTCCGTATGGCTCATCTCAAGCAGGCATGGGGAGAAGCAAATTGGTTTTCCTCACCTTTATTGAGGGGCAAGTGGCTGATAGTCTGGAACCTTCCGGAGCTATAGGTGGTTTAAAAGAGGATGCCTAGGAGTTCCCCTGTGGCTCAGCAGTTTAAGGATCTGGCATTGTCCCTGATGTGGCTCTGGTTACTGTTGTGGTGTGTGTTCAATCCCTGGCCCAGGAACTTCTGAATGCTGTGGGTGTGGCCAAAAAAACCTACATAGGAGTTCCCACTGTGGCTCAGCAGGTTAAGAACCCGACTAGTATCCAGGAGGATGCAGGTTCCATCTCTGGCCTCGCTCAGTGGATTGAAGATCTGGCCTTGCTGCAAGCCATGGTGTAGGCTGGCAGCTGCAGCTCCCATTAGACCCCTAGCCTGGGAACCTCCACATGCTGCGGGTTTGGCCCTAAAAGGACAAAAAAACTCTCACAAAAATAAAAGAGGATGTCTGTTGGAGTTCCTGCTGTGGCCCAGTGGGTTAAGCATCCAACTACAGTGGCTTGGGTCACTGTGGAGGTGCGGGTTTGATCCCCAGCGCAAGTGCAGTGGGTTAAAGGATCCAGTGTTGCCACAGCTGCGGCATAGGTTGCAACTGAAGCTCAGATTCAATCCTTGGCTGGGGAACTTCCTTATGTCTCTTGTGCGGCCATAAAGAAAAAAAAAGTGGGAGTTCCCTTTGTGGCTCAGTGGTTATTGAACCCCACTAGGATCCATGAGGATGCGGGTTTGATCCCTGGTCTCACTCAGTGGGTTAAGGATCCAGCATTGCCATGAGCTGTGGTGTGTAGGTCACAGATGTGGCTCGGATCTGGTGTTGTTGCTGTGGTGTAGGCTGGCAGCTGTAGTTCTGATTGGACCCCCTAGCCTGGGAACTTCCACATGCCACAGGTGCGGCTCTAAAAAAAAAAAAAAAAAAAGAGAATAAAGAGAAAAGAAAAAAAGAGGATGCCTGTTAACCAGAATGGTTTTCTGTTGCTGAAATTTCAGGCAGCCTAAGTGGAGCAAACGAAACTGAGGCAGGTGGAGACAAATTGGGTTTTCTTTGGGGGAAGGGGCAAGGGTGATGACTAGGCCAGTTCTTCGTACCTGGTTGTCCAGGGAGATGAGCTGGGGATAGAAACCTGTATCCCTGCCCCATCTTCCCGGATCTCCCCCAGCTGGGGGAAGTGGGGAGCTGGGATGGCTGGAAGGAAAGGGCTCTGAGCATCTCTCTACAGTGACAGCCACCCCGAGGAAGGTCAAGAGAAAACGTGGAGGGGCTGTTGGGAAGAAAGGGGCGGGCTGGAGAGTAGGGCTTCAGAGCTGGAAAAGTGATTAGTGGCTCTGATGAGGCTGAAGTCAGCCTGGCAGCCCCCGGGGCAGCACGGGAGAGAAAAAGAGCTGTCATTCGTGGAGGACAGACCTGATGAGCTCCCCCCCTCCCCCAAGGCAGCCAGATCACAGGGGTACAGGCAGGTTCCAAAGCACTTGGAATGGATGCCCCTCATGGGGGCAGGGGGAAGGGACTGAGTCTGCAGATACAGCAAGAGTGTTGGCTGCTTCTTTCTGGGTCTGGCACCCCAGGACCTTTTGCGAGAGTGGGGGAAGCCCAGGAGCCATCCCCAACCTCCTAGGGCAGTAGATGAGCCGTTTGATCAGTGAGTGTGTAAATTGGGATTTTATGGATCGCTTATTCACGGCTGGAGCTGGGGCCCCCAAATTCCTCTGTGCCCCAGAATGCTTAATCTAGTCCTGAGCTTTCCCCTGGGAGGGAAGGGAGGACAGCTCCCCACAGGCCCCCTCCCCTCCTGCTGCGTCTCCTCCCAAGGCCCCAGGCTTTGTCATTGCAGGTTGAGCGGTTCAAATGTGCTAATACACTCCCTGGGGGCTGCTGGGCAGTGGGACTTACCCTTCGGTGCTGTGATTGGTCAGAGAGACCATGGGGGGGGGGTGCCTGACAGCAGCTGGGAGAATGTGTGTGTGTGTATGTGTGTGTGTGTACGTGTGTGTGTGTGTGTGTGTGTGTGTGTGTGTGTACACACGCTTGCACTAAGCGCCTGTTTGAGGGGAGGGGGTTGGGGGGTGTCCATCCTGCCCAGACCACTGGGCAGAGACAAAGGATCTTCGTGCAGCCTGCCTCAAGGATTAAGTCCAGAACAAGCCACAGCCCTACCTGGTCAAGCTGGTTCGGGAACCCACCATCTCTGCATCATCTTATTACCTCTTGAAGCAGTGGGACTTCAGTGTGAGCTGAGTGGCTGGATGGATGAGTGACCACACGACTGACTGCATTTTTAACTGGCTTGCGTCTGCTGGAATAATTAGCATCTGTAGATGCCGAAATCTTCCCCTAAGATTCCCAAGTATCCCCCCTCCCCTCGCTGGGATTTGCTTTAGCCCAGGCTGGGCTGACACAAGGCCAGGCATGAAGGACTGGCCAGGCCTCAGGGGACACAGCTGTGACCCCCAGACGCTGTGGCCACTTGAGAGCGCTTTCTCTGTGGTCACGTTTTCCCGGCCGGCCCCCATCTGTCCTTGGGATCTGATGAGGATGAGGATGGTGGGCGAGGGGGGATGGGGGTTGAGCAGCTGATGGGGGAGGGAAGGAGCACAGCCTGAAGGGCCAGATGACAAACTGCCCTGTCCTGCTGTCCTCCGCTCCTCTTCAGCCTGCCCCTCCTCTCCCGGTGGCCAGCGGGACGGGCTGGGCTGCCGGGGGGGAGCGGCTGGTCCAGCTCGTGCGCCCTCCCTCCCTGGCTCCCGGGGAAGCTGGAGTCCTGAGGCCCGGAGCCTGAGTCCTAGGGATGTCTTACCTGCAGACCCTGAGAAGTCAGACTCCATTCAAGTTCAAGAGAAAGCCGTGTCGGGGGTTCCAGCTGCAGTGGGAGGCACCCCGGGGCTGCAGAACTGAGTCCTGGTTGGGATGAGAGCTGCGCTGTCCTGAAGCACTTTCTGCAGTGACAGGGATCTCTGTGTCCTTGCTGGCCATGTGGGTGCCACCGCCGCCACCACCACGTGTGACTAGTGAGCATTTTGAGCGTGGCTAGTGGATTCATTGCATTTCACTTTAATAATACATTTTAATTATTAAATAGTGAATAAGTAATCATAAATGATTTGACTTGTAAGTAATTAATACATTTTAATGAATTTAAATTTAAATAGCTCCCTGTGGCTAGTGATGTGGGCAGCACAGGATTAGGGGCTGTGTTCAGGCCTGGAAGCCAGGCTCTTGGATGGAGAGCCCTTCCTGCCCGTGTGACCTTGGGCAGGGTGCTTCTCTATGCAGTGTCCCCTCCCAATCTGTCAGATCGCCCCTGTCCCAGGGCAGATCATCTGCTCCTGTGGGTGGCTGAGTGGCCCTTGAGGGGTCCTGGCCCGTGAGGGGGCCCAATACACTGGGACAGAGAGACCAACAACCCAGGGTGGGAAAGGAGTGGCTGTACAGAGCTCTAGACTTTGAGGCATCTTAGAACTTCCTTGGGGGTGTCAGTCCTAGAAGGCTTGCTGGAAGAGGGAGCCAGGGGCAGGCTTAGGCTAGAGCCATGCCTGAGAGCCTAGCCCTGAGAGGGCCCTGTGTTTGGTGCCCAGGCATCTAGGCCAAGGCTATAGGGAGGGGCTGGCAGAATGGGCTGAGAGTCCCAGCTTCCCCGCTTACTAGCTGTCATGACCTTGGGAGAATGGCTCCCCCGTCTCAGCCTCTATCTGTTCTTCTGTAAAATGGGGAGAAGATGCTTCTCCTGCAGGGTAGTTGCTTTTTTTTTTTTTTGGGCTTTTTTTTTTGCTATTTCTTGGGCCGCTCTCGTGGCATATGGAGGTTCCCAGGCTAGGGGTCGAATCGGAGCTGTAGCTGCCAGCCTACGCCAGAGCCACAGCAAAGCAGGATCCGAGCCGAGTCTGCGACCTACGCCACAGCTCACGGCAACGCTGGATCGTTAACCCACTGAGCAAGGCCAGGGACCGAACCCGAAACCTCATGGTTCCTAGTCGGATTCGTTAACCACTGCGCCACGACGGGAACTCACTGCAGGGTAGTTGCAAGGAGGAAACCAAATGGTAATTATTAAAGTTCTTTGCAAATACTAGAAGGCAGGGAGAAAGGGAAGGTTTATCCTCAAGGGTGCTGGGCCCCTGGCCTGGCCTCTCAAGACGACAACAGATGGTCACAGCTTGTCTGTGGCCCTGACCGCGGACACAGGCAGGGATTTCTGCACTCTCCCCTCCCCCCAGCGCGTGTGCGCACACAGCCCAGATGGGGGCCCGCTTGGCCAGCCTCCTGCTGTTTGGCATTTGACATATGAGGAGTCCAGGGCCAGAGCACACCCACCGCCAGGCCACCCCCATCCCAGAGAGGAGCCAGGCTGGCGGGGAGGCCTCACCACCTCGAGGAAGCAGGATCCCCAGGGCCCTGATCTCTTTACCATGTGTCCGGTGGCCTTTGATGGGAATTCCATTGCCCCTTTTGTCCTCTCCCAGAGGCCTTGCGGGGGAGAGAGAAGGAGGAAGGTTTTTTTTTTTAGAAAGGAGGCCAGGTGGGGGTTCCTGGGGGCTGGGCTGGGTGCCCTTCAGCTCCACCAGATCAGGGCTGGGTATTTCCTCTGGGGTTCACAGACAGCAGCTCCCCTTCCAGGCACCCCCTCCCTGTCTACTCCTGAAGGAATTCCCTGGCTTTGCCTCTTGCCACCCTCAGCATCTCATGTGGGCTCAAATTTTGTCACTTGGACTTTTTTTTCTTTATTTGGACACAGGCTCTTTGCTCATCCATCCATCCATCCACTCTACAGAATCTATTAAGAACTTACTGTGTGCCAGGCACTATCCTAGGTGCTTGGACTATGACAGGGACAAAGTTCCTGCTGTGGTGCAGTGGGTTAAGAATCCAACTTTAGCGGCTCGGGTTGCTGTGGAGGTGTGGGTTTGATCCTCGGGCCTGGCACAGTGGGTCAAAGATTTCCAGCATTGCTGCAGCTATGGCCCAAGTCGAAGCTGTGGCTCAGATTTAATCCCTGGCCTGGGAACTTCCATGTGCCATCGTTGCGGCCATTAAAAAAAAAATTACCTGGAGTTCCCATCGTGGCTCAGTGGAAACGAATTTGACTAGCATCCATGAGGATGTGGGTTTGATCCCTGGCCTTGCTCAGTGGGTTAAGGATCCGGCGTTGCCATGAGCTGTCATGTAGGTCGCAGACACAGCTCAGATCCTGCATTGCTGCGGCTCTGGCATAGGCCGGCAGCTACAGCTCTGATTCTATCCTTACCCTGGGAACTTCCATAGGCCACAGGCTGGCCCTAAAAAGACCAAAAAAAAAAAAAAAAAAGAAAAAAGACCTGCTTTCATGCAACTTTCCAGTGGGTACTAGAAGATAAAGCGACAAGCAGGTTGGATTAGGGTGAGTGCCGCAGAGACCATCGGGTGGGGGGGCACAGCTGATGAGGTGACAGTTGAGCAGAGGCCTAAAGTGAGTGCTCAAGTGAGCCATGTGGAGATCTGGGGAAAGAGTGTCCCAGGGCCAGGGCGCAGCCAGGCCAGGACGTCCGAGGTGAGAGCACAGCCAGTGTGGGGGAGCTGTGAGGAAGCCAGTGTGACTGGAGGGCAGGCAGCAGGGGACGCTGGCCGGAGGGGAGGGGGCAGCAGATCAGTAGGACGAGGTCAGCCACTGTGCAGACTCCAGCTTTGATTCTCAGGGAGATAGGGGCCCCTGGAAGCTTCTGGGTAGAAGAATGACACAATCACACATGTTTGCAAAGGTCACTGCGGCTGCTGTGTGGTGACGAGAGAGTGGGGGTGGGGGATGAGGTGGGCGTGGGACGGGAGATGGGAGCTGCTGCTTCATCTGGGTGAGAGCCGTCGCCTGCGTGCTGAGAGGTGGCTGCAGGTGGCTGCAGTTCGGAGAGATGTGGCAGCCGGGGCCAGTCAGATTTGCTGGTTCGAGGTGTGAAAGAGAGACGTTAGAGATGACCCCAGGGTTTTTGGCCTGAGCACCTAGAAAGGCTGAGGCCGCATTTCCTGAGCTGGAGACCCAGAGGGCTGGGTTGGGGTGGGGCGAGCAAGTCAGACATGCCCGTTAACCATTCAAGGGGAAATGTCGGGAGGAAGGTGGACTCTGCCAGTGGGGTACGAGTGGAGGAGAACGAGGCTGGGGAGTCCTCCGTGCGCAGCTGATGGTCAAGGCCATGAGCCTGGATGGGGTCTCCAGGGAATTCATGTGGAGGGAAGGCTCTAAGAACTGAGCCCTAGGAGTTCCTCTCGTGGCACAGTAGTTAATGAATCTGACTAGGAACCATGAGGTTGCAGGTTCAATCCCTGGACTTACTCAGTGGGTTAAGGATCTGGCGTTGCCATGAGCTGTGGTGTAGGTTGCAGATGCGGCTCAGATCCTGATTTGCTGTGGCTCTGGCGTAGGCTGGTGGCTGCAGCTCCGATTAGACCCCTACCGAGGGAGCAGCCCTAGAAAATGGCAAAAAGACAAAAAAAACCTAAAAAACCAAAAAAACAAAAAAACTGAGCCTTAGGCTCAGCAAGCCTCAGAGGAGAGGGATGAAGAGGCCGTGAAAGATGGGGGAGAATGAGAGGGGGTGGGGGGCCCAGGGAAGGAGCTTCCCCGAGGAGGTGGGGTTAGCTGAGTCCAAGGCCTCTGAGCTGAGGACTGGCCATCAGAGCGAACAGCATGCCCACCGGGGCGGGGGGGGGGGCTGGAGTGCTAGGTGTGAAAGCCTGGTTGGAGGGGTTTCAAGAGAGAATGGGAGGGCAGGAAACAAATAGTAGTATCCACACCTTTTAAGCTGTTTCTGGTCTTTGTTTTGTTTTTGGCCACACCTGCTGCATTCGGAATTTCCTGGGCCAGGGATCAAACTTGTGCCACAGCAGTGACCTGAGCCACAGTAGTGACAACGCTGGGTCCTTAACTGCTAGGCTACCAGGAAACTCCTCTTTTGCAAGCAGAGAGCAATAGGAGGTAGTTGGAAGGGGATCAGGAGATTCTTTGGTGCTCCCCACACCTGTGCTTGCTGGCCGAGGAGGATGAGCCAGGAGAGGGGGAGTTGATCATGCAGGAGAGGGGGGACTTGAAGGAACACTGTCCCTGAGTGTGGAAAAGGGATGGGATCCAGGCACAAGGGGAGAAACCCCCTCTGTTCTTGTTACCAAGAGGGGCTTTCTCCAGCTCCTCCAAAAGGCCAGGGTTAGGGCTGGAGCAGCCAAGGAGGGTGTCTGCAGGAGGAAGGACCTGTGTGGGCCCTGAAGCTCAGGAAAGAGCTGGGGGGCAGAGGGAGGGCTTTCTAATGGGTGGAGCAAAGGCCTGTAGGCCAGATGAGCAGGACTGATTGTTTTCTTTTTCTTTTTTTTTTTTGTCTTTTTGCCTTTTCTAGGGCCACTCCCGTGGCATACAGAGGTTCCCAGGCTAGGGGTCTAATTGGAGCTGTAGCTGCCAGCCCTACACCAGAGCCACAGCAATGCGGGATCCGAACCGCGTCTGCAACCTACACCACAGCTCACGGCAACGCTGGATCCTTAACCCACTGAGCGGGGCCAGGGATCGAACCCACAACCTCATGGTTCCTCTCAGATTCATTAACCACTGCGCCACAACAGGAACTCCAGGACTGGTTGTTTCCTAGGTTTCTTTTGACCCTGGCTATTCCCATTCCTTGGGGCTCCTGGCATGAGGCCCCTTCTTCATCTCCATGGCCTTCTCTTCCCGCTTCCCAGCTCCAAGTTCGCCACCATTTCTCCAGCCAAGGGATAAGTTTAGGGACACAGAGGGGAGTGTTCAGGTCTGGGGGCTAGGCCTCTGCTCCCCTCTGGGCTCTGCTCCTCAGTTTGCAATCTTGCCTTCCCACGGCCTGCCTGCCGAGGTGGGGAACCACTGGCAGAAGGAGACTGTCATTCTGACCTTGGGCCAAGGGCACCTCCTCCCCGGGCCTCGGATTTTATCATTGGCAAATCAGACCTACCTAGGCGGGGCGCTGGGCAGTGTGGGGCAACCTGGATGTGCCAGCACTGTCTGCTCAGCTGGTTCACGGACACACCCCGGTTCTTATGTCCGCAGAGGCCACTTCAGGTGCCGCTCTGACCCTGCTGCCCAAAAGAGGCTCCATTGCTTCCTGATGTCCAGAATTTATTCTTTTCTTTCTTGCTTGCTCTTTCTCACTTACCTCTTCTTTCTTCGTTTCTCTTCCTTCCTTCCCTTCTTTCCTTCTTTCTTTCTCTATCTCCATCCTTCTCGCTCTTCTCCTTCCTTCCTCTCTCCTTCTTTCTTTCCTTTTCCTTAACTTCCCTTCGATCCCCTTTCTTTTCTGGCCATCCCATGGCACGTAGAGTTCCCAGCCCAGGGATCAGGTCTGCTTTTCTTCCTCATGGCCGTGACCAGTCACACCTTTCCTTCCCTGTTAGATGACAGAACGTGAGGCTGGGTGGCAGTTTGATCCGCGCTGCCCCTCTGACAGCTGCTGCTGCGTGGCCAGCACCGTGAAGGTGTATAAAAGTGTTTGCCACCCGGACAGAACCTGTAGAAAATGAGCTGCAGCCCTTGCAACGCAGAGTTTTGCAGCTGCTTCCCGGCCTCCTGTGGCTCATTCTCTAAACATTTATTGATCTCTACCCATGCCAGGCCCCGTGCCAAGCCCCAAGGGTCTCCCTGGCAGGATGCTGGGGGTCCAGTTGTGTTGGGGTCTGCTCTCTGGCTGGATGGGGCAGAGCTTCCTGGGTGGTGGGTGTCAGGGCTGTGCCCAGTGATCCAGCCTACCCTGCAGAGTCCCCTGGGCGCCCTCCCTCACCCCCTCCTCTCGCAGTAACTGGGGGTTGGCTCAAGGGGACAGGGCCCAGCGGATGGGAGAACATTCCCCTTCCAGCTCTGCCGGGCAGCCAGAGACCCCCCGGGGGCACCAGTTGTGAGCAGGAGACAAAAAGCCTGGGACAAAAGGCCTGTGGGAGCCGTGGTGAATAGATTAATGAGATTTCCAAACGAGGCCCAACAATGGGATTCTCCACTCCAGCTCCTTTGTCCCAGGCTGAGATGATGGAGCCCGAGGAGCTGGCCCAGGAGGGCGACATCCCCATCGGTCCTTCTCACAGGTCTGGAGCCGCCCCGCAGCTGCCCCTCCTCCCTGCACCACCCCAGCCCTGTGCGGGAGGGATTCCTGAATCAGAGAATTTCTGTGAGAGGGAGAAGGGGTGTCAGGGGCCTCCTTAGGGAGGTGGAGTGGGGTTGACACTGCAGAGTTGGGGGTCCCTTCCCACTTTCAGCATCAAACTTTAAATTATTTAAAGGGTTCCAAGGGAGAGACAGTTTGAGGTCCACCAGCTACACCAACTGTCTCATTTGACAGGTGAAGAAAGTGAGATTAGGGAAGGTGGGGTGTCTCGCCCAGGGTCACACAGGGGCGGCCCAGCCTGTCTGCTGCCTCCTGAGGTCAGAGTGGGGGTGGAGGCGTGTCGAAGGCCCGTGTGGGGGAGAAAAACATTCCTCCTGTGTGTCACCCTGTGTCTCACCCTGTGTCACTTCTGACACCAGACATGTGGGTTTTCCACACGCCGCCCCCCTCAACCAGTTCTGCGACCCCAGCTGGGTGTCCTACACATCCGACAAATCTGACACTATCTACCTGGAGATGGCATCAGATCCCACGGGATAGGGGCCCAGTCCTACAAGACTCTGCCCTCTGAAGAAGCCTCTGGCAGGTCTGTGCTGTTACTCTGACGTGTGCACATCAGAGGTTCCCATGACCCGCTCCTCGGTTTGACTAATTTACTAGAGCGGCTCACAGAACTCAAGAAACCAGTTTACTCATTAGATCATTGGTTTATTCTGAAAGGACATCACTCAGGAAGAGCCAGATGGAAGAGAGGTACAGGGCAGGTGTGTGGGAAGGGGGTGGAGCTTGTATGTGCCCGCCCCAGCACCTTCACCTGTTCACTAACCCAGAAGCTCTCCTGACCCCATCCTTTTGGGCTTTTGTGGAGGCCTCGTTACCTAGCCACTGTTGATTAAACCACTAGCTGTTGTCAGTTAAGCTCAATCTCCAGCCTCTCTCTTTCCAGGATGTGGGGGATTGTGGGGGAGGGCCGAAAGTTCCAGTCCTCTAATCATGGCTGGTTCTCCTTGCAACCAGCCTTCATCCTTTGGTTACCTAGGAGCTTTCCAAAAATCACCTCCTCAACATAAACTCAGGTGTGGTTTTTTTTTTTTTTGGTCTTTTTAGGGCTGTACCTGTGGCATATTGGAAGTTCCCAGGCTAGGGTTCGAATCCGAGCCACAGCTGATGGCCTACACCACAGTCCCAGCAACACGGGATCCAAGTCGAGTCTGCGACCTACACCACAGCTCAGGGCGCCGCCGCTGGATCCTTAGCTTTCTGATCGAGGCCGGAGATCGTACTCGGGTCCTCGTGGATGCTAGTCTGGTTCATTACTGCTGAGCCACAATGGGAACTCCAACTCAGGTGTGATTGGAAGGGGCTTGTTACGAAACCAGACACTCATTTCATCTTGATTGTTCTGAAGCTATTTTGGGAACTGAGGACAGAGACCAAAAGTTGTAATGAAAGATGCTCCCATTGCTTTTATGCTTAGGAAATTCCAAGGGTTGGGGGCTGTGAGCCAGCAATAGTGGACGAAAACTAAGTATATATTTTTCTTTCTTTTTTTTTTTTTTTGCTTTTTAGGGCCGCACCCAAAGCATATGGAGGTTCCCAGGCTAGGGGTCCAATCAGAGCTGTAGCCGCTGGCCTACGCCACAGCCACAGCAATGCAGGATCCGAGCCGCATCTGCGACCTACACCACAGCCCATGGCAATGCCAGATCCCTGACCCGCTGAGCGAGGCCAGGGATTGAACCCGCAACCTCGTGGTTCCTAGTCGGACTCGTTTCTGCTGCACCATGACGGGAACTCCATGATTCTTATACACACTTAGAAGTCACACTCTGGTAGCCTGTGTCAGGCCTGATGCATGAGTGCCTGGGCCTGGTCCAGCAGGATAGGAGAGGCCCACGAGGAGGGAAGTCAGCCGTTTGTGAAGGCCAAGTCACTCCCCCATTGATCCTGGAAGGCTTCCTACAAACGAGGGGAGGAGGTTAAGGAATTCTCTCCTTACCCTTCCATCCAGTAATTCTGTTACTATTTACTGATCGCCTGAGTTGGGATCTTGCACTCTGTGTGTGGGGTTGAGCGCAGTCCCAGCCTTCAAGTGTCTGCAGAGAAAGACCTGCTTCACCAGCCTGCCCTTCCTTGCTCCCCAAAGGCTGCAGTTTCAAAGAGAGGCGATCTCTCCGCCCAGTCTCATCGCCCCCAGTGAAGGCCACAGACCCATATAAGGAAGTGTCTGCCCAGCCTGGGGTGCGAGTGCATATCAGATGGCAAGTTTACCCGGAAGGGGACAGCTCTACTTGGGCTCTTTTGCAGTGAAAGAACACACACTCTCCTGGCTTGGGGGAGGTGGTGGTGGTGGCATGGGTGTGGGTGTGTGTGCACGCACATATCTATGTACAGGTGACATGGGATCCCATGTGGTGGGGGAAGTGTGCTTCAAATTGCAGGTTTGAAGGGTAAACATACAGCACCCGAGGCGTAGCTGCATTCCCAGGCAAACACGGTTCCATAGGGCAAGGAAGTAAGCCTTAGCATTGTCGTAGGCTGTGCCATAGCCTCAGGCTCTTCTCTGGCTGTGAGTTGCAAGGGCTGGGTCGGGGAGGCCGTGCGGCAGAGGTAAGGGTGTGGGCAAGACTGCTGGGGTCTGCAAGCTGCTTCCCTGTGTGACAGCTGTGTGACCTTGGGACCATGCTAATCTCTCTGAGCCTCAGTCTCTTCATCTGCCAAATGGGCATGACGATAATACTCTCTCTCATCAGGCTGTTGTGAGGGCTACACAAGGTAGCACCTACAGCACAGGGCAGGGGTTGGCTCTGCCCCTGGTGCTGGATGCTGGGGAAAGGACATAAAGACCCGTTTGAAATTGCAGAGCTAGAAGGCACCTCCCTTACAGAACATCCCTCCCCAGTCCCCCGGCCTCAAGGGGAAGTGACTTGTCTGGAGCCACTCAGCAGAGCTCAGGTTCCTAACTGTACCACTTATACTACTTTGTACTGGACACTGGACTGTGTCCTTTACCTGCATCATCTTTTAAAATCCGCACGGCCACTCTGTAAGGCCTGTGTTATGCCCTTTAGCAGAGGAGAAATGGAGCTGCAGTGAGGTCGGGCAGCCTGCCCACGCTCACGCTCTAAGTGTCTGAGCCTGGATTCAAACCCAGGTCTCTAATGCAAAACTCACACTTTCCCCTGAGTCCCCGGGGCCTTTCCTCACAGCAAGCTCAGCTGAGGTGGGGACCGGAGTGTGGCCTATGAAGCCAGGAAGGAGGTGGGGTCCCTCTCTGCAGGGAACAGCCCTCCTGCAGGAGGCTGACCCGCAGGAGCTTGGATGGGGCCCCAGGCAGGCCCCACATCTCCGTGCGAGAGGAGAGGGCTCAAGGGTGGGGCAGGGAGAAAGTATGTAGACAGTGATGCGGGTGGGGGGGTTGTTAATGAAGGGGAGGGCAAGAGGGGTGGGTCGGTGGTTTGTGGGGGACTTAGGGTCAAGGAGGTCTTTTTGAAATGTGGGAAAGAATTAGGCTTGCTGTGGGGACGGAGCCAGGGCATGGCAGTGGGGACCGGACAGGGCATGGCAGTGGGGATGGGACAGGGCGTGGCAGTGGGGAAGAACAATTAATTCACGGGACAGGGTCCCAGCCTGGGCCGGATGGGGTCATGGGTTGAGGGACCTCAGGCCTCCTGGCCTGCAAACTAGATGCAGATGTAGATAAAGGTGAGAACTGAAGGCCAGAGGTGAGGGAGATGTGCCCCACCCGCCCCGCGCGATAGAATGGGAGGGAACTGCCCGCAGTGCAAGGCTAGAATCTGCAGGGGTTGAGGGTGGAAGTCAGGTGGGTGGGATGAGCTGCAGTGGACAAGGCACAGCCCGGAAGGGGCTAATCCTGGGGCGGCCGAGATAGATGAGTGGGGAGCTGGGAGGACAGGTTTGGAGGGCCGGAGGGGGGTTCCTGGAGTCCCTTGTGGCAGAGGTGGAGCACTGCAGCGCGGAGCAGGGCCTGAGTGCTTGGTCTTGAGTGGAGACCGCAGCAGGTCAGCGCAGAAGCTGGGTGAGAGGGGCGGGGAGGACTTCCTTACTGGCTCCGTATGTCCTTCTGGGAAGGCCCTCTCTTTCCCCCAGCATGCCCAGTTTAATAAGTTCAGGGAATGCGCTATCATCAAGGTCAACTCTTTTCTCTATATTAAGGAGCCAAAGTACAGATAATAATGAATAATAAAAAAAAAAGTTTGGCAGAGGAAAGGCCATGTCAGCACACAGTGAGAAGGTAGCCATCTGCAAGGAAGGGAAGTCTCACCAGAAACCAACCGTAAGGGCACGTTGATCTTAGAATTGCAGCCTCCGGAACTGTAAAACAATAAATTTCTGTTGTTTAAAAAAAAAAAAAAAAAGTTTGGGCTCCATGTCTTCTTTTTTTTTTTTGTCTTTTTGCCATTTCTAGGGCTGCTCCCGTGGCATATGGAGGTTCCCAGGCTAGGGGGTCTAATCGGAGCTGTAGCCACCGGCCTACACCAGAGCCACAGCAACGCGGGATCCGAGCCGAGTCTGCGACCTACACCACAGCTCACGGCAATGCCGGATCCTTAACCCACTGACCAAGGCCAGAAATTGAACCTGCCACTTCATGGTTCCTAGTCGGATTCACTAACCACTGAGCCATGACGGGAACGCCTAGGCTCCATGTCTTAATGATATTTGCATTTGCATGAATGTGACGTTATTGCATATGATCCTGCAACCAGAACCTCTAGAGATTTCTGACGTTCCAGGAAATGACCCCCTTTGACACCAGGTAAAACTTCTGTAATTTGGAGAGCCCTCAGTGGGAGCTGGAGAGCCACACATCTGCTTCCCAAAGACGTCACCCCCAGCTCTGCTGTCTCTGCTGTGCTCTCTTGCCAGTGGTGGAGGATTGACTCTTAGATGGTGGCCAAAAACTCTAAGAACTCTTTTATGTATTTATTTGTTTATCTTTTCGTCTTTTTAGGGCCGTACCTGTGGCACATGGAGGTTCCCAGGCTAGGGGTCTAATCACAACTGTAGCTGCCAGCCTACACCACAGCCACAGCCACAGCAACGCGGGATCCAAGCTGCGTCTGCATCCAAGCTGCGGGATCCCAGCTCACAGCAACCCCAGCTCACAGCAAGGCCGGGGATCGAACCCACAACCTCATGGTTCCTAGTCGGATTCTTTTCTGCTGTGCCACAACGGGAACTCCTAAGAACTCTTTTAAAGCTTTAGTATCTATGGCTCATGCCTTCCCTAGGGCAGTGGGGATGAGAGTAAATAGTTTTATTTTCAGACTGTCCTCTCCCGTTGATGTCAGGTCACAGCCATAAGAGGTGGTGCAGTCAAGCTGCTGCAAGTAAGGACAACTGTGGAGAGCCTGAGAAGCAACCTGATCATCATTTTCAGCTTCTTCTACCACTCCCCCACATATACCCACTTCCAAGGCTCTGCTGACTTGGCATTTCTTGGTGCTCCTCTAGGCCTGCAGTGTATGGTTACACAGGTTGTGCACTGCACACGAGCCCTAATTCTAACAGGGCACAGTTCACATCACAGACATAGCAGATGTGCAGATTTATTATGACAATTTTCCATAAGGTGGCAGTAAGGAATAGTCCAGCCCTGGCTTTGTTTAAATTTATTTTTGGCCTCACCAAAGGCATATGGAAGTTCCTGGGCATATGGAAGAATCTGAGCCACAGCTGCAACCTCTGCCCCAGCTGTGGCAATGCCGGATCCTTAACACACTGTGCCAGGCTGGGGATTGAACCCGTATCTCAGCAGCGAGCTGAGCCACTGCAGTGGATCCTAACTCACTGTGCCATAGCGGGAACTTCTGCCCTGGCTTTGTGAGTGCACTTTGAAGGTGCTGGAACCCTCTAGTCTGTCTGATCAACTTGGTCTCTTGTGCTTCAAGGGCCGGTGAAGACACCCCTCCCTGCTGAGGCCTTCTGAGCCAGCCTTGGCACACATCTCCATTTTCCTGCCTCATAAAGGATGCTGTCTGTCTCCTCCATGTGGCTGAACCACTGTATTCATCTTTCGGCTCCCATGCCTAGCACAGCACTTAGTATGGGCTCAATAAAATTTTGTTGAAGAAAGAACATTCAATCTGTAAGGTTAAGTCCTATCCAAATCTTAGGTTTGAGAAATAATTATCAGCAAAAACCATCTCGAGCATGTCATGGACCCATATAGTCTTTGAGAATTTTATCCTCAGATCTGGCCAGCCAGTTGCAGCCAGGTGCCTGGAGAGTGCTGTTCCCCAGGCCCCAGGTCCCTTTTACCAGTTCGGCTCATGCCTGGACTGGTGCTGAGGGACAGTGTAAGAAAGAGCCGCCTAACTCTTCTGCCGTGTTTATGGCATGGCCATCTAAGGGGGCCACTGTTTATGACATCTCACAGGTCATCTTCTTGAGGTCCATGAGAAAAAGTTCTGTGATCTCTATGCCAGGGACATGTTGGCTTCTTTTGCATATGATGGTGTTTTTCACTTTGCAAAGTGAGTTATTTGGTTCCTGTGAAGCTCAGAGACAAGTCTGTGACCTACTTTCTATGATGGGCACTACCCCTGCCTGGCTGTGTACTAACTTTGCCCCATCTTCTCTAGAAGACATTTCTGTCTATTCTAAACAATCTTTTTGGGTTGCCATGGATCACTTTGGGAACGAAGCAGATGGCAGCACCTGTTCTGGACACACAGAGCTGGGTCTGGAATCCAGGTGCTCATCAGGCAGAGACTAAAAGAGACCAAGTGGAAAGGGAGTGAATTCTTCTGGGTCAGCCTCTGGGTTTCCCAGGGACCATGAGGCACCACCAGGTTCACTGGCATCCCTCACTTCAGGCCCAAAGGGGGCCCTGGAGTCTCAGGGAGGCTAAGGTGTAGAGAGCCCTCAGGACCCTCAAACTGCTGGGCTCCCCCTAGGCCAGGGGCCTTTACACAACCCCAGAGCTTCTAGTGCGTCCCACTTGGCAGGTGTGCAGCAATTATCTGTTACTGAATGAGCGCCACCTGGGTTTGACTAGTCCCAGGACCCGCCCGGGGCACCCATTGCCTGACCCTTCACTACAATAGGGCTGAACGTAAAAGGACGGACCATGTGTTCTAGAGGGAGGGGCTGGAGCAAAATAATAGTCGTTGCCTAGAAAGTGAAGTTAGGGCCAAACGTGTCATTTATCTTGGCTCTGAGGAAAGTATTTTCAGATAACTTTAATTACTGGACTTGAGGAGCAAGTTAAATACGGTGTTTTGGGGGCCGGAAGATAGGTGCCCCGGGAGGGTGGAAGCGTCTGGGTGGTGAATGTTGGAAAACCAGCCTGGCGGAGGTCAGCCTGTGGCTGGCAGTCAGCGGGTGCTCAGAGGCTCTGCACGACCTCACCGGCCGCATCTCTCTCTTGCCTGCAGCTCTGTCGAAGATGCACTGGACACCGGAGCACGCCCAGCCCCTCAACCAGTGGCCAGAGCAGCACCTGGACGTCTCCTCCACCACCCCGTCGCCGGCCCACAAGTTGGAGTTGCCCCCTGGGGGTCGCCAGCGCTGCCACTATGCCTGGGCACACGACGACATCTCTGCCCTCACCGCCTCCAACCTCCTCAAGCGCTACGCAGAGAAGTACTCAGGGGTCCTGGACTCGCCCTACGAGCGCCCCACCCTGGGCGGCTACGGCGACGCCGCCTTCCTCAACGGCGCCAAGGGGGACCCCGAGCCCTGGCCGGGGCCGGAGACCCCCTACCCCTTGGCCTCGCTTCACGAGGGCCTCCCGGGAACCAAGTCGGGCAGTGGGGGCGGCTCCGGGGGCCTCGGGGGTTCGCCAGTTTTAGCAGGGAACCTGCCTGAACCCCTCTACGCCAGCAACACATGTGGGGGCCCGTCGTCGGCGCCCGAGTACGCGGCGGGCTACGGCGGGGGGTACCTGGCGCCCGGCTACTGCGCGCAGACGGGCGCCGCGCTGCCCCCGCCGCCCCCAGCCGCGCTCTTGCAGCCCCCGCCCCCGCCAGGCTATGGCCCCTCGGGGCCTCTGTACAACTACCCCGCAGGGGGCTACGCCGCGCAACCGGGCTACGGGGCCCTCCCGCCGCCGCCGGCCCCGCCCCCGGCCCCCTACCTGACCTCCGGCCTGGCGGCGCCCACGCCCCTCCCCGCGTCCGCCCCGCCCCGGCCGGCGCCCGCCTCCTACGGCTTCCAGGCGGCCGCGGAGGCCGGGGTGTCGCTGAAGCGCAAGGCCGCCGACGAGGGCGCCGAGGGCCGCTACCGCAAGTACGCCTACGAGCCCGCCAAGGCTCCGGCGGCCGACGGCGCTTCCTACCCAGCCGCGGACAACGGCGAGTGTCGGGGCAACGGGTTCCGGGCGAAACCGCCGGGAACCGCGGAGGAGGCGTCGGGCAAGTACGGCGGCGGCGTCCCCCTCAAGGTACTGGGCTCCCCTGTCTACGGCCCGCAACTCGAGCCCTTTGAGAAATTCCCGGAACGGGCCCCGGCGCCGGCTCCCCGCGGCGGCTTCGCAGTGCCGTCGGGGGAGCCTCCCAAAGGTGTGGACCCGGGGACCCTGGAACTGGTGACCAGCAAAATGGTGGACTGCGGGCCGCCCGTGCAGTGGGCGGACGTGGCGGGCCAGGGCGCGCTCAAGGCGGCGCTGGAGGAGGAGCTGGTGTGGCCTCTGCTGAGGCCGCCCGCCTACCCGGGCAGCCCGCGCCCGCCGCGGACCGTGCTCCTCTTCGGGCCGCGGGGCGCCGGCAAAGCGCTGCTGGGCCGCTGCCTGGCCACGCAGCTGGGCGCCACGCTGCTGCGCTTGCGCGGAGCGACGTTGGCTGCGCCGGGCGCCGCCGAGGGCGCGCGCCTTCTCCAGGCTGCCTTCGCGGCTGCGCGCTGCCGCCCGCCCGCGGTGCTGCTCATCAGCGAGCTGGACGCGCTGCTACCCGCCCGGGACGACGGCGCGGCCGCCGCGGGCGCGCTGCAGGCGCCACTCCTGGCCTGCCTGGATAGCGGCTGCGGCGCAGGGTCCGACGGCGTGCTGGTCGTGGGCACCACCTCGCGTCCCGCGGCCCTGGACGAGGCGACCCGCCGGCGCTTCGCTCTCCGCTTCTACGTGACGCTGCCCGACGGCCCGGCCCGCGGGCAGATACTGCAGCGGGTGCTGGCCCAGCAGGGCTGCGCGCTGAGCGAGCGGGAGCTGGCGGCCCTCGTGCAGGGCACCCAGGGCTTCTCTGGGGGCGAGCTGGGGCAGCTGTGCCAGCAGGCGGCGGCCGGGGCGGGCCTCCCGGGGCTGCAGCGCCCCCTCTCTTACAAGGACTTGGAGGCGGCGCTGGCCAAGGTGGGCCCTAGGGCTTCGCCCAAGGACCTGGACTCCTTCGTGGAGTGGGACAAAATGTACGGCTTCGGACACTAATGGCGCGCCGGGAGGCCGTGGGAGCCACCGCCCCTTCCCCGCCCCCTCTGTTCGGGAGAGCCGGCTTTAACCCCTCTGGGCTGGGGGGTACCGGAGTGAGGGATGTGGGGTGGAGGACAAGTGTGGGCTGCCGGTGGGTTCTTCTTTTTTTTTCGTGGGAAGGAAAATGCTTCTGCTAGGCAGATAGATGCCATATGCGCTGTGTACTCAGGTTTTTCCTATTTATTGTGGACGGGAAGCTCGCCATCTCCGCCCCGCGGACGCCGGCCCGGGGCCTAAGGAACTCCTGCTCTCTCGCCACAATCCTTTTGTCCCCTCGCTCTCTGAATGGCTCCCTCCCCCTCCCCCACTTCCCCGTTTCTCTGCCTGTAGTTTTCTTCTCCGTCGCTTTGTCACAGACCGTACCCCTCCCCACCCCCCGCGCTGGCCCAGTTTCTCTTTTGCTCCTCCCTCCTCTGTCTCTCCATCTATCACCCTCTGTGTCTCTGTCTCCGTCCCTTGCTCTCCAGCCTCTCCTGGTCTTTTGGTTCCTCGCCCCGCTTCTGCCCCTTTCAATCCGACTGCAGTGTCCCTTTGCAGATCTGGAGGTCCAGAAGCTGGGGGTGGGTGGGGAGGGAGCCCTCTCCCACCCAGTATCCCTCACCCAGCTGGAACCTTGGGTCTGTGGGAGACAGCAAAAAAAGAAAAAAGACCACCCAAAGAAGGGTTTTTTGGTTGTTTGTTTTCGAGGGGGGGATATCCCAGAAATGTAGCTTGTTTAATATTTTAGGCCTCTTATTTTTGTAAGATGTGTAGAATTTGCTGTTTTTCTTTTGACAACTCAGGAAG
Organism: Phacochoerus africanus; assembly: GCF_016906955.1. Lineage (NCBI taxonomy): Eukaryota > Metazoa > Chordata > Mammalia > Artiodactyla > Suidae > Phacochoerus > Phacochoerus africanus. The sequence goes on along the minus strand of NC_062550.1, from coordinate 19,570,749 downwards.
AAACTGACCTCAGAAAGAATGTTAGATTTTGGCTGCTCTCCTGTGTGTGTCCCACGGCCCCACCCCTTCACCCCTAGGGAAGCAAGTTCTCCCAAAAGACTCAAAAGTGAAACCTGTGGAGAAGGGGCGAGGGAGACCTAGAGGCCTCGCCTAAACACTGTGCTTCTTGAGACAGAAGCAGAATGTATTGCCAGGGCTTCCTCCTCTGCTGCAAGGGTACAGGTGGGGGCGAGAGGGATGGGGTTGTGGAATGTGAGCGGAGGTGGGACTCGCTCACTTCCTGCTGCTCTTCCCAAGCTTAGGAGGGTGTTTTCTGTGGAGGGCTGGTTATCCGGGCTTGGGGATGCCCTTGCCCACTGCTTGCCCCAGACCCAGAAAGTTGGCAGAGAGGGCCTAGGTGAGGAGATGACGCAGGCAGAGAGTCCCCAGAAAGATCATCTCACCTGGCCCTGACCCAGGCAGAAGTCCCCTGTAACCTAGTCTAAGAGGATTTCCCCCGAAGGGCAGGTGGTCTGGCCACAAGTCTGGTTGGGCACAAAATGGGCTCAGCTTGCCTGGTCTGGTGGGAGGCCCTGAGGAGGGGGTGAGTGGGTGTCCCTTACAAGATAGGTTTCTGTGGGGATTTGTTCGTCTTCCATTCTGCCAGGGTCCTAAGTCTAGAGCTCCAGGAGTTAGGAGGCAGTGGGGGAGATGGGCAGGCTGTTTTCCCTGAATACACGTTGGGGGTGTGTCCCCCCCCCTTTCCACAGGAAGCCCAGGCCCAGCGCCCTGTTCCTCTCCTCCCCATCACCTTGCCCTTGATGGGGCTTCTGCAGGTTGCCCCTCGCCCTCAGGGAGCCCATTTCACAACTCTGCCCTGTGGTCTAAAGGCAGGGGGGACAAGCCGCCACCCCCCCTCTCTCCCACCTCAGCCGCCCTTCCTGTCGCCCCCCCTCCATTTCCTGCAGTCTCTGAACCACCTCCCACTCCCAGCTGGAAGGAAGGCCTTCATGGGGGACATTTCAGGTGCCAAGGTGCTGAGGGCCGGCGCTGGCCTCGGAGTGCTACCAGGAAAGCTGCTCATTTTCTCCCCTTTTCCCCCTTGGTCCCTGGCCTTCCTCTCCTTGGAGCGGGCCGGTTGCAGGGCTTTGGTGTCTCAGAAGCAGTGGGTGCAGGGTCTGGGGGAAGCAGGGAGTGAGCAGGTTCTCTCAGGTGTGTATGTGTATTTTGCTGGGGGGGGGTGGAGGGCGTTGGGGAGGTGGGGTTGGGATCCCAGCCTTCCCTTCAAAGGGCAGGCAGCTCTGGGGGCTGGGGGGAAGCGCTCACCAACCGGCACCCAGGGCCCCCACCGCCGCCTCTCCTGGCCTTGGGGAGCTTTGCACAAGAGACAGCCCCCAATCTGCCAGCACCTACCTCCCGGGCACTGGGGCGGGCGGGGGAAGGGCAGGTCCAGCTCCTGCAGTGCTGAGGGAGCATACCAAAGAATCCGGGGGCAGGGGTGGGGTGAGGGCAAGCTGGCCCTCTCCTTCCTCTACCCAGATTGGGGTTGGGGTCCTCTCCTCCAGCTGTAACCATTTCTACCTCATTTTGCTGCGTGTTGTACGTGGATGTATTTATCTCCTGTCTGACGATGCTCTGCAGTTTGGTCCGTCTACCTCAGAAGAGACTGTATTTTAAAAGAAAGTATTACACAGTATTAAAGCGATGACACGTGGTTTCCAGAGGATTTCTTGGGGGCAGCAGGATGTGGGGAACGCTTGGGGGAATTCTTGGGCTTCTAGGTCTGCGTGTGCCGCGGGTGTGGCTCTGGGGGCTGTTTCTGTTCCTTCAGCAAAACCTGGCTGTGAGACTCTGTTCCGCTCTCAGGCACAGCAAGTACCTGCCATGCCCTGGGCACGGGCGCCACCAGGCGAAAAGCCCCTGGACAGGGAAGGCCAGCTCGCAGTTCTGCGTTCATAGGGGCTGGGAATTGGGGCTGACTGATGTCCCCAGAGCTCAGAAGCATGAGGGATGAAGAGGGGCTCATATGCTTATTGAATGAGTGGATGGATGAATGAGTGAATGAATGGAGGAAAGGGGGGCTGAAGAGGAAGGTTCATTCAGAAGCTGCACAGCAGCCCTTGTTGACCAGAGCTAGGTTCGAACATGTACTCTGTCCTTGGATGAAGGGAAAGTGGACAGATGGGAAGGTGTGGACACAGTGACTTCCAGGCTTTAAGGTCACATGGGATCCTTTGTCCACCACCGTCTCTCAATCCCCAAACTCTTGACAGCTTATAAACTGGGACACAGAAAACTAGGAAGGGGCGTCTTGCTGAAAACTCTATAGAGATGCTCATACTTCCTGAGGTTTCAAATGCCCTCAGTAAAGGAGTTCTCATTGTGGCTCATTGGGTAAGGAACTGACTAGTATCTCTGGAGAGGCAGGTTTGACCCCTGGTCTCGCTCAGTGGGTTAAGGATCTGGCGTTGCCATGAGCTGTCGCGTAGGTCACAGGTGCATCTCGGATCCTGTGTGGCTGTGGCTGTGATGGAGGCTGGGAGCTGCAGCTCTGATTTGACCCCAGGCCTGGGAACGTCCATATGCTGTGGGCGCGGGCCTAAGAAGAACAAAAGAAAAAAAAATGTTCTCAGCAAAACTATCAAAAAAGCACCAGAGCATGAGGGAAGCAAGCACCCCTGGCTTCTTCAGGCTCAGGCTTAGGGCGTACCCCAGATTTTCAGGAGGCAGAGCAAGCCCAAGGCCAGGCCCTGCAGAGCATTTTCCTCTCTGAGAGAAATAACTGGTGCGCCTGGCTGTGGGGGCTCCGGGACATTGGCCCAGGGCTCAGCGACCCCCAACCCTCTCTGCCCCTGGAGGTCCAGACCCTGCTCGCTCTCACCTTAGTTGGTTGAATGCACACCTTCTCTGTGCAGATACTGCATAGTGCTGAGGATTCAGAAATGGTTAAGCACAGCCACTGTTTGGGAGAGCCCACAATACGGGATGGGAAAAGCTCAAAAATGGATCCCTTGGAAATACAGCTGGATAAAGCTGCCTGAGAAGGGGCCATATCAGAATTGTCACACTCTCACATCTGGTGCAGTATTTGGTGCATAGAAGACACTGAGTAAATGTTGACTAAATCCTTGAGTTGGTTAATTTCCAGATAAGTGTCCTGATGGCTATCTTAAGAATCCCCAGAAAAGATCCTGACTCCAGGTGGTCGTGTGTCAGCAAAGTTTCCTAAACCGGATTGTGTGTGTACAGCCGGACAAAGCTATGGAGGCTGAAAGCTGCACCATGCCTGTGATTAGTTACAGCCGCAGAAAGTGAGGGCAGGAGTGGGGGAATGAGGCTGGAGGGATCACGGGGAAGGGCACGGCTGCAGCAGGAGGACCTTCATGCCCTGTGGAGGGCTGAGGCTCCACGGTGAAGCCTGCCTGTGTGAGGCGGGGAGAGGGTTAGTGACTGGTGGACAGGGATTGATTTGCAAGTTAAGAGTTCACTCAGTGATTCAACAAATCTTTACTGCACACCTATCCTGCACTAGTTGCCATGGCGACAGTAGATGGACCTTGGAGTCTAATGGAGGAGAGTAAAAAGGCAGAGTTGCAGTGTGCTAAGGGAGTAGATGAGAGACTGGGAGCAAAGGGTGTGGATGGAAGGCGGGGAGGGCTTCCCAGAAGGGACCTGTCAGCTGAGGAGTGACTGAGCAGAGCAGAGAGTGCAGTCCAAGAGCTAAGGAGCGCCTGAGCCACGCCTGCTCGGGGAAGGGAAATAAATTCCCTCCGCCAGTGTGTGGAGGGCGGGGACTGGAGCTTTAGCAGAGAGGCCAAGGGTTTGGATGCACCTGTGGGAGGAAGGAAAACGGTAGTGTCTGTATATATTTAGTATTTAGTAGGTGGTAAGAGAATTTGGATATTAGAGGGAAGGAGAGCAAGGGGTCTAGCGCTTCTGGTGGAGGCTGAGCCGCAGGAGATACGCTAGGAGAGGTGTTGGAAACTTGCTAAGTTTGAGACGGCAGTGGAACAGCCGGGGGGCCTGGGGAGGCATTTCAGTGTAAGGGCCCCGGATCCTAACTTCTTGGGGGACCGAGTCCCAACCCACCCAAATCCCCGGGTGTTGGGACATTCTCACTCGAGTCCTTGGGATTTGTGAGACCCCCCCCCCCGCCCCTCCTAATTCCTAGTTTCTGGGAGTTGGGAGCTCCTCCTTCAATAAAAAGTCGCCTGTGTTGGAGGCCCGGGTTCGTGTCCCTGTACGCCCCCCACCCCGCCCCCAGTCCCTGGATGTCGGCACCTCCTCCCTGGCACCAGCTGTGGGTGTTGGGCGCCCCTCCCCCACCCGCGGGCGTTCGGAGCTCGTTCCCCCACAGTCCGTGGGGCGCCGTCCCTGCCAGCGATGGCGTCGCGGGCTCTGATGGGGGCCCTGGCGCTCTGGGGCTGGGCGCTGGCGCCGGCGGGGGCCGTGGACGCCATGGGCCCTCACGCGGCCGTCCGCCTGGCCGAGCTCCTGACCCCGGAGGAGTGCGGTCACTTCCAGTCGCTCCTGAAGGCGCCGGAGCCGGACCTCGAGGCCGAGCTGGCCAGGCTCTCCGAGGACCGGCTGGCGCGGCCCAAGCCGGTGCCCACGCTGGCGTCATTGGGCCGGCGGCGGCGACGCGAGGCGGCGGGAGATCTGGCGGGCCGGGAGGCCGAACCCGCGGACGTGTCCGACGGCTGCCGGGAGGGGCTGGCGGCCTGGCTGGCTGCCGAGGCCCCGTCTCTGTCGTGGGACCGCGTGGCCCGGGCCCTGCGGCGCAGTGGCCGCCCCGACGTAGCCCGGGAGCTGGGCAAGAACCTCCACCAGCAGGCGACGCTGCAGCTGCGCAAGTACGGGCAGCGCTACCTGCCGCCGCCCGCCGTCCCTGTGGTCCCTGCCGGGCCTCCTGCCCGCGCCCCCGCCCCGGCCCCGTCTTTGCGCCCCCGCCGCTCCTCGATCCCCGAGCCCAACTGGGACGAGCTGGAGCTGATCGTGGAGCGACTGCCGCAGGCGCCGTACGAGCGGAGCCCCACTGGCTGGGCCGGGCCGCTGGCATTCGGCTTCCTCACCGGCTTCGGGGGGGCGCTGGGCGCCGGGGCGCTGCTCATCCTGCTCATGCCGTGGATCACCGGCGGAGACGGTGGCGGAGCCCGGCCCGGCAGCCCCCTGCTGCCCGACCCTTCCCTTCTCGGGCCCTCCAGGGAAGCGGAGCCGCTCTTGACTGCAGAGCCCCTCGAATCGCTGGGGGCCTGGGCGGCAGGTGGGCCAGACCGCCCCTCGCCTCCCTGCGCCCAGTTGTGAAGTGGGTGCACAGTCCAGGAGGGATGCTGCCTTCGACGTATTATACAAGTTATGAAATGCGCAATGGAGGGAGCGATCGGTTTGTTCGTTGGTTGGAAGTGACCGTCACAGCCAGCGGGGCTGCCAGTGGAGGAGGAGGGGCTTGGGTGTCCGTTCACTGGGGCTGGCGGGGGAGGCAGGCCCTTGCAGTTCTTGTCAGCTTTAGTTCCTTCTTTACCTCGAACTTATTCTTCCACTCAAGAGCTACCACTTCTTGAGCACTAACGTGTGCCAGGCCCTAGGCTAAAGCAGTTACATGTATTATTTGATATAATCTTCAAAACCCCCAAAGGAAGGTCTTATCTCCATTACACATAAGGAAACTGGCCACAGCTAGTTAGTGGCATAGCCAGGTTTTTGAATCCGGAGCTGCTTGAGCCAAAAGTTTGAGCTCAGAGGGAATGATCTGTGAGGGGTAGGGAGCTGGAGAAACACCATGGGGACCAGAACAAGCCCTGGAGCTTCTGCTTACCCTGAGGCCCTGCCTTGGGTGGCACAGCTAGAAGTGTGCCCACTTCCAGGGGCTGCTGCTCCCAGCTGCTCTCCACTCAGGCAGGGCTCCTGAGGCTCCATCTGGAGCCCCCAATTCTCACCCACCTGAGGAGGGGCTGGGGCACTGCCAGGCCACCTGAGGAGCGGGGCTGGGGTGAACCCTCTCAGACTCAGACTGCTGCCGAAGGTGGGAGGCTGGCTGGAGGGTCCCGCTGGGTGGGAGTGCTTGACTCCCCCCGCCCCGGGCTTTGGTGTAAGAGCAATGACAGAATGACAGGCCAGTCCAAGAGGAGAGTTGAAAACAAGATTGACGTAACCCTTTATTGCAAATTCTAAAGTAAAAAGATGTACAGTACAAAGTAAAATTGAAATTTCAGACTATAAACTTCCAATCCACTTATACATTCTCATTTCTCAAGCATTTCTGCCATTTCCGCATAAACGGAACAGGGAACAAGTCGAGGGGGGTGAGGAAAGGAGATACAGCAAGGGAAAGAAATTAAGTGTCTAGAATAATCACAAACCCCAGAAGCAAGTGAAAGGAAAGACATTTTCTCGACCTGCTGTCCTGGTGATGAGAAGCGGGGGTGGTTGGAGCAGTGCAGTTTAAAATGGCTCTCAGAATAGCAGCATTTATGGTACCATTTCATCTTCCGAAAGTCCAAATAGTACTTTGCCCTTCCCTAGTGCCTTGGCCTCTGTATCTCAAAAACACTTTACAAAACATGTAGTTAAAGCCTCACAACACCCCTGTGAGGTAGGTCAGTATTATTATCCCCATTTTACAGATGGGGAAACTGAGGCACAGAGAGGTTAAGTGACTTGCCCAAGGCCACACAGCGAGTCAGTGGTTGAGCCGGGGATGGAACAAAGGAGTTCTGTCCCTCTTCTGGAACCACTGGACCGCGCTCCCCTTTACCTATATACATTCTCCACACACACACACACCACACGTGCACACCCGCCCACCCCACCCCACTCAGCCTCTATGTACAGCAAACAGCAGTGGGGGCAGGGGCAGGGGGCGCCTCAGGAGTGTTTTAATGGAGGAAATCTTGCTACTCTTGGAAGGAGAATCCAAGAAAGCACAAAGCTGAGCCCCAACACAGACTGTGCAAACCTTGGGCCCCTCCGGACGCAGACTTCCTCTCCTCTCCTGATGTCCCCCTGGCTGGCTAGTTGCAGCCGATTCTTTAGGGGGTGGGGGTACCTGAAAATGAACGAAGCTTTTTGCAAAACTTTGGGCAACATCTGAGAAAAGAAAGAGGCATCTTTACAGAAGATGCCCAGGACTCAAGTCACAAAGTCATAACCCATGGCAATCTCACCTCCACAGCAGGCCTGGAGGCTGGGGGCCGAGGGGAGGAGGATGGGGACTGACCTACCCGCCATCTGTCTCCAGAGTGGAGCTACTGGAGCGGACAAGAGTGGGCACTTCAAAATCCTCCTGAGTGTTCCTGGACCGGGAGACGTGGCCTAGAGAGGGATGTCCCCAAAGCGGGGCAAGGGGAGGGAAGGGGAGGGAGGGGCGCCCCCCTTCCCCGCACGAACGTGAGGGAGACCAGCCCTAGTCTGCTGGCTCGTGGTCGGGGTGATGGAGGGCAGGGCCCAGCAATAGCTTGCAGCGTGGAGGCTGTGGGGCGTCAGGCTCACCTGAGCTTTGGGGCGTTGGAATGGTTTTCTTAACACACTGGTGAAGAAGGCAGAAGTGAGGCCAGCCCAGCTGGGCTGGCTGCCATCCTCTCTGGGGTCGCTGCCAGGGGGACCGGCGCAGAAGGGCTTTCCTGGGGGCCGGCAGGAGGAGGGGTGCCGCATGCGGCGGGGAGGATGGGGGGAGCGGGGACCTGGGGGGGGGAGGTCCGGACCTTGCTTTTCTCTCCAATCGCTACTCCTTAGCCAGAAACCCTCTGCGTTCTCTCCCTTCGCTCCCCCTCCTTTCCCCACCTGTGCTAAGGTCCCAGTTTTCAGACCCCGCCCAGGAATCGAAAATCGGGAGAGTCAAGCAACAAACGCACACCAAGACCGGCTTCCCTTGCACGGTAAAAAGGGTGGTTTTTATTTTGTTTCCTTTTGGCTTATAGCAGTGACGGACTCGCATCTCACCTCGTCTAGAGCAGTGCTGGCCGCCATGCAGTCACTAAGACACCCGTCTTCACTACTGGGCTTGTACAAGCTGACATTGGTTGCGATGAAAAATAAAAGAACTCTGGGCACTGTTGTTTCAGGGGCTTTGCCTGGGGGTTTCTGTTTATCTCCCCCCCAGTCAACTTCTGATGCCCAGAGTGGCTCATCTGGAGAGGAGGGGAGTAGGCCCCGCTGCCTTGGGGAGGTTTTGCTGCTCTCGCCCTCGGGTTTAAATTGTGGAGTCTCCTCCTAACGGCGGAGGTTCAGGAAAGAAGAGGGGAAAGTGTTTTCACACACAAACCAGCAACCGCGTCAGCTGCTGCTCAGTGGCTTTGGCTCTGCGTTTTAAATTGACAGCATCACACGTGTCTTTTTGCTTTTTGTCCTTTTTTTAAAGGTGGATTGTGGAGTATAAATACTGCACCAAGGACCCGGCTACAAAAAATAAATATTTATATTGTATTTATATATCTATATATATATATGTGCAGTGATACTGTGGCTGCTGCTGCTTTTTGATTGGCTTCGTTAATACTTGGCAAAGCGCTGCCACTTCCCCCCTCAGTGAAGACGCACAAAAACGTCATCATTGACTCCGTTCAGTGCCTGTTAACTGCGGGTGTAAACTGCTGGTGATGGTGTCACTTACTACCAACGAAGTGTGGAGCAGGGCGAGTGAGTGAGCGAGCGAGCAAGTCAGTGGGCCGGTGTGTGAAGGGGCGCTGGGTGAGGGAAAAGAAGGTGGGAAAAGTTAAGAAAAAGAAGAAAGCAACTTCAAAGAGAGTGGAGGTGGCTTCTTCCCTGTGAAGCTGGCTGATGGGTGTCAGATACCAAGGCCGGTGTGTGAGTTACGAGTTAATGGAGGAGCTAGCCTGCTGGGCCGGGAGCAGGGTCTGGGGAGGAAAGAGGTCAGGTCTCAGAAAAATCTCATGACTCGGCTCTAGGAGCTTAATGACAATCACTAGCGCGAGCGCTTGGAGTACGGAGCGGGAATCTCATAGCTCTGTTGCCCATCTCAAGACCTAAGAACAAGAACAATTATGAAGTTTAGCCAAATCTTGCATAGAAGTGGTTAGAATTTATTGCACATTGGAACAAAAATATATTTTTGTTGTCGTTTTGGAAAAGACCATTAGCAATAAAAAATTTTTTGTCTGTCTGTCTGGTTTGGGGATGTACATTGGCTGACAGCGTCTAAGTTCTAAGAAGAAAGGAAAGTATAAAAAATAAAAATAAACATGACAATGGCATAAGCCAGAAGCCATTTCCTATTTAATAAGTTAATAATTTGTATTTACAAAAAGGCATGCTAATAAAATAAAATGATATATTACAGTATTTATAATTCTCTTAAAAAGAATAACCACACATGTCAGCTGTTTTGTGCTGTTTACGATGTAGCCTGTACATGTTACTATACATTCATCCTAGCAGTTAGCGGGGTCGCCGATGGAAAAACGCCTTCCCAACCTGCTATTGGGTGGAGTACAAAAGGTTCTACGGATGGTGCTGCAGAAGCAGGCTTATGAGAGCTGGACAGTTTCTCGTGGTCCAACAAGGTAGAAAGCTCTGCTCACTGACTTGCTGTGGTTTGTTCTACGCAAAACTAGTCAGGTGGGCTGGGAAATTACATCCAAAGTGCTTCTACTGCAAGGCAGACTGGTGTGTCTGATTATGGGCTTTCCCCCCTCTACTGTGTGGCTGGGGAAGAATTTGTTTTGATTGGGCCTGCATGCTGAAGTCTCTCCTTGTTCTTTGTATAGACTTCCTGACACATTCAACTGCAGCATCTTAGCTCTGAAATCTAGTCAGCAGACGAGAAACCCCTGGACTAAAAGCTGTCTTCCCTGAAGCAGGAGATGGAATGGAAGCAATGACGTTCCCCCCCAAGCCACCCTCCAATGACAATGGGCAGGTCACTAAGCAGAGAGCAAAACTGGCCAAAAGGGAATACGCTGGGGGACGCTGGGACTTCTTAAGAATTCACACTGAATCGCTTTCCCATGAGAACCAGTGCGATAAAGAAACCAAGTGGGCTGCGTTCAGAGGCCGCTCTGTCTTGACTGGTCCCACCAGTGACGACTGATTCTCATAAGACACGAAAGAACCAGAGCCGAGGCGCCAAGGCTGCTGCCCTTACCCAGCTCTGTGGGTAAAGGAAGCCCTGCGTGGTGGAAACAAGTGATGGAGGCAAGAGGCATCATGAATCACGCTGTGTGTGAGCTTGCCACCACCTCTCTTCGGAAGACAGTCTGCTCAGACTCCGGACCCTGCTCCCCATGGACCCAAGCCCGGAGAAGGCCACAACGCGGGCATGCTACTGATGAAGTGAGCACCCCTTTCCCCCAAATGACCCTCTAGAGATAACATGCTACTCTGAACAGTAGCACTTTTATCTCTGTCCCCCCCCAAAGTGTCACTTCTCCAGTATGAAGGCTCAACAAATCATAAATATTGCAGGATACAAATGAACGTTTTTTTTTGTCTTTTTGTTTTTTGTTTTTTTTTTTTAGCCCTAGGATTTGGTTTTACAGTGACGTTAATACAAGCCATTCGGAATCAAAGTTGCCCCGTGAATGGGACACAGAGCAGCATTAAACAGTTCATCTTTCAAGATGTGCAACAACGGCTGTATGTTAGAGATGTCTGTGAAACAGATACACACAACGGATCCATCTGCTTGTTGGACTGGGTTTGTTTGGTGGTGGTGGTGGTGGTTGTGGTGGTGGTGGTGACTGGTTGGTTGTGTTTCCCTACCCAGAAGGTGTGTGAAAGACCTCTAAGAATTCGTCAAGAACTGCAGCGGGTATGGAACGTTACCATTTTTTTCTCCAAATACAGTGAATGGTGCAGGGCCGGGTCCTGTCCAAAGGCTGACCCAGGGCAGGGGACAGGATCGGTAGTGTCCTGTGGTGTATGGTTCTCATGCATGACTTCTGATCACGGCATGCCATCATGCAAATCATTTCTACGCATTGAACGAGCACAATGTTTGGAATCGGCCTGAGCAAGTCCTCCTCAGCCTGAAGAAACCTGATTTGTTTTCCCCCACCCATCTCCAAACCACGTGAAGCCCATGTGGAGAAGATGCGGTTTATGCCAAAGAAAGTGACCGTTAAATGACACGGGCTAAATGTGAGTGTGTGTGTTTTTCCTTTTTGCCGCTTAGCTTAACTAATGTAAGAATGCAAAGAGAGTTTGCATGAACAAACAAACTTTGAAAGAGATGCTTTCTGCTTCTGAGAATCAACAAAATGAAAAAATAAAATCCATTTGGCTGCAACGGAAATACACTGGTCCCGGCAGCCTCTCCTCTGTTTTTGTATCCTGTTAATTTTGTCCTAAAAGTTGCATTGACTGATGTGGAACATGCAGTAACCACCTGCCCAAGCAGTAGAAAATCTGTTGAGTCCAGGGAGGAGGGTCCTTTGCCCTTGGCAGGTCACTGCTCAAGATGCAACCGTGTTACATGGTAAGCAGACTACGTTTGGTATAGATCTTCGGGTTAAAGTGTCTCCACAGCTGTTCTGCATTGGTAACATTCAGGAAGTTTGTAAACAATCTTTCGCTTGCACGTTGGACATCTGCACACTGTCGAAGTTAGCTTTCCCCTAACACTTGGATTCTCTGACCTCTTTCTGTCGTTTGGCTCTTTCCCTTCTTCCCTCCTCCGCCCGCTGCTGTTTCTCCTTCTCGGGTTTAGTTACACTGTCATAGGATGGGAGGGAGGCGGTGGACGGGGTGCTCTCCTTTTTCTCCCGGTGTGTGCCTCCGTTCTCCAGCTTATTGGAAGGTGTCTTTTTGCAAATGAAGCCCCGCCGGGCTAAATGTCCCCGGTAGGCGCGCTGCAGGACCACGGCCGACACCTCTTCCTGCTTGCGCCGCAGGGTGGTCGTGATGGGCTCGTAAGACACTTTGGAAGGATTGGACGCCACGAACCTCTCCTCCATCTGCTGCCGGAGGATGTCCAGCTCGCCGCTGTCTCCCAGGACGCGCTTGGTGAAGGCAAAAAGGATGTCCAAGCAGTGGATGCGGTCCCCGCTGACCATGGGCAGATCCATGGCGATGAGCTCGATGGTGTTGGGCTTGGGCACGCGGAGGGGGTGCTCCAGGGCGTCCGCAAAGTCCGCCAGCTTACAGTACTCGATGAACTGGGTGGCGTCGGGGTCGAACTTCTCCCAGATCTCGTAGAAGGTCTCGAAGTCGTCCTCGCTCAGGGGGTCCGCACTCTCCTCGGTGGCCACGCTGAAGTTCTCCAGGATGATGGCGATGTACATGTTCACCACGATCAGGAAGGAGATGATGATGTAGCTCACGAAGAAGAAGATGCCCACGGAGGGGTTCCCGCAGTCGCCTTTAAAGCCACTCCCCGGGTGCTCCTTGTCCAGGCTGCAGTCGGGGGGCCGGTTGAGGATGGGCAGCAGCAGGCCGTCCCAGCCAGCCGAGGTGGTGATCTGGAACAGGCAGATCATGCTGTTGCCGAACGTCTCGAAGTTGAACATGTCATCGATGCCGGCCTCGTGCTTCACGTACGCGAAGTTGGACATCCCAAAGATGGAGAAGATGAACATGACCAGGAAGAGCAGGAGGCCGATGTTGAACAGAGCCGGCAAGGACATCATTAAGGCAAAGAGCAGGGTACGAATCCCTTTGGCGCCTTTGATCAGACGCAAGATGCGCCCGATGCGGGCCAATCGGATGACTCGGAAAAGGGTTGGGGAAACAAAATATTTCTCAATTATATCAGCCAGGAACATGCCTAAGAAGAGGAACAGAAGATAGTTACTGAGACTGGAGGGGCCCTTTCCCTTTCCTTGGGTCGCCGGGCGCTCCGGACCCCTGCCTTCAAAGGATTTGAGGGGATGAGTGCTCATTATTCAGCTCTTAATGAGAAAAGAAAGTCGCATGTTTCAAACACACAGAGAAGCAGGAACAACGATAAAATGGACACCTGCGTCCCTAACACCCAGATGAAAACATGGATGGGAGCGTTTCACCAGACCTGCTTCCACTCATCAGCCCCAGAAGCAACCACGGCCCTGAAGACGGAATGTCCATCCCGGGATCGTCGTCCCAGTGTTGCTGCGGAGGAGCCCATAGACGACACAGACAGCCTCCTGCTAGGCTGAAGGCATCACGCCATTATCTGTTTTTCTGTTTCCCCACTTCCTCTTGAGATTTACACTATGTTTGGGAGACCGATCTCTGATGTTACAATAATTTTAATTACTCATATGATGACTAGGTCATCAAGGATAATTCGTTTTTCTCAGATTTGTCCACGCGTGACCTTCTGAGGTGTTATGGATTCTTCTCCGAAATGCCGTCAGATTTCTACATTCACACACACAGTAAACGAGAAGTCTCGGCTCCACCCCGTGACCTCGCTGCCCTCTGGCTGCGAAATCTTACACACCCCGCTATCACCAGTTGGCAAAGCATCTTCTTCCTGGCTCTGAAAAGACATTTTTGGTTTCTCATTGCCCCGTGGCCCTACCCTACCAAACTAGCCTACCAACTAGAGGGACCTCTCAGGAGTGCTTTTTAACTGAGTTTCTCGGTATTGCGTTTGAAGCCAGAAATCAGAAACCAGTATCAGCAGCCAAAAGTGTCAAGGCGGTAACTGGATAGAAAAGTAGAGGGTGAAACACATACACCAGAGGGCCTTTTGCTGTTCACATTCACCCAGGAGTCCGCCTCCAGCAGATGACTTGCCTTTAAAAACTACAGTGAAAACGGGAGCCCAGTGAGGGCCTCAGAGGAAGAGGAGCTGAAGAGGTTGGAACGTGACAGCTGAAGGGGCCGCAGTGACATGGCTTTTCCTTCAGTGCCTTCTCTTGCCCTCGAGGCCCCCATGAGACGGTGTGCGTTTCAGCGGATGAGAGAGTTGATTTAAATAAAGAAACAGCTTCCCACCGCAAAGATTCATAAACACTGGGGCAGTGAACTGCAGAAGGCTTATTTGAAGGTTTTAAGCTACGAAAGCATCTTAACTTTCAGGAAGGGACAAGACGCAGGAAGTGTGGAGTTGGCCAGATAACCTGTCAGGGTTTCCTCTGGAGCTGGAATTCCACAGGCGTTTGAACTTTTAAGAAAGTCTCTACCTCAGCCAGGACCCAAGGTGATTTCTCAGTGCCCTTCCTTTTATTTCTCAATCAAGTCATAACCAGTGACCGTAAGACGTCAGGTAATATACGCAGCACTTGCGTTCTGTACATGGGGGGCAGGTAAGGCTTCGGAGAGAAGGTGATGCCTGAGTGAGGTTTTGCAGGATGCATGCGGATTTGTGCCCAGAGAAGAGGGGCGAGAGATGGGCAGACAGCAAGCCAGGTGGTGGGAATCAGCATTTAAAGGGTCCTCTAGGAGGTTCCAGGGTGAGTCTTATTCCAACTCCTCTTAATTTAAAAGATTTTTTTCTATACTTTTGTTTTTGAACAACTTAATGATATTTTAAGAAATCCCAATCATCAAAAGGAATTCTCCTTATTTTCAAGTACCGTCTGAGAAGAGGGTGCATGGTTGGGTCTGTGGGTTTTCCAACCCACTCAGTGATGGGTGGGCAGAAAGTTCGAGAACAATGGACAAGGGCAGCACTGTCCAAGGTGTGTTTTGTGGGAGGTCAGGAGTGTGGACTTGAGGCCAGGGGGCTGGGCTCTGTGCCTTAGTTCCTCGTGATACTTAGAGGGCTGTTGCGAGGATTATGTGAATTAAAACACATAAAGCACTTAGAGTGGCGACAGGCACATAGTATGTCCCACTGAACTATGAGAAACATCACTATTATTTCAAAACAGGGTATTGTGACCAAATAAAGGTGGGATGGAGAGGTTCCTGTCATGGTGCAGTGGAAACAAATCCGACTAGGAACTATGAGGTTGCAGGTTCCATCCCTGGCCTTGCTCAGTGGGTTAAGGATCCTGCGTTGCTGTGGCTGTGGTGTAGGCCAGCAGCTGTAGCTCTCATTAGACCCCTAGCCTGGGAACCTCCATGTGCCGTGGGTGTGGCCCTAAGAAGACAAAAGACAAAAAAAAAAAAAAAGGTGGGATGGATTGTTAAACAGAATTCTTTTTTACATTTTTTTAATTTTTAGTGCTGCACCTGTGGCATACAGAAGTTCCTGGGCTAGGGGTTGACTCAGAGCTATAGCTGCAGGCTATGCCACAGCCACGGCAACACCAGATCCTTAACCCACTGGGCAAGGCCGGGGATCAAACCTGCGTCCTCATGGACACTATGTCTGGTTCTTAACCTACTGAGCCACAACAGGAACTCTACCAAACAGAATCCTTTACTCCAGGACTTCCAAGAGCCTCCTGCAGGCTTATGTGCCCTATGACCCTTCAAAGGGAAATGCACCATGTCCTCTGCCTGCCAGGACATCAGCCCTTCCATGTCCTTAGGTTGAAGCGGATGCCACACGGTCACTGTATTTTTTTCTTTTCTTCTTCTTTTTCCTTTTACGGCCGCACTTGGGGCGTATGGAAGTTCCTGAGCTAGGGGTTGAATTGGAGCTGCAGCTGAGGTCTATGCCACAGCAACATGGGTTCCGAGCTGCACCTGCAACCTACACCAATGCTGGATCCTTAACCCACTGAATGAGGCCAGGGATCGAACCCGCATCCTCACAGAGATAACATTGGGTCCTTTACGCACTGAGCCCAATGGGAACTTGGCCATACAGTCACGGTTAAAATGCAATGGGAGGTCCACTTCTATCACTTCCTAGTTAAGTGATCTTGGACATCTTTACAGCAAGATAATAAAACCCCTTGCTTCCCGGGCTGTCATCGGGATCAAATGAGATAGTAATGCCAGTGAAGAAACTCAAACGACCTGGCACCATCAATTCCTAGTAAATGAGCACCGCCTCCACCAACGGCACCACTGCTGCCCCCAGCACCAGACCGTCTCCTTAATACCCAGCTTAACAATCTCTCACAGGCCTGTTTCCACTCTCCACCGCTATTGTAGCCGTATTTTAAAATACCTTTCTTTAACCTCCCGTCTTGGGAGGGAAACTCACTGACAGCAAGAACCGAATCGAATCCCTCCCACCCTGTCCTGCTCCGCCCCGCCCCATCCTCAACCGCAGAATTGACAACTCAAGACAACCAAGCAGGTCCAGGAGCCCCCATCCTCGGGGCCCGTCGGGGCCCTCGGCCCCTCCCCGCCTGCCCCACTCACCCACGATGGAGAGGATGACCACCACGAAGTCGAAGATGTTCCAGCCGATGGTGAAGTAGTAGTGCCTCAAGGCGAACATCTTGAGCACGCACTCACAGGTGAAGAAGATGACGAAGACCAGGTTGATCCAGTAGAGGATGTTCTCCATCTGCTTGCTCTGCGTGTCGGTCTCCACCATCATGGTCACCATGTTCAGGCAGATGAGCATCATGATGACGATGTCGAAGGCTTGCTGAGTGACAAAATCAAAGACGATGCCTTGGATCTTGTTCTGGGTGGGGAGGGCGGGCGGAAGGAGAGAAGAGCCTTCGTGAAAACCTTGCCGGCCAACGGGACGTTGCTGCCTTGCTCACGCAAGGCCTCTGTGCCTGCGCTGCCGGGATGCCGGCCAGCCGTCTGCTGCTGCGCTACCAGGGTGTCGGGAGCTGGGCCAAGGGCCAAGGGCCAACGCCAACACCCCGCCCCGAGTGCTCTAACGTGACCACTCTTCCGGGCCTGTACCTCTCCCGCGGCTCCTCTTTAGTCTCATTCGCTGGCTCTTTCTTCTCTCGCTTCATCTCGTCTTTCTCCCTGGGAGAGCTCAGCTCCCACCCATTCCTACCGCTTACATGTTATTTATGTCCTCATGCTTCCCAAGCGTTTTCTTCGCCAGCCCATCATCCTTCCTCGGGACCCCCGGGCCGCTCACTCATCTCTCCCGGACGACGTGCCAGCATCTCAAGCTCAGGCAAGTGCAAAGCCGAGCTCCGTCCTTCCCCCTGCCTGTCTCCCGGCTGGCTCCTCTCCCCTCAGCTCTTCATCCAGCCTCCACAAGTCTGAGGGCCCTTCTTGCTCTTGTCTCTGCCTCGTCTCCCACCCAACCCATGGCAGGTCCTGCTCATCCTTCCTTGAATTCATCCACTTCATTCCATTCCTCTTGCCCTTCTCTAGCCCAAGCCACCACCATCGTCCCTCTGCACTTCTAGAAGAGTCTCTGCTCTTGCCTTCATCCAGTGCAGCCTCCACACAGTAGCAAGTGTGATTTCATTTATTTATTCACTTATTGTCTTTTTAGGGCTGCACCCACGGTATATGGAGGTTCTCAGGCTAGGGGTCTAATCGGAGCTGCGTCTGAGACCTACACCAGAGCTCACGGCAATGCTGGATCCTCAACCCACTGAGCAAGGCCAGGGATCGAACCCGCAACCTCATGGTTCTTAGTCGGATTTGTTAAGCACTGAGCCACGACAGGAAACCCCACTTATGGTTTTAAATAATCACACTTGCTACCGTGGAGTCCCCGTCATAACTTAGTGGAAGCAAATCCGACTAAGAACCATGAGGGTGTAGGTTCGATCCCTGGCCTTGCTCAGTAGGTTGAGGATCTGGCGTTGCCGTGAGCTGTGGTGTAGGTTGCAGATGCGGCTCGGGATCCTGTGTTGCTGTGGCTCTGGCGTAGGCTGGTGGCTACAGCTCCGATTAGACCCCTAGCCTGGGAACCTCCATGTGCCACGGGAGCAGCCCTAGAAAATGGCAAAAAGACAAAACAAACAACAACAAAAAAACCCCCCAAAAACCGTAAGTGGTTACATCACTCTCCTACCTAAAACCTCTCACTGGTCTCACAACAAAATTCCTACGGTTCAGCCTGGCTGAAAAATACCACTCACCTCATACCTCTCCCCTAGGTCATCACCACCTGGCCACACTCAAGTCTCCTGCTTTTAGAGCTTCATTTGCTCTTCCAGGATCTCTCCCCAGCATTTTGGCTCCTTCTCATCCACTCGAACAGACCCTCAGTAGTGAGGCTTTCTCTGTTGAAGGAGATCCCCCACCCCCAGCCTGCGTTATTTTCTGTCATGGCCCTCCAGGTAATTTTTCTCACAACATTCCCCACTTTATAACTGCTTAATTAGTATCTGCAGCCCCACTATATTACAAGCTCTAGACGGTGGTGTCTAAATTTTGTTCATCACTTCTTTTTCTTTTTTTGGCCACACCCGTAGCATGTGGATGTGGCCACACCCTGGGCCAGGGATCGAACCCACACCACAGCAACAATCTGAGCCACAGGAGTGACAATGCCATATCCTTAACCCGATAGGCCACAGGGAACTCTCCCTGTTCATCGATTTTTCACAGCAGCAGATCTGTAACTATTAGAGAAATTTTTTTTTCTCTGCTTTTTAGGGCCCCACCTGGGGTTTATGGAAGTTCCCAGGCTAGGGGTCGAATCAGACTGCAGCTGCCGGCCCGCACCACCGCAGTAGAGGATCTTTAACCCACTGAGCAGGGCCCGGGATGGAACCTGCATCCTCATCAACACTATGTCAGGTTTTTAACCTGCTGAACCGAGGAACCACAGCAGGAACTCCTGGAATAACTATTAATGCTTCCCACCACACTGAGCATTTATATGTTAGTGTGGAAGGAAATACCCTCAGGTTCCTGTGTGCAGAGTACTGAACAGAACTTTGGAAACGTCAAGCCTCTAACAGTCCCTCTAGCTGCATTTCTATCACAAAGTGGAAATTAACAGCAAGGGAATATAAGAAACATTCTCAAGATCTCCCTGATTTTTTTAATTTTTTTATTTTTTAAGGTACCTTGGCCCTTGAGCTCATGCTTACTTTCAGGGTTACTTAACTTGATGGTTTTGGAACAGTTCTGCAAAGCCCTAGGGTTTCCTTTCCCTCAGAAGTTGGTGAAGAGGGGCATGCTAGGCAGGGGAGTGGGCATGGAAGCTAAGCTGGGAAAATTCTCTGGGGCTCCTACTCTTGATTCAAACAAAGTAGCTCCATTTTTATTTCTACAAATTAGGTTGCCAGGTAAGCTTTTAAGAGTTCTGCTGTGGTTTTTTGTTTTTGTTTTTAATTTAAATAAAAGTTATTTTAAATTAAAGTTATAGAAGGAACTCTGAGCCTGGCTTGTGGGGGTCAAGTCCTACCCACCTGGCAGGGAGTGGGGCTTCAGGCAGAGCATCTCCTCCTCTGAAGCAAGAAGACAACTACCAACCCAGGGGTGGAGCAGAGTCCAGCCCCCAAATCTGTTTTATAAAAGGCTCAGGTCAAGGGAGGAAATCAGGCCACCCAATTCTCCTAGTTCTACCCCTCCCAGTCCCACAAATAACCAGGAAGTAGCATTATTTTAGGGAGTTCCCATCATGGGCAGCAGAAATGAATCTGACTAGGAACCACGAGGTTGCGGGTTCGATCCCTGGCTTCGCTCAGTGGGTTAAGGATCTGGTGTCTCTCTGAGCTGTGGTGTAGATCGCAGACGCGGCTTGGATCCTGCGTCACTGTGGCTGTGGTGTAGGCCAGCAGTTGTGGCTCTGATGAGACCCCTAGCCTGGGAGCCTCCATATGCTGCGGGTGGGGCCCTAAAAAGACACACACACATACACACACACAAAAGCAGCAGCATTATTTTGGCTTCCTGACATATCCTTGCAAAGACTTGTTACATAGAGAGGAAAATAACACCAGATCCTACCTTGTACTGATATGAAAGAGATCAGCTTTCATTTTCACTTTGTTAATTTTTAGTGGTCTCTCTAAACATCTCCCAGCCAGGACCAAAGCCAATGTGGCTAACATGCCAATTCTCTGCTGCTGCCAAGGCAGGCTCGGAGGAAGGTCAGCCCAAGCGTAAGAGCTGCCCACACCTTCGTCCCCGTGCCTCCGCTGCCATCCTCCCCTCTCTGGATGGACAGTGAGGAGAGGACAGAGGGCACTTGCCCTTTTCCCCGCTCTGTGGGAACCCTAGCCAGGTGTTTTTCCACATGGGGCACTCACCAGGGGGCGGGGGATGGGTTTCTGTGGTTTCTTTGAGCCCAGCTTTTTCATGGCATTGTAGTACTTCTTCTGTTCTTCAGTCATGAAGATGTCCTGACCTCCAAAGTAAAGGGCGGAAAAGAGACCACAAAATTACAACTGGCTCTCACGTACTGCAGGTTTGGACCTAAGGTGCAATCTGAGAACCAAGGGGGACCTAACCCCTTTCTCTCCACGGGCTGGTGTAGCTAATAGTTGTTCTAGAGGCAGACCTGGGACAACTATTCTAATTCAAAGAGACACCTGCCTTTGTTTTCAGCTCAGGATTTCTGAGGCCTGCTAGCGACCAGGAAGGAAGGAGAAGAGGAAGGCAAGGGACTCACAGGCCCGCAGGGGAGGGTAAACTTGAGAGCCGGGAACACATCTGGTTCATAAATTTTGGGAGGCCTGCTTTCCTGATATACTTCTAGAAAGAACATTTTAAAATGAAAGGATTTCCAAGTCTTGGTTTATGGCCTGTTTATTTTGGACAATATTAAAAAGTTAGAAGTCTTGGTGGGAGCCAACAGTTTGGGGAGTTCTTTGGAGCTTGCTGGGACAGACTTGATTTATAAAATGAAGGACAAGTCTCATCTTTTCAAGTTGCTTTTGAAAAACTTAACCGTCTGGGACAAGAAAGGAGGTGAACTTTCCAAGGATGACCTCAAATCTCAGTGCGCTAGTGGTGCCCGGGCGCCCACAATTTCAACTTCTCCCTAAAGCTATTTGCTGCTCTCATCTGTCACGAGACCCTCTCCCACCCTACCTCCCTCTGGTAGGAGGCCAAACCCAGTGAAAACCCTCAAGAATAGCTAGGAAATCTGCTACTAGTAAATTGCTGGTTTGGTCTAATAAAAGTGGTCAATCACGCACTGCAAAATTCAGCAGGACAGAACGAGTTGGTTGGGTCTAAGGTAAAAAGGGGCCAGTGCCACCGTGAGGTGATAGAAGGAGTTAGAGAAAGAGGCATTTTGTTCTCTAGAGAGGTGACTTGTTTTTTCATTTTTTTGGTCCTGCCTGTGGCATGAGTTCCGGCCAGGGATCACACTCAAGCCACAGTAGTGACAATGCCCGATCTTTCACCTGCTGAGCCACCAGGGAACCCTGTCTCAAGAGGGAGGGACAGAGGCGCCTCTCATCTGGGTGGACCTCTGGCCACTGGCAGGGCGGCGAGGAGACCTATCTTTTTCTTCTGTTGATTGAAGTTATCAATGATGACACCAATGAACAGGTTCAGGGTGAAGAAGGAGCCGAAGATGATGAAGATGACAAAGTAGATGTACATGTAGATGTTGTCCTCATACTTAGGCTGCTCGTCGGGCTGTCAAAGGACAGGAGAAAAAGAGCTTCAGCTCCTAGCTTGGGGATCAGGTGGGGGATTCTGCCACAGGGCCTCAGCAGTAGCTGACGGCTCGAGCTGCTGAGCAAGCCGGGGTGGGGCAGCCCTAGATTCTCTCTGCCTGTCTCCTTCATGGTGGCTCCAGCCCTGAGAAGGCATTATTCCTGCCATAACTTATCCGGAGAATATGCAAGTCACGAGGCCAGAGGGGAAGGGAGGGGAGGGCTGTCTGCTAGGAGCCACGCTTATTTCACATCAGCAAGGAATCATCTGGAGCCACTGCAAGAGTGTGGCGACTCACTGAGAGGAGGAAAGTGATCTATAATCAATAAGACAAGTAATAAATGCTCTGGACCCACCCCCCCCCCGCCGTCCTTTCTGGATGAGCTCCACCGTGCTGCTCTGCTTTCTAATCATTTAAGAAGGTTGTAGTTTCATCCGGTGTATCCTTACCTTTCGGGAATCTACAGCTGCATACATGATGTCCATCCAGCCTTTGAAGGTTGCCTGGCAAACAGAGTCCGTCATTAGAATGTGCCTGTTCGGGGGTAGGTGGGAGTCTAGCCAGGGGCCCAAAGGCAAGCTTAGGTTCACCGAGAACACAAGGCGGGGGGTTTGGGTGCAGCCTCACGTGGACACGGAATTTTATGTTTGTTAATACAGGTCCCAAGGGAGCTTTGTCCGAGTCCCTAAATATAACATCTAAGTTTGGCAGAGAAACACGTTGACAGTGGTAACTGGATCAATACTTTTACAAAGGGTCTTTAAAATGAGACTGGTGGTCACCTAAAGCTAGGGCAAAGTCATTACGAATGAGTGGCAGGAATCTACTAGGGTACTGGGAATTTATTCTTCCATTAAGGAGTCATTTTTTAAAAAGGGGTTAAACAAGCCATGGTTGGGGGGGGGGTCCTGAAAAATTCATAGCTGCATTGAAAAACAAACCCCTCCCCCGCAACAAGGTCAGACCACCTCCCCTACCAAGATAACACAGGTTTAGCCTAGGGTAATGGCAATACTGGCTTCATCCTAAGCAGCCCCTTCTCAATCCTCCCACGATATCTAAGCTGATTTTAGAAACAAATATGGGTAACCAACCTAATAATCTCTGTTTTTCTTTCGTTCTATTTATGCTTTATTTACTCAACCAGGCTCTGAGTATTTTTCAGGGCACAGGCAGCTCTCTGTGCATCTTTTGGCCCTAGCAGTGCCAAGCGCAGTGCCTTGCACGTGGTAGGGACTCAGTACGGTGTTTGGCTGGTTGATGTGCACTAGTTTCCTGAAACTACCCCCCCCCCACACCTCCCTTTCAGGTTCAACTGAACTGAACTGATGAACCTGCCGGTCTGGTTTCTTGAACTGGGAGAGAACAACAAAGGACCTCTGGAGTGGGATAAACCACTGCTGATGCCATGCACTCCGCCGCCTTCTCCTAGCCAACGGTAAGTGCTAACTACATGCAAGACCAAGTTGAAAGCTTCCCCTGCATCATCACATTTCATACTCTCAACACCTATAAGATGCAGACACTGCTGTACTTAATCAAGCACTGTTATGTGCCAGGCATTGTGCTCAGAAATGTTGATAAATTATCCCAAATCTCGTTAACCATCATGCAACCTAACCATCGTGCAAGGTGTCATTACTCTAATCTAACAGATGAAGAAACAGACTCATGGAGTAACTGGTCCAAGGTTACATATCCAAGAAATACCAGTGTGGCTCAAACCACCATATGTTCAATTCCAAAACCTAGGAGATGTCATCGCATCATAGTGTCTTGTCAGACACTCCAAAACAGATCAGCCAGAGGGAGAGAGAAGCAGACCGGATGGAATGCTACGCCTCTGGCTGTGATACATGAACTTGAGGCCTCTCTCTGGGGTTGAGCTGACATGAGGACAGCGCCACAGCACTGCCATAGTTGTCACATCGCTTAGGTAACTTCCACGGAGTTGTTACGTAGGATTGCTCAGCTGTCATTTTTTTGGAGGGGGGCAGCGGGGGGCCTGTGCACTTACCTTCTTTACTTTTTCTTTCTCGTTAACTACATACTCCATCCTGGAGAGAGAGAGCTCTCTGCATCTTTATCATGCTTCAGGAATCGTTGTCTGCTGCTAAGCAGAACTCTGCTTCTAAGTACACGAGACATCCCCTTGAGTGAGGTACTATTTCCTCACCTTGAGTGAGGAAAAGGAGTCTCCCGGGAACTGGTCTGGGAAATGATACCAGCTTTCTGACCTATTAAGAGTCATCCTGATTCTGGACACAGGGAGAAGGAACCAAATGAGATTTCTGCTGGCCGCCTGGATTTTATAGGACTGAAAACAGCACTCCTTACCACCTGAAGAAGCGCCAGATATCCTGCCCCGACGTTGTCAAAGTTGATCTTCACGTTCTTCCATCTGATTTCCGTATTGTTCCCCTCCATGAGCTTTTCACACTCAGTTTTATTGTTGACATCTTCAATTTCAAATCGGATCTCAGAAGACTCATTAAAGCAGTAGTGGTACTTTCCCGCAAACAGGTTCACTCCCATGATGCTGAAAATCAGCCAGAAGATGAGACACACCAGCAGCACATTCATGATGGAGGGGATGGCGCCCACCAAGGCATTCACCACCACCTGCATTGGAAGGGGGAGGTTGCTGAGTGTCCGGAAGAAGTACCAGCATGAGTACAATTTTGATTTCCAGGAGGGGAATGACATTGTATGGCTTGTTCCCATTATGGAAACATTCCTTTGGAATTAGGGCAACCAGACAGATCCATAAACAGGACCAAATTTTTCTAAAACTGAAGGAATTCTAAAAATTTAAAATTTATTTCACTGGACGCAAATTCCTCTGCCCAAGTTGAGCCAGGTCTCTTTCCTAGGCATCAACTTAGGCCCCCCCAAATTACTTCGTTGTCTAGACTCCCTCCTCACCAACTCAAAATATGCCTCCAGGAGAAAAATCTGAGGGACTTCAAGCTCACTAGTTGCCTTTCAACAGACATTCCCCCTCTGCAAAGCAAGCTATGATTGTTCAAAATCACAGAGAGCTACTCTTTGGGGTTAGCAGTGAATCACTCAATGATACATAAAGTCTCTTGTATGACTATGCAAGGCCAGTTATCTTATTTCAGGCAATAGCTGAGCATGCATATTTTGCAGGCTCAAGAAAAAAAAAAAGCTATATTCCCTCTACCAAACAGTATACAATCAAATCTGAAAAGATGTGTTTTTCATAGAAGGTTCGTTATTCTATTTCAGCCTTTTTTTTTTTTCTCCTGACTTTGTAGGCTTCTAGATCTAGGATTTGCCCCTACTTGGCTAATGCTGATGTCTCTCTGCTCAGTCAGGGCTTGACTTGACTCAACGATATTATTATTAGAAAAAGGAATAACTTAAGTATTTTGGAGTTTGCGTAGACCACTGCTCTTGAAACCCAAAAATTGGCATATGGTTAAAAATATCTGAATACAGTAAGCCCAGAAATGAAAGAAAAAAAAAAAAAAAAGCAAAGGAAAAGAAACCCTCGGGAATCAAAGTTTCTGGGTTGTTTTCAACTTTGATTTTGCTTCGCAATATAGATGAGAATAGCTAGACAGCACTTCCACTGCGGTGGCAGTATTCACCAGGGGAGTTCCAAATGCTTACAAAAATAGCATTTCAGGTGATGGGGCAAGAAACAAAGCTGGTGTTCACTTCTGCCTTGATTCTCACTTCCTGCTGTCTTAGCAGGACTCCTAAGGTCCAGAAAGGCGACCCTAAAACGGGAAGCATGTTTCTTCCTTTTTCTAGCATCCTAGGAGGATAAATGGAAATGAAGTCCCTGGATATAGATGAAGTCTTTTAATATTTTGTTAGAAGGAGGTAACAAGTGTCACCATATTCCTGATCCATTTTTTCAGTGCAGAGCAGACAGACCAACTGAGTACAGCACAGAAGGGGCCGAAAGGGCTGTGCTGTAAAAGGGACACCAGGGGGCAGCTCTGAGCTCTAATTTGAGCCCGGTTTGCAATCAGGTTTTCATTTTCTGCCTTAGATTTCCATGTCACTCAATGAACACATGGCTGTTCTGTCCTATATAAAAAAGGCAATGATTTTCTGCTAAGGAGTTACTCTTCCTTAGATTAAAATATTCGTTTTGCGTTTCTCCAATTCACGTACAAAGGCCTTTAGATTGAGAGGCAGTTATGTGTTAATTCTTAGACCAAGAAAGCTCTTCTAGACCTAATAGCTCTGCCACTGGTATAAAATAATTATACTTCCACTGTTCATGACTTTGAGCAAGGAAAGGCAGAATATCTGAAGCCTGGAAAATCCCCAATGTTATTTTGGAGACTGATATTTACATTTATTTGTTACCAGACTTGTCAGATGATTAGATTTGAATTTTACCTCCTCTGTCTACAGTTTCTCACTCTTGGACGGGAGCACTACAAGGCAAGGAAATGTGCGAAAGAATAGGCAAAAGGAGGATGACCCACAAATGGAATCATTATTTCTCAAAAGTTGAGGGTAGGGTAAGTAAAGTTTCAAAGGCTTAAGTCTATGTGACAGCTTTTTGTGACAGAGCTTAGGTGAGAGATGGTGACCTTGTATTAGATCA
The DNA here is from genome assembly GCF_016906955.1 of Phacochoerus africanus. NCBI lineage: Eukaryota > Metazoa > Chordata > Mammalia > Artiodactyla > Suidae > Phacochoerus > Phacochoerus africanus. The sequence continues at coordinate 19,544,899 of NC_062550.1, read as the reverse complement.
TCACAGGTGTGCAACAGCGAAGTGGGCCCCAAAGATCTGGAACCTAGAAATGTTGCTTTTTACTTCAATTCAGCATACGCCTTCTCTAGGAACTCTTTGGACGACCTGTCTAACCTGTCCTGCAGTGTCTGTGTGTGACAGTTAAATATGTGGTAATAGTCACAGCAGGAAGAATGATTAGCTAACTGTCTAGGGGATTTCTTTGTACTCTTATAGATCTGATCAAAGGAATCAATACACAAAAGTATTTACTGGGCCTTGTTCTCTGATATGTATGGCGTAAAAATCCTACAAACACCAATGTACTGATAAGGCGTAAACCTACTTTCGTTTATAATGAAATGTATTTTTTCATTATAACCAAAGAAAAGCTCCTTAGCTTCCTGTCAGGAATAAAACACTCAACAAAGCTGATGAAATTGACTAATTCACTTGCTGTGAACATTAGCTAATATGCTCAGCAGCCAGAGGGCAAGAACCATGCTTTCTTATGCGGAACTCTCACACTATAGAGATACATATACATAAATGATAATTCGAGTTTCTATGGAGAGCGACTTAATAACCTGGATGTCCTCTTCTCCCTCCCAACTCGGGTTATTCTACATCACCTGTAATATGATGAAATTCATTCCTGTTAAAAGTTAGGTACAGAAATATCACCTGAAGCCAGGATCTAGCAACCTATAAAGTTATTTTTTTCAACGGAAGGTTATATTTAGTGATTGATACAAATCTCATTTGATGAAAAATTCCAGTGGATACTGATTCTTTCAGCGTTTTTATCTTCTCTACAATGCCTAAAACATTACTGCTCATGAAATATTATACAATCTGTCAAACAGCTTTTAATATCTGGCAGAGGGAACATGGCTTTAATGGACAACTACGTACTGACAATCACCAAAAATGCATGCATGTCTCATAGCATTACTATTATGTGCCCTTGAAAATTTAATAGCGGAGCCAAATCCTTCAGTGAAGATTACTATGGAGGAGAGAAAAGCAAAGAACTACGTCAAGTATTCCTTTGCCGATAGCACGAGTGTTTCGGTGTCCTGGTCTTTGGTTTGAGGAAGGAGAGGAAGAGACTGAAGGCAGTGTCCCAGGACAGGCGAGGGCGTTGTGTCCCCTCTCAAGTCAAGGTCTGAGCCTGTCTTTGGAGCAGCACAGTGACAGTTGAGCCCATCTGCATTCATGGTGGAGAAGACCTCTGGTTTAAAGTTTTCTTAATGTTTACTTTTTTTTTTGTCTTTTTGCTATTTCTTTGGGCCGCTCCCGAGGCATATGGAGGTTCCCAGGCTAGGGGTCTAACTGGAGCTGCAGCCACCAGCCTACACCAGAGCCACAGCAACGCAGGATCCGAGCCGCGTCTGCAACCTACACCACAATCACGGCAACGCCAGATCGTTAACCCACTGAGCAAGGACAGGGACCGAACCCGCAACCTCATGGTTCCTAGTCGGATTCGTTAACCACTGCGCCATGATGGGAACTCCTGGTTTAAAGTTTTCTAAGGGTAATCTCTGGAGTGTTGGCATACACAAGAAGTGGGAGACACACCCCTGTAGAAGTGTAACATTTAAGTAAAATGGAGGTGCCTAATCCCGTCCTTGGGGGACTCACTATAAACGTAGGCAAATTCACTGTTTCCTTCCGGCAGTTGTTCTTGCATAGAAAGGCTGCAAGACTGCTGGACAGGGACGGGTCCTGAGCTTTTATCACCAGCCCCTGCAAGAGGGATTGCGCTGTCGCTGACTGCAGCCAACCAAATGAGGGGACATCCTTTACCAGAGCTTCCCTAACTGAATGTTTGTTGTCTGAAAACCCAGCTTTGGATTCAAACTTGTTCTTGCCCACATTATCTCATTTGGAAAAAACCTTCACTTCCTAATGCTTTTCATAACAATTTCTGCTCTTCTGGTCACCCACCCCGGACCCTCTGGGCTCCTAAACTGCTTGAAGGCTGACAAATTCTGAGGAAATGGAACTGCAAGTCCAGGAAAAGGTGAGGAAATGAGGAAGAGCTCAAGGGAAGAGGCACGGCCCCCAGAACTGCTCCTGTGTTCAGACTGTTCAAATCATTTCCTTGCCAAAGAACTGGTGGCAGCGGGTCCGTCCGTGAGGACCTCAGAGTGGGGCTGGCAGGAATGGGCACCCAGACGGCGAAAGCTGGTAGCAGGCATCAGGTGGGCATCTTATTTTAGGCTTTCTTTGGGTATCAGCAGTCTCCCCTTAGGAGATCCAGACCCCTCGTGGGGCAGGTGGGGGATCACAGGCTACTGAGTTGAGGTACAATGTTGCAATTATTGCCTTCAACAGCCTTCTGTTAGCTCTCAATTTTCAATCACCAAAATGGACTATCAACTCTGTAACAAAACCAGTATGACTTATTAAAAAAATCTAACTAACCCCTTTTGAAAAAAGTGGGATGGTGGGAGGAGGAAAGAGCATATTCATCCTACTTTCAGTGACCCCAGGGACACCCCAAACACTGAGCCCTCTGCAATACACTCTCTCCTTAAATTGGCTCCAAGCATGACAACCACCTGACCTTACACATTCTGAAATCTCTCTTGTCTTGTGGGACCAAGACTTAGAATCCCAAAGTTTTTTTGTTTTTGTTTTTTGGTTTTTTAGGGCTGCACTCGCGGCATATGGAGGTTCCCAGGCTAGGGGTTGAATCAGAGCTGTAGCTGCCAGCCTACACCACAGCTACAGCCACGCGGGATCCGAGTTGGGTCTGCAACCTACACCAGAGCTCAAGGCACCGCCGGATCCTTAGTCCACTGAGCTTGGCCAGGGGGTGGCCCTGTGTCCTCATGGGTCCTAGTCAGATTCATTTCTGCTGCGCCACGACGGGAACTCTCTAAGTTTTGTTTTTTAAATTAAATTTATGCTGCTGTGGAACTGACCTTCCTAGAGATGGTTTCAGGTGGGCTGCAAAAAGCGTTCACCAAGCTTTTTACCAAACTTAGTAAACCAAACTGTGACTGTGCTACAGGAGAAATGCAAATTTCCTGCAGAGAGCACTTCCCTGAGTAAACTGTAATAACATGAAATTCCCACATCCCAGTGAAATTTTCATTTCCTCTACAGGTGTGGGTGGCTTCAGGGACCAGTGGCCAGAGACCACAGAGGGGACTGAATGAAGTGGCGCCGTCCTGGTACCTTATTTCTCCCGTCAGTCTGGCTTCATGTGGACTGCCGCAAGAGTTTCTTATTCTTACATTCCAATATTTGCACATTTAAAAATACATCCTCTGGTTTGCTCTCCTGCATGTATTCAACACCTGAATTAAAATGAGTTTTCTTGGTCTCGTTAAGTATAACAGACCTCTCTGATTATCACAGGACAACTATTACCACTGAAAGCCAGTTGGTTGTTTGATTTTAGGAAACTGACTTGTGTTTTTGGGTGTCTGTGTGTGGGTGCACACATGGACAGTTTTTTAAACCAAAAGAGACAGCAAAAAGGCACCAAAAGAGGGAGCCTTACTTCTAAGCTGGCAGGGTGACAGCACCTTGCACTGTTTGGATCTGAGTGGAGGATCGGCAAAGCAGGCATAGCCGGTGTTGAGAAATTTCAGGAGAACTAGCTGACAGTCATCTACCATCGTACCTGGTTGTGGTTTTGACAGTGTTAGGATAGGGGACCATACAGCGTGGGCAGAGGCGTAGGGGGTGAGGAGGAAAGCTTTGCTATCAGACAGAGGCTGCCAGTCCTTATGGGACTGGGCTGAGAACAACAAGGTGCAATGAGAGGAATCAGAATAGAAAGAAAAGCATTTCTTCTCCCGGGGCCATGCCAAATTCTGCTCCGTCCCCAATTGCAGGCCTGCCATCCCGTCTTCACGCCCCTTCTCAGCTGGTCTCTCAGTGACTCCGAGGCCACAGTCCCCACCTGGCTGACGCCCCTACACGGCACTCTCCCTGCCTGTGGCCTCTGCTTTTCAGCGGGTCCGTGGGTTACAATTCCCCTTCTTTGCACCTGGTGATTCTCCCTATTAAATCAACAGCCCAGAAAGCCGCCCCAAGTGCTACAGGTAAGCCAGGCCAATGAGAGTAGCCAATGTTAACATGTTCTGCGATGGCGTGTTGTTGAGGGGGGGGCAATAATAATGTGATGAGGCAGCTGAAGGCGACTCCCCTTCGCACGGGGCAGGTGCGGGGGAGGAGTGGAGGATCAAATCAGCAGCTGCATCACAGAGTTTGTGTTTGAATGATCTTTCCACCACGTGATCAGTTCTAGCATGCTGAAACAGTTTCCACTGGCATGCAGAAGGATCAGCTGCTCTTGGTATCTTACCCTCATCCCTTCAAATCGTGATAAGGCTCTTAAGGGTCTCAAAGCTCTTAGGGTCCTAAGGGACTTTATGGCACCTAGTTCCGAGTAGCCCAGGGCATTAGCTATAAGGCTGACTAAGGAGACCTACACGGAAACAGAAAAGAAAAACAAAAACAAAAAAGGAAACAAAAAGAAAAAAGAAAACAGAGGTTCCAGAGTGTTAGAATAAAGCCCCTAGCACTGATTAGACAGACGGGGCCCCTCCCCCCGGAAGAGGAAGTGGGTAACACCAGCTGCCTACTTCAACTTGGACTCAAACGACCTGGAAGGAAAGGCGGTTGAGAGGTGGAAGAAAAAACACAAAAGGAAGAGAAGGTCGAGAGAGGGCGCGGACCAGACATACAAGTTGGCAAAGGGAAGAGGCCGGAGGGAGAGGGAGAATGAGGAAGTTCCATTGGAAGGAGAGGAGCCTGAACAGATGACAAAAACCTTACCCTCGCCCTTTATAGTCTCTGCAGGTCCCAGAAGTTCCCATTAAATTAAGCCAGACAAATTTAATGGTACCTATGGAAAAGAATACAGATAAATACACACACTCCACACGGGCTGCCCCCTCCTCCACTCATTCACCATGGATTTCCAACAGGGACAAGTTCTCTTACTCCTGGTCGACAAGAAACCATTTGTTGGAGAATCGGATGAGTTACTACATCAACAAGGAAACATATTAAGTACCACAGCTGCCCTTGCAGTTCCCACCAAGAAACTTCTGGACAGAATTGTGGTTCCATGAGGACTCACCTAAGTAATCCTCTCACTTTTAACTGCAACGCCCCTTCCAGGTTTAACTATAAACCCTGACTCCTTCGTGGCCATGAGAACTCGGGTGGGTCTGGACAATGGAATCCATACTCTCTTTTGTAATCCTCATTATGTATCTCTGGAACAGCCCCCAAAGAACTGACCTCAGGTCTCTCCTTCCCGGGACAGTCTCCTTCCTACTACCTTCATCATCAGAATCATAGCTGGTAGGGTTCCTGGAAGAATTTTTACATTTGGATTTATAGATGAGGAACCTGAGACCCCTACACAAGAAGGTGCCCAGTGTTCCCACTGGCCGTTCAGGAGTCAGGATGAGAGACCCACACTGCTGATTCCCAGGCCAGAGCGCTTTCTTCCACGGACAGGGCACCTCCCCCATGGCAGGCTGGATGACGAAATCCCAATAGAAGATTATGGTATCTGACCAGTCTGGAGGGGCATATATTGTGCTGGGGAGCAGCAGTCTGGTCTCTAGGCCTAGAGTCATGGTCACAGGCCTTCCTGCTCTTTCAGAGGCAAATTCATCTTATTCTACCAGAGCTCGCAGAGCAGATGTGCTCATCCCGTCACAACACCAAAGTCTGCCTGGGCCTCGCCTGAGAGAGATACGGAGCTCCTCAGGGTGCACCGGACCTGAAATGCCTTCAGTTAGAAGGTCTGCGCTCTGCGTTTCTCAGAGCGGTCTTTCCTTACACTGCACTGCAGCTCCTGGGAGAGGTTAAGATGTTCCCACCAACAATTCTTAAATTCCCTCCACGGGGAAGTGGTGGTTACAGATGGGTTGAGCCCCAGCTAAGGGTGTTCTGAGGTGAAAAAAAGGAACCACCCATAACTTAGTTTCATTTGGTACTTTTTAACTCCAGCTAAGGGAGTTACTTCTTTGACTCTGTATCTCTGGACTGTACAAAATTCTTTTTTACTTAAATGAAGACATTTATAATTAAGCAGCAGGCTGGCAAGTGCAGAAGTAGTAGGTCAGTGACCTAGTGAGGGTCGGGGATGGGCAGGCTCAAAGGTTTCAGTTTTTAAAAGGGGTGAGAACCTTCAGTTATGCCTGTCCTCATGATCCATTAGTGTGGGTCTCTTCTCTGGAGTTCTGGGCAGTATCTAAAACAAATCTGGAATTAGATGCTGTCCTATTAGGCTGCTCATGTTCTTTGAAAGTAGATGGTTCAGAGTTCACTTTCTCTTCAAAACAAGAGTCCAAAGACTTTATCTAAGACAGCGTAGTACCCACCAATCACGTTTCCTCCCTCCGTCACTGACAGCAAGAATCTACACGGAGGCACCTTTTGCCTACTATTGTCAAGTACAGCCAACTCTCACCGTAAAGAATCTAAAATTGCCATATCCTTTTTTGGGGGGGGCATGCCCATGGCAAGCAGAAATTCCAGGGCCAGGGATAGAACCCACACCACAGGAGCAACCTGAGCCACAGCAGTGAAAACACCAGATCCTTAACCTGCTGAGCCACCAGGAAACTCCTAAAATTGCCATATTCTTGGTGAGAGCTTAACAGGTATATCTGAAGGTAGGCTATCTCAACCAAATACCTGCGTTCTAAGAACCCGAATCAACTTCATCCTGTGAAACTACAGCAGGAAAAGACTAAAAAACTAAGCTTCTAGTGGCCAAAGGCCCCATACAAGGCAAGAAGATGCCAGCTCTTCGAGCTGGGGTGGGGGTGGGGTAGGATTTATCTGATAATAAATAGGACGAAAGTGGGGAGAAGGGTGGAGGAGGCACAGATGCCAACTCTCAGGCTGGCTCCAAACGCTGCTGAGAGAGCCTGCTGCTCAACTGGTCAACCTGGCCAAGACCTCCTATGGATCAGTAAGTAAGGGTCCTTTCTAGGCTGTTCTGTAGCAGTTAAGGGCACTTCTATAATTTTTTGAGTCTCTGTGGGATAACCAGAACATTGCTTAAAAGTATACTTTAAGGAAAGAATCAAACCTGGAGGGGAAAAAAAAAAAAAAGTTAATCAGAAGTCAAAATCCAGGGTATCCGTAGCTGCAGGCACAGAAAAAAGGGAGGGACACTGGGTGACTTTTTCAAAATGATGTGAACATTTTCAAGTGGAGAATGTCTTCAGTAGTCTGAATTGAGGATGCAGTGAGCGATCTCTGGAAGTTCCCATCCCTGGAACCAATAGGCTGGCTAATCTCCAAATCTGCTGGGGTCAACTTCCCTGGGAAAAGATGATACAGTTCTTTCACAGGACAAGATCCCCAGTGCAGCCAAGAACCTGCACGAAAGAAAATGTCTCTGGGAACTCACATGGCTTGTAAACAAGGAGAGTTGACCTTGGAAGTTGTCTACATCATCTCCATGATTCTAAAAAGCATTCTTAGCAGCCACACAGGGCAACAAGGAAGACTGACCATTCATTCATTAGGGAAACCAAACATCGAGTTACTGGTGAATGAAATGGGAGGAAGAGAGTCTCAGAGATACTGCCAAGTTAGGACCTAAAATTTACACCTGCTGGATATTCTAAGATGCCAAGGGCACTAGACATTTATCCAAAAGGAGCGTGAAAACCCTGACGGTTCCAGCAGGCCAAGTGTCAGTGTAAGCCTTATTCTTCATCCATAACTCAAAAGCGGCAAATGGTGTAGCCTGGGATGGGCTGGGGCTGCCCCCCAGAGCCCACCTGTGGTTATCTGCCTATGTGTCTCATCTTCTTGGCCATTTGAGAGACGTGCCCTTGGCTCCTACTCTCTGAATCCCCCACAGCACCCCACAGGAGGCTTTGTGTTTGTGGGCACTCAACAAACTTTTGATACAGGAAGAATAAATGCACCGTTCCATCCAAGGGAATATACGAGGGTGCTTGGAGAACCTTGTGCCTGGAAGCTGCATTTCCATGGCCTGAAATCAGATCAGAGTGGCCTGGCAAGCCAGTGTGAGCTTCCAGGGGCTGGGACCATGCCTGTCTGTCCCCTGTGACTCCCTATGGCTTCTGGGACAATTCTACACAGAGAATGGTATTTTATTTATATTTGTTCACTAATAACTGGTTCTGAGCTGTTCTCAGGAGCCAGTGTCAGGTCTCATGGTGATGTGAGAATCCAGCAACTCCCCCAAGCTAGGGACTTAGGATGACTGTTAGCTGGCTACATACCTTTCTCATGCTTTTTATTACCTTGCCATCTAGTATAAAAAGTGCTAAAAGATTTGCTAAATAAATGGTGGCGTGCAGAATCCCTGAATGCTTTTAGCAGCTTACTTGGGTACCAGAGGAATGTGGGGTACTTTGATTGACACTCGTGAATTCTGGGGTTTCCCACCCCAGAGGGAAGAGGAGGAGTGCAATTCAGGTCAGGGTAGATGGGGCAGATCACAGTGGGGGTGCTCTGTTCCAAATCGCAGCTTCCCCAGGGCTGTCGGAAGTGTGGTCGTGGCAGTTATCTACCTGAGGTCTCGGAAGGTCGGAAGATGAGGGGCTTCCAGGACTCCCTGGGTGTCCACCTGCCTGAGTGGTGCTTAGGAGTTACAGGGAAAGGAGGCTCTGGCCCTTATCCCAAGCCCATTCCTTAACTCCTAGAACTCAAAGCGTTCCATCTTTGGGAGGTCAAGGCCCTTCCATTGCGGGGCGCTGTCAATGGGTTTTGAAGGGAGTGCTGAAACCTCTTGCTACGAGGGTCTCACCCTGGCGACCTCTGGGGCAATGCCTCTCTGGTTCACTTTCAGGGCCGATGGTGACCGCTTCACCTCATTTAGGGATCTTGCCGAAGGCTTGATTTTAGAAGTGGGGAGTGTAGATGGGAGCATAGTGACAGCTCTTGGAAGGAGCTGTTAGCCATGGGAGCTGCAGACAGCACGCTGGAAAAGGAGTGCAGGAATAGGGCAGGGATCGTCCCTGCTGCAGAGTGCCGGGCTCCCGGTATCCCCACGCGGCTCCATGCTAGACCCCAGAGGCACTCTATGGGCAGCTCAGCCCCCAGCCAATGACACCTGTACTCAAAAAGGGCCAACCCAGCCTCCAAACACTCCACGTTCTAGGCGCTTCTCAGCCCTCAGAAGAAAGTGAAGCCGCCACAGGCTCTGCTCCTGAAATGCCCATCCATTTTTGTTTTCAAATACTGATTTTGCTGGAAGAAAAAAGGCTTTAGCGATCATTCAGAATAAGAAACACTCATCATGGTTAGAAAACCTACGAAGGGACCAGAGCTGGTGGGTGAGAAATAGTTATGGGTGATGCAGCTTCCACCCTGAAAAGCAACACGGCAGTGAAAGCCACCAAGCCTTGAAGACAGTCTTGAAACCTGGAGGAGAAGAGGATTTTTGTTAAGTTTGATCACCACTGTGGAAATGGCAATGTGTGGGAAGTGGGGGGAGCAGGGGTTATTTCGGTGTAAACGCCCCCTCTTCCTGGCAGACGGCCTCGTTCAGAGGAGTCTGGATGCACGCGTCTGTGGCAGTGGTCGCAGGAGAGTCTACCGAGACCCCACCAGCAGCTCCCCCCCCAAGAGCACCCCCTCATCCTCTCCTGGCAGCAGCAGGAGGCCACCCTACTGGTTTGGGGCCAGAACCTCCCTGACCCCAGCCTGAGAACGAGGCTTTGGCACCAATGATTCTACTTCCCGTTCCTCATCTCTGAAACGTCTAAGCCAAACCACCAGCATCAAGAGCTGGTTAGTTAGTGCCAGGAACAAAGTCCTTTCCCAAAGCTACGATCTGAGGGCTGGGAAAGGAACTTCACCCAAACCCACATCAATATCTTGCCCTACACCCTGGGCCCCTGGGCACATCCAGCCATGAGAGGAAAGACAATCCCCGTTTCTGCTGTCCTGCCGCCAGGGGTGGGAAGTAGAAAGCAGGACACGTACAGCCACGATGAGGAAGTCCAGCCAGCACCAGGCATTGGTGAAGAACTTGACGAAGCCATAGGCTGTCCACTTGAGCAGCATCTCCAGGATGAAGATGTAGGTGAAGACCTTGTCCGCGTATTCCAGGATGGTGCGGATGGTCTTCCTCTGCTCGATGTAGATGTCCTCGAAGGCCTGAAAGAGAGGCAGCGGCTGCCCAGGGTGCCTACAGGTAAACAGGCAACACGGACGTGCCAGCCCCGCGGCAGCCCTCCCGCCTGTGCCTGGCCCCTCATCAGCTTCCTGTCTCTTTCGCGCTATCCCCTGCTACATGTGGCTTTTCTGAAAAAACCAGTTTTCTTGAGATGTAATTCGCATGCCACGCCACTCAGCAACTTCCAGTATACAGTGCAGGAGCTGTTCATATACTCAGAATCATACAGCTGTCGCCAGAGTCGAGTTCTGTTTCCATCACCCCCCGAAGAAATCCTGCACCCTCTAGTCTCCTGGGCTCCCCCGAGTCCTGGCAACCACTAAGCGACTTTCTGTCTCCAGCGACAGGTCTGCTCCTTCTGGACATTTCGTAGAAAAGGAATCATATCCTAGGAGGTCCCCCGTGACTGGCTTCTTTACCACAGAAGAACATTCTCAGGGCCCGTCCGTGCCGCGGCACGCTCAGCCCTTCGTTTTTCTTTCTGTGGATGGAAACTATGCCGGTGCGGCTACGCCACGTTTGGTTTGTCCTTCATCAACTGATGGACATTTGCGCTGTTTTTACTTTTTTGGCCATTGCTGAGTAAGGATGCTATGAACATTTGTGGGCAAGTTTTCATGTGGACATGTTTTTATTCCTCTCAGGTATATACCCAGGAGTGGAATGGCTGGGTCACAGGGTAGCTAATTCTGTGTTTCCTTTTCTTTTTTTGTCTTTTTGCCATTTCTAGGGCCACTTCTGTGGCATATGGAGGGTCCCAGGCTAGGGGTCGAATCGGAGCTGTAGCTGCCATCCTACACCCACAGCCACAGCAACTCGGGATTCCAGCTGCGTCTGCGACCTACACCACAGCTCATGGCAATGCTGGATCCCTAACCCACTGAGCAAGGCCAGAGATCGAACCTGCAACCTCATGGTTCCTAGTTGGATTTGTTAACCACTGAGCCACGACAGGAACTCCCATTTTCCTTTTTTTTTTTTGAGGAAGTTGTTTTCTGAACCAGTTTACATCAGCGGCATATGAGGGCCCAATATCCCCACATCCTCGCTAACACTGTACACACGTTTATACGACAGAAGTTGCTCTCCTTTCAGCCCCTGACACCACAGACACAGGCGGAGGGTTACAGAGCTGGGAGTGAAGAGGATCTCGGCACTCCTTCTTTCTCTGGAACTCCTAAATGCGGGGGTTCAGTGATGCAAAGGGCAGAGCACTCAAGCATGAGCGGGGCGGGGTGGGGGAGGCTACAGAAGGTCTGTGCTGAGCGGAGGGAGTCCCTGAGGCATGAGAAAAACAGGAGGTAGATAAAGGTCCCTGTTCTGCATCGGAGGTGGCTGCTCTGGACAGTTCCAGAGGCAGGACAGAGTCAGACTGCCCACAGACTCTTCTTCCAACACGGATGCATATGGACAACAGCGCCTATTTCATCGCTGGGCAGTGGGGCCAGGGTCGTGGGTCCACAGTCTTGCTCAGGGTCTCGGTACAAATACGTCCTCTCTGCTCAATGGGAAAGACTACAGCTTCCTTGACCTCCATCTGCAGAAATCCACCCTATAGCCCAGCACCTGCGACCTGCCTGAGGCTGGTCTTCCTGTCTGTGGGGGCTCTGAGCCCCTCTGAGGTCTCCTCCCAGCCACACTCTAGTCTCTCCTTGGACACTTTAGCTGTGGCTGCGCTTGGCTATTGCGAGTCTCATGCTGACTAATGCACAGGGCCTTCGAGTCCCGAGCCCGGTGTTTTATTAACTTATTATAAACAAGAGCTGACAGAGGTAGCAGCGAAAAAAGTTCAATAATTTTGTTTCACTGCTGCTTTTATTCTTTTTTTTTTTTTTTTTTTGTGATGGGGAAGAGAAGAATCTCAGTGGGAGGCATGGCCTCTCTGATTTTAGGGTTCTGCTTACTAGGTTTGGAGAAAAACGCTGAGAACAATAACAAAAGACCTTTTTCAGTCTCTGGCCTGAGGCTGACCCCCGCCCCCCCGCCAAGGGCAGAGCCCATACTATCACCTTGCGGCCCCCACAGCGTCTCGGCAAGCCTTGCGTGAATGCCTGTGTTGCAATAAGTGGCCGGGGGCAGGCAGGACAGTCTGGCTCCCCTTCACTCGGACCAAGGCTTCCGAGCCACCTTCTCTGCCTCCCGCTCCAGCCAGCTGCTTTCCTGCACAGCCCTCGCCCTGCCTTCCCAGGGCCCTCTTCAGGCTCTAGGGCTCTTCTTGATACAGATGACTGCCTGGCTCTGCTTCTCCTATGCTCCCACCTCGCAAGTCAGTGAAAGCTCCCAAGTCTCTGGGGGATCTTTAACACTAAAGATGGGGTTTCTCTCTTGTTATTTTTTGCTTCCAGATCAGGCGTGGATACCCCACCTACCTGAATGTGCCCACTTTCTTCAAAACATTTCAAAATCCTGTACTCTTCACCTTTCCCTTAATTAAAAGGAGGAAAATGTGTAGTGTCACTGGACCCTGCTGTCTTCTTATCTACTCAACCAGGACCCTGTCCAGACCTCCTCAGTTATAGCCCAGCAGAGCTAAGATAATGAGTCCCAGCAGTGGGGGAGCCTATGTGTTCAGTGCTCTGTGTGTCTCACTAACACTAAGCACTCACAACCACGTGCGCATAAATAACCTTTGTACCAGGGATCTGACTCTGAGGGTCTGCAGTGCCAGGGGCGCCCCAGGCCCAGCGGGGATCTGACGATGAGTGTCTGCAGTGCCAGGGGCACCCCAGGCCCGGCAGGGGTGAGGGGAGAGGGTGGAGGGACATCACCTCCCTCCCACCTTGGGGAACCAAAAAGTCAAGCGAGAGTTTCGGGATATTAGGTGAGAAATGGAAGTGTACTTTAGGAAGCCATTTAGAACTGGGCAAACTAAGCGGGGAAGACACTGGGTAATTCGTATTCTCATTCTGATGAAAAGGGCGTCTTAGGCTTAGGAGGGATCATGCTGAGTCTAAAGATGAACATGTGGGCAAATGAGACTTCCAATCCCAAAGGCTCAAAACACAGCCCAAAGCACTTTAACGGATCGTCACCCTCGGGTCCACAGCCGAGCTGTGTTCTCAGAGAAACCGGGCTTGGGCCCATCCGGTCCTTCCCATGGGTCCGCAGACCCCTTCCCCGGCCGGCCCCTCCGGGTGCTCTGCCCCGGGCCTCACCAGGGCGCCGCTGCTGAGCAGAATCATGAAGATGATGAAGGTCTCAAACCAATTGTGCTCCACGATGAGGAAGCAGGTCTTCCGCAGGATCCACCAGGACTTGCCGAGCCCTTCCTCGATGTTGACCTGGCAGCACTTGAATCTCTGGACACAACCTGGCACCAGCGGGAGAGGCGGGTCAGACGGCGGGCTGTGCCCACCCAGACCTGCCCTCTCCTTCTCCCAGGGCCCCTGTGGGAGCTGCCCCACCACACAGCCAAGAGGACAGTGGCTGAATCAGGAAATGTGATTTGGAAATGGAGAGGGTGGCAGGGCTGAGGCCATGCTGCCAGGCTACCAGGGCAAGGCCCTCTGGAGGTGGGAAGATGTCCCATAAAGACGCAGCGAGAGGGAGGAGGAAAGGGTAGTCAGGGGGCAGAAACGGCCACGACAGAACAGGCCTGATGTCGAGAGAAAACGGACAAAGAATAGTTTGAGGATAAAAACTTGTTCCGGCAAGAACCTGACAGGGAAAGCCGTATCAACCTCCCTCAAAAGGATGAGGTGGGGAACAAAGTTCTTAAAGCTGGCCACTGAGCCCCCCTCCCCAGCCAATCACGGACCCTGGCAGAAATTTCTCTGTGAGCAGCACAAGTGCCACACGCCCATCCCCTGTCCTTGCCCCCTTTCACCTTCTGTGAAGCAGGCGTCTGGATCCAAGTATTCCTCGGGCTGTTCCACAGGGACTTCTTCTACTTCCGGCTTGATATCGATGGTGCTGCCTTCAGAGGAGCTGGTATCATCCAGTTTCTAGATACACAAGGAAGGGGGCGATAAGCCACACTGTGGCCACACATCCACTCTACGCTGAACAAGCTACCTTTGGTACAGACGATGCACCAGCCACACTTCTTATTACAAACTGGTCATCACCCAGTGCATCACAGGCCAACAATGACCCCAGAGCCCTCGAAACTCCTGTCGGGATGGGGTATAACATGAAAACCCACTCTCAGGTTCCAGGGATTCACCCTCAACAGAACGTGGCCACAGGCTGGCCTCGCTGCTACAGGGCAGGGAAGTACTCAAGGGTTTCCTCCAGCCTCTGACCCGGATGATCCAGAAGCAGTGGAGACAGATTTGGGAACGTCTCAGGAGGCTAGATCATTGAGAACAACCCCGATGGGCAGGGCCGGTTCTCAAAAGGTGAGAGGTGGCTCTTCCAGAATCTCTCTGCCAGGCCCATGGCTGAGCCAGTCGCTGCCAGGGGCTGCCAGAGCCCTGTCTGTCCTCACGCGGGATGAGGACTGGTGTCTCGGCTGGGACCTTACATCTTTGCTGCCTTCAGGGTCCGACTCGCTGCTGACGTCTTCCGTGTTGAGGTTCTCAAAATCCGACTCGCCCACGGCGATGGGCACTCTCACGGTCAGGTTGGGGTTGTTGATGAAGGACATGTGGTCCTCATCGATGATGTACTTCTCCACGCTGCTGCCGATGCCGCTGGTCGTGCCGTTGCCGTTCTTCTGGAAGTCGCCGTTCCGGTGGATGTCGGCACCAGTGTGGTTGGCGATGCAGTTGGCCTTCTTTTCGTACAGCTCGTCCAGAGGCTTCACTTCGTCGGCCTCGCGCTGCTTGAAGTGGGCCTGCATGAAGGCGTGCACCTTGAGTTTGGTCCAAGCCACACCCTTCTTGATCCGGATGACCGAGATCTGCAGGTTGTTCATCTCCCCATCGTCGTCGGTGGCCGCCAGGTTGTCAGCGCTGAAGGAGCTCAGGAGCAAGGCCAGAAACAAGTTCAGCACCTGTACCAGTGGCATTAGGAAAAAGGAGAGGGAATGTAGAGGGTGTTAGGTAACGTCGTCCACTAAACTAAGGGTGCAAACTGGAAGCCCACGGACTTATGGGAAAGACTCAAGAGTTTCTTTTGTGTTTTCTTGGATCTGCAGAATGTTTTAAACGCTCGTGTCACTAGGTGGGCATTTTGTTTGGTTTTAATACAAGGGGTTTAGCACTCCTTTTCTTGATTCCTTTATACTTTACAAGCATATATATGAACTTCTAAATATATTGCTTTTTTTTTCTTTTTCCTTTCTTTTTCTTTTGGCTGTACTCTCAATGAGGTGCAGTCCTATCAGGCCAGGGATTAGATTAAATCTGTGCCAGCAGTGACCCAATCACAGCAATGATAACACCGGATCCTTAACCCTCTAGACCACCAGGAAATTCCTATACTGATTTTCTTATAATCAAAAACAAAAACAAAAACAAAGGCTGTATGCATTTTGGAAGAAAACGCCCCCAAAATAAAAACAAAAAGGCGGGCATGGATTACTGGGGAGGATCAAAGAATGCAGCAAGGCCATGTGTTCAGAAGCAGTAGATATCTTCTTGGAGGATCCAGGTTAGAAAAATACATGAGGCTTGGAGAGCCAGACTTTCATACAACAGATACACAAGGCAGACCTGAAATACATTTTGTGCCATCCTATTTTAATTGTGTTTTCCTAGCATTTATTGAAATAAAATAGCTTTTGCAAGACAGTGATGATGATTTTTGTGTTCTATTGTCTATCTAAATGTTAAGCCATCAGAAACAAGCTTTATGTATGTTGGGTTTTTTTTTTTTTCCTACTTTACCACACTGCGCATTATGATTAATTAATTAATTTTTTATTAAGACTTACTTTTGAAAAGTGGGAGAGGTGTTCACTTCTTGATTTACACTTGGCCCTTACTTTGTCACACTTCTGAAGAAGAGTAAGGCATACATTTTAGGTGGAGATAATCATATGTGCAGAGTGGGAGAGATGGAGACAGTAAATGAGCTTTGCATCACTGGATTACCTGGGCCGTTTGCAGAATTACAGAGGAATACAGCTAGTAAAATGGGGGTGAGATGGACAGGACTTTGAAGGCCAGGCTAAAAGATCTGGATTTTATTTAACTGGATCTACCATTAGTCCTTGAGTAAAGGAGTCGCAGATGTGACAGAGATTTGAGAAAGTCATTCCTTCTAGCTACGCACACAGGGGGCACTGGGAGTTAGGGGGCTGTGGCTTGCATGAGTTGATAAGGGTCTGGATTAGGCTACAGTAATCTCCGACCTTATTAGCATGCAAGAGAATCTCCTGGGGTGGGATGCTTGTTAGAAACAAGCATCTCCTTGGCCTCGCCTGAAAGATTCTGCCTCATCGGGTCCCATCTGGTGTAGGGCCTGGGACTCAGCCTTCATTAATGAGTGACACTTAGGTGACTGAGATAAAGGTGGCCTTCTTCACACTGTTAGAAATACTAGGTGGGTTAGAGAAATGGAGAGGAAGGGGTGGCTCTCAGAACTCCTACAGAGAAAGATGCAGGTATAGAAATGCCAAGAAGAAAGCCTTAGGAAGGATGCCAGATACTCACCAGGAGTAGAGAGAAAAGTCAGAAGAGACTTACAGATTCCTAGAGACTAGGTGGGCAGAAGGCCTGAGCCAAGGGGGACTGGGAAAGGTGTCATCAGAGGCAGAAATAATAGTGGCTTTTGTCACATGCTCAGGTAACTGTAGACAGTCATGGAGAGATGTCCTTGGAACAACTGAGGACAGGAGACTAGAGAAAGGGTGGGAGTTCAGGGCTGTAGTGCTGATCCTGCTGTGGACCAGAAGGCAGTAGCTGTATTCACGGAAGGAGTGGAAAGACTGGAGGGACCAGGACTGCGAGGAAAGTGGCTACAAATAGAGAACGGGAGTATTAAGACACACTGCAGTGTCTATTTTTACGGCTCTTAGAGAGAACAGGGTGGCCGTGGCAGGTTCAGAGGCTGGTGAGTAGGAACCTCTATTGGCAGATGCTTCCGTTTGGCAGGAAAAGGAAGAGAACAACCATGGGTGAGCTTACAAGGGGTCGTCCGAGTTTGTCTTCCTCCAGCCCTTCTTGCTCTACACTTGCAAGGGGGCTCTGGCCTGATCTGAAAGATGATTCGCCTCTCAAATTGTAGTGTCTGTGAATCACCTGGGGATCGTGTTAAAAATGCAGATGCTGAGTCAGTGGTTCTGGGGAGGGCCCTAAGAGTCTGCATCTCTAAGACACTCTCACGCCATCTCGGTGCCGCTAGTCCTCAGCGGACACTTTGAAAAGTAAAGTGTTAAATTCCTGTGGGTGAATGTTCTATATCGAGAAACAGAAGACAGCAGGTGGACAGATCAGAGGGAAGCAAGAAAGTGATTTGCCATCTATGCAAATCAGATAAAACTCTAACGTGGTTTAGACCCATGGTTCTTAGTGGAGGGCAATTTTGCCCCCTGGGGACAGGTGGCAATTGTCAGAAGACATTTTTAGTTGTCACACGACTGGCCAGTAAAGAGTAGGGGCCAGGGATACTGCAAATTTCCTGCAACACACAGGACAGTTCCACAACAAATAATTATTTAAGCCCAAACGATTGACAGCGTCAAGGTTGAGAAATTCTGGCTCAGATGAATGAAATTTTGTAGCAGAAAGAGCCACAGACACTAAAGTCAAGGATCTAACACAAGCCCTGACATCTACCAGGTGTGACTTTGGAAAAGTCCCTAAATTGGCTGAGTTTTGTTTCCATAACTATGAAAAAACATCAGAAGGTTGTGTGGCTCATGATCCAGGAGGCCTCTGAAAGCAGCGGTCTCCTTTCCTTCATTTGTATCTTAGGGTTCTCAGGCCAAGAAAGAATAAAGACCAACACAGACATGGAAGGTAGTAGAAGGACTAAGCAGATCGGGCTTCTGGGTCAAGGGTAAGATGTTCAGAGCAAAGGACAAAAAGATCTACAAGTTCGTACTAACCACCAAGTTGCCAATAACCATGACCATCATGAAGACAATGAGGCACATGGCCTGGCCGGCCACCTCCATGCAGTCCCACATGGTCTCGATCCACTCCCCGCACAACACTCGAAAGACAATGAGGAAAGAATGAAAAAAGTCATGCATGTGCCAGCGAGGGAGTTCACAGTCCTGGTTGATCTTGCAGACACACTCTTTGTAGCTCTTTCCAAAGAGCTGCATCCCCACCACGGCAAAGATGAAAACAATAATGGCCAGCACCAGGGTCAGGTTGCCCAGGGCACCCACTGAATTTCCAATAATCTTGATCAGCATGTTCAGGGTGGGCCAGGATTTGGCCAATTTGAAGACTCGAAGCTAAGGAAAAAACAAACAAACAAATAAAACCCAAATGGTAGTCAGTCCATTTATTCTTACCACACAGCTGTAATAAAAACGTATAAAATTAGTTAAGATCAGCTTAAATTTATTGAGCACCCTTGGGAAATTCCCAGAACCTTCTAACAGCGTTTTAGACTAAAATGGGAGCAACTGAGGCATAGAGAGGGAAACTGAATAACTGCACAGTAAGTGAGAGATTTAGAACTAAGAACCAAGAATACTGCCTCTAGCCCCCTATATTAGTCTCTGGGTCAATCTATTAAAAAAAACAAAAACAAAAACAAAAACCAAAAAACAAGCAATACATGAACATATCCTTTCCCATTAATTTTCTCTTGACTTCTCAAGAGACATATCAGGGAAAACGTGATCTGCAAAAGATCAGTCTGGTAAGGATAGTGAAAATAAATCATCTGTCTCCTTAAAAAAGCAAGCATTTAAACATTCCACCTAGCTTTCCTTTCGTTTGCCAATAAATAATCAATGGCTGACAGGGAACTCTGTGATATGCTTGGAATAACTTCAAGGAAAAACAAAACTCCCAAGTGGAGCCATCTTTTGAAAAGAGACTATACATCTTATGAAAAGGGACTATGCTGATATTAATTCAGAGGACAGAACTTCTGGTATCTGTCGATCACAAACTTTCTGTATTCTGCAATGAATGCTTACAAGGTCTTGGCTAATAGACTGAGAATTATAATGCATGAACCCATGAACAGAGGCCATCATCATATGCCTTAAGTTAACAACTAACACATGATGTAATAGGAATCCTGGTAGAAGGATTTGGACTTTTTTTTCCTATTGAAAACTTGAGTCTTATCTGAGAGTTCACAGTTTCCTAGGTGTTGTTGCTCTGTGTATAATCTGGGTTCTTTGCATGTTTTCCGTTTCTGAGTGGCTTTTAATTTATTAAGAATATTAGTGCTAAGGCTTCATTCTCTTAATTCTTCATCTTCTAGGTAATAAGAACTATTCTCAAAAAGTCTACTGTGGGCTGGATCCTAACCAATGACTAGTAAGCAGAGGTTCCAGAAACTTGGCAGATGTTATTTGTGACTTGGATTGAATGAAGTCTCTGGTTTACAAATTGTTTCCCTCTGATCCAATTCTCTTTCTTAGATATTTTGAATATCCTGATTAAAAAAACCTTAAATCCTTTCAGTTGAGATGCTTAGATATCTTCCCGATAAGGAGAAAAACCGAAGCCATTTCTGAGGCTCTGAGTGGGATATCCTCCAGGTAACTCAGCTTCTCAAGGGACTGAATCAGGACATCGCTTATATCGATGCTTACGGGAAGCTACTTGAGGATGTCATTATCCTTTCAGAGTCATTGTAGTATTAAATTATATTAAATACATTAAAAAATCATCCTCAACTAATGACCCATGTCCAACAACTAATGTCAATACAATTTTTTAAAACATTATTTTATTCTCGTTTTCTGGAAGGATAGAAGAAATGAGGAGAGCCATTTTTGAAAACGGAGAAATTCTTGCCATTTAAGGGCAATGCTCCGATGCAGAAATAGGCTCACCAGCAAATCCCAAGCAGACCTCAGAAGAGCCCCTGGGAATCCTTCTTCCTCATCTTTTAGATGAACCACTATCTTCTGAGGAACATCCTAAAACTGACTCCAGTTTGTTGACTGATTTTAAAAACGACTCTCTACATTAGGCAGTTAGCAGAAAAGTTTTCAAGATTTCAGTAGCTAAGCCAATAAGCAGCCAACGGAAGTTGAGAGTAGAATATAGCTAAGGACTTAAAAAAAAAATCACGAGATTAATTTATGCAAAACTCTTTCTAGCAGCTGCAAGACAGGAAATGTAAAAAGAAATGGGAGAAATATGGAATACCAATCGGAAAGATCGCAGCACTGAAAGCCCCTCCACGTCTGCTAGACTCAGTTCCATTAAACTGAGGGAGACAATAAATCCGTCAAAAATGTTCCAACCTTCTTGGAAATAATAGTAGGGATCCATGGCTATGAGCTTCAGGAACATTTCCGCTGTGAAAATTCCAGTGAAAACCTAAAGAGCAGAAGGCAGGCGTAAGAAAAAGCACAAGAAAGAAAACGCCTTTATCATTTAACTTTGGTTACGACACATCCAAGAAGCCGCAAGAGCCAGCCTTGACTAAATCCTCCATCTGAGGACAGCAACACTCGGATGTCCCCTGACCACGCCGCAGCCGCATGATGCGGGAAAGTCTTCTTACTTCCCCTGAATCAAGTACTCAGCCCGGCATGCCCATCTTTGCTGCCAGAACTCCTCAATCCATGTCGTTCAAGAGTGCAGTTTAAACATGATTCTAAGCAACGGGGAATATCACACAGTGACTGACTCCTCAAGGGTCAGCCAGCATCTGAGTGGGTATGTTTGGGATGTTGTTAAAAAAAATTGCACTCACTATGTTATAACTATATGAGAATTAGTCCTGATTTGACATTATGCGTCTTCTCAAACACAGACATAATCTGCTGCAGGGTTTATTTCCTTCTTTCTTTCTTTCTTTTTTGTCTTTTTAGGGCCGCACACGCAGGATGTGGAGGTTCCCAGGCTAGGGGTCCAATAAGAACTGCAGCTACTGACCTACACCACAGCTCACAGCAACGCTGGATCCTTAACCCACTGGGCAAGGCCAGGGATCAAACCTGCATCTTCACGGACGCTAGTCGGGTTCGCTAACCGCTGAGCCACGACGGGAACTCCAGGGTTTCTTATTTTCAATGGTAAAAGCAATGGGACACGGCTAAACGTGTGCAAACTACAGGAGATCCATTCATAGTCTCACCACCTTACAAACGCTTATTATTTTAATGCTACTGTTTAATGTCCTTTTCTGTTAAGCTAAATCAAAGTTCATAGTGCAAGTTAAGCTTCTACAGAAGGGATATCACTTGCAGTGAGTCAGGAAAGTAGGGGCAGCTCATCAGCTCCTGACACACAGTTTATCCTCAGCGTGAGCCCATCAAAGATTTCTTTACGGAGCAACATGAACCCGCTTTATACACACTAAGCAGAGACTGAATGTGCTGTCCCCTTGGTTCCTGGCGAACACACAGAAGTGCTTAGTAACAGGCACGAGCTGAATGACCTGAGAATACCTATACTGTGGGAACTCTGGCTCCTGAGAGAAGATCAATGACACGGTCACGCGGTGCGGCCTTTCAAAGGGTGGACCGGCCTCTGGCTGCCCGGTAGGAAGGCCTGAGACTGACACCAGCAACTGTGTTGTTTCAACACAGAGTGGGCTGCCCTCGTTTGGGGCTTGGGAGAAAATAAATCTGTAACTATTGGTTGCATGAAAGAATTACTTTTTTAAAAACAGAGGAGACTAGATTTAAGGTTCTCCCTTTGAAGTTATTTTTATTTGCACTGCGATATGCTTCTTGAGGAGGAGAAAAAGGAATTACAAGCAGCACATCAATAACTGTATGTAAATGTCACTCTTGTGAATGTCATCAAGTATTCACCTGAGAATTTATGTTCTAGTACCGCAGCTTTCAAAGTGTACTAGGGGATCCTTGGGTCCCCTAAGACCCTCATGGGGTATGAAGTCGTCTTCTCTTTCCAACTACATATCTGTGTGAGGCCAGGTTTTCATCTTTCACTTTAAGCAAAATAATATATCACGATGGATTAAGTACAGAAGCAGATAAATCTAGGTATCTTCTATTAAACCAGACACGAAGAGTTCCCTGGTAGCCTAGCAGTTAAGGGTCTGGCATTGCCACTGCTGTGGCTTGGGTAACTAGTGTGGCGTGGGTTTGACCCCTGGCTTGGGAACTTCTGTATGCCGCAGGCATGGCCGAAACAAAACACAACCAAAAACTCAAACACACAAAACACTAGACATGACAAAGATTTGCAAAAATGCCAAACAATCCATTTTTTTCCTTCAGAAAATAGTTTTCCCCCATAAAATGTTATTTACATAACTGTGTAATGGATATATTATTGTGATTTAAAAATAAGTATTTAAGATTTTTGTTGGTTTTAATTTCAAATATGGTAAATATGAAAAGATAACAACTCACATAAATGAAAGCGCTTTAGCTCTTTTTAAGAGAATAACAGGGCCCTAAAACCAAAAAAAGATGGAGAAGTCTGTTCCAATCAAATGTTCTGAATTCACAGGCAGCATATGTTTCTAGTTTGGACAAGCCCCTGGCACCGGCCTGAGAACATAATGCCAGGGCAGCAGGCAAGGTCTCCGGTGCCCTGAGACTGGGGGTCAGCCTGGGGCCTGGGAAGGGTAGGGGGAAGCAGCACACCTCCTCTGTCCTCTGCCACAACTGCATCTGCAGACAAATCAGGCTCCTTTGGGAGCCTTTAGGATTTGTTTGCCCCTGTCTCCTCCCAGGAGGCCGAGGAGCTCCTGCTCTGTAGTCCTTCCAAAGAGGACGAAATTCAATTTGACAAAAGCCCTGTGTGTACTGCAGTGGAGACAGGCAAAAACCAACATGTGACCATGAAAAATAGCAGATCCTCGGGAACTCGGTCACCCTGAGGTCGGGTGACCCAAGTGGTTGTAATACTGAGATTCGTCTGGTTTTAGTGCTCAAAGTCCTCCATCCTGGGTGGACAAGGTGATCCACTTGTACTGGCTTGCTCAGAACTGTCCCACTTTTTTTTTTTTTTTTTGTCTTTTTGCCATTTCTTGGGCCGCTCCTGTGGCATATGGAGGTTCCCAGGCTAGGGGTCCAATCAGAGCCGTAGCCACCGGCCTACGCCAGAGCCACAGCAACGCGGGATCCGAGCCGCGTCTGCAACCTACACCACAGCTCATGGCAACGCTGGATTGTTAACCCACTGAGCAAGGGCAGGGACCGAACCTGCAACCTCATGGTTCCTAGTCGGATTCGTTAACCACTGCGCCACCACGGGAACTCCAGAACTGTCCCACTTTTAAGGGAAAGTTCTATGTCCCAGGAGCCCTGTCAGATCTGTGCAGACTAGAATGGCTGCTTATCCAAATGAAAGATCCAGGCACAAAGACTAAAATATCAGGAAGTAGGTTTCTAAAAAGAGTATGTATAAGGGGCTACAGGGACACAGATCAAAGAAAAATTAAAATCTGGAAAGAATTCCTTTTGGTTGAAAATCTAGTTAAATTGTAGTTACTTTACCACATAACATTCATGTGTATTTGGTAAAGGAGGAAAAATAACTTCCTGTTTTTCTTTTTTGGCTTAGATTCTTGGAAATTAAACTTACATGTCAGGTTAAGCTTTCACCCTTCCTTCCAGACCCCCTCCTCTCAACAGATTTAGTCCTAAAGCTCTTATCTACATGGTGGGGGCCTGGGGCATCTGAGAAGGAGGGCTGCCTAGGGTGGGCTGTCAGAGCCTATGTAGGCCATGGAGGGTGCCCACTGGGGGCCAGTCCAGTGTCTGCGTGGGATGGCTGCCCAGCACAGGGTACTAAGGCCTGAGGAAGGCCGGAGAGTGCCCACGCTGGAGCGGGTAGGAGACTGGGCAGAGAGGGTTAGAGCTTAACCGGGTGGAGAGGGCATCCTCAGGGGGAGGACGGCTTGATGTGGGGTGTCAAAGCCTGAGAGGGCTGAAGAAAGTGTCCACACAGACAGCTGGCCCAGGGAGGCGTGTCAGAGCCAAGGAGGGTGAGGGGCACGTGGCCTGGCATCAGGAGTTAGCTACAGAGCCAGGCGAGGAGAGCTTCCGGGTGGAAGGACGGCCTGAGTGGGGGGAGTGGGGAGGGGCGGGTCCCTGCAGGCGGGCAGCAGGGAGCAGAGAGTCAGAGCCTGAGCAGGGCAAGGGGGGAGGCCCGGCGTGGGGTGTCTGAGTCCAAGCAGGATGCAGAGAGCTTCTATGGTGGGGGAATCCTGGTGTAGGGTGGGGAGAGGTCTACTGTGAGGCGTTCAAGGAGTTCGAGTGGGGTATGGAAAACGAGGGGGTGTGGGGTGGCCCTGCCTGGGTGTCGGCCTGAGACGTGTGAGGAGGGGTCGACATGGAGGATGCTGTGTGGATGCCGGACGCTCAGCATGGGGTTCAGAGCCTGCCCGGGGAGAGGACACCCACGTTGGAAGAGGTAATGGTGGCTTTTTAAAAAAAACGATCAAGGTCACCTACTAAAGACAGTGGTGACCAGGTTTCTTTCTGTTGGTGAAGGAGTTACAAACACAGAAAGGGGAAACCAGAAAGAACCATGTAGTGCCCCTGTGCCAAGAGGTATCGTGCTCTGGCAGACCTGAATTTCTAAATGTTGGCTTCCACTAAAACAAGGGCTGCGTGAGAAACGGCTGATTCCAGGCCTGAGACTGGAAAGATATAAAGTCAGCCTGGAATATATCTGCGAAAACAAAGAAGCAAGGAGGAGATGTTGAAAGGACACAGAAGCCACCTTGAAGGGACTCCCACTGGCCAGATCGGGAACCGTTTAAACACCTAAGTACATGATGGGGACGGATTAAAACCCACTGAGTAAAACCGAAAACCACGAGTCCACACTGACATTAGTAAATAAAAGAATCAATCACATTTAACGAAAAATAAGAAATTGAGATCGTTTCAAAGTGTCTTCCTCATGAATGCTTATTAATTATAAACAGGAAAAGAGTAACTTTACAGGAAAGAAGTCTGGCAGACCTCTCCTTAATCAAGTCATCAAGTGATCAGCGGCAGAAATGGGACGGAAGGAAATCGTGCCACCTGGCAGATGCAATGAGAGGAAGATGGCCTCGCTTGTGGGACAGTCCTGCCAAAGGCATCACCTGAGTCTAATCAGGAGGAGGTACTGGACAAACCCAGATTGAGGGGATTCTACGAAAGAACTGGCTCGTCATCTTCAAACGTGATACATTTGACCTTGATAAGGTCATGGAAGTTGAAGACAGAGGAGCTCTCCTGGGCTGGAGAAAGTTAGAGATATGAGAGCTAAATGCAGGGGTAACTCTCGAACAGCTTCCTCCCTATTCCTGGGATTATTGGCACAATTTCAAGGGGCCTGAGAATGAGAAGGCAGTGATGCGCCATGGTAATTTCCTGATTTTGGCAGTTATATCATGGTTGTGTAGGAGAATGTGCTTGTTTATAAAAAACGCACTAAAGTATTTGGGGGTGACAGGCTGTGTCAGCAACTTACTCTCAAAAAATAGCTTTTTGTACTGTACTTGAAATGTCTGTAAGATTGAGTTGTTTAAAAAAAAACCTGCCTTTTTTTTTTTTTTTTAAATGAGCATTGCAACATTTATTTCAGGTTCTCTTGTTTTTTGTTATGTTTTGTTTTTTGTATTTTTTTTTTCTTTTTTGGCACACAGGCAGTATGTGGGGATTCCTGGGCCAGGGATTGAACCTATGCTGCACGGCAGCAACCAGAGCCACAGCGGTGAGAATGCTAGGCCATCAGAGAACTCCCTAAAAAAACCCCACCTTATAAACTCACTGTTGTATTCAAATGGCTGCAAAAAAAAAAAAAAAAAAAAAAGCAAGAAAAGTCATTACCTTTATCTACTAAGCGATACAAAGTTGTAGAAGTCACCTAGCCTCCCTGGCTTCAGTTTCCGATATAAAACATGGGGGTTGCATTGAATTATCTTTTTTTTTTTGCTCCCTCGGTATATGGAGGTTCCCAGGCTAGGGGTCTAATCGGAGCTGTAGCTGCCGGCCTACGCCAGAGCCACAGCAACGCGGGATCCGAGCCGCGTCTGCAACCTACACCACAGCTCACGGCAACGCCAGATGGTTAACCCACTGAGCAAGGGCAGGGACCGAACCCGCAACCTCATGGTTCCTAGTCGGATTCGTTAACCACTGCGCCACGACGGGAACTCCCATTGAATTATCTTTAAGCTTCCTTCTACCAGGATCATTTTTTTCCTGGGGGGAGGCAGGAAGAGGCAGGGCCTGCCAATTTACAGAACACTGTTCTCACCTTCCCCCCAAACACCCATCTGCACATCTACGGACACACACAGCTTAATTCGCTGTCCCAGCCGTGGGAAAACCTCAGAGTCCATCCATTGTTTTCATTCTCTTATTTCCAGGTTCAGTCAAAGGCTGGATCTACAGCTCCAGGCCCTTGAAAGTTCTCCCACTGAGCTACACTCACACAGGTCCTAAACAAGCAGAGGACTCTTCACCGTCCCCAAACTTCTGCATAGGTTCTTGTTTTATCTTCCCAACTACTAAGGGCACGGTATTATCCTCATTTTGTAGATGCAAACCGTTTCTGGACAGAAATCAATGGCTTCTTTTAGGCTAACAGGTCCAAAACAGAACTTGATTTTACTTATTTTTTATTGTTTTTGCTTTTTAGCGCCGTACTCACGGCACATGGAGGTTCCCAGGCTAGGGGATGAACTGGAGCTGCAGCTGCCGACCTACACCACAGCCACAGCAATGCCAGATCTGAGCTGCATCTGTGACCGATACCACAGCCACAGCAATGCCAGATCTGAGCTGCATCTGTGACCGATACCACAGCTCATAGCAATGCCGGATCCTCAACACATTGAGTGCGGCCAAGGATCGAACCCCCATCCTCATGGATCCTAGTCGGGTTCATTCACTGCTAAGCCATGAAGGGAACTCCCCGGAACTCTTGATTTTAAACTCCACACCTTTTCCTTGCTCAGTTGTCCTCATCTCCCCCTCAGTTAACAGATGCCCTAAATCTAGTCCCCCTTCTTGATTTCTTTCCCTCCACCCTCACTTCCAAGCCGCTGGCCAGTCCAAAGTGTCCTGAGCCTCTCGCTGCTCTCCGTCACCACCGCTCATCACACCTACTCCCCCCGCCCGGAAGCTCCACCCCCAGAGTGATTCGGCTCAGGGAGTCCCTGAACATTAGCTGCTGACTTCTCCTCGTCCCTCTGTCTCCACTAACACCTCTGAGCAGTCTTCTGAAGGCTCACCACTCTAGTTGAGGTGTGACGCCAAATGTCTAGATTTTTAAGAAGGGAAAAATAACATTATTTGCTGGCCTGGTCTAAGGGCAATTCTGCTGGTAGTATTTGAACAGCCCTCTCAAAAACCCTTGGAAATCGGAAACAAGTTCTGTCAAATGCAAGTAAAAGTAAACACTCTGAGAAAAACAAAACACTGCAGGAAAAACACCATCGCTACCACCTCAACAACAACAACAACAACAACGGGTCCTATTTCTCATTGCAGAAGCTCTGACTAATAAAATAAAGCTGATATTTATGTGATGTTGTTGACTGCCTCCAAATGCAGCTTGATTGCCAAGCCCCTGGGTTAGCCGATGGCACAGGCTCCTTTCGGAGCCAGTTAGCGATGGCCTGGACAGTCCACGGCTGTCCTGTCTTAAGACTACGGGTATTTCATTGAGCCGCACATCACAGCAGTGAGCCTGAAGGACGTGGACTAGGGAACAAAATCAGCTATAAGGACTAACCAGATAAAAGATCCCTTTTGCTATGTGTGTTTTCAGAGTCAGAGGTCAAAATATTATAACACTTTAATAGTGTATTCAGACTTTAGGTAGAAACTCTCTCTGTGTGTCCCTGTGCGTGTGTTCCTGTGTGTGTGTGTATATGTGTGTGTGTGATGTGCCTGTGGTGTAACTTCTAAGGAATAAATGAGGCTACATGACCTATAGGATTCTTTCTAACTCTTTACTGTCTACCAAAATTCAGTCAGGAGTTCCCGTCGTGGCTCAGTGGTTAACGAACCTGACTGGGAACCATGAGGTTGCGGGTTCGATCCCTGGTCTTGCTCAGGTTGGGGCTCTGGCGTTGCTGGGAGCTTTGGTGTAGGTTGCAGATGCTGTGGCTGTGGCCTAGGCCGGCAGCTACAGCTCCAATTTGACCCCTAGCCTGGGAACCTCTATATGCCTCCGGTGCGGCCCTAAAAAGATGCATGCACGCGAGCACGCACACACACACACACACAAATTCAATCAACTCCTGTTTTTGTACTAATGAAGTAAAACAGATAATCCCCAAATCACCACTCCTTGACTTCAGAATACACCATATAATCTATCCTTTAAAACTGTATACTTACCTTCTAAATAATATAAGAAATTTATGACTTAGGCTAACTTTAAAATAAAATTTGACACAGATCAACTAATGGTAAAAACTGGATGATAAGAGCGCAGAGGGGGAAATCAGCCTAGAATTTAAAATTTCCCATAGACAGTCCCCATATAGAGAATTAATATATAACATTACGGGCAAATTCATCATTACATTTAAGGCACCAGAAGAGCTCCCCCATTCTGTGGTGGTCGTTGCTGAAGGTGAAAGGGGAAGCGATTTGCTGGAGTAATGCAGGACTCAATGTGAGGAACAGAATGAGAAAAAAAAAAAATCCACGAGTCCTTGGCTCAGGCTGCTGAAACCAACCCACTGTACCATGCCTCCCATTCTGTCACCATGGGTAGTTTTCTGCCAAGAGCTCCTAAATGACGTCTTCAAAGTTCTGCAGAAAGAGGAAACAGCCAAGGGATCACAACGGTGGGCAGAGCGGCTGGGGCTGCGGCATATGTGGAAGCATGTGTCTTCCAATTAACTATTCCTTTCTTTTCAACTAAACACTAGCTTTCGGGATCAGCAAAAGAGGTCCTACAGGCAAAACCCGTTCAGATCGTAAAATCAAGAGACAGTGCTCCGTCTTACCAGATTTCCTACAGCCAAGACATGCTCAAACTGCGGGGTCATAGGATGGTGCTCCATTGCCATAAACAGCGTATTGAGGACAATGCAGATGGTGATGGCCAGGTCCACAAAAGGGTCCATGACGATCAAGTTCACAATCTCTTTCAGCTTTATCCAGTAGGGGTGACACTCCCAGATGAGGAAAGTGTTGGCAAATTTATACCAGCATGGCGGGCACTTCCTCTGAGACTCTTCCAGCTCTGTGGGGAATAGAGAACAAAGGCGGCCCCTCAGTTCACCGCGAGAAAACGAAGGGGCTGGGCTTGGTTGGGATGCTGCGGCTACTGACACGAGAAAGAAGGCGGCTGGAGTGCGAACCTTCTTGAGCGGGGGTTTCCCTCAGTTTTCCTTCTCTTGAAGGCAGAGAGGAGGCGTGTTCCGTAAACCAGGTCACATCCCTGTTAACAGTGATCTAGCTACAAACAAAACTCAATCCATCCCTTTGGGGAGTAGAGAATAGTGGTCGCAAGTTTGGCCTCTGGAGTCTGACCCCCCAGTTTAACTGGCTTCAACACGCACAAGTGTGTGTGACCTCAGGCAAATACTGACTGACGCCTCTAAGCCTCTGTTGTCCCTTCTGAAGGGACACCGACTTTCTAGGTTATAGGACTCATTGAGCCCTATAATCCTCATCCACTGATTATGGATTAAGTGGTTGACAGCATAGTGTCTGGCACGAGGTAAGACCTCAATAAACAGGAGGTATCTTATTACACATTGTATATTAAATGCTTATTGGAGAAGCAGTTAAAAGCACAAACTCTGAAGCCAGACAATACGTGGGTGCAAATACCAGCTCTGACAATTGCTAACTGTGAGATCTTGAGTAAATTACTTCAATTTGCCATGAGAATTAAATGAGCTAAAACAAACACTAAGTGCTTCAGAACACCCTGGCATATAGCAAGACCTATGGAGGTATTGGCTATTCTTATTTATTATCTTTACAGCAGAACCTGCATCATCAAACGAGCTGCCATGTGGATTCTCTCATGTTCCAAGACGTATGCGTTCACAATGCCGCCAGAACAGAGGTCTCGTTCTTTTTCTTCTCCTTCCTCCCTCTTTTCTCATCTCTGCGCTTGTCTCTTTCTCCTTCTCTTGCCTTTTCACCCCTTCCCTTCTCTCTTTATCTTCTTCCTTTCCCCATCCCTTGGTCTCCTTCTTTCCTCTTTCTTTCTCTCTTGTCTTATTCTCTCTGCCTCTTTAGTCTGCCTGTCTCTCTTTAGAATTGGAACCTGTTTTTGCAAAAAAGATCTTATATGATCCCCAGTATATAAAACAGACAAACCAGGAACTGTTCTAGTTGAGGCAGGAAGAGGAGCTTGGTGCTCAGTCCAATTCACTGCTTCCTCCCCTGAGGTACTTCCCCAGGATCCTAGGACTCTGACAGACACAGACTAAAAATCACTGCACTAGATGACCTCTAAGGCTGTTAACAAAGCAAAGGTTAGAAAGGACGATTAGACACCAAAGGCAGAGAGACATCCAGCTACAACGATCAAGGCGTGAGGCCCTTGGTGACAAGGCCCTCCTCCTAGTGAGAATGAGGTATAATAACTAGCATGTAGAAAGTCCAAGGACTTTCATCGGGAAGAATGTGCTTTAAGGGGTGTAACTCTGAAAACCTGTCAGCACGATGATCCTTACAGGCAAGGCCTAGGCTCTGTGGGGTTGGATATAGCTGCATCTCCCACAGCCTTGGCTCTACTCAAATCCGCTAACAGAAACCAAATCATTCAGGGAATAGAAAAAAGTTTCCCAACCTTTCACCAAGAACAAGATGGCCGCTTTAGTCTACTTTCCCTCTTCCCAACCAGCTGGATGGTGCCCATGGTGATGGCTTTATTTTAGATGGGTTGCTTTGGTGGGATTTCTGATTGGCTCCCTGGTTGCTAAGAAAATGGTTGCCTTGGTTTTCCTGATTTAAGGGCCACAGTAAGTGCCACGTGGGAGTCTGCGTGGGAAAGGAAGTCTGTGAAGAAAATTTGCTTTGGCTTCTTCCTCCTAGAACTCCCTTCCTTCCCAAGGTAAATTTAGTTTTCTTCCCAAAAAAGAAAATGAAAAGGTTCTCTTATTTCCATAAATTCTTATAGCACATATTTGGAAATTTGGTTCCGTTCCTTTTTTAATCCCCTCCTTTCTCCGAATGTCTGCCGCTCACCGGCACGTGGAGGTTGAGGCAGTGCCTGTTTCACGTTTCTAACAGTTGACACAACTGTCATGCTTTACCGTGAACTGGGCCCCGAGTCCTTGCCAGATGGTGAAGACAGGTTTCCCTCCCCAGTGCGGCACCAAAAAGGGGGACGAGGTATCTCTTATCCCCATTTACCGAGACCCGAGGAGCCTCAGGATGATCTTTTCTGTTGCACAAAAACTAAGATCACGTGGAGCTTTAGGAGTTGGAAAGATCAATTGGGCGAATAAGGAGGTTTACAAAGTGGCTCGCAACTGCGAGCTGTGACGGGCCCCCAAGAATGTGGTCTGGGGGGAACGGGTTAATGTGTTGGGACAGGACGTCCAAAAGTCTGTAGAGTTTCTCTTAGTTTTGCTCCTGGACAGAGAGACTGCTGGAGTCCTAATCTCAGGAGTAGGGAATTATCCTCAGAGAGGGCCTCATGATTCCTCCAAGATGGTGGTGTGAGCAGATCAGGTTTCTGAAGGCAGGGGCCTCTCTTGGTTCAATTCAGCAACGTGCCAGGCACTGGGAATACACTGGTGAGCAAGAGTCGCCAACCCACAGAGCTCGTAGCTGCACCCGGGAAGGCAGATACCTGCTAAGTAATTGTACTGACACTGTTGAAAGTGTTTTACTTGAGAGTCAATAATGCTGAGTGCCATCACCGCGTCCTCAATCTTAATTCAACTCTCCCCCCCTCTCCCACAGCTGGACTGCTCTGAGGAGATGAAGTGAGACCCTATCACTCTGCCGACACCTCGCATCCTGTCCTCTGAAATATGCCCGGCGCTTATGGCTCGGCTGACTGCGGATTCCACTGAGTTTATGGGAGCCTTGTGAGCAGATTTGTAATAGGACAGGGGTGAGTCAGGGAAGGCAGGATTTTCTATTTACAGAATTCTGGAATTCTCCACTGTGGTTTCTAAACTATTAGACGAGGCTTGCTTCTTTGGTTTTAAATAATAATTATTTAAAACTCTGGATGAAAATAATGCCCGAGGTTCCTAACTAAAGGCCTGGGAAGCAGAAACAGTTATGCATTCAATGCTGGCTTTCCATTCTGGAGCAATCATTAAATACCGAGGGACCAGCGGGTATTGATCTTTCTTAATGTCCTTTAATTCCCTTTCACATCATTCAGCTCCAGCCATTCATTGTTCTTTGCTTATAGCAGTTGTGTCTCCTCAGCTTTAACAAAGGGAGGCACATCCTAGGAGAGGGGATGGGAGGCTGTGTGGGCGGGGAAAGGCAGGACAGACACAGGCCACGTGAGCAGCGGGCTCGGGAACGGGAGAAGAACTGGAGTGGCTTCCTGCTTGAGAATACGACCGCAGTGCTCTGGCCCCCAAGCTACCTTTGCATCTGTTCCTTTTTCGTGTGTCTTGGAGGGTAGAGGGTGACGGACGAGGACAGCAGGACAGAAAGAAAAAGAAGAGGAGGAAAAGGGACTAGAACAAGACAAAGTCATGATCCAGTGGTTCATATCTGACTTAGTCGCGGGGCGGAGCACCAAGGCCTCCAAAAGGAATCCTGTAGCCCCCATTCCAGGCACAACAAACTTCAGCTCAATACATATTTGTGGAGCATCTCCTTTCGCCAGACCCCATGCTAGGCCACCGAGGTTAATGAGTGCAGTGCTGCACTGCATGGCTAGGTTCTCCTGTTCTGATTTTTTTTTTTTTTTTTTTTTACCAGGAATAGAACAGGGCTGTTGGAGATTGTGAGTTTTTCTTTCTCAACTGTCATAAATATTCAGGGAAATCTTGTCTTGGTCTCCAAGTGAATAAGCCAAGGTTCTTAAGCTAATATAGTTCATCTTGGCATTCTCATGATTTGCGGTTATTTGCCTGTCATCTCGAAGTATAAACGATAAAGTGTAAAGATGTTCACCCAGACAATGACCTCAACAGGAATGAAAGAAAACAGGAATAAATGAGGGTGTTCAGGAGCTGAAGGCAGGTAGCTCAGCATTCTTTTCACTTGATACGTTCTTTTTTTTTTTTTTTGGAGGTTCCCAGGCTAGGGGTCCAATTGGAGCTATAGCTGCCGGCCTCTGCCACAGCAACGCAGGAGCCTCAACCCACCGAGCAAGGCCAAGGATTGAACCTGCAACCTCATGGTTCCTAGTCGGATTCGTTTTTGCTGCACCACGACGGGAACTCCTTGATACGTTCTTAAGATCAGTCCAACTCCTTGCCCACATGCATAGATGTGAGCTCTCCCAAGGAATTTAAAGTTCCTTTCTAGGGATTCTCCTTTTACCACAGAGCACCCCCCTGCCAGTGTAAGTGGTATTTCGCTTCACTGACTCAAAAAATTAGTAACTTGTTCCAAGGACACATGAATAATTTGAGTTGCCTATCTTGGAGACTCTGGTTATCGTTGGGTCAGCCTGGGTGTGCGGACTCCGAAAAACAGCGGGAACTGTATGGATCTATAACGAGATGACTTAGCTAAATCAACATGAATCAAATTCCGAGGATGCATGTGGAATCAATCAAAACCTTGGGAGAGAAAACCCAGTCACCGAAGTTACCTCTGAAGAGATCAAGAGGAGCCTGGAGCACAGACCAGAGCGGGACAGAAAGCAGACCTTTGCTGGGGACTGCCGTGTGATGGAAAATCCTCTGCTGTCCTCGGCAGGCCAGGCTGTGTCACGGAGGGGCCCCCTGATGGCGAGTTCTGGCTCTGACAGCCGCGCCACTGCAGACGTGCTGTGATTCAACTGCAGCTGCTCCTCCCCCGGGGCCCAGAGCTTTGACGTAAGAGGGGTTTCAGCTTACCTAGTCACATGTCCAATATATTTATGGATGTGTGGGGGTGTTTAAAGAGAGGCAGAATTAGGTGGAATCAATGTAGGCACAGTACATTCCTTAAGGGAAAACCAAAGATTTTTAAGTAGCTGAAGAGGAAAAGAGGAAGGTGTATTTTTCGGTCGGCGGCACAAGGGTGCGGGTGGGATTCCACGGTTTTAGACTGTCGCAGGTCTCAGGCCATGTCCCTCTCTGCCTCTCACCAACCCCCGGCTCCTCATGGTGACGATTACAGAGGCTTTTTGAGATCCTCTAGCTCACTCCCGTTGTTCCTTTGTACTTCTTACTATCGGTGCACCATGCCGGCAGCAGCTCTGAAGTCCTTACTGGGTTCTGTGCGAGGAGATTTGGGGATGCTGGTTTCTACAACCAGCAGACTCCATTCCTAAAGCTCACAGACAATTTTGGCAAAACTCAGACCCAGGAACTCTATATTTCTCATGCACACTACGAATCTCTGTCTCAGCGGCGTGGACTGACATCGCAGGACACATACCTTCCACTAGCGTATTGGTAACTACACTCAATATGCTGTTGATCCTGTCCTTCCGCCCATAGGAAGCCAGCTGGTCCATGGAGACTAAGAGAGATCCAGGGCCTTTCTTCTTAATTTC
Organism: Phacochoerus africanus; assembly: GCF_016906955.1. Classification (NCBI taxonomy): domain Eukaryota; kingdom Metazoa; phylum Chordata; class Mammalia; order Artiodactyla; family Suidae; genus Phacochoerus; species Phacochoerus africanus. Next base: position 19,510,195 of record NC_062550.1, on the reverse strand, counting down.
CACCTCGGTTGTAGCCTGGAAAGCAAAACAAAACAAAACAAAGCAAGTGGGGTGAGTAAGGTCACCTACACATGAAGGCTGGGCCTTGCTGGATATAGTCCGGAGGGTGAGCAGGAGGATACGCTCTGCATCACATCTTTTTACGCTGATCCTACAAGCCTATTTACACCTCAACAAGTAGAATGAAACGAGTTGGCCATGGATCACCCTTAGTTCTACAGATACGTGACCAAGTCATTTCAGTGTGTCCAAAATCTGCAAGGAACCCAAGCATCTGGCTGGGACCCTCAACCTAAGCAGAGAGTAGAAAGACCAAGACTCCTGGGGGCAACATCATGAGAAGCAGACCCTGAGTTTGCCCGTTCTGGTCTCACAGCCATAGCATTTGGCTAGAATTGGATCATGTGATGAAATAAATTCACCTCTACTTGAAATTACATGAAGGGCCAAGTCCCTGATCACACAGAGTATTACAGACACGGCTTCCTCCACGTGTAGGAGCACCGTCACTCTACCTAACTGCTGCTTCCCAATGTCAAACCTGGACCCACCTGAACATCGGCAAGTTCAAGTTTTACCCCAAATCTCCTCTGAGCCACTGTAAAGAAGTATGGTAAGGTTTTGCTATCTTAATTAAATACCTTATACCTTAATTAAATGCCTTATATAGCGTTTATATATAAATAATATATGCTTATCTGGCCTTTCTACATTTTTATTTTATGAGTTAACTTGCAATGTTCAAATTCTCAATCAAATAAAAAAGGGTAGAAAACACCATCAGATTGTTAAGGAAAGTATTTTTTATATGCTCCACCCTGGACAAGATCAGTATGGAAAACTATGGCAAAGGGTTTCTTAATGTCCCTTACTGTGCTCTTTGTGCCAACCTGAATATTCTATGTCAGATCAGCCCTAGTGGGGTGGCTTAAAACCTAGCTTTCTAGTAACCATGTTGTCTACTATTACTGCTTCATCCGTAGAAACTTGGCTGCTCCTTCCACGTGAAGGTAAGAGGGCAGAGACAGTCAGCAACCCTCAAAGAACAGGGAAGACACATGTTTGCTTGAAGCCAGATAAGGATCTGTCTGATCAGTATCAGGATACTTTGAAAAGGAAACAATTGCTTCTGGAGAGCTACATCAGAAAGCCTTTCTATTCTTGTATATATATTAAGATTAAGAACCGTACTGAAGAAAATTCCTGGCAGATTATAATTCACCCCATCATAGCATTTTATCAAACTGTTTCACTGATTCAGAGATTTGGTTCACTTTAGGGTTTTATTTCCTTTGCTTTGCTTTGTTTTGTTTGTTGGACGGAACTGCAGAAGAAATGGAAAGGAAAAAGAACTGGTTTCCCTGGGAATTCCTGGATGCATTATTATACAAACATCTGTATTTGTAAAAATGACTTGTTAAACATTGCCTCAGGTCATGATAAGGTGTATTTGAGAAATCACTTTTTGCTGCAATTTCTAGCCTGGTATTCAACAAATGATTAAACTACTACATTTAAAAAATGATGATCATCTAAAAACAAACACAGAAGGTCCCAATACAACGGACATTCTGGCATTTACTGATTCTATATTTTTACTGCGCTGTCCTTCTATAATTCTACAGTAGATAGTTTCATAATGCTGAATTCTGAGGTACTCTAGATCTAATGAACTGGCTGATTCATCAAAGAAGAATGAAATTGCATTTATCATGGTTTTGGTACTAGTATAGCTTACTGTTTTCTGGGCATGCTGGATACAGTAAGATATAAATTCTTCAGACTTTAAAACATAAGCTTTAAAAAACAAAATTAATGAAAATACCATCCAAAAAGACAGCCAAATGATTCGATTATCATTTATTGATACCTATTCAAAATATAATTTTGAGCTTGGATTTGAAAAATCCATATAAATTAAAGAAAAATTTATCCCCAAACTTAACATTAACATGGAACAATTAGGGAGTTCCCGTCATGGCACAGAGGAAACGAATCCGACTAGCATCCATGAGGGTGCCGGTTCGATCTCTGGCCCTGCTCAGTGGGTTGGGGATCTGGCATTGCCATGAGCTGTGGTGCAGATCGCAGATGCAGCTCAGATCCCACGTTGCTGTGGCTGTGGCACAGGCGGCAGCTGCAGCTCCTATTTGACCCCTAGCCTGGAACCTCCATATGCCTCAAGTGTGGCCGTAAAAAGCAAAAAAAAAAAAAAAAAAAAAGATGGAACAATTAGGAGTTCCCTTGTAGCACAGTGGGTTAAGGATCTGGCATTATCACTGCCATGGCTTAGGTCACTGCTGTGGCATAGGTTTAATCCCTGGCCTGGGAACTTCCATATGTCATAGGTGTGGTTAAAAAATAAACAAATAAATAAGATGAAGCAATTATCATTTATATCCTTCTATGTAAAACAAAAGTAAACAATAGCAGGGAGACAATTTCTGAAACATTATAATTTGTTTCATAATCCATAATGTCTTATAGAACTATAATCTATATTGTACAAAAGCTTAAGTTTCAAAACAGAAATAAATGAAAGAAAATGCTAAGAAATGAAAATTTCAAAGACCACACTTAGGGAATTTTAGAGGGCAAAAAGAGGAATTCACTAATTAACCTTTTTACAAAGGCAAGAGCATTTAGCATAGAGCCAAATACCAGGTTCCATCATAAAGTCTTGGAGTTCCCATCACGGCTCAGTGGTTAATGAATCTGCCTAGGAACCATGAGGTTGCAGGTTTGATCCCTGGCCTCACTCAGTGGGTTAAGTATCTGGCATTGCTGTGAGCTGTGGTGTAGGTCAAAGACACGGCTCAGATCTGGCATTGCTGTGGCTGTGGCGTAGGCCAGGAGCTATAGCTCCGATTAGACCCCTAGTGGGAACCTCCATATGCTGCAGATGCAGCCGTGGAAAAGACAAAAAAAAAAAAAAAAGTCTTATTCCAACAAGATAGCCAGAAAAATTCCCACAACAGACTTCTAAAGATCCATGAATCAAAGAGGTCATCACAGGGAATTTTTAAAAATAAATAACTGATGATAATGAAAACACAATACCTCAAGATTTATAGAATGAAGCTAAAGAAATTGTTAGAGAAAATTCTGTAGCTTTAAATATTTATATTAGAAAATAAAAAAGATATAAAATCAATGCTCTAGGCTTCCACCTTAAGAAACTAGAAAAAGAAGATCAAATTAAACCCCAGGTAAGTAGACGAAAGGAAATAAGAATGGAAATTAATGAATTAGTAAATTAACAAACAATAAATAATCAAAAAAGCTCAAATATTGTCTCTCGAAAAAGATCAACAAA